>NC_136546.1:12215681-12892348 GCF_910591455.1 Pholis gunnellus
GAGGATCAAGGGGATCTGGGGAGGAAGTCTGCCGGTGGAAGCTGAATGCAGCACTGACCAAACTGTTGTTGCTGCGCCGGTCGTAGCTGCTGTTGCGGTTAAAGCCTGGGCGGGTTCGGGATGACGTGCGTGATTGGTGGGGAGGGCGGCGGGTGATGCTGGCAGAGCCTGCTTTGCGTCGGGACATCCAGGTCAAGATCACGTAAACCAGGGCCCCCAAGACCAGGCCCACCGCGATGGACACACAGAAAGCTATGATCAGAGGGACTGGGAAGAGAGAAACTCATATCAAAAAGGATATTTTATGAACTGTGCTTCCATATGTATTTTTGATGGATCCTTAACAAACTCACTCCATATTTATTTTTTTGCCTGCAGAATTATCTTGTTTACTCTTCATGTTCACTGTAAGGAACACGAGTTTAATAATATTTATGCACATGCAATACAATCTACTTAATCCTTAATAATAGCCTTTTTTATTATCCCTTGGGAATGGAAGGAATTTTAGCCAACATTACAACAAACATCCGTTTGGATTGCCAACAGCTTCTTGACAAAATGATAATAATCTTTCCTCTTTCATGTTTACCAGAGCAAGTTATTTGGAGACAATGAACTGATTGCATTTCATTTCCACAAAAAAAGCACTGACTTTTGCTCTTTGCTTCTCTGTCTTGGAAGCAGAATTGCCCACATAAGCGTGCTTGAGAGAAGAGAGAGAATGCAGCGGCTAAAACAAATCCTGTGGACAGCTGCCAGCGAAAACAAATCAATTTCCTCTCAATACAGTTAAGCGTTAAAAGACTGAACCCACTTTTCTACCAGCCCATATTTCCACAGCGGTTTCTATTTTTCCTCTAACTTAAGGAAAAGGGGAAAGGAGACACTGGTCAAAAGTCATCTGGAAATGACATTTAGGAAAACTGAGGAAAAAATAACTAAGAAAACACGTCTGGACCTTATAGATTTGGAGAGAGTTGCAAAAGTCTATTTGAAGTAATCTTCAAAAAAGAATCACGCTCACATATTGTATTTCCGTTTCAGAGGTGATTAAAGCTGAGATTCCTGAGGGAACAACAGCGCCAATCAGAGCGACCACATGAAAAAAGACCTGCTAAAAGAGAAGGGAAGTTAGAAAAAACTCACCAGCATCATAAGACTGAAGTATTTCCAGAAAGAGATTTGTGTTGTTCTCGGCCATGACTTATACTCCGTTCAGTCTGTCTTTAACTCTCTCTTCTTCTTCTTCTGTCAGTTCTTGCCTGTGTCTCTCTCTCTCTCTCTCTCTCTTTACTTCTGATGGGTTTTCCTGTCTTTCTGCCTCCCCTCTTTGCTGTTCTCTCACTTTTCCCCTCTCTCGTCCCTTGCTCACTTTCTCTGTCAGTATGTCTGAGCCCAGAGGCACACAGGACTGGCGGCTAACTCTGGCGGCCGTCTTGTTTATGGAAGCGGAAAACTACACTGTCACATTTCCTGCTTTCCTGCTCGAAATTAGCAACAGGAGTGGCTTATCTATCCAGGACAGAGATCCTGGAGGTGGGGAGACGGGGTGTTGCTGTAATCACTTCCTCTCCCATCATTTCCTTCAGGGTTGATTAATGTGAAATGGTACCACCCTAGTACTGTCACCCTAAGACTCATTACTTCAGCTTTCACCATAGGAAAGTCCACCACACTCACCAATATTTTTGTTCCTTTCAGAAATGACAAATATTTCAATCTCTCACATATTTCTTTCCGCCCACCACAGAGACCACAGCAAACAGTTAACCGTGAGATGCATTGGCAGTTACAGGCCTGCAATGGGTGCTGAACACACAACCACAGCTGGAATTGATGGTGACGATACTGTAAGTGCTTTTAATACTCAGGTAATGATGCTCTGGCGTATTTTTTATTTTTAACGGACTGTGTGGATATCTGCCTGTTCTGATCTCCAGCGTCTTTGTTAAGCTCAGTCTTTCCACAGCTTCTGCCAGGTCAGCTGTGCCTGCGTTGGATGTCTGGTCCTTTCCTCAGTTGGAGAGATCCAGTAAAAACATTGTAGTTTGATAAGATAGAAAAGCAGCTCAGCTACTTTACTTTCAGAAATTAGGATACGGTAAGTGAACACGAAGCTCTTCATGTTCTTGATCCCGCAGTCAGCATTGTATTAATCCCCTCCAAGTCAAATCTGCAAGGTCGTCAGTATAGTCAGAGGGAAGGATGCGAGTAGTCATGTTGGTATGCATCTAACGTAGACCAGCCCCGTTTGCCCCATCAGCTTTGGATTTTACTTCATCATAAACCCTCCTTCACCTTAAATTCAACCTCAACATTAATCAAGTCTCCCTGTTTATCCTGTCCAGTAAAATGTAATAGTCTTAGACTATAAGTCAAAATCTTTGTGAGTGTAGTATACTAAGAATGTGACAACCGGCAGCCTTCTCACTGTAAAACAGAGAGAGAAAATAGCCCGGCCAAAGCCTGAACTTCCTTTAATTGTTGGCTCTGCTGTAAAACCTGTCCTAAAAAACCAGCAAACACCCATAACACTGTGTGAAAAATACTATGTGTGGCCACTGGCCATTGTGTTCTGTTATAGAGTAATTAAAGTGTAATGGGCTCATAGGTGGAGGACACATTCTTTGAACTGTTTAGCTGAAGTTCATAACCTTATCAAAATGTCATTGGGCAGAGTGGTGGGAAATTACAATGTGCAAACCTTCACATGTAAACAGGGACACAAAATTTCTGTAAGGACTTCAAGAATGTAGCCGGCAACAAAGGATATATTATTGCTGTGGTTAAGAAATAATACAGAACCGTGAGGAGTTTCTATTTGTAGATTAGATCAAACAATATCTCATCAATCTCCTAAACATGAGCGTTTATCAATGTGCCATTCTGGGACAGCACTTATGCATAAACTATTATTACAGGGAACATGGATAAGTGCAATGGAATGCTTTTTTTCCCCTATAATAAATTAATACCACTGAGGTCAGTAATATGTCGATGTAGAGAGGCCGAGTCAACCACTAGGGAGGGAAGGTCTCTGCTGTGTGGTCTTTCTGTTCCCTCTTTGAACAGTAGATGGAGTAATACTCCACGATAACTTCACAGCACATCTCATATGCATAACATGCAATTTGCTCAGTGTGTTATGCAGTGTGTACTGATTATTGTATTGTATACATACACACACACAGCATCATCCTCCACACTCATTTAGCAGTTTAGATATCACACATGTGCAGCTCAGTGAGGATTGGTCTGCTATGACGTATGCATTCGAAGTAAAGTTTTTGCAAGATTTGCGATAGCATGTGTTTTTTTTTCTTCCATAGAAAACAATAGAAATGGGTTGCGAGTTATATCCACATATTTTTAAAGTCTTATAACATTGAGCTTACAAACATAATCAAACTAAACTGTTATAATCAGATTATAACAGTTTAGTTTGATTATAACAGTTTGATTATAACAGTTTAGTTTGATTGTAACAGTGTAGTTTGATTATAACAGTTTAGTTTGATTATAACAGTTTAGTTTGATTATAACAGTTTAGTTTGATTATAACAGTTTGATTATAACAGTTTAGTTTGATTGTAACAGTTTAGTTTGATTGTAACAGTTTAGTTTGATTATAACAGTTTAGTTTGATTATAACAGTTTGATTATAACAGTTTAGTTTGATTGTAACAGTTTAGTTTGATTGTAACAGTTTAGTTTGATTATAACAGTTTAGTTTGATTGTAACAGTTTAGTTTGATTATGTTTGTAAGCTCAATGTTATGACATTAAAAATATGTGGATATAACTCGCAACCCATTTCTATTGTTTTCTATGGGAGAAAAAAAAACACATGCTATCGCAAATCTTGCAAAAACTTTACTTTAACATCACTTATATATAAAAGGAGATTTGTCCCCTTTGTTTAAGGAAACATCTGAGTCGATACCAGATAAAATGGCTTCTTGAGTGAGTTTTTCAGTACATGAATAGTTACAGAACAGAATTTCTCTCGGGCATTATGTTGTTTTTGACATGCAGGTCGGCAACAAACTTTGTAATGAGATTTTGGAAAACTGCTGACATTGCATGGAAGAGATTACCACACTGGCGGTCTTGGGCCCAGCTCTCCGCCTGTGCATTGATTAGATAAGGAAACGGATCTTAATGGGAATGGGTCTGGCTACTATAGGAAGATTTCCTATTGACCCACGTGCTTCGTCTCCGCTCTCTGCTCCCCTCTGCAGTGTCTGCTCTCCGTTTTGCTGAATCCGTTCGGTCCTGTGGGTCTCTGGACGGTGGAGGTCACCCCCAGCAGAGCTGCGTGGAAACGTAGGAATCAGCAGTCCGTCTCTGCTGCAGAGGAGCCAGCCGATCCAACTGAATCCCACAATTTATCACACCGGCCAGTCGAACAGCTGATTCTGACAACATACCCACAAAATGGTTAGTTCTGGACTCACAAATAGATTGTGGAGAGCCGTTCTGCTGTCCATAAAGTCACCCTCATTCGCCTGCTCTAATGCCCGCCATCTCATTAACATAAAACCACTCCATAAATTAATCCTCCAAGCAGATTGCACTACATCTGTGCAGTGTTTTCAGAGTCATTCATTGAGCAGAGGATCTGCAATCAATAATAATTTATCAGCTTTTATATGTCCCGTGCCCACTCCTCTGTCTCTCACTTTGTTGAATGAGGCTGTGGCCAGAGCAGCTCCTCTAAGAGCTCTCCTGAGATGATGATGATGAAAGGATTTGTCTAATGGGATTACACACTGTGATAAGTGCTCAGAGCCTAGTGGTTCGTCACACCTCCCTCATGCATTTCAGAGTAGCATTGATCTGCTGGGGAGCAGCAAATATTGGATATGGAGTTTTTTGAGAGATGTTTTATTGGCAGGGGCGCGTTTTCATCGATTGTTTACTCGTATCGGTGATTTTCTTTCTACCTGCACGTGTCACATTTCATTTTAAAAGGAAAGTCCACTGTTGCATAAGACTCAATAAGCAGTGAATGATGGAGTAATGCATAGTAAACTAAAAGAGCACGCATGGTGACTTCTTTACCATACAAGGACCCTTCATCCAAAATCAAACTGTTTTTTACTAAATACTTTATCGTTATTAGTTAAGTACATTGATTATGTCATGATTCAGTGTTTGACCCCAGACTCATCATCAATTTACAGTTTTATAAATTCAAATAATAACATTATAACTGTAATAAAATGGAAAAGTGATAGAAAGGAAAGTGCATCTCAGAGAAGCCCAGTAAGCGTTTACTTTAATCCATAAAGATTGACGTACTGTATCTGTTCTTTCATACATACTGAACATATTTATTTATGCACACATGCATCGCACGTGAATGACTATACATATTCATACACGTATATAAACATGCATACTCTTTACATTTCTTCAACCACCCAAGTCAAATAAAACTACAGTTGATGTGATGGGTCACTTATTTATTTCAGCAACCCATGAAAGTGATGTCATCAATTCAATTCCTGAAGCTCTGATTTAAAAAATTACAATGTCAATTCTGTTTATGGATGGATTTGACCTTTTAACATATGTAGTATAACTGCTTTATCTAAGTTCACATCCAGTAAGAAATGTGTTGTTGCCATCAGAGGCGAGTTCCGCTGCAGCAAATTCTGTCCTCCTGTTCTTCCATTGCGCCTCTCACTTGCTGACAAACACTTTCTCTCCCACACTCGCAGACATGACACACATCTTACGGCGGCACCAGTTGGCACGGGACGATACCCGGCATGCTATTGGTCCTGAAGTGAGGAAGGAAGAGCCATCCCTTGTGATTGGACAGAAGGTGGCAGTGCAGGCAGACCAGGAAGCTGTCTTGTCTGCAGAAGTGAAAGGCTCAGGCATACTGTATGTGATTGCTCGCATACACATACAGTATGAACTTACATCATCGTCGGGGGAGGAGCTTCTCCGAGTGAGAGGATTGCAGACTGCTACCGCAACAGGGATGACTTGAAAAGAGCAACAACATGGACACGATTCAGCCTTGACAGCCTGCAGTCAGTGGGAGACGCACAACTGCTGCGGCTCAATCTGAGTCCTGATCTCAGCATCGGAGCCTCGCCAGGTGGTGACGCACGGGAGTTTGGGACGTGACTTTGATGACCTCAGGACAGCAGCATGGCATCACCCAGGCACTACGGACACTCTACTCGGGATATTGCCAACGTGATGCAGAAGCTGCAAGGTAGGTGTAAAATGCTTACTCACTCAAAATCCCTCCACCTGGGTCTGCAGCGTTTTTAGGGGTGACCTAGTGCTTGGCATGACACAGCAAAACAGTATGAGCTAGAGACATTTACTGTTACTGTAAAACTGCTCTACATGTATTTGATATTTTCTGCTCATGTACGTCTTATCTGTGGAGTGCTGTTCAAGTTCAGATGTCTTTATAAACGTGTGGTATGGGAAGGACATGATAGAAAGGGATACGCAATATCACAGCATGCAGTACTCAAGCACATTGGACATGTTTAGGTCATAATCAGTTCTGTTTTGTCCAACATGTCGTTGCTCACAGTGCTTTTAGTTGGCTTTAAATAGAAAATAGAGATGCATGCAACTGTTGTATGTATTCACTGTTTGTGTTTGTGTGCACATGCTTGCATACATGCACAGTATGTGTTTGTGCCTGTGGATAGACTGGGAAGCAGACAATAGATAAAGCTAATCCCCAGAGAAGCTGGCAGGATGAAGTCCATTCCTTGATGTGGACAGTCGTATCCTCAGACTTCTGTTCATGTAGCGTACTGTGGCATGAATTACAGACATTTTATGAAATAATTTTGAACCCTTGACGAATTGAAACTAGCAATTCTGGTTTTCTTCTCTTATCTCTGACCTCTGCTCTTAACTTTTCTTTCATTTGTACACTGTATTTGCAGCAGATATCAACATTTATTCCGTCTTTTTTTCCCCCTTCCTAGAAGTCAAACGATGTGTGTGTGTGTGTGTGTATCACCTCCCTCCACTGTAAAAACAGTGTATCTCTGTGTCGCATAGTCACACATCCCCTCACTGACCGGATCAGATCGGTGACACTCACAAAGTAGCAGGGAAAGTCAGGTGACACCAGAGCTGGGATCCAATATGGCTGCTCCCTGTGTGGCTTCTGAGGTGGCAGTTTCTGTGAAAGCTAAGAACAGCATCACCAGCCACGTGGCTCCTCTGCATCACTGCGTGCAGGTGTTGGTGCACACTTTGAATCCCGATTGTGCTCCGATTGATCTAATTTTAGAAGCTTCACCCTTAAGATGCAAGAACATTGATGTGTTAGACATAGTATTTGGAGAGAATCAGACAATTTATCACATCGCAGTGGTGTGAAATCTTTCTATTATTTATGAATGAGGATACAATTTTCAAAAAAATAAATATATATTCCTTTTTTTGGGAAGCTACATCATATTTTATCTATTGAGAATATGTAGTAATAATGGAGTCCACTGCTTGTAGATAAATTCAGGACTATTATTTAACACGACAAGACAGTAAATGACATGAACTGTAAATAATGTCGCTTTGACCCAAGTGTGACTTGTTCCTAAAATACTCTTCTGACCGGGTCCTGTGGATGGGGGTGTGTCCACATTATCTAATTACACCAAACTGTCTCTTTACCAACAGTTGCGGAGACACATGGGCCATTTGAATGGCTTTTGAGGCTTTTGAATGACATGCTTGAGTAGAGATGTACGACAAGTCTCACATGCTGCCTGTGGTGTCAATAGAGTTGCTTTATTTCAGCGATGTCACTCATTATGCCATATATAATGAGTACGCCACACTTCTGGTCGGCATCCATCTCCTGGGAGACGAGAGCTGAACCTGTGATGACATCATCAAGATGTTTTGTCAGAATCAAAGAGGAACGCTTGTGTTTTTTATTTGTCTGAACATAAAACAGCGCACAGCGTAAAGAGAACATACCATAACGTGAGCGTTCCTTGCCTCGGGTATCATGCGGTGTTTCTATAGGTAGAAATGTCACAAATTAGATATCTAAATGAAGTCAATGGCACCTTTGTTCAGGGTGGCTCGCTTTTCATTTCCCAAGGTTGCAGTAATTCTCCGGCGGGATAAGCGTTCAGAAATGTGCTATATTGTCACGTTTATGTTCACGTTAGTGGTGAAAACATGAACGCAATCTTATTTCAGAGTTAAATGTCGGTAATCTAATTCTATTTTTTATGTCTTTTAAAGTCTGATTACATTATCATATTTTATTCATCCTCTCTAGAGAGGACAATGTTCTCAAATTAGCCACTTCCACAAATCACCGGCAACTATGAAAATGAACTGTACTCCCTTCAGGCTCAATTTGGAAGCTGTTAGTAACCGCTCAGCGCGACATCAAAACAATCAAAACTTTTGCCCCAGTTTTGGGTCTGTGTTTTTCATCGTTCACCCGTCTCTTTTGGTGTACCTCTGTGTCGCGGTTGGAAAAAAACAGCAATTAGTGACACCATATGGCAGAGAACGCGGAGTCCGCTTTGAAGACCTCCCAGCCTGAACTCCTCCATATGCTGTGGAATTTGCCCGTTTGTTGTCTCTCATTAATGAGAAAAGCGATGCGCCGTTTTTTCCTATTTCAATTTCTCACCTGCTTTCTCCGTCGTGGGCGGCAGAGGCGTGCGTTCCCACCTACGCCTCTGGGCTTTACCGTCTGCTAGCTTATCAAGCAGACGCCGTTGCTGAGTCTCATTGTATATGGGACACCTGCTTGAGTTGTCAGTGTGTAGGCTATGAGTTATTCTGTACTTGTGATTTGCTTTTGATCAAATAATACAGAAGGAGATTGCAGCAGATTTGCATGTAGTTTCTCGATCGTTTATGGCTTCGCGTATTCGGTTTTTTTCTTGGCAAAGCGACTGCATTTAAGGAAATTCTGCAGTGCGGTACAATTTTTATCAGCACCTTCTGTAATTTTTGATTAAAGAGGATGCTGAGCAGGAAGAAATGTGAAAAAAAGAGAGCAAAGGCAACAGCAGTCAGCAGCATATTAGATGGATGAAAGAGGGATGAAAGAGGCAGTTGGAAAAGCAAGAAAATGACACTGGACAAATAAGGGGGGGAGAGAGAGGGAGAGGGAGAGAGAGAGAGCCCACACACCCGTTTTTAAGCTCCTGATTGCTGGTGGTTCTGGCACAAATCCTCACGTTGGCACAGGTCCAGGGTGACATCCTGTTGCCAGGGGCGACATTATGGTTTCGGCCGCAGCCAAGGAAGAACCAGGCAGACGGTCACCTTGAGCCACGCCAGCCTCCTGTTTAGTCCTGACACCACCATTTATCGTCTGCGGCTCTGGGTACCACAGCGTGCCCACGCTCACACAGAGACACTTCAAACAAGCACTTGGTGTTTTTAAAAATAGCTGTGATGCAACTTTCATACTACTGGGTGTCAGCAGTTCAGCTAAATGGTTAAACAGACGTGGAACGAGTCTTCAAGGCCGCCAGACCGTCAACATGAAGCCATCGCTCTGTTGTAGCCTCAGAACTGTGGCAGTAGGGCGAGTGTGGGATGGAGTTATTTATTCTGCTGCTTCTTTCCAGATTGTGTTTATGACTTGTTGCCATAGAGGCAGTCGCATGACAGCCAGCACAGGCTTTTCTTTTTCGCCCTGTGGGCTTATTGGCCATGTTTTGTTCAGCTTCTGTTACTGCAACAGGACATACTGTTTGATAAAGCGGTGTGTGTGTGTGTGTGTGTGTGTGTGTATACTAAAAGGTATTTAGCGTGTTAAGTCCATGCTAGTTTCTCAGTGGCAGCTTCTATTACAGATCAGATCAGTCAGTGAAGGTTTGAGTGACATGTCACAAGATTAGGTCACTGGGCTTTATCTGCTTTCGTCCTTTTTCAAAGATCACACCTTTTCGTGAAGGTCTAAGTGTATTCCAACATTAGTTCAGCGAAGCGAGATATCGGTATTGATTCGTCTTTTTCCTCTTAAAAAAGATTGACTAAAGGCAACACAAGCAGTGTTCCAGATATAATGAAAGGAATGTTTGCAGCAGTACAAGCTTCCGTTGACCCAGTATGGACCATTAATGTGGAGCAAAGTTCCAGCTTTAGGCCACCCTGATTCCATGATACACTTCTGCAGCATTTCTGTAGCATCCCTGATTCTGTCAGATGGAGGCATCAGATAGTTTTGATGGACGTACGGAACAATGTCCTCGCAGATAGAATCCTCACACCTCAGCTCGTGACCCCAAGACACCTTCCCTCTCTGTCGGTAATGCTTTTGAGTCTCATGCATGCTCTTATCTTTCAACCACAGACACCTCTCTTTCCTTTTTTACCCCACTTGTCACAGTTTGATTGGATGGTGGGAAATTCTGCCTCTGGCGGTCCATTTAGCACTCACAGATTTTTTTAAAAAGAGGTCAGACGCCCTGGCCTCCTGAGAGGTCAGCTGGCCAGATAATGTGATGATATCAGCATACCTGAGTTAGTGAAAGAAAGTCATTCCCAGCTTTTAATTCAATCTGCTTGGAGCACCAGATGGGTTTGGGTTTATCACAGCTTTAGATATTTTTAAATAATCTGTCTCTCACTGAATAGAGCATTGACTTTCAAAATACAGCGAAGCTAGACTGAACCTTTCTTCACTCATTTTATTATCCTGTTAATAAAATCTGAATTTTGTTCTAAATATGGCTTTAAAATGTGTCATTTTCTCAGCTCTTTACTTATGTTGTGTCATTGTTCCTGGAGGGAGGGAGTCCGTGATCCCTTTCCATTTACCTACAATGTAAAACAAAGCAATGGAGGGTTGCAGCGTCTTTATGAAATATTATTTCCTGTTGTGCTGCATGCTGACATCTGTCCCCTAGGGCCCTTTCTCACACGCTGCAGACGCAAACAAAACCTGCCACCTGACACAACAAACCCTGTTTTCCTGCTTTTAATAATTCAAGAATGTTCAGGGCGGAAAAAGTGAGCATTCAAGCGATGTTTAGGGAATTTGAAGGAAATGATTAAATGCCTCAACAGAATGGGATCACTAACTGGACAGGTGGTCGTTGTTGGAGTAAGTAAGTAAAAAATAATTCACATTTACTTTCAGTAAGACTAAAAATGCCCCCAGCTGGATTAGAGTAAATACACACAAGTGGTTGTGTGCGACAATACATTTGTAGATGATTCTGGCTCTGTTCCAGTCAGTGTTTTTATTTCACAGCAAAAGACGGGACTTCTAACTGAATTTACTGCTCTGGCCACAGTGATTTATTTAGTGTGCTGACGCCAGTCCTTTCACTTCACTCGTCCCTGTAATGTGTGGCGGGCCACTGAACCTGGATAAAGAGCTTAGACTGTCTGACCCACTCCTGCACTCCCACGCACACAAAGCATCACACAGGCACACACACACACACACACACAATCCTTACACAATCATCACACACACACATTCATAGATAGAGCAGCAGAGAAACGCTGAAAATATTTTTTCAAAGCCAAATTGAGTCTCTGTAATGCTCTTAGTGCCACTGAGTGGCATTTTGATATGACCCCTGGAACCTCCCGTGGAATAGATGCTTTGTATCAGCCGCGTGTTCGGTCTGTTTTTGTATAGAGTTAAAATGCGGTTTTGTTCATTTGAATGTATTTACCTGATAAGAGTAGGACGGAAATTGCAGCTCAAATCCAATAGGGTACAATGGTTTTATGAATTTAAATTTTCTGCAGCATCCCTGTCAGAAATTAGTCAAATTTAAATTTCTATATTTTTCAACCCGAGGTGATAATAGTTTTTCCAATTTATACGTTCAGATTTTATCTTGTATTTTATTCAATTTTGAATACAAAGTGTTCTATTTGTTTCTTTTTACGTTATAAATACCTTGACTTTCATTCATTGGCATGCTGATCTGCTTTATTGCTGTGTGTGTGTGTGTGCATGTGTGTCTGTCAGTACTGCAGGTGCTGCAATGACTGTATCAGTGGCCTGGCTGTAATGAACACTGATATTTGGACATTTCTGTTGAACACAAAGGTGCCTTCTCTGCACATCTGGTGCTGAAAGGGGAATGATGGCGCTTGAAAGAGGAAAGGGGTTGTTTTGATAATCACTTTGACTTGTTCCCCCCTTCTCACTCTCTCTTTAATGTGGTTCATTATTACTGAAATGTAATTAGCTATGCTAATGGGCTGGCATTTTGGACTTCCGTCTCGGCACTTATGTTGGGACTGGTAAAAATGTGCTGTCAATGGAGTGGGATGGTGAATGGAGAGGCTGAATAGGCGTGTGAGGGTTGAGTGGATGTGCTGAGGGTGTGATAGAGGGTGTTATCGAGTGTTGGGGTGAAAGTACCCCCGGCGGAAGTGCTGAGAAGGGGTTTATAAATTAGGAATTGTTGGGGTGAAAGAGAAGAGCTGGAATCAGGAAGTGGATGAAGAAGCTTTTTAGAGGCAGAAAAGCCCCCAAAACCTGTGAAATCACTTTGAGTGTCAGTGCGGTGGATTAAATTGTGTGTCTGCACGTGTTGGGTGTGTGCTTGTGGATGTGTTTGTATGAAGCAATTACAGGCTACCTCTATAGTACACAACAAAGACATCCATTTAGTGCATGATAGCTTGAACAGGCCTGTTCCATTACTGTTGTATTGCAGAAGAAAATGCATTATCGCTAAATAAATATAACGGGCTGTTGTGTAGCAGCATGATATCAACACTCCCATTGGGACTCACTGGAGCTATTCATGCTTTCATGCTACTGTTCTTTGAATTGAAATGTCCACCAGCTTGAATAACATTAAGATAATATAATTGAATTAACGCATTACTAAATTAATACTTGACAGCAGAATGTGTAACCTTGTACATTACAGTCCATTTCTGCCAGACCATAATCACGGCTGCTTCGTTAGTCGTTGATAGATTAAGAGAGATCAGAGATGCTCAAATGCAGAGCGGGGTCACCGAGGAGGCTGCGTTTATGCCGAGTTTCTTCGTTCCTCCTGTGTTGTCTGCTCTTCTCTTTGTACTGCACTTCAGACCAGACACTTACAAAGAGAACTTTACATACTCAGATACTTATCCACCAGGTGGCGCTGTGTCTCTGTACACTCACGAGGCTAAACAAGAAGTCTTGGCTGCTCAGAGAGAAAACCCAAATATCCTCGGGGTGAATAGATTACGATGTGAGCAGAAACTGCGTTAGTCCACCCTCCAGTAGGCCGTTTGTTTTTCCTTTTTAACAGCCGAAAAGAAGCGGTTCCTCCTCTCCTCGGGAACCCCCACACCCTGCAGACATACCTGTGTGAGCGTTGGGCGCTGACCCACGTCCAACCTCGACAACCTCAGAGAGGGATCTGGTGTGTTGTATGGCTGCCAGGGGCGCCATTAGGGATCAAGACCAGCTGAGGTTCAGTCTGTTTTAACCCTCCAACAAACCCCCCCCCCCCCCCCCTTTCTCTCTTGGAACACTCCTGAGGTCTGCAGCCTAAAGGAGTCTGTTGGTTTATTCCTGAACACACAGTCGAAGAGAAAATGTTTCTGCTTCCATTCAGCTTATTGTATTGTGTGTGTGTGTGTGTGTGAGTGAGAATGCACCTGCCCGCCCTGCATTTCTTACCCCTCCCATGGTGAGACCTAATAAGTCCCATGGATCCTCACCATCTTGTCTTGATTTTGTCCCGCGGTTGTTTTTCTAAACAGTTTAGCTCACTGGAAAAAATCTCTCAAACATACCCGACAAAAATAGAAATGTTGTGCTTTTTATTAGGCTATTTGTCCCAGAGAGTCCCAGCATGTTTATAATTGATCTTCATTTTCCGTTACTTCCATTTAAATTTACAGTTTGAAACCAAATTCATTGTCAGGCTGAAAGGATTCTCGTTGACGGGTTCAGCACCTTGGATAGTTCCTTCTCACTGAATTGAAGTGTAGCTCTCCAGGAATGATTTATCAGACACAAAACCACCTTAAACATGGAGACTGGTATAAATTGAAACAAATTTCGCAAGGGATCGTCGGTCGATATAGTCTGTTCCATTATTTACTTCATTGATATAGTGTGGGCTGCAGTAATATTATTGAGTAGGGATTGTGAGTGTGTGTAATGTAAATGTCCCATTGGACGGATTCTGCTTTCCACTGGCATAAAAATTCAGTTTTTATCGTCTCGAGTGCGCAAATACAGGCTATGTATATGTAAATACGAAAAACGGGACTGCATGAATATTTCTTTGAACTCTTGCTCTCAGTCTATCTATAATACCTGTACACACATACAAACGCTCAGGCACACACACACACAGAGTAATATCACCATACAGATATTTAAAACGGACAATCCTTTCAAAGACGGGTCTGTGGAAGAGGCTCGTGATGGCGCGATGACGGCCAGTTTCAGGGCTGTTATAGGGAGGAGTGTCAGCAGTGTGATTATCAGCAGGCAGATAGCAGATGACAGCTGCCATTGGTTATTGATGGCTTTCATAATTAAAATCCCTTATGGGGGGAACCCAAAGAACAAAAGGGAAAATCACACAAATGATGAATGGTCCTTTCATCTTTAAGGCTGATATAAGACCCACCAGGCTTCTCTGCCTGAAAATTGCTTTCTTGAAAACTCTCTGAATATGGTTTCAAAGAAGAGCGTTTTTAACACTGCCAGAGCGTGTGTGTGTGTGTGTGTGTGTGTGTGTGTGTGTGTGTGTGTGTGTGTGTGTGTGTGTGTGTGTGTGTGTTGGAGAATATAAGGGACACAATTTGAGGAAAATAGACAGAGAGATAGAAAGAGAGTGTGAGAGACAGAAACGGAGGTACAAATCTGACAGTTAAAAGCAGAAGAGGTCAACGTACTGCAACACTAGTATTTTCTGCTATAACTTTACTGCAGCAGGGGAGGGTTTGGGGAATTTTGGCCTGATCAGTTCCTAGTAACAGCTCTAGTAACTCGCGGTTGTAGAGTGTCTCTTTAGATACTAAATTTAGAGTAGTTGGGTGAACAATACTACCATTGTCTGCAGTGTATGTTTTTCGCTGCAATACAGATCACACATTCAGAGCGAATAAAAGGTCAAAACACTTTTAATATTGTTTCTTTTGCTCTGGACTTGCCCATAGTGTCTATAGACACTTAAAATCCCTGATCTTGCTGAGTATACTGTGTATACTACCTTCTGTCTGTCATACAAACTTATCCTAATGTATTTTATTCACCTCTGTTGTATTCTGTTCAGTACAGTACTCCCTCCCTGGCAGAAAACAAACAGATCTACTGTATGTGACTTTGGCTCAGATGAAAGCAGATCCCGTTTGAAGATGGTACAGTAGCGGATCAGACAGGACGACTGCCGGCGATAGTCTGCTCCTGCAGGCGCTAAAGAGTAGAGAGCTGCAAGCCTCAAACACTGCATGGTATCTGAGTGGATGAGAGAGAGAGAGAGAGAGAGAGAGAGAGAGGGAGAGAGGAGGGGTCTTAGAGTGCCAGTAACACATGGGGAATTCCTGCATGTCTGTCCCGATATTGTGTTGGAACATTTGTGTGTGATGCTGTCAGAGCAGAGCTCGCACTTCCTTCACTCCTAACCTGTTAAATGATCCCCTTCAACCCACCCACCACCCTCCTCACCAGTCAGTTCTCCCTCTCCACATCAGTACGGTGCTGCCGTGACGTCACTCATTCCCACGCACTCTGATTGGCTGGCCAGTGGAGGGAAGTGGATTGTTCCCGCAGCCTACAGTGAGAAATTTAGAGGGAGAGAGAGAGAGAGAGAGAGAGAGAGAGAGAGAGAGAGAGAGAGAGAGAGAGAGAGAGAGAGAGAGAGAGAGAGAGAGAGAGAGAGAGAGAGAGAGAGAGAGAGAGAGAGAGAGAGAGACTAAGCAAGAAAGATTGATGCGGAGGCAAGCCGACACTGCACTGCTCTCACTCACACACATACACACACACACACACACACACACACACAAACAGTCTCACGCGTACACTCACATTACACTCCCAAGCTGCTTAACAGGCAGGAAAAACACTGAGTCTGACTGAGTCGGCAGCCCGCTACCGCAGGACAGGACAGAGGACAGCGAGCCGAAAGGAGACCAGGAGGGTGGAAACCTTCTTCCTGGCTTTGCCTCAGAGCAACAGTTCCGCCGCTGTCATCTCGGGAGGTCCAGTGCTCCAGGGAGCCCTTTAAAGACGCCTCCCCAAAAAAAAGGGGGGGGGAGAGAGAGAGAGGCAGCAAGGGCAGGAGCAAGGGCAAGTATAGCCTCTCCCGGAGGTTGCCGTGAATGTCCTCTCAACATCCTCATGACCACAGGCAGGAATCAAGGTGTAGTCTGGGGTACAGGATGGCAGGCAGAGTCGGGGGCGAAGGCTCCCCGAAAAAGAACACATCCCTCAACCTGGTGACGGGGTTCTTCCACTACCTCCGCGGTAAGTGGGACGGAGTGTGCATGAATGTGTGTCCCCTACTTTGATGCAGAGTGTGAGAAAACGAAGGCAAGTACATAGTGTGTGTGTGTATATTTTAAATGGTATGCTGTGTCTGTGTGTGTGTGTGTGTGATTTGGCATGGCACTGCAGTATGGATGTGCCTATGCGAGTGTGAGCATTTTGCGGTGTAGTTTCCTTACTAAATGTTCCCTGCAGGGGACATTTTTGGGGGGGCTGTAGACGTGGTGTGTTGAGTGAAATGGGCAGATATTAGAAGGGGGCGTTTCCACGTTGGCAGAGTGTGTGTGTGTATGTGTGTGTGTGTGTGTGTGTGCGCGCAGAGGTTGCTGAGCTCGGAGCCTGCAGCAGGTGAAGCAAGCAGACCCGGCAGACAAGTACCAGCTCACTGCGTGTGTCACAGCACAGCGGGCAGACTGTCACAATGTTTGATTTCTTATCTCTCTGTTCGACCCTGTTGTGGTCCGCCTGTCTGCTCATCTGTATTTGGACACCATGCATTCAGCATTCTGTCTCACTGTCTGATAGATTAGATTGGCTTGCAGGGAGACTTCACCATAATGTTCTCTCCTTTTGGAAAATACAACAGAGAGACTGAGTCAGGATGGCTGCTTTAATGTGTCTGTAGACACAGCCTCTGAGACAACAAACTAGATTTTAATGATATTTCATTACAGTCATCTTCACTGTGGGGGGTCAAAGTGGGAACTCCGGGGCTGCGGAAGAGACTAATGATGGTACGGACCAACACTAGCCGAGAAGGTATTCAAGTGTGTTAAAACGCTGCTGCGAGGCTTGGTTGCTGGGGACGGCGGTTTCCCTTTGTGATATTGAAAGAATGTGACTGTGTGTGTATGTGTGTGTGTGTGTTGAAGTGTGATTGTGTGCGTGCACAGTTCAAAGTCACCCCGTCCCTGAGACTGAGAGGCTGGCACCGCACTCGTGCAGACATGTTCTCCGTCACACATGCTCCTGCTCCAGGATGAGGGGGCTAAATCTTTCTTATTCTCATCCAATATTACCGCCCATCAATATTTGATTACTCCTGGACCCAATCAGAAGATTCATTTATAGAACGAGGACCTGCTCACTGACACGTATGACTTTGTGTGAATGTATCTGCATTATGTATGAACAACTCTCTTGTCTCCCCCCCCCCCCCCCCCTCTGTGATGCACACAGACCCTTTACTGTCCACATCTGCCCACAGTACCTAGTGACACACTAACCAACTTGAGTGTCATCAAACCGTCAGCATCTTTCATTAAGGTAGAGGAAAGCAGTGTGTCACACTCACTGATAACATGCTTATCTGGAGGATATTGCTCTGTGGCGCAGACGGGACGGGAAAAAAAACATTGTCACATCTTTCAGTCACTACATGATTGGATCCTTAAGAGGCAAACTATACAACTGCTTTGTGTACATTATAATGGGATTCGTGTGAGAGCTGCACATGAATTTGTCGATTTACAGATGTAACCGTCGCAGCAGTCCCACTTGTTATTTCATGGGCTCCAAGCAGCAATTAATTTCGATGTCAAAAGGGAATCGGGGAAGGAAAGATTACAGCAGTAATACCTGCAGAACATACGTACGCAATCCTCAAAACTCCCTCTGTACTATGTTTGCCTGTGCGTGTGAGTTTGTATCTGCACTGTATTTTTGCTTGTGCACATGTGAGAAAGATAAGACCTGATTTATGTCTTGTTGTCATTTAAGTAAAGTGGCTTTTTAGGGGACATCGTCAGCAGACATCTACGCTATTGATTGTTCCTTTATCACTGTAGTCCCCACAATGCCCTGCCTTTTATATATAGGTAAATCAGTACATTTGGAGTAAGACTGGCTTTATGTGTGTGTGTGTGAGTATTGTAGCAACAGATTGCATGCTTGAACTGTGTTCAGAAATGAATAACACCCTCTTATAGATCACGGCAGAGATACGTCATTGCATAGGAAGAACCTCTGCCCTTCTATCATCTAAAGGGCATTTTTGAGAGCAGGAGATGTCTGTCCACACTAAGAGGAGTCCAGCTAGTGAAAATGTCATCTTTAAATGTCAAATGCTCTTTTCTTACTTATCAGTTTTAAGGTATGATGTGGTGCGACTGCGTTCAGACACATGAGACAGACAGTAAAAGTACAGAAGTTAATTAGAGTTCTCTGCAAAAAACCCAATCAACTCTCAAAAACAATAGACAATGAGAAGATTGTGCTTTAATCCGCTCTTTGTTTAATTTTGCATGTGACTGATAGTGACGCTCTGGGCTCTGATTTACAGATGAGCAGGAGGCCGTGCAGAAAAGGACATTCACGAAATGGATCAATTCCCACTTGGCAAAGGTAAGAGAGTCTGGTTTGATTCCCACTGCTGCTGCCAGCATTGTGTGTCCCTTTTTCACAAACACTGGTGCTTGTGAAAAAGGTGTGTGGATTGAAAACGTATCCGTCTCTTTGCTTTTCCACTTCCAATCACTTTCATTTTCTTTACTCCATCCACTCTGTGACATTTGCTCCATTTCCAAAACTGTGGGGTTGGTCATGGGACCAGCTAAGACCACACACACACACACACACACACACACACACACACACACACACACACACACACACACACACACACACACACACACACACACACACACACACACACACACACACACACACACACACACACACACACACACACACACTCATTCTTACTTGCATGCCTTTCATATTCCTTCTTATTCCTCCAATCTCACATAGCTTGTAGCAAGGATTTACTCTCACTCTAATTATCACTTTCACATAGCAGCATTTAATACACTGTATATCTATTTTCCCTGCAAGCTACTGTCAATAATTTAAGTCTTAGTAACCTGTAAGCCCTCTATCTCAATACGGGCCAATTTAGATTGTTCAGGATTAGAGTTTTTAGTTAAAGACTGCCTTTCATTTGCTTCCTCAATGAGCTTGGACACCAGTATATCTGTCACTTATACAATTACAATTGATGCAGCTGCATGCTGAGGGGCCATCGTATGCGTGTAATTTTGATATTATACAGCATTAGGCTCCACAATTTAACCCATCACTGTTTGAATAGTGTGTCAGGAACAGGGTGGACAAGGCAAATATGGCACAGTGCAACGCAATTAAGCGTTATTTCAATCCGCAACGCTGCTTTCAAGGTTTCCTATTTGATTACGACAGCTGTGGAGGCCTTGCACCACGGTGACGTGGAGCAGAAAATTCATTTGAAAACCACTCAGGAGGGAATAAACCTTGACGTAATATTAAATATCATGTCTCAGGACTGTGCCAGCTGAAAATTACAAACAGCCCAATACTTAAATGCCTTGAATTTTTAATAACATTTAGGGTAAGCACATCGTTTATTTATTAAGTCATTCTTGATGCAACAGAGCCGCAGTCCTTTTGCTATTTCGTGGTCACTGAAAATGTTGTGGTTTAAATGATTAGGGAAAGATGATGAGGATTAGAGGGATCCCCAAAACGTCTGGATTAAATAGTGTAAAGTAAAGGTTCAACATTTTGCAAAATGCAATTAGTTGCTATCTTGCTGAGAGTTAAGTGAGAAGATTATTACCACTCTCACATCTGCATGGTAAACATGTTGATGGATCCAGCATTTTAGCATAAAGACTGAAAATAAGCAGGAAAGGCGTTTAATGCTTAATTAACACATTACATCTTAATAATTAATACAAAAATGACAATTTGCAGTTCTACGGGAGCTTTAGAGCCAAACTATTTATTGGCTGGAGTCTCCTTTGTTTGCCTTGAGAGCTGCTCCAAGCCAAGGAGTAGTCCACTGTTTCCAGTGTTTATGCTAAGGTAAGCTAACCATCGGCTTGTTCCAGCTTCATATTTACCATGCAGACCTGAGAGTGGCATCCATCTTTTCATCTAACTCTCAGCAAGAAAGGAAAACACTAACTGAATCTCTAACTGTTCGTTTAACTTAAGTTAAAGGAGCTAAATTAGAAATTGAGAGCATGTCTATTGGCGACGGCTGAGCCGCCGGGTCGCAGCTAACAGCGCTAACAATACAAACAATGCTAAAAGAGCTAAAAGTGTTTACCTGAGGTGGAACCGGAGGGTGGGCGCTTCGTATCTGCGTTGACTCCATTGGTTCTCCGTTGGTGTTATGAGCTATAACCGCTGTTTAAGTGCAGTGCAGAGCGATGGCAACGAGGAAGCCAGTGGGGCACGCTCACATGCACTATCATGCACTAAAAGCCACGTGCGGCTGGCTCGGCTATGTCAACAAAGCAAAGAGAAACTCGGATTACAACACACAGAGGGAGAGCGACTCCATTCTCTGCTCAGGCAGACATTGCTCCACTGTATATTTACATAGCAAATACTGCTTTGATTTACACGAATGCTCTGAATATCGTAGAACCATTAACTTAAAGTGCAATAATGAAGTGCCTCGTTGACCATCGGTCCTGAAATTAAAGCTCAATTCTTTGCACATAATCGCACATAAACTGGTTTGACAAAGATCCAGGAAATGCAATTTGAATTCCATTTAAATTCACTTTAATTAATTGAACAAATCAATAGATGAGTGATACTATATCACACCTGTCCATCGGGAGAGATTTGTTGATCAAATTACTTGCTCTCCTCCTCCTCGACCAACTGCTTACCCTTTCACCTGGTGCCTGACGTTGCCATAGTGACACTGATTGGCTTATATTTGTCTTAAAAAAATGTCTTCGTCGTCATGGCAGCTCGGTAAATGTTCGGAGAGCTTCGTGATGAGTAGGGGGGGTAAAAGTCATTCCAGCGGGTGCTGAGGATCTGCTGTAATAAAGAGGTGCATTTCTTTAAAATGTCATTCTGTAAACTATTAGAAAAAACATCTGCACATTATGGGCTTGTGTCACATGTGTAAATACTCTACAAAGACCCGTTTAAAAAGACAGAAATGTGTAAGAGAGACAGTCAGGAGGACGGAGAGAGGGAAGACGCTTGGTTTAGCTTTGCTCTCAGAAGGATAGATCATGCCCGTGGCTATGCAGATGATTAGGCCACTTCAGTTATCACAGGTCTTTAATTCAGCGCCTAAAGGTATGTGATTAATCGTTAGGTGAGTTGAGACGTAGCGTGAGGGCTTCCTCTCACTATCACTCCCCTCCCCCTTACTTATTTCACTCCACAGGTACAACAAAAGAAGTCTTATGAGCTCCGACAAAGAGTTTCTATGAGAAGACGCATTTGTGCTGGTAATTTATACAGAAGATTAATGACTCTCATTACCCGGGAAGAGTTCAACAGATTAAGTCACCAGTTATAGACCAAAGGTATAAACTATAAGAGAGCAGCAGGTTTGTAGTTTATTTCATTTAAATAGAGAGTGATGTTGTGAAGACTCTGTGATTACATTTATAGTGTATTGGAGGATATTGCTTGACTTCTGGTTCTCATGTAAGCATCAGGCTTTAAAGTTGCACCCTGCTCTGCAGTGGAGTGAAAAGGGGGGAGAATTCAGTGAGTGGGCCCCAAGTTTCCATTTTGACAAATCCTTTCTGAGAAGGTTAAAGCTTAATTACCAAGTGACCAGTGGTGAGCGGCTGAGGTCTCATCGTCACTCAGGCATTTTCCAGGCAAAGAGTTTTAGTACAGTAATCAGTGGACCAAGTGTTCTTAGAGATTACAGCAGCACTAAAGTGAAGCTCCCCGCTCCTCTTTCGATGTTTACTTCCCCTCCCCCCTTTCTTTAGTGGGGCAAGAAGGGGATTGAGTGGATGACATACTCCATGCACACTAAATTCAAACCCAGCACACCATGATGTATAGTATGTGCCTCAGCCAACTTAGCTGCAAGGATGTCTTTCAGAATTTTTACATTTCCAACCACAGTACAGACATTCATGTTCCCAGATGATGAATCCTCATGACTTTAAAGACCCCCTGACTTCTCTCCTAGTTTCACCATGAGGTTGACATTGGTGGTTATGAGAAATGAAATACACACATTCATGTTCACATCGCGATGAATTGTAAAAACGTCGGTGATTCTCTGGCTTTTCATCTTTCGGCAAATTTTCAATTTGTCCAAGCTTTTGGTTTAAGACTAAATACCTGCAAGTAGTGACATAACCATCAGCCTCAGCTGTGCTTTGTGTTAAGTGCTAATTAGCACCTGTTAGCATGCTCACACACTGAACTAAGGCGCTGAATAAAACATGTACCTGCTAAATATAGTGTTAGCAATGTCATAATGAGCACGTTAGCTCACTAACGTTAGCAATTAGCTTGAAACACTGCTGTGCCTAGTGCAGCCTCGCAGAGCCCCGAGCATGACTGTAGACTTGTTTTGTTCTCAACCATAAAATAATAAACATCTCAATTTAAATTTCTCCATACAGTTTATTTTATTGATCATTGCAGACAGATGGTTTGTTTGAAGCCATTTCTATGGGAAGACTTTCTCGTTAACAGCCAAAAGTATTTAAAAGATACATTCATCCTGTGCCATGAGTTGATGCAGGATTTTTGCCAAAGTATAACCAACTTACTGGGATTTTAAAAGTTAAAGTAATTTAAATTGTGGCTATTTACTTACAAATAAAATAAGTTAAACCCTTACAGAAACTTGTAAATAACTATACCTTCAAATGACTTGAACAATAAGCGTCTGGTGTCAATTATTCTTTCAAAGTGGATGTATTGCAATTCAAAATGAAACCTTTCAGTCTTCTCCTCGTTTCGGCCCCTCCCTCTGTCTTTCATGCTGTTGATCTTTTGGAATCCACTGAGTCAAGTGTACCAGGGGAATAACATGAGAACACAGACAGACTCACATCCCGAAACTCCTCTTCTCACAATCAATTATGGCCCAGACACTCGTATGTAATTAGCTCATTAAGACCTTGATTCATTTTTTTTAGCTCATGTGGCCGAGCAGAGGAAATGGATATTACTTTCTCATTTTGTAATTAGTCAGAAATTTCCTCATTAGCTTTGGGATTATTATGAACAAATAGGTAAATTTAACTTCAATTAGCTCATGGTATGAACGATCCCTTTGAAGGGGTCTTTGTAAGTATTTCTTCAGTCACTTTATGATAGGGGCTCAAGTGCTGTCTGAATATTCTAATATCCAAAGCCATGAAATGACATTAGAAGAGGAATTAGCAAGAAGAGCTGCTGCAGTTGCTAATTAATTTTGAAAGACGTGAGCGTCTCTCTTTGCCGTCTATCATTTTTCTCGCTCCCGCTCTTTCTACTCAATTATACCCTCTCGTGAATCCGCGATGTTGGGGGTTGTATATCTCTCTATATTTCGCCACACACACACACACACACACACACACTCCACGTGCGAGTGCTACACAGACACATACATCTCTGCTTACGCCGTTTCTCTCTTTCTCCTTCACTCCCTTTGCCGCTAATCTCCCTGTGAATGGCTCGCTCGTATGAACGCCCCCCCCCCCCCCCCCCCCCCCCCTCTAAACCTCTCCTCAGCCCCAGCATGTGACTGTGCTTTAAGAGAAATCCTTGATGTGGCGCTGGCAAGAAACAGAGATATGTGGATTTCCCCCGAGTCTAGAAGTCTGTGTCAGGTCAGGGAAGAAGTCAATGAGAAGGATACCGTTTGAAATCATCAGCATATTTTAGGATTTGAAGACCCCATTCAGAGCCTGCTGAGCCTCTGCTTATGGCTGACTCTAGCTGTCAGTAATATTTGGGGCTTGAAGTACATTTTTTACGAGGATTTCCTTTATCTAAGTTTCACAAGTTGAAATTAACGTCCTACAGTATTTATTGTATTTTGGTTTATGTTTGCGCCGTGCTACTTAGAGTAGGATAATGTCGAGAGAAAAACACCTCCTGCCTCGTAGTTTCATGAACATTGCAAGAGCTATTAAGACTTAAACCCCAAGGTTTAGCATTCCAGGAAAACTGAGAATCCTTTGTATGAGTTTATGGCATGCAACATTTTTGTAAACAGTGACTTTATATCACTAATTATGCCCATGCACCTATTTGGAAATGTCTCTTGCACACCATAAAACTGTTCCTAGAAAACCTTTTCCTGCCCCCGAGGCACTACATCATTTCTATGTGGGCTTGTTTTAACATGCTGTTTGAAAAGTCAAAAATGTTTTTACAAAATAGTCTCATGGGTGTGCTTGTTTACTCATGCAGCGTGTCCCACCGCTGGTGGTGACAGACCTGTTTGAGGACATCAAGGATGGCGTGATGCTGTTGGCCTTGCTGGAAGTCCTCTCTGGACAAAAACTGGTGAGTTTCACGGTCATTTCTACAGCGAGTGATTTGGCTACAGAATTAAAACGCTTCATATCTTTTAATCTCTCTGGATTAAATGTTACCTGGATCAGATATAACAAGGAACAGACTGGTCAAATAACAGAGAGATTACATTTTTTTTCATACAATATCAGACAGTGGTGCTGCTGCTGCAAATCTCAAAAGAGCTACAGACCTATTGCAATGCATGGGAACTGAGCCACAATTGCATGGAAATGCGTATTGATTGGCTTTTATTAGGATGTTTGAATTGAATGGAAAAGCCCAGATTAACAAGGACAGATCATAGTTCACAACACAGACAAAGACATTCACACAGACACACAGTTTGAGGATTTACCTTGGCCCATGTTGCCTGAGGTCTTAGCTGTCTATGTCCTATTGATCCGGCTGTTTATAGTCAAACACGGCTCTGATAGGACCTCTATGTTTTTCTCACTTTGTCAGCCAACACAAATACAGGTAAAAAGATTAAAGGAGAAAATCAAATAGTGTCTGTGTCCTACTATAATTCCCATACATGTGCAATATAACATATCTTCTTTTCAACTGTACTGTTTTCTTTTATCCACACTATCTTTAATCTTCTCCCTCTCTGTTTCTCTATTTCTTTCTTTTCATCTCCATTGTTCTTTTCCCTTCCAGCCATGTGAGCCAGGCAGAAAGCTAAAGAGGATCCACTGGGTCGCCAACATCGGCACGGCTCTAAACTTCCTTGAGGGTAGGAAGGTAAGAGTTCAGGGCCTTCTCTTCTTTGTTTTATCCCTCCTGCTGCTCTCCCTGCTCAGCTGCTGCCCTGTGGCTGCAAACATTAAATCCTGACCTTGTGTGACCTGTTTCCCCTTCGTCTCTGCCTCTTACTCTCTCCACCTTTCACATCGCTGATTTATCTGACACCAGTAGGCTCCGTTTTCACATCCCTGCAAATATTTAGTTGAGTAAATAAATGAGAAAGAAAATCTGATATTCAGACAGGTTTTGAGGCATTTTTGCTATTTTTTGTCTTTATTGAATTTGTATAAAGGATCAAAAAGTCTATAAATATGTAGTGATTGGACCATGACCTTTACTTAAGCTGATCCACCATATTTGCTGGTCACACCACACCACTTCGTGATATTACTACTCTCCAGTTTTCTTTCCTTTTCCCAGCTCCATTGACACAATTACATCCAAAAATACTTTGGATGTAATCGTCTAACTGCATCAACTGCCCCTCCGTGAGATTAGTTAAACATTCTCGAAGCTTCACCCAGCTCGTTCTTGGATATACATAAATAAAGCCATAAGTATGAGCTGGTGTCTGCAGGGACATTGATTTGTCTTCCTCAAGTGTGACAGGGTTAAAACCATAAATCCTACACCAGTAATCTGCAGTCTGGAGATGAGACGTCAGTGGGCACTCTGCTGTCTCTGTGTGTGTGACTGCGTAAATCTGTGTGTG
Source organism: Pholis gunnellus (assembly GCF_910591455.1). NCBI lineage: Eukaryota > Metazoa > Chordata > Actinopteri > Perciformes > Pholidae > Pholis > Pholis gunnellus. The sequence continues at coordinate 12,241,877 of NC_136546.1, forward strand.
TAGAAAATTAAATGTAAATATGCTCTGTGTGTAAATCTGATGCATGTCTAGACCGTATTAACATTTTGCTTTAGAGGCCTAATTGCTTTGATGCATGTTCCTAATATGAAAGTGTGCAGTGGCATTATGATGTTTAACCATTTAATCATATTTGTAAACCGTTGAAACCCTGTAATATATCTATTTAACTGGGAGTTTCAAACCCATAGCGATAATGTCCACAAGGTCTGAATTATTTGTATTATCAATAAATCTGTTGATTTATTAAACCTCATAATGAAGGAAAATATTGAAATGTTTCCTATAGCCCAATGTGACATTGTTAAAGTTGAGATTAAATGAAAAACGCTTCTAACTCCCGTTTCACTGGGACATTAAATCGCTTGTTTAGTCTGACTAATGCCCCAAAACCTAAAGATATTCACTTTTTAAATATATATAACAAAGAAAAGCAGCAAATCTGCTCTTTTAAGAAGCTTCAAGCAGCAAATGTTTGGCATTTTAGTTTGATAAATGACTTAACAAATGAATTGTCAAAACTGTTTGCAACTATACTGGTTTCCTACACTCAACGACAACTACAACTGTATGGGTACCTGTGTTTTTTTATGCTGGTCATAACACAAAACACTGTTGAGTTGCTGGGATGCCCTGCTGTGTCTTCTAATATGAAACCGTATCTTGCATGTATCTTTATCAGCGACTATCACACGCTGCCCTCGCCCGCCCCCAATCTCTTCCACCATGTTTGTTCACATACGGAGCGGCTAGTATTAACATATGATGACCTGTTGTGCTGCAGCGCCACAGTAATATAACCCTCTGTGTGATCATATAGAATACTTCATCATATCAGTAGATACAGCCCTCTCTTGCTCCCTTTTCTTGCGCCCCTCTCTCTCTCCCCCGTATCACTCTCTCTCTGCTGGATATAATCCCTGTTGCCTGTGTAGTGGCGATAGATCTCTCCTCTCAGCCAACCACTCAAGTTATCTCACCTCGGAGATGCCACAGTATGTGATATCTCACAGTCAATGAGGCGTCCTCCTTCAATCAAAACGCATCAAAATGCTCTCACGCTCTCATTCTCTGTCTTCCTCTTTTCTTATCTGCCCTCCAGTCTGCCTACAGAGGATCTCCGGTCAGTATTCACACCGTTGCTGCTCTGGTTTGTTCAGGACATGGAATAGATGGGGTCAGAATGATCTGCATCCTGTAGTACTGAGGATTATGCTCATACTGTATCTTCTTCATTTCTGTACTAGACACAGTGAGGGAAATTGTTTGTAGTTAATCCTTATGAATGAGAAACTGATTCCAATCTAGAATGATTCGGTCCTGTTATAATATATAGAATTTGGGGATATTGTGTTTTGACACAGATCAAGCTTGTGAACATCAACTCCACAGACATTGTTGATGGACGGCCGTCAATTGTATTGGGGTTGATGTGGACCATCATCCTCTATTTCCAGGTAACATTGCTTTAAGTTGATTCAGTGCTGTTTATCAGATTAGCAAATGCAATGTACATAATTCAGGATTTTACTTTTTTTAAATAATGAAGACAAGGAGTAGAAAGTTTGTAGTAACTCCATCTAATCTCCTAGTCAATGATCAATCACCACTTATAGCTCACTAACACTTAAACTACTACATGACTGTCAATATACAACCAGCATGGTCCTACAAAGGAATGGCACATCCTCAAACAAGTATTATATCCAATAAGAAATATGCAAAAGCCTGAATCAGTTCCTTCTTGTAAACTGTCAGTACCTATTAGGAAAACAAAATGCGTTAAACATAACATTTTCCAGATCGCAAAAAGTTAATTTGAACTACAGAGAAATTTAAGATGGGGGAAATCAATCTTCTGAAGCATCCCCGCTGAAAACGGGCAGTTGGTACCTCAGGCATTTCAGACATGCACAGATCAACAGGAAGTTAATCACAACTCTACAGTCTGTGAGCAACATCAGCACATAGAGATGTCTGCTATTCCAGCAAACCTACGGATATTGAATAAAGGAAATGTGCTTATTCACTTACTGACATTTTGATGTATTTCATTTCACACTGATATTTATGAATTTCTGAGATGTTAGCAGCCTCAGTTTGTTGGCAGTAGAGAGGAGCAATGTGTGCGCATAGCAATAATAGCAACAACTGACCAGATGGATAGGCTGAAGTATAATCATATGTTTAGTGATTGTTGTCCCAAGTTAAATAGTCCCAAATTAAATATGTCATAATTTGTCAATTGAATTCTCTACAACCATAGTTACAGAATATATACAGCATTTATGGGTGATGTGTAACATTAACATTCTACATTATGGATCTCAAAAAACTGAATACAAATATAAAATGTAAATGTAATTTGCTCCAGGTAAAGCCAGCTCTTAATCATGAGCAGTGGTCTTTTAATAAGACCAATAATGAAGACAAAGTTCCATACATATGTGTTCATAAGACCTGTGTATCACCGAAGGACGTCATCGGCATCCGTTGCAAAAAAACAATCATAAAAGACGATTATTAAGTTCTACTAAGTACTACTACAATGATTTTCAGCTCTGCAGGCAGAAGATAAAAAACAATGCTGGAGTAAATGTGCAGGTATGATGGCCTGATTCCCTTCCTGGTTTCCTGCTCTGTTCAGATTGAAGAGCTAACCAGTAGCCTACCAGCCCTTCAGGTCTTGTCCAGCAGCACTTCTTCACTGGACAGCTCCACCAGCAACACTGAGACCACCGGCCCACCCGTCAAAAGAAAATCCCTCCCACCTCTGCAGGGCGGAGTCAGAAAGGCCCTACTAAGATGGGTCCAGCAGACAGCCACCAAGTATGTAGTCTCCCTTACGAATTGTCTTGCTTTTCAAAACAAAATATGCAAAATGCATCACACCATTATCATCTGCATTGACACTGTGATGCTCTGCTCTTTGTAGACGTCTAGGCATTGAGGTGAAGGACTTTGGTCCCAGTTGGCGCACAGGGTTGGCGTTCTTTGCGGTGATCCATGCCCTCCGGCCCAATCTAGTTGACATGGAGCGTGTATGGAGGAGGCCCAACAGAGAAAATCTGCAAGAAGCTTTCCTATTGGCTGAGACAGAGCTAGGCGTGCCACAGCTTCTTGACCCAGAGGGTAAATTTCACTTTCTACCACAAATGACAACTGAACTGAAAAACTAAACGTATATCTACAACATCATGGGATCAAATTAATTCTACCTTAATTTGCCTCTGTATTACCTCTACAGTATAATTTAAAGAAAACAACATGTCTTTTGTGTTACTTACTCAAATAATAAGAAATGACTTGCCTTACATATCATTTAAATCCATAGCTTTTCATCATATAGAGCTGTTTAGTGGGCATCTATCACGGCATCAGATTCCAAACACCAGCTGTGCCCCTTCACGCCTGCCCTTCACAATGAACTCTGACAAATCAAGCTTGACATCGATATAATTAAGGTCCATTAGGCCATGAGATTCAGCATGGGGGAACCTCCAAACAAAACTTGGACACTGCTGAAGGTTGTTTTCATTTAAGATGGCAGTTGTCTGTTTCTGATTAGATGTCAGCCAAACATATGAATTCCAGCTATTCTTCTCTATGAGAGAAGCTGTGGTGGAGTTATCAGCTGGCCTCGACTTGACATGACTTCTGATTACATTCATGTGGTTCCCTCCTCAGATGTCGATGTAGATAAGCCAGATGAGAAATCCATTATGACATACATAGCCCAGTTCCTGAAGCATCATCCTGATCCAAGGCAGAGCGACTCAGACGGACCGCAAGAAGAAGAGGTAAGAATCTATCCGAGTTACCGCAGTCTGGATACGCCATTCATTCTCTTCTTTCAATCTGCATCCTGTGTGTTTTGTCCTTCTCTTCAGATGTCAAACTTCAGCTATGACTTACACATAAATGGCATTTTCTCTTTGTTAAGTCAGTGTTGTGTGCACAGTTGGGTCTTTCTAAATACTGTTTGATGTTTGTTTTAACCCATGTAAGTGAGTGAGAAGTTACTTCATGCTTTCTAAAATGTTCTGATGCAGTAAGCACCAGCAATCTGCTCTACAACGTAGGTTAAAACAAACGTTAACAATTTCATTTGTCATGTGACTCAGGTCTGGCAGCGTCTTGCCTATTTCATGTCTTTCCTTGTTGCACATCTCTCTCTTTGTATCTCCTTGTCCTTGTCCCTCTGGTGTTTTTGCGTGGTGACTTCTTTCCTGTGGTTGTTGTGATGGCCTCTGTCCCACAGCATGGCCTTGCTCCTCGCGATATAGAGGAATTGTTGAAGGTAGGTTATAGAGTAACATAAAGGTCCCAGGGGCAGGTTTTCCATCATTTTCCGCAGCTCAATGCAATTAGCACCCATGCACATTCATGGTTTCCATATAAATGTGATTAATGCTTATTTATCCTGGCTCTACTATTGGATTACAGTATCACTGCCTACTGTACAGTGTATGAGTGAGATTAAACATTGTTTTCCCATGTCAAAATAAAGCCTATATGCTAATATTGGCTCTTTATCTTACCTGATGTGATATTCCTGCCGCAGGGTGTCTTAGCCATGCTAACAAAAGGAAGTCCAGTATTCTAAGATGTGATATTACCATTTATTAACGTTACCTCCCGCTATGGCTCCTGGTTCCATTAGCATGACAATGAAAGCCTCTGGCATTGATACAGCGTATTTGATGGAAAGCTTGAGAATAGAAGTTGCCCGTTTTTTTAAGGTTAACAGTGGCAAGAACAGTGATGTGCTTTAATGCCGCGCTAACCACTTGCTTTCAGTGTTGTGTTTTGTTTTCTTACATCGCTGAGCAGGCTTTTGGTGGTTGTTGTGTTTCACACCGGCTTTGTTCTTTGTTGACATTTCTTGCTAACACGCTGTTTGTCCTTAATATTCACTTACATTGGATGTAGGTCAATAGGCCCTGTAGTTTCCACATTAAAAAAACAAAGAAAACTAAAATAAATAGCAACTGAAATGCTGGATGTAAAATTATTTGCAGAAGTTGAGGACAATATAACAGATAAAAGTCCCCTTCAACTTCAGCTTAATTTATTTTAAGTTTGATATCATTACAGGAGTTGAAGTGATAAAACTGAATACACTCTCACAAGCCTTTTAGCGGCACAGTATTATCTTCACGGTTACTTAAAATCCAATGAAATGTTTGTAGGGGGTCTCATACAAAGTACCCTGTTTAAGCTGAGTGTTTTTGGCAGCTGTGGGTTTTTGACGTTTTGTCCTACAGGGAGACACAGAGGATTAAGAGAACACATGTTTAACAGTACATGCCCTCTCTTTCACCCTCTTCCTTTCATCAACCCCTCAAACATTCATTTGGTTAATCACTTTTTCTCTCTGTCTTTCTGTTTTCCCCCTCTCCCTTACACTCCTCCGTCCTCTCTTTTGACTTGTTTTTCATTTTCCCCGGCACGCTTCCCAATTTCCATGTCCATCTTTCCACCCGTTGTTCACCCCACCAACCCTCATCCATCCGGACCTCCTAGAGAGAGCAGCGAAAGAGCCTGAGGGAGCACAAAATGTGGCTCAACCAGCTGGAGAGAGACGCAATACAGGCTCAGGAGACTGAGGGCAATCTCGCTCAACACTACCAGGTTAGTGTCAGTGTGTGTGTGTGTGTGTGTGGGTGTCTGGATTTGTGTGCAGTGTAAACTGGGCACAGACGCTCCTATTATTAGCTTAATCAGTGGCATTACACTGTGGGGATCAGACAGCAGCCGTCATATTCTCAGTCAATCTGGCTTATTCCAGCAAGCCTCGGGATACTTTCCATATTCAGCAGCATGTGGGATACCCTCATTCTTTGCACATTATACGACAAACCTGAAGCCACAGAGAACAGCATTCAGAGGCAGTCAGCCACAGATTTGATGAGGGTCTGATTGGACACCAATGGGAAGACGGTGTGACCCCTGAGAGAGCACTAGTTTTGATGTCTGCATTCTGTAACTTGGTGCTTTGAATTATGAACATGTTTTCTTCTTTCTTTTCAGTTGTTCAAGAGTCTGCGTGTCCAGTTGGAGATGAGGAGGAAGCAGGTGGAGGGAGCTTTGCAGTCCACTCAGAAGGATGGGATGCTGACTGTGGATCAGGCTCTGGTCAAACAGGCCTGGGAAAGAGTCTCTAACAGGGTGAGAGAAGCAGGATGGACATTCAACCTCCTCAAAGATTTACAGACAGATCCAAAGATGTCATGGTTGCATGTGTGCCAGGGCAACAATCTTCAGGCTGACCTGGGCGCTGATAGTATTTCATTGTTTTTTCGAACAAGTTTAACGGCATTTTGTCTCCTACTTATTGCTAATTTAGCTCAATTCAATTAAGACTCAAACAGAAGCAAAATCAATCTATATACATTTGTTTAGACAATCACAACCTTCTCATAGTGTTTCTCTGTCTGAACTGTGTCCCTTATTTCAGCTCCTGGACTGGCACCTGCAGCTGGACAGGTCTCTGCCAGCTCCTCTGGATATTGTGGGGGCGTGGCTGCATGAGGCTGAAGGAGCCATGCGACAAGAGATCATCATACACCAGGCACACGACGTGACGGCTGACGTTGTCCACAGGGCTCTAGAGCAGCACAAGGTCAGCATGAAGGCGTAGACAGAAGAGGCGAAATTAGACATCTTTTGTCATTGTTGCTCTTTTGTTTGTGAAACACAGAAATGTCATTTGGATTGAATTTATACATAAAACTGCAAAACAATAAACATTTAAAAAATAAAGTAAATTCACTATTGAGAGCTGTACAATGCTACAATATTTTAATTTGTTTCAAAATGTTCTGATCAGAAACCTAGTAGTCTTTTTTGTTTTTCTGTGTCCATGTGATGAATGTATTTACGCTGTGCAGGATGTGTTGAAAAGCCTGGAAAGTCACCAGCAGGTCTTTCAGAGGATCCATAAAGACAGAAGTGTCGATGGAGTCCCTGTTCCCCCAGACCAGCTCCAAGACATGGCTGAGAGGTAATCAAGGCGCCTGCCGAACTCACAGGGCGTGATTTAACAATCTGCTTTCGGAGGAGAAGCAGCATGTGCGGGTTCAAGCTGTAGGTCTGATATCCTTTGTAAACTTTGTGTTTTTTTAGGATGAACTTTGTCTCTACATCTTCTAGCATCCACTTGTCTAGAATGGAATTCTTGGAGAACAAACACCACATGCAGGCCTTCCTCACTCTAGCCGAGTCCAAGCTCAAAACCTGGATCATAAAATATGGCCGACAAGAGACGGTGGAACTGATGCTCCACAACTATGTCGTAAGCTCAAGCTTCAATTCACTCCGTACATGAAGTACTGAGCGGTTAATTGAATCTTTAGGGTTCCTATGCAGATAGTATAGTGTATGATGCACATGTGGTTACATTTTCCTCTTTGATTCCGTCTTCATCAGTCATTTGTGGAGAAGCAACATTTCTTTGAAAATTACGAGGCATTGTTCCAGTCGCTGAAACAGTCTGCTGAGGCCTACGTCAATGCTGACAGCTCAGGTAAGAAATATATATACTATAAATGTATTATTTGATATGTAACGGACAGTATAACTTTCTTGGGTCAGGGGGATGCTGTATGTTTGTATGTACATGTTGTTTTTTTATTAACAGCAAAACTCCTCTATTTGGACCCTACTGATAAATGTTAAATAACTGCATTTAGGAGCTGCAGCTGCAGATAAAATCCTCTGTGAAGGAAGTCATTTTACATTATGATATGAATCAATTAAAAGCTGAACTTGAAGGTTCAATCCTGATATTGTATGCAGCAGAAAGGAACAACATTGAGCACACTATATGCATAATATACAGGAATGTCTGTTTTTGGCTATTCCAGCAACTTTAATACATTGTTTCAAAGTCAAAATCACATAAAAATCCAATATTGCAATAAAGCAGTCCTGCTCAGTGATGCAGTGATTAAAGCCATGTGATTGTCCACAATGGTTTCATACAATTATAGAGATATTACAGGGATACATACCTCTGTATACATGTTATGGTTGCTGTATACATTGTACATATAGCTCACCTTTATTGTTCCTTGTCAATAACGCAACAACCAATGAGACTTCCTCTTCCACTAGCTCAGTCTGCCCCTGTCTCCTGTCTGGTGTTACAGCTGGGTAGAAGGGGAGAGTCTGCAGGCTACAGCTAAATGAGGTTCCTCCATTCCCAGCTCTCAGTGGGGAATACGACCCCATTTGCTAGTTAAGGGGCTGCTCCACTTCTGCAGGTCTCTGGGCGCAAACTGAGCTAGCTTGTTGGTTCCATTAAGTTTCAGGGTTGTGCTGCTTTAGGGTATGCAGAGCGGAGCAGTGAGGTGTAGCGAGAAATCAGGACATTTGAAGCTTGATTGGTCGACCCCGCAAATGAAGTGCCCCCCGCCGTCACTACCGTACCCACATGAGCCTTGCTGGTAGTTAGCACCCTGGGCTCTGATTGGCTGGATGAAGGCTCAGTTTGAGGTTTAGGAGAGACAGGAGAGGAGAATAAAGGGATTGATAAGTAATGATTTACCATTTAAAGGCATAATACTATCTGATTAATGTGTATTTGAAAGCAGATATTTGTTTTTGGTGGAGTCATTTATCAGCCCCACACTGGCTGACAATAGTTTCTGGTACAGGACTTGTGAGACCGGAGCGTTTGCACCGATGAAATGGAACACAAGCAAAGATAACACGTCTCCCTGTAGTGAGAGTTTTGAGGTCAGAGAGTTGTCAGCAAAGGCTTGTAGCTTTATCGGTCTTCATGTTCCCTGCGGCGGGTGTTTCTATGAATATGTGTACCATATGTGCAGTGCCTCAAAGTGAGGCTGTGTAGCTTTTGCTAAACAGCGGTCATAAGTGACAATTATATAATAGTAGCCTATTTGTAAATGCTAAAACGTAGTATAAGGTAAACACAAGGAGAGAAGAGCCCACAAGTCGTCAAACTGACTTAATAGTAACAGTTGCACAGCAATACCCTATCTAAACATTAGCTCACATTAGCCACTATGTGCCACTTGTCACACCAAACCAAGTAAGACTGTGGCTGCAAAAATCCTGACTGTATTGAATTGAGCAAGAGTGTGTACACTGTTTCAGTATGACTAGTAATGTTAGCAGCAACTGCAGTTATAGTAATAGTGGTGAAGGTAGTAGCAGTGCTGCTGTTGATGTTGTTGTTGTTGTTGTTGTTAAAGTTGATGTTTCACTCCTCCAGTGGACGAGGGTGAGATGGGAGTGCGCAGGTTCATGCGAGAGGTGGTGACCCAGTGGAGGAGTCTGTCCATGGAGGTGCGCAGCGTGAAGAGCATGCTGGAGGAGGTGCTGTCCAACTGGGAGAGGTACAGCTCAACGGTGGCCTCCTTACAGGCGTGGCTGGAGGATGCAGAGGAAGCCCTGAGGCAGCCAGAAAACACAAAACGGGTATGAAATTGACTCTTAATATTGTAGGAAACCCCACCATACATAGACTCAAAGTTTTGTGTGTGTGTGTGTGTGCACAGATTAAGAGTCTCTTCATACATGCACTTATTTGATGGACTCAAATGCCTCAGAGTAGCAGCAATCAAATCCACGTCAGCCCAATTTCAAGCATTTGGTCTTTTAAGTGGAATCCTATTAGCAGTCTCCACTCAAGTATCAAATGATCTCCTTGACTTACAACAAGCCACTAAGGATATTCCAGTTGTCACATCGCCATGGTTACCCTTATATTCACATCCCCACCAAGGATCAGACTAAGCTAATTACCCCAGTTTTTTATCGTCCTTTCTTTGTTTCCTTCTATGAATTCCTCTCTTTGTCTCTTGTTTGATTAGCTTCCTTTGTTCTTTCTTTGACACTCGTTCTGTGTGTTTTTCTTTGTTCCTCTTAATTTGTCTCCGTTTCTTTGTCCGTCTGTTTTAACGAGTCCGTCTCTCACCCAGGAGTTTTTCAGGAATCTCAGCCACTGGATGGATCAGCATGCAGCCATGAACGACGCAGGGAATTTTCTCATCGAAACATGTGACGAGACCGTGTCGCTTGATCTCAAGCAGCAGCTCCTTCTTTTGAATGGACGATGGAGAGACCTCTTCCTCAAAGTCAAACAAGTAACAAAAACAACCACTAATACTACTGTATGTCAGAGGCAAGCCTTAAATTGATTATATTGTATACCTAGGTGTGTAACAAGATGGCAGTTTTAAGAAAGTTTAGGTTTTCTTCTTTTTAAAGTTTGGTACTATTTGACCCAGGCCTGATTAAGATACATCTCTCCATAAAATCAATTCTAAACTTTGTACCAACTTCCCTTTACTGCAGTATGCCCGTGCAGATGAGCTGGAGAAGTGGAGAAAAGACTATCTAAAGGCTGTGTCTGCCCTTAAAGAGCTGCTGGACACAGCAGAGGCAAAGCTCAATGTACCTGTCCAGGTGTCTTTCCTCAACGTTAGAGCCTTTCTGCAGGACGTGGAGGTGAGAAAATCAATCACGATTACATTTTCTAAATATGTATTAGGTTGGTAGCGTCACAACATCCCTATTAGTGCCCAATTTACTGTTTCTGAATAGTGATTATGTTGCACCATCTACGTCTAGTCAGCAGTTTAGCTCTGAGACAATTGAGACGATCCAGGCTACAACAACACTGATGGCAGCTCTTGTTACATTTTTTATTACCAAAAGCAGTTTTGACGAAAGCACATTCAATTTAAGGATGTTCAAGATTCCCCTTTGCCTCCACGTCTCATCTCAGAATACCAAGCAAAAGGTTATTGCCATGGAGACACAATACAAGCTGGCTGCCCGCAGTGCTCAGCTTCTTGCCAAGGATGCACAACAGGATGAGGCTGCCAGGGTCATGGCAACTATGGGAACAGCCAAAGGTCAGCTGAGTAAGGTAGGTATCACTCAGAAACGTGAGAAGTTGTATGAAATGTATCTCAAGTCTTTCTTTGAAAGCACCTCCATTAGACGTTTTTTAATAATATCCTCGTCTTACATCGTCGTCACATTCTGTGTCACTATTTAATGGCCTTTTGTTGTTGTTTGTCTCCAGGTGAGAGAGCGGTGTCCCTCCCTCGTGAGGGAGTGTCATGTCCTTCTGCCTCTGTTGGAAGAGATGGAGAAACACATCACTGCTTTTTATCAAGCCCTGGAGCGGGCCAGTCGCATCACTTCGGCTGCCAGAGACCCAGACACGCAGACCCAGACCCAGCAGAAACAAAAGTGGCAGGTTAGATATGATGACAATGAATAAGATTGAATTTAATGGTTACCAAGGAGAAGCATGACTGGTGAAAGGGCAATTCAAGGTGTCTTATTGTAGTTTTCCTCGTCATTCTGCACACAATCAGTTTTACAGTATGATTGATATATATCATGGCTATTTTAGGTTCGTTCACCTTCGTTTTAATATCCAGTTAGTGGTTTAGATAATTTGATTTAAACTGGGGATTTGTTTATAGTCTGTCTGATCGCTCATATGACTAAAAGTGGTTAGTAGTATGTTAAAATAAGCAAAAGGAATAATGGCAAAATCGACAAAAATAAGACTCAGGGTGTAAAAAATTGAAATTGTCGTTATAGGTTATGTGTGCGCCTGCTGGCCCACATTCAAATATATCAATCTGGTGCGTCTAGTCTCTCCTTCACTACTATTCCCAGCTCCTTGGAATCATATTAATCTTCTATTTACAACATCTTCATACTATAACCTTTTTTGTCTGATGGGAAGGGAATTGCGGATTTATAAGAATGGTGTAGAAATATTTCAATGCACTATTATCAACACTCTTGAATATTTGTTGTCTTTGTTTCCTCAACTTCCTCAGGATTTGTTAAATCAGCAGCAAAGCTGTAAACGCTGTCTGTCAGTGATTGAGAGGAATCACCACACGTTGCAGAGGGCGCTCTCCACCAGTAAGGTGCTCCGAAACGTCGACCTGTCCCTGCTACAAAAGAGAGTGGCTGAAATACAGGGCTCAGCACAGGTAAGTGTTAAGCTTACTTGTACACGTTCATATACCAGAATGCCACACAGACACCGCATTACCACATCGCTGATTATATCAATTAGGTTACAAGAATATCAAAACACCCAGGAGGCAACAGTCTGCGCCTCATTTGCTTAACGTAAGAAAAATAATGTAATTACACTCTATTACCGATGAGACCAGTTTCAATCACCGCTACCTACTGTCCGTCCTCTCAGGTTTTGCTGAAGGAGGTTGGGGAATGGAGAAGGCAGGAAGAGGCCAACAACTGCCTGAGGAGGAGGTTTGAGGAATCAAGACAAGAGCTGGAGAGAGTGCTGAAAAAAGCTCAGGGCTGCTTGAGAGAGACTGGAGACGCCGAGGAGTTACTGAAGAAACACCACGTAAGATCAAAGCCATAACTTTCTGCCGTAGCTTATCTGTAGAAAAAGAACACTGGCTGCTAAATCTCTTCCTGACCACAAAGACAAACAGTTACAGTGTGTAAAACAGCAGCAAAACAGAACATCTGGAAGTCATTCTGTTGTTCGGTCTTCATCAATATAAACTGAAGAATTGATTCTCATACTCATCGCTTGTATTTTATTCTGCACAGGATTTTTTTGGCCAACTGGACCAGCGGTTGCTGAGTGTGTTCTTGAAGGCGTGTGACGAGCTGACTGACATCCTACCACAGGAGGAGCAACAGGGGCTGCAAGAAACTGTCCGCAGGCTGCACAAACACTGGAAGGTCAGGGGTCACCATGCTTTAACACTCTCACTAATTACTGTACATCTCTGGAGGCGCTTAGCTGATACTTCATTAACTTAACCAGGAAGACCTATGGCTTTGATAGAGTTCCCTCCAGTGTGTTTCCAATTAACCTGTACTAGTTAGATTAAAATGCATCCCTCTCAGTGTTTACGCACAGTCTCCCTCGAGGACATTCTGTCCCTGACAGTTTTGGGGATGATATAATGTGAGACTCATTTATATTATAGGAAATCTTACCTATCATGTCTCCTATACTCTGTTCCTTCTCACTGTTTCCCACAGGACATCCAGGGCGAGGTACCGTCTCACCTGCTCTGCCTGAAAGTGAAGGTGGAACAAAGTCGAGTGGCTGTGATCATACAAGACTGCAGAGCAGAGCTGGACAGAGAAATACAAGCCCTCTCTGATACCTGCACCAGTGAGCGAGTGATCAAAGAGCACAGAGTGAGCCTCGGATTTGGTAGAAACTTAAAACCGATTAAACCAGGAGTGAGAGAAGGAGAAAGTTGAAATCACTTAATGTCATCTTCAACATCATTCTGGAGCGTTCTAAACTCAACACTTCCTTCTCTTATCTCCAGACGTTCTTCAGGGAACGAAAACCGTTGGCTTTGTGTGAGAAGAGGATTAGAAACATGGAGGATCTGTGTCATCAGTTGCCTGACAACGACCCGGCTTATCGAATGCTAGACTCCACAAGAAGGGCTGCAGAAGAGGTTACGGAGCAAATCAAAAGCACCCACCTCAAACTGGAGCATCACCCTGATAAGTGGAAAAAGTGGAATGAGAGGTAACGGTTGACAAAAACTCAACTCCTTAATAGTCTGGAATTTCACTGACGGGGCTTCAAAGTAGTTGTTCCCTTTTTCTAGGTTCTGTGAGCTTTCCGATTGGCTCTCATCTCAGAGGAGGCAGGTGAGGCTCTTGAGAGAGACAGCGAGAAATTCCACCCATCAGGAGCAAGTGGACGCTGCTGTTCAGGTGAGCTAGCACATTATATTTGCCGCTGTAGGCACAAAGAATAGCTGATGATTCAATACAGCTCAGCCTCGGTAAACCTGCATTCCCTTTTTTGTGCTTCCACCATCTCCAGGCACTGCAGGAAGAAGTAGATGCCCGAGAGGAGAGCCTGTTGTGGCTTAAGAGCCGTCTCGCTGGACTGTCTGAGGTTAGCTCTGAGCTGGAGGTCCAGAGACAGAGAACAGCTCTGGCCAAACTCTCAGCTGACCTGCGGGCACTCCTTTCTTCACTCTGTCAGGTATTCGAAGATATTCCAAATGCTTAAAATGTTTCTATATCCTGTGTTATCTTTCTGTCTGATCCTTTGCCTCCCTCATGCACAGTGGGGCGAGGAGGGCTCTGCTATGTTCCAGTACGAGGAGCTGAGAGAGGAGGTGCATGGTGCTCTGGAAGAGGTTCTAAGAGTGCGAAGGGAGGCTGAGGAGCAGACCAGCAGGATCCTGGATGCTGAGGACCTGGAGGAGGCCAACCAGCTTTATCTTATTCACCAGGTGTGTGTAGTGAGGCAGGAGAGAGGTGATGTCAACTGTGTGCAGATATTTCATTTACAGAAGCTTCCATCTAAAGGATACATCATTGAAATCAGTTGCTGTTCAAAGTAAACAATGTCTAGCCTCTTTAATTTCTGTATTCAAATGTCTTACACTCAGTTTATTGTATCTTGTGAGGTATTTCATGTTCCAAAGGAAAACATAATTTTAGTTTTAGTTATTTATTTAGTTTTATATCTGGTTTAAGTGATCTAAAGACAATTAAAGACATTTCACAAAGTATTTTGAAGAGTAATGTAACTGCCCCTCAAAGTCTTAGCTTTACTGACCTCCAGTGGTTCAACTTCTTTCAGTGATGTTCATGTGTACTCTAGGACCCTGCGACATCAATGTATGGTTACAATGTTACAAGGTTATATTATTATCATTGTACAACGAAATGGTGTAGATAGAGGTGCTACCAAGGACACTTCTGGATCAGGGGTAAAACCTTCTTCCAGAGAGGGCAGGAAAACTTCTCACTCCACTTCAATTATGCTCTTTTTGCTGCAAAAAACTAATTTGTCACCTGACATGTTGTTTTCTATACTATGCGTTTGCTGTAGCACCACCAAAAGCGCCTGCATGCAAACAAGAGAGAGGCAGAGCTTCTGGTGGCGCACTGCCACCAGCTGCAGAAAGGGGAGGGGCTCAGTCAGTCTCTGCAGGAGCTGGAGGGAGCGTTTAGCGATGTCGACCACAAATCAGGGGCAAAAGAGCACAACCTGCAGGTACACCAAGTCTGGATTTTTCTCACATGTCAGTATGCTAATGTTTGCATGTGTGAGTGTCCACACAGACCCCTGCAGTCATCATTGATCGGTCCATGTTGAACCTTAACCAGATATTGATTGTTATGTGGTGTGTTTATTTAGTTTGAGTCTGTTGTCTTGGGATTTGTTTAGATCTATTCTATCACTGTCTTCGAATTGATCAGAAAATCAACATGTGTCCGCATGAAAATGTCCAAGATGTATGGAGTTAATTTTCAAGGGGAAAATTACTGTAAAACACCTTAAATCAAAACTCAGGGATGAATGTTAGAGGTTTTTGGTGTCTGTCCCTCTGAATAAATCAAAGCTAAAGATCCATTTTAGACAGACCTTATTACACCAGCGTTAAATAATGAAAGAGAAAGAGATTGATGCAGTTGATTAGTATGCATTGAAAAATGAGATAGAAAATGCATTTTTGTTCCTGGTTACAATTTAGTCTGGTAATCTAGAATTAAATTAAGGCCAGAGAGTGCTTTTGTTAGTTTGGTTCTTTGAATGAAACCAAACACTACCGTACCCATTAACTCTGTGTGTACATGTTATATTTTCTGTATTAAACTGACATTATCCTGCTGTTTCTTCATCATCTCAAGGCAACTCTGAGCTCCTGGCAGAGTTTTGAAGCAGAAAGAGAAACAGTTTGGAGGTTTATCAGTAATACCAGCAAAGAGCTGCACAAAGAACTGATTTTCAACAGTCTGGACAGCCTGAAAACTGAACTGGAGCAGAACAAGGTGTGTATATACAATACGTGTGTGAGTACATGCATGTAGAGCATGCTCTGTATTTGCTCTCATACAATATACTTATTTTTTTCTCTGTAGGAGCTCCTCACAAAGGTTGAGGAGTTTTCTGTGCGTGCGGCTTTCCTCCTTGAGAAGGCGGAAGAAGTTCAGCTTGGTCCGAAGAATCGAACTCTTCTTCTACAGCAGGCCGAGTCAACCAGAGAAGCACTCGCACAACTTCAAGACCACCTCAACAAGAAGTATGTCCCCTCCTCATCCCAAGCTTCCCTCCCAATTAAATTATAACGGAGTATACTGAAACTTCCTCAAACTCCAAAGTCATAATTTCAGGTTTGATGTGGAAAATTGAAGAAGCAGTTTTCACCATGTTAAATGGGCTACTTGTATGTCATTCCTACAGTATGTCTAGATATGCATGCAGTATATTTTACTAAATTGTTCTCGTCTCATCTTGCGTCTCCCAGTGTTGTCCAGTTGGAGATGATGTGTATGTGGTGGGAGCGCTTCTGCAGCGAATCAGAGGCTTTCTCTCTGTGGATCAGTGAGAAAGAGACGGAGCTGGAGGCCATCAAGTCCACCTCCTCCTTAGATCCTCTGGATAAACACATCAGCACATTGGAGGTATATCTTTCTTTCCTCTACCTTGTTTTTTATATCTAATACTGACTGCACCCTGTATAGCTAAGAACATGTCACAGCTTCTTCAATCATCTTCTGACATTCATGAATAAATATGCATCATCCACATGTTTTTTTTTTAGTAGCTCCCAAGAAAATTTGTCAAAATTGCTGTCTGGCCTTTAGCCCGGAGTGTACAGTATCAGTGAGGCCTGAGGGTTATTAAGATTAAGATGAAATAAGATTAAATTTGAACATAACCGCAAGGGAGAATTGGGTCAGAGGAGCTGCAGCGAAGACTAGGATATAGAAAATAAATTGATAATATTGAAAAAAAATGTAATCTTGGTTTCCAGACCTCAGCCATGTTAATCTCACGGAGGAGGAGAAGAGGAGAAAAACATGTCAAAAACATTTAGGATAACAGGACTTAAGAAGTTTGAATTTTTCTAGAACTCTATGAACCTGAAGAGACATCATTTTCTTTTTATCTATCATAGACAAAGGAATTTATTGAAGACAACACATAACATTGTCTGTTCTGTCTTGTTTATTGTCCCACAGGCTGTGGCAGGAGGTTTAGAGGAGAGAAGGGCAGCCCTGGCCCACATGGAGGTGGACTGTGAGGCGCTGTCGAGGTTTGTGACCCCCGGAGAGGCTGGACGTATCCGGGCTCGACTTGCACAGATGAGGCGCTGCTGGGAGGAGTTGATGGGCAGAGTAGAGCAGCTGGGAGGACAGCTCAACCAGAGCGCCTCGTACTGGCAGAGATACAACGATAACCTAGAACAGGTATACAGCCACACATAACGGAAAAGTTTGGTGCGGAAATTGTAATTGAGGCTTTGCAGGGCCACCGGTTAAATATACTTTTGAATAATTGAAGCTGTTGTCATTATCAGGTCAAGAAAGCAATGGCTGACCTTAAAGAGAAGCTTGACTCTCCGGTCACATGCTGCTCATCTTCATCTGAGACCTACAAAAGCCTCCAGGATCATATGGTAAGAAAAAAAACACAAAGAATGCCTTCATGTGACATCACTATATGGATTTATGGTTTTTTTAACTAAATCCTCAGGACCTGAAGGGTATCTTTTGTATAATTTGAATCAACTTATTTCTTATGATTATTTTTCAGGTTATGCAGTAATCTCCAGTATGAGACTGAACTATTTTAGTACATTTTTACTTATCATGTTAGTAGGATTTATGTTCAAGAGTTTGTAGCCATTGAGTTTTAACGTCCTCTGCGGAGCTGATGACGAGTACATATCCGTCTCCTCCAGGAGGTCTGCCAGGCTGTTGAGCAGCTGAACCCCAGGCTGATGGCTTTGTGTTCGGCCATGAAGAGGCTTGGAGAGGGCATCCAGCTGGAGGAAGAGGTGGCTAACCTCCAGAAGCAACAGCGAGAATTTTTGGGAAAGGCAACAGAAAAGCAATCGACATTACAGAGCCTTCTAGCACTTTGGCAGAGGTAAAGTTATGTGTTTATGAATAATTTTTTGAAATTAGGGGCATCGGCAAAAGAAAGATTTATCATTTATCTGAAAAAAAACATCAGTCTGTGTTAATCTCATGCATCATAAACTAGCTTTGCTGAGCAAATTCCTGAATGTTTTACTATTGGAATACCCAGACATGAGCCATCCTATTTAGCTTTTAAGACAATTATTCACCATGAGCTTAATTATGTTATTGCCAGCTGCTGTGATGCTTTGGTGGGCTGACTCTGAACCTTATGAGTGTGTGACCCTCCAACACCTAGAAGACGTATGTTTGAATATTTCAGGGGTTTGCCACAAAGCACTTTCAGTCGGTTTTGGTCCCTGCGTCACACACGCATCTTATCCTGATTGTAAAAATCATGCTTTCCCCTTTCATTTTGCAAATGTGTTCTTTCTGGTGAATCCTCCTCTCTGTGCCAATTTCCTCTTTTATTCCCCGAATCATTCTCTCATCCTTGAGTGATGAAGAGGAGCGAGATCTTGTCTTTGACTCAATCTGTCTGTCATCCAGTCAGCCATCGCCTTTCTATTCTAATAATAGGCTTTTCTTATCACGTCCTTTGATCACACAATAGACTTGGACAATAGACTGGAGCGATTGCTTCTCACTCTTCTGTATTAGTCACATTAGTAGCTGTTTATAGAATTAAAGCTTTGGTGCTTGTTTCATTGTATTTCTGCAGTCAGTGGCTCTTTTTAGATGAAGTACATTCTTTTATGCTGAACTGAGTTAATGTGTGCCTCTATGCAGATCACAGGTAACTAAGGTATTGTTAGATCAGTATTTATTCTATTCATTTTCAGAATAGTGCTGCATAAATCATATTTCATTAGAATACTATTTTCTGAGTGCCACCTTTTGTATCTACAGATTTGAAAAGGAGAGTTCGTCCATGAAAAGCTGGTTGAGCAGGTGTGAGTTTGTTTGCTGTCCAGACTCAGACCTGCTTTCTGCAGACAAAATAAAGCTTAGGAATGAACTACTAAATGTACAGGTAAGTCATTTTACTATTACCCATTTGCATGTAGAGTGTTTATTTTCCATTCTCAGTTTTACTTTTACCTCACCAATTTCATAAAGGGGCTTTTGGCTATTTTTATGTGGCATCATTTTAAAATACTTATTCACCCCTCCAGGAAATGCAGGGGGAGACGGCATCCTATGAGGCTCTCCTACGGGGTCTTGTGAATCTTGCGCTGTGTCTGTACCCCACAGCGCCCGAAGCTCGTATCCAAGAGCTCAGCGATGATCTCGCACAACTACAGGAAAGATGCACCTCTGTGAAGAACAGCACAGCACACAGGCAATTATCTTCTTAGGCATATCATACAGATAATTTTACTTTATTTATCGCTCCAGAAATTGTGTGGTTCAGCTTTTTTTCCCCAGGTTGTTTGTTTTGTTTAAATATACACCTGTGAAAACAATAATCATGTTCATGCCCTTAATCCAAACTGCCTTTCTCCTCTCGTTTAGGCTTGAGCTGCTGGAGACACAGTTGTCACAGCTGGAGCAGTTTGATCAGGCCCTGCTGACTATGACCCAAAGGAGTGAAACCTTCCTGTCTGGCTTGAGAAGCTCTTCCCAGGTTGATATTACTGATCTTGAGTCTGCAATTAGTAAGCTGAAGGTGAGAAATTGTCAAAAATGATGTCCTTTATAGGTTTTGTATATGAGAGTTGTTACGGTCAGCAAGTTTACATTGATCACTGTAGGAGCTAATATATACATTTGTCAAATTGAACCATCTTGTTGCAGGAGCATGAGGTGCAACTGCAGGCACATGCATCGCTGAGAGACACTCTTCAGCAGAGAGAGTCCTCCCTGCTTCGCTGCTCCACTTCAGAGGCCCAACAGCAGCTGCAGGCCTGGAGAGAGGACTGCCTGCAGCCCCTCAATGAATCCCAGCGTCTCCTACTCCTCCGTAAAGAATGCCTGACTGAGTTGAAAGCTTTTTTGAAGAAACATGGAGCGGCAGCTCAGGCTGTTCGCCGCCTTCACGAGGCAGTGGAGGGCAGAGGGAGCTGGGACCGTTCAAAAGCTGAAGAGCTGCACCGTGGAATAGGAGAGGGGGCTAAAGACGTGGCCAGGCTTGAGGCCGAGGCGGTCGGGTTAGATGGGCAGCTAAGCAAAGCACACCTTAACCTGAACGGGGCAGAGGGGCGGGGCTCCAAAGACGTGAGCCAAACTCAGGCAAAAACTTCTTGCAGGGGGCAGGCGGTGGCCCTCACGATTGCCTTAGAGGAGGTGCAGAGGGGCGTGGGATGGAGGCAGAGTGAAGCAGACGCTCTGGGGGCATTATGGAGCTCCTTTAGGGAGAGGAGGGAGGAGGTGATGAAGAATTTGAAGAAACTGGAGAATGAAGCGCGGCACAAGGGGGCCAGAGAGAGCTCTGTACAGGCTTTTCAAAACAGGTATGTAAATGGTAATCAGGCTCCTGGATCTATTATTGTATCATATTTAACATAACAATAGTTTGCTCCTATACCAGCTTTCTTTTGTAAGATATATGGTTGAATATACTTTCAAATGCGTCCTCTGAGCTTTTCATTCAGAGACCTTCTGTAATGAGAATTGAATATATGAATGATGCCAAGCCATAGATCCAAATCCTTTTAAACTTGTTAAAACTGAGAATTTCGATGTATCACGTTGGAATCAGGCTCGTAATCCCCATTGTTTTCTTCTGCATCTATTTCTCCCAGGTTGCGTTTTTTCGTCCAGCTGGATGATGAGCTCCAGTCCCTGCAGCATTCCCAGCGGTGGTTAGAGGAGAAGGGAAGCCAGCTGGCCCAAAGAGACAGTGAGCTGGCTGGGGAGGCTCTCAGGGAGGTAGCTCTGGTGAAGACGGCCTGGGAGAGCGTCAGGACTCTGATCTCCAATGGGTAGGACTGGAGGACGACAAAGGGATTTTAACTTATTCATCTCATTTAAATTCCTAGGCTCTATTTGTTTTTGGTCCTACTTTGCAGAGGCAAGAAATATAATTTCTTATCATTTTAATATAAAAACACAACAGTTATACAGCACTTGCAGAGTTTGTTGTGTATTTATAATTGAATCCAGTGCCAAGTGATATGCCAAGTAATAGTCTTTGACTTTTTTCTTCTCTTCTCTCATGCAGTCAGGAACAGAGTGGAGTTGTAGTAGATCTTCTCCGCCAGTTCCACCACTTGAAGTCAACCCTCACCACTGTCGTTGAGAATGCTCAGGCTGTTGCTCACAATCTGCCCGACCACAACCATAACGCTCAGGAGGCCAAAAGGACTTTAACACGAGTCAGTACCTTTTTTGTTTTTCCCAGAAAACGGTTCAATTTTCAGTTTTTTTCTTTTCCGATGATGCATATGGTAAGCTAAATTGATGGTTAAGATTCATACATCAAAACACATGTCGTCAAGACAGAACATCCACTGTCCAGATTATTGTATATAACTTGTATATATCCTGATATACCAGAGTTGAAGATACATAGCTTTCACTGGGCTTTTACATTTTTTTACTTTCTTAAGATCACTGCACTATGTAATTCTGCAGCTATTGTTTTACAAGTATCCGACGGCAATGTGTATGTTTTTACAATAAACAATAAACTATCTCTTCCCCTCCTGTTTGTACAGTATCTCTCCCTCTAGTGGTGGTCTGTTGTCATTCTCTCTGCACTCTTCTCTGTCCCTCCAGCATGACACGGTCCAAGCCGAGCTGAGAGAAAAACAGGAAGCAATGGATCAGCTCATCAGCACAGTGGAGGACCTGCAGAGAGAACTGGAGAAGGTTCCCAACTCTGATGCAAGCTCCATCCAGAGAGACATGGAGACGTTAAGAGACCAGTGGCTGGAGGTGAGTGGTAGTTGATATAACACATGCTGAGCCATGCCACTATTTTGATAAAGAAGCCCCGACAGCTGAAATCACTGGGCTGTTTTTCATTTACACAAATGCATGATACATTGACATACACGTGGTACTTCATGAATTCTGTCTGGAGCTGGAACGTGATAACGACTATGAAGGGATTTGTGATGTTGTCTTATGTGAAAATCAATTATGACTTCCACTTTCCAGCTCTGCCAAACACTTGCGCTGTTCCTCTTTTAATGATATTTATTTATGTTTTTCCCTTTTTCCCTTTTTACCTCTTGAGAGGTTTAGTTGGCTGCTCAGCTGTCACAGAAATATAAACAAGTCTAGACACGTTATCTGCCTTTCTGTCTCCCTCACTTCTCATCCACACATCTGTCAAACCAATTAAGTCTCGTTTTCCTTCCATCTCCCAGTAAAGCTTACCGTCCCTTGTTACATAGAGAGAAAGCTCAACACAAAGAGGGAGAGAGATCCTACCTCTCCTCAGTCTGATTGAGACGTTTCCTGTTCTGTACTTAGACTGCTGCTCTCTGTTCCTGCAGGTCTCAGAGAGAATACAAACCAACACAGAGAGACTGGGCTACTGTGTTGCACTGTGGAGCGACCTCAAGTCCATGGAGCAGGACATTAACCAATGGACTGCCAACTCCATCGCTGATCTCACCGACAGTGTTTCCAATCTCAGTGATAAAGAGCAGACAGAGGTCCATCTCGCCACGTTTCAGGTCAGAGCACGCTGGACAGTCTCCATGAAAAAGTGTATGAATGATTATGGTGGTGTAATATTCAGAGTGATTTCATAGTGCGCGTGATTTAATTGAAATGTCCAGCATTTTGATCTACAGGCTGAGGTTGAAAAGAGGGAGCAGAGGCTGGATACCCTGCAGGAGAGAGTAACAGAGCTGAAGGAGCGAGCCAAACTGCAAGAAACCCCGATACAAATGCAGGTGATTATGGTGGGGAGTGAAATTCGGCAAGATTGTACTGAAATTATTACAGCAAAAGAATATTTTTTCCATTGACATTTAGGCCAGGGATTTCAAACACTGTTACAAAACTCCCAATGGTGCAGCACTTTGGGCTCATTGGGTAGAGAGAATAATCCTTGGCTGTTCCAAGTCCTCTGCTGAAGTGTCCCTGAGCAAGACACTAAACCCCTGACTGCTCCCTGTGTGCTTCTCAGCAGCCCACTGCTCCTAATAAGCTATGGGTTGAATGCAGAAGTTACATTTCATATATATGTACCTAATGTATATGACGACTATAATTCAATTCATTAAAAAAATGTAATTTCATTAACAAAACCATAAGACCTTAAAAGGAACATGAAGAGAAATAAGCATTCAACTAAACTAAATATAAAAGAAAAATGTAAACCAACAACAACATAAGAATTTTGGTTGACAAATGGCAAAACATTCATCAAACATAACGGATATGGATGAAAGAATTATCTTTGAAATTTTTCTTTTTTAATTGTCACTCCCAAGGTCAATTGTAAACATTTAAACCTAAATCTTCCAAGCTGGAGAGAGTTTGGAGTACTAGATGCAGATCACTCATATATATTTGGGAAATGCTACAAAATAGTTATGTTTAGGAAAATGGTAAATGAAAAAATTGAAAATTTGCAAAAGATGGCCTGCATATCTACATACTGTATTTGGGTCATTTAACTGAAAAACATGTACGAAGGGGTGTCTGGTCAAAATATTGCTGATTGCTAGTATAAAAGCTATCACAAGGAAATGGGCTGAAGTGGATCCCCTCTGCCCTTGAGGGTTTGAGATTCTACAAAATATAAAAACTGACACATCGTTTGAGATCGCAAGAAGACACAGATGGAAGAAATGGACATTATTCAGGACCCAATATAGCGCCGAAGACAATGAAAAGGACAAATTATTGATCAAACTGAGAGAAAGGAGAGACTACTAAAAATGTAACTCCCGAACAAATTTCTCTTTTTGTTTCTGTATTTATTTTTATTTTAGGGTTGTGTGTTTGTTTGTCTGTGGGGTTTATATGTTGAAATCATCAATAAAAGCTAAAGTGGAAAAAAGGGAATATGAGGCTGAAAGCACATTGTGTGCGTATGTTGTTTATGTGGGATTTTGGTTATATGATGTTTCATTTCTTTGTTGAACCAGGTCCTGGAGTCAGACCTGAGGAAGAAAATGACCCATGCGCGAGAGGTGTACAACCAGGCCAAACACACTCTGACCTACTTCAGTTTCCAGAAGCAGCGTTTGGAGGACCTCATGTCCCAGATGGCCGAGCGGCTGGTGGCAGTTGAGGGCTCCTTATCTGACCTCACTGAAGCTACTTCTGCTGAAGACATCGGTACAGTTGAGGTATGACACTATCATTTCCCTCAATGTGATACAAGAACATAATAATTCAATTCTTATACATATTGTACAGTATATATAAAATAATACTTACGCGGAAAGTAACCATGCAGTCTTCCTCTACTTCCTAGTCAAAAGTTATTCCTATTGCTATCCCTGTCGCTTCATATTTCTACTAACCATGCACTATATGAAGACACACAATGATACAATATTCAATCGGTGATGCCTTAATTATTTAAGGCAAGTTAATTTGTATCGCACCTTTAATAAACACAGAGGCAATTTAAAGTTCTTTAAAATTAAATTCTGAGCACTCTATGGTACATTTCAAATGCCTATCAAGACATAATGATAGCATAATGATGATAACATTTTTGCGTGATACCCTATTGTTCCCTGAGGGTGAACTTCTGTCCTCAGTTATGACCCTCTTTAGGAGATCAGAGGTAAGAACATACTCTAAGCTGGCAGTAATTGCAGCTGTAGCTCACATCTGCAAGGTGGATGCGGTACATGTCACTGCCTCTGCCCTCTCCACCACCCTATAACCCCAATTATGAATATACATCCTCTTATTTCCTCACGTTTCATTTACAGGACCTGCAGGGCGTTGTGCAGCAGCAGAGGGCAGACATGGACTCAGCTAGAGATGCTCTGAGTGCCCTGTGCCGGTCTCATCCCTCTCAGGAGCTGTCGTGCCTCTCCTCTGACCTCACCTCCATTGCCAAGCGAACAGAGGCTGTCGCCCAGCGCTGTGCCAAGACCAAGGGCAGCCTGCAGGATGGGCTCCAGCTCCACTTCAACGGTAATAGATATATATGTGTGTGGTTTGGATGGCCTCTGTCTGATGCTTTATTATATTCTCTCCTGGATGGCGTTTTTATTCTTTACCCCCGTCAAATACATTGAGTGATTTATTTAACGTTCTTTATAACTTCTAAGTATAGATTTTAATAGCACTTAAAATCTCATAATCACTCAATCAAACAGTACACAACTACATGATGCAAAGTCATTTGTTAGTGGGTGCAACAGATTTATTTATTGTTATCCGCCATTTTTCCCCATGGCCCACTCAATCCGCCCACAACAGCCCACACTCCATTGACACACACTGTCTGGCGCACTGGTGCGCTCTCATAGCTCAGACACACACCTGTGCCTCGGAGACTAATGTCGCTCTTGTCACATCTGCTCTCGGGGGAGTCATTTTGGGCTTGTTGCCAAGGCAACCCAGCGCAGCACAGCATGGACACGCCCTCACTTAGCATCTGCCTCAACACATCTCCTCTTCCTCGCTCTCCTCCTTCGGATCCCTTCACTTTTAAACCTTTTATTTTAACACGTCAATTTTCCTGAACTTGTCACCACATCTTTATTTTAGCCTTTAGTCTGCCACTTCTTTATGTTACTCCAAGCAGAGCTCGTCCAGGACTTCCACTCCCGGCTTACAGATCTGAAGTTGGAGCTGAAAGAATGTTCGAACCTGTCAGGAGATGCTGCCGTCCTTGGAGCTAAGTTGCAGCGGTTGAAGGTATTGTTATATGTCGTACTTTTATTCTGCTTTTCTCTTGGTGCAGTTCTCAGGGCATTGTGTTAAACCAAAAGTCTCTCAGTTTTTAGTAACTTCACTTGTTGATACTGGTCAAACATACCAAAATAATTTTATATCGTCATTAGAACAAAGTTAATGGATTAAAGAAGTAATAATTATGCTTTAGTAACAATTCATTTCATATTTTCCATGTCATTTACTATATTATGTTCTACAAAATGTCATCATTGAATACTGTACGTCATCATTAATGCTTCATTGTTCACAACGTTTATCCAGCGTCTTAGGAAGGTATAAAGAGTGTTATACGTCTAGCTCTGAGGGTTGTGGCTCTTTATTTCTTTAAATTAGCAGGGACATATCACTGTTTTACTAGCAACATGTTCCTTATACATCCACAGGTGTCAGTCGAGCGGACATCTGAGGGTGACGAGTGTTTCTCTAAGGTTTGTGAGGAAGCCGAGAGGCTACAAGTCCACCTGCCTAAAGCTGGAGCAGCACAGATCCGAGAGCATCTCTCCTCCTGTCAGAAAGAGTGGAGGAGCTACCTGGACTGCTGCTCTCAGAGCCAACGAGACTTGGAAGAGAGTATTGACCTAATGAAACAGTAAGTCGTTTTTCTAGTTGTGTCATGTGTTTATGCAAAGCAATTAGAGTTAAATGAAAATGCACCTCCTCTCCAGCTTTAATGACTGTGTGGAGGGTATGAGAGACTGGCTGAAGCAGATGGATCTCAGCCTCAAGAGAGAGCCTGTTCTTGGGGCAGAGTGCCAGCAAGGAGCCCCAGACACCACAGAAGAGCTGGAGAGGATAGAAAACCTCCATGAGGAACTGCATGCAAGAAGGTGTGTATATATGTGGGCGTGTGAGGCCATATGTTATAGATGCCATAGCGTGGGCTGTTAAATATTCGTAACAATATCATTGTCTCTTGAAAGGGACTCCATCGAGCATCTCTGCCAGGAGGCCCAGTGTCTGTCTGAAGCAGGCCGGGGGTCAGGGGGAGAGGTCAGAGTGACAGGCCAGCTCCAGATGGAGCACCAGGCCCTGCTGAAGGCAGCCAGGGAGAAGCTGCGAGGCTGCCAAGAGAGCCAGGCCTTTGGAGAGACCCTCCAAGGGTTTTGGGCCTGGCTGGAGGAGATCCAGGAGAGACTGGGTACAGTAGACAGCACCATGGGAACCAAAGAGCAGTTAGAGCAGAGGCTGGAGACTGTGCAGGTGAGAGGGGGTTTTGACGAGTCGACCTGTAATTTACATGAATTATTTTATACGATGAAATAAAGGGGTTGGAATCTTTAAGAATAAACACACTTGTTTTGTTCTTTACTTAATAAATCTACAATAATAGTGCTTTTTTCTCCAGTAGTTCTGGTAAACACAAGAGGGAGCTGTTCGCTTGAGAATGTATTCATCAAAAATTCTGATGTCTAAATCCAGTTCACTCTGACCCCCATTTGTATGCACAGGACATCCTGCTTTTGAAGGGGGAGGGGGAGGTCAAGCTGAATATGGCGATGGGTAAGGGTGAGTTGGCCCTGCGCAGCTATGGAGCCGCCGGACAGGAAGTGGTCCGCTCTCAGCTACAGGAAGTGGAGGATGCGTGGGCCACGCTTCTTGTGACTACCATGAGCTGCCACAGGTAGACTGCTCACCTTGTTCATCACCTAAAATGTAATGTGATGGTGTAGAAGAGGTCCTTCCTTTTAACTTAACAGTCGTTCAACATTTCATTGTAGAATTGCATTTACAGAAACTAGACAAACTGCAGAACTGTGAACTGCAAACCATTCTTGATTTTTGGTGTTTTTATTTTGGATATTTTAGAGGCCATTTACCTGTGTGCCAAAAAATAACCTCTCTTTGGACCAGATTATTTTCACCATGATAGATTGATGTCTCAATGCCATTAATTACCATTAGGTTAAATACATAATGAGCAGTATTTGTCTCATTTGGTAACTCTGATTGATGTATTTGATTTAGTGTTTTTTTTTTGTGTGTGTCTGTGCACTCCCATGACAGCATGCACATGCGAGTTGGTTTAATTGAGCAATTATGGCCCCTCCTAGAAAAAAATTGATCTCATTAGGGAATAAATGGTGAATGGCAAACAGTGGGTCACACGTGGGCTGTGTTTGTGTTTTAAGGTTAAGGGGATAACAGAAGGCATGGGGTAGCAGGTGATATAGAGGTGTGTGTGTGTGTGTGTGTGTGCGTGTGTGTGTGTTATTTGTACATGCAGGGACAACAGATGGCAACGGAAATTGTGTGTATCTGCGCCTGTGTGTGTGTTTGAACCACACCATAAAGAGGATAAAGGCACTAAGCCAGTATTTAGATTTATTGGCCATATCATGAGTATGATATACTGTACTTGTATATGACAGTGAAAAGGTACACAGAAGAACATTATATGTACAGATTTTATGTACCAAAATTATCTTAGTTAAAAGCAACCAGACGACATATGTATTTGTGTGTATATATTTGGATTAATCCGAAAAGCAATTACTATTATTACCAGCCGCGACAGCGACGCTGGAATTGTTTTCTCCTTGTGAGTCTGTGTGAGTCATTGTAGCAATATGTGGTCCTGGAGACATCTACTGTAGCAGGAACTACAGGCGGTTTTGATTATTTTGCCAGAGTATGAAGATGGGTGTGGTGCAGAAAGAAGTGGGGTAGGAAGTAGGGAAGAGGCCATTGGCCCCCACACTGTACTCCCCTGGCCTGATTTGGTATCGCTGATGTAGTGATGCCATTGTAAGATGGTCTCTCGTTACTTTTTTCTTTATTCAGATTTTCTCTGTATATTCAAAATGTATATTCCATATGTGCCAGTCACAGACAATCACAGCTAGATCTTCTGTCGTCCCTCCAGTCGACTTGAGTGGACCGTGTCGCAGTGGGGAGGATACCTTGAAGGTGCTGCCCAACTGCGATGCTGGATGGAGGCTGTAGAGAGAGAGGTGTGTGCCCCTCTCCCCCCTCAGCCAGGGCCCAGAGAAAAGGCGTCCCAGCTCGAGAGACTCAGAGCTCTGCTGGCTGATCTGGAAGACCACCAGGTGGCTCTGTCCAGCCTAGAAGAGAAAGCCAGAGAACTGTTCAAGAAGACTGGCGATGCCGGCTTTAATCATGGGGCCCGCACCCAGCTGCAGGTGCAGTTTGATGACCTCACAGCCTTGGTGGAGGTATAACGTTACTTAATCTTTCGTTGTATTTGGTTAAAAACCTTTAAACTCCCGAGCGTACCAATTTATTGTACTTATGTCACCAACTAATGTAAGTGCGTTGTTATTTCAGAGTAATTGTTGACTGATTGTGTCCATTGTCTTTGTCTTCAGGAGAGAGTACGTCTAGCGCAGGCCGTTGTGTTGGAACACCAAGAATACCTGGAGGCTGTTAGGGAGCTCACTGATTGGCTGATGAGTGCAGGAGAGGAGCTACATCATTGGTCTGATACGTCAGGAGACTCTTCCGCCATCAAAAAGAAACTGTCAGAAGTGAGGGTAAGGCAGGTTGTCAACATACAAAGAAATCCCCTTGTTGATGCCGACTGACACTCCTTTTGTTTTTATTTGTAAACACTTTTGTCAAGAAATTAATTCCAAATTTGACAAATCCCGGAAAAACAAATCAGAACTATACGTTGACAGATAATAACGTGCCACATCTGACAGGTGACAAGCCTATTGTGCTGTAGAGTGCACATAGGTGTGCCGTCAAAGTAGTTTTCCTCGAGTTTTCATTTTACATCATCTTTATCGGCAGATGGAGTTTGTTGTCGTGGAATTGCA
This sequence comes from Pholis gunnellus, assembly GCF_910591455.1. Classification (NCBI taxonomy): domain Eukaryota; kingdom Metazoa; phylum Chordata; class Actinopteri; order Perciformes; family Pholidae; genus Pholis; species Pholis gunnellus. Next base: position 12,271,414 of record NC_136546.1, read on the forward strand.
GATGTTCAAATTAAAAAATGTTTGTGGGCACTTCAAGGACGGCGTTTCAGCTGAAACTCTTGATTAATTCTACTTTGGACCATATGTGTCGTCTGGCCCTTTTGTATGACGTTAAGCAGTCACTAATTACGTGTGCATTGAAATAGTACTTCTATATAAATCCGTATTCCACACCACATGAGAAATGTTGGACCTTTTTTTATATTGATGTTCTATGACTGTAACAGCAAGCGATGTTTCTCTGAATCCCCACCACAGCATGCCTTAAGGATGTGCAGTGTTTTGGTGAAACTACACCTCGTAGAAAGATGTTATGTGTGTTGTATGTTGCTAAGGTAACTGATTGCTGAATTATCTGAACCCATCTAATCGTAATGGACTCCTGCTATCAAGGAGGCCAAACTATGTAGGGAATTGGAATTGGTTCTCAGTTTGTTCCCATATCACAGCCAAATATCTCAATCTCTCTTGGCACATTTTACTGCCACTATGTTGGTCTATTACTGTGTAAGAAAGGGAAGAGCAGCGCAATTAATGCCTAAGCTTTTCCCTGTTCAATAATTCTTCAATTACAGAGAGAAGATACGTGAGGCGATATTGATTTGCATTTAAATTTCACACAAGGGCCCTTATTATCACATTATGTTGTGTTTGTAGAGTCATGGTGTGAATCATTTCAGTAGAGGAGGAAATATCATTTGTTGTAGAGCAAGTTGTGCCATTTTCACTTCCCATTCATGGCCTCAAGGTTAATGTTCATATCCTTCTACTCACACACAAAAATGATCAGCTGCTATTTCCCCCCCCTTTGCTATCAGCTCAATGCTATTGCATCACACTGGAGTGTTTGCTTTTCACACTCTCTGCCTTCCGAGTGCTACCTTTCTACTCAGAATGAGAGATGGAGGCGGAGGATGAAATTAGATATAGGGAGAGAATACTGAGATAGCAAATGAAAACACAGGACATCATAAACTAATGCTTCAAAGACAGAATCAAAGCGATAAAGACAGTGAGCAGGAGACATAAGCCGCTTTAAATAGAATCGGAGGTTGCAGTTTCCGTAGCCACAGTTTCCGTAGCAACTTCATCTCCTATCTACCTTCCCCATCTCTTCAGGAGCGTGTGGAGTGTCAGCTGCTGGAGGGTCGAGAGCGCCTCAGCCGGGTGCGTCGGAGTGCAGCGTCCACGGCGGAACACACGGCGGCGGGTGGCTGCGAGGCCATGGACCGACAGCTGGGGGCGCTGTCCCAGGCTCTGGAGCAGTGGGAGGGGGCCGCCCTGAGGGCCAGGGACGACCTGGAGGGGGCCCTGGCTGCTGCTGCAGCCTCAGAGGAAGAATACCGCCGTCTGACCGCCCGGCTGGAGGACGAGTTGAAAGAGCTGGATGGACGGCTGAAGGTGTGGAGCCACGAGTTGATTAAAGCTGAAGGGCGGAGCAACAGCGAGGAAGCAGTGGAGGGATGGAAGCTGGCTAAGGTATATGAGCATTTAAATAAATGACAGTTTACCGTCTGAATTATTCACTGTCCATCTGCTCACAATAGTTCATTTAAAAAAGAATAGATAATAAAAACTCTGTTCGACTGAGATTTGGGTTGGCGAACTGTGATGTGTAAAAAAAGCTGAGAGTGGCTACTGTGCAGCACCGCACTATGTTAATTTTAGAGAAGGTGATTAGCATTGTTTAATGGAAAGTACCCACAGGCGCACACACACACACACACACACACTGTGCAGACATAGGCTACATCCTCTGCATTCAGCTATGTTTTCTCTGTCCGTAATTAACCATTCCATTTGTAAATCCTAAAAACAGATTAGTTTGTAAATCAGCTTTACTGGGATGACGAAGGAGTGACAGCTACAATCCCATCAGTTTCTCTTGTTTTCTCCTCAGTCTGTCTTCTGTCCCCTCTACCCCTCCCCCTTTTGTTTTGTTTTTGCCATTATTTTCCACTATCTCTCCCTCGCAAACATTCCCCTTTTCAATTCCTGCTTCTTTCCCCTTTCTGTACTGACTTGTTTGAACTCCAGTGTACAGTGATGTCTTTCCCGACTGCAGGGGTTGATTCTTAGATGCTCTTGCTCCTCACCTCCCCTGCTGCTCTGTTTTCGAACATCCACAGGATGTTTACAGTGTGACAATTTCTCTGTACTGTCGAGGCCATGCCAGCATGTACACCTTCACACTCCTCCCCGGCTTCTTCGGCCATGCCTTCCTCAGTTTTTTCTCAATTTGGGGCTGTCAAAGAACAGAGGAGGAGTCCCCCCCCCCCCCTCCTCCGCTTCTCTCTCTCTCTCCTCCTCCAGCCTGCTTCCTGTGTCCAGCCGTGTTTTCGTTACGCGCTCGTTTGTGTGCGTTTGAACCAATCCTGCATCTGTGAGGGCTGACAGCTGAATTCCACCGGGAGAGAGCGTGAGAGAGTGAGAAGGAGGGAAAAATGTGTGAGAGGGAAAGAGTGCAAGGAGTGGGAGGAGGGAGAAAGAAAGAGGAGAGAGGAGGGAAGAGAAAGTAGTAGAACGTTTGGACGAGGGAAGGAGAAGAGAGCAACGAGTCCGGGAGAACGGAGAAGGAGGGAGGGAGGGTTGTTTATTGGTAATACGTCAGAAAGAGAACAAGCGAGCGAGCGTCAGAGAGAGAGAGAGAGAGAGAGAGAGAGAGGGCTTGTACATATTTCATGGGACAGGATTTGATGACTGTGTGAGTGCAGAATGTGAGGCACGCTTAGGAGAGCGGGAGAACGTTATCCGCAGCTCCTTCCTGCCGCCACACTCCGCGAAGAACAGAAATGCTATTGTACAAGCAGCACTGTGAGTATGTGTGTGTGTTTGTGTGAGAGAGAGAGAGAGAGAGAAGAGCTGAGAAGATGAAGCGAGGGTGTGAATAGGAATGTGAGTGCACTTATTGAAGGGTGTCATTCAGATCCATTGGGTGCTCGTCACTTGTTAACACACACACACACACACACACACTCTGAGCCAGCTGGTGTCTGTTTTGTGTTGTTTAGGAGATACTGGAGGGATTGCAGAGCGCCGAGCCGATGGCGGAGAAGTTGAAAGGCCAACTTAACGACCTGGTGCGATACTCCAGGGACCTGGGCTCACAATCAGACCGGGTCACCGCGCTTATCAAACAGCACAACAGGTAAGAGTGTTCTGCTTCAGTGAACAGCGTGTGGTGCAAAAATACTTTGGTGTTTGTTTTTCTTTCTGTGGATTTGAAATTAAACTGAGCTCTGTTTGCTCAGGCTGAGTGATGCATCATATTGTCATCCATGGATTTTCGACGGATTTATATCTTGGTGATATGATCTTTATGGTCGAATAATTCGGATCAAGCTGTGCTTAAAACCAGCTTAATGGAACACAATTTGTCAGTTTTTACAAGCTCATTTGTATTAGAGGCATGTGTTTGTGTGTGTGTGTGGCCATCTTGCACACTGAGTTGTGACATGTGTCAGCCAGGCTAAAGGAAGCCTTAAAGGTGATAGAGAGCACCGGAGCCACCAGTTGCTATGCAACATTTAATTACCTTCCCTTCACCTCTGCTTGTTCACTGTGTTTGTATTGCTTGTTCGCTGTGTTTGTTTTGGTTTGTGTCTTTCTCAAGTTCAAATGTATGCAATGCTGAGTGTGATTTGAGGGGAATCAGATACATTTGGATGGTCTTTTTTATTCTTGCGCTCTAATTTTTATAAGTGAGCCTGTGTTAATTTAGTGCTTGTTTATAAACACACCATGCGATGCTTATTCATACATGCGTGCATACAACCATACACACACACGCACATGCATACACAAGCATGAACATCTCCAGTAACACAAATGATCTCCTTCATGTGCATGGGTGACATAGTGAGCTAGTGTACGGTAGTGAGAGCACTGTCTGTGAGGCACTGTGACACTGTAACATTTATTGGCAGACAACCTGAGTGAGGTCAGCTTGTTGGAGATGCTTTGGCGGGTAATTGACTTTGGCTGCTGATTGGCAAAAACAGCACCCTTCCTCATTCACTGGGCTTTTTAGTCTGTAATAGACTTGGCCTGTGTGCTCTTTGCACCTGTGCCGCATTAAGCACAGCAGAAAGAAGGGCAGGGAGAGAGAGAGAGAGAGAGAGAGAGACAGAGTGAATAAAAGAGTTGAGATAGGGTAGTCACTCCCCCATCCTTTCCATAGCACATGCCAGATTTTGTCTGTCACAGCAGGAAAAAAGTGCCTCTTCCACTCTCATACCATCCCCACTGTACTAGCCTTTCATGCTCTCATCGCATCATTAAAACTCAAGGGTGTTTGTGTTTGTGTGCGTTAAAGTGTGTGTCGATTGAAGGTTGTGTGTGCTTTTGCCTCCCTTTGGACAGTAACTCTTGCTTAAACAGCTGCGCACCTTGTTTCCCTGCTGCAATCCTCTCCATCCCTTCTTCCACTCACCCATTTAACCTTCACCCACTGCCCGATATGTATGAAACCCAATGGCTCTTTTCCTTTGTTGTCCTTCATCTTCCTTATTTGTGTTTTATGCGCATTCTGATTTTGCATACTAAATAAATATTGTCTCTGCAGTTAATGTTCCAATTTTGCCTGAGGTATAAAGAAAGGGATTTTACTCATACATTAGACGGGCCAGTATCCCTACATTGCTATATTGTACAGTTCTAAACCAGTGCAGCGTGTACAACATAAAGTGAAGCAATAAATGTACAATAAATGTCTTGTTATTATCACAAAGTCTGTATTGTTGCTGTATTCTGTGGTCGCAGCTATAGATTCTGATGGATATATCAACAACACAAAGAATTTTCAGCATTTGATTGATTTGGTGATAAAATACAGCCTACTAAAATGTCAAATTGTCCCTTTAATACACCACCCATCACTGTAACCTCTCCCTGCCATATCCTTTCCATCGCACCCTTGTTCTTACGGCATCAATCTGTCGACCCTCGTTCTCTCTATGTTGTCGCCCCTGTGAACTCTTACCCCACTCATATGTTGCCTCTCAACCCCCTCCTAAGCAGTAACCCTTACCACCATCCCCCACTCTCCCTCTTTGCCCCAATGCTCATTCCTTCCACTTCAGCCGCTTTACCATTTCTCCACCTGCCCGCTTCCCACTCCAGCTCATCTCTCTCGTGAAGACAGCATTTACAGTATCTGAGCATCTGCACATGCATCCTCTTTGTTTTGATGAGCACATGGACAGTAGACAGCAAACTCTCCTCTGGTTGTAACCCCTCTCTCTTTCTTTGTTCATTTCTCAAGATGGATCTCAACCTGTGAACAACATGTTTTCTACCAGTCCCTAACTTCTCTTTTGTCCCCCAGTCTCAGTCTTCGTGCATCCAGGGAGTGTCAAAATAAGGAGCGCTTGTTGGAGCAGAGGTTCCGTGCAGCCTCGAGAGACTTCCAGCAGTGGTTGGTCAATGCCAAAATCAGCACAGCCAAATGCTTTGATGTGCCACAGAGTGTCGCCGAGGCCTTCACCGCTCTGCAGAGGATCCAAGTAAGAGAAAGCTCTTATTGACACTAGACATCTGTTAAATTCTTACTATGTTCTTAAGACGTTGGTGACATGAACTTGTGGTCTTGTGCAGTCCTCACCATGGTGTCTTTGCACTCTACGTTACAGATATCATTTGGAAATCACACTATTGTTCAGCCTTTTCAGCTATTGCTGCTTACTTACCCTGTTTTGATTATCTTTATTGCTGCTGGAAACATGAAGTGCACCTCCTGTGCAGTTTCCCCGGGGCAGACCTGCCAGACACAGAACAGCAAATAAACAGATTGAATCACATTTTGTTATGTTATTCAGGGAAATAAAGTAGGAGAATTGATATTTAATGTCACTGAATATAACTTCCAATTCAGCCTTTTTGAGAAAGAACTACATTTTTAAGAACTTTGGTGGCAGAATAGGTAATAATACTCCTGCATATACTGTCATGTCTGATTGCTACACAGAATGGCCCTATAGTCTCACACTGTTGCCCATTAACCAGCTGCAGTGAGGCAGTAATGATCTCAGAGCAAGTAGCTGCCGATGGTGGAGTTACATGTAGGGAAGGGTAATTTATTTACTTCCATAAACCAGAAATAATTAGCCTGTTGAGGAAATGAAATAAAAGTAATTTTGTGTTCTTCCACCTTTGGGCTGCCACTGCTGCCTACTGGGGCTCATTTTAATTTATTTCCATGGACAGGGCAGGCTAAACAAAGATTGCTAACACAAAGGAATAGTTGAAAGTGAAATGATGTAATAGTTGAAGAATCAATCCACTTTCAATGGGAGATTACTCAAAGGGGGATGTCTGTATTGACATGCCGACTGTTGACTGTCCTCTGGTGGGCTTGTTGGAGTGGACCTGCCGTTGGCTGCTTAAGCTGGCAGTGGGCGCATAGCCAAGAGGGATGAGAGAAAGCTCCACAGCGGGGTCTCTGTGCCACTCTCTTCAAAAATATCTCTTTCTGAGAAGTCTGTGTCTTTTTTCTGAGTAGCTGGCAGGTGTAACAGTCTGGCAGTCTCTTTAGAGCACCCCAGGGCCCTGGCCAAGAGTCAGCTGCTCATCAGTTAAGGTAGTCCCCACATCTCTGCACCAGACAGTTAATTACCTGTCAGACACCTGACCATGTAAACCGCTACATCACCACCAAGGAACTACTATACCATTATTGCTTTGAGCTGAGCTTAAATAGTAAGATGATAAGTCTGCACTCATAAAGCACAGAACTTATGATCTTATAATGCTAATAATATTTTGTACCTAGTGCAGGTAGAACACGTGGAACTTGTAGAGTGTCATATGAACATTGTGCTACTTGAAGACCTAATTTTCTAAAAGGATCTCAAAGAAGGGAAGTGCTCTGCAGGAGTTTTTCTGCCCTCCCTCAGAAGTTTCTAGCCTTGAGGATGAGCGGGAATGTCATAGATATATGGCAGTGAAGGGGAGAGAAATAGAGAGGCAAAGCATGTTTTATTTATTATTGACTTGGGGAGGAATGTGGAACAATGTTTCCACATGGCTGATCTCCAGTGGGAGGGCGAGTGTGGGAGGGGCAGGGGCATCCATTGTGTCACGCTTAATTGGTGGTATATAGTAACATTGGCAGGGAGAGAACGGTAGTAAGTGTGAAAAAAAACTGTGAATGAACAGAGAGGAGAGAGAGAGAAAATACAGAGACGCAGAGATGAAGAAATACTTTCTATGTTTGTGTGTGGTTGTACTGTACCAAATGTGTGTGTGTGTGTGTGTGTGTGTGTGTTTTGAGGGGGCTGAAGCAGTAGTGTGTGTAAGTGATGTGCTGACTGCACAGATGGTGGAGTGGTCCCTGCTGCGCTACTGTCATCGACTCAGCTCTGAAGGAGGGGTGTGGGTGTGTACGTGGGTGTGTGTGTGTGTGTGTACATTTTCTGTGCGCTATGTAAAAACCAACACATTTCAGCCTCCCTGTGCTGTCCTTATCTGTGATTGCCTCCCTGGGTCAAGCCCTTCCTTCTGCCCACGCATATGGAATTAGCAATGGCTCGGTCTAATTACTGCTTTTGACAATGTAAAGTGAGATCTTGGGACTCTGAAAGAAAATCAGTTTGCTATGTAGAGAATGGACGTATTGTTTTCAGTTACCCATCAGCCATTGCATCAGAAGTGGAAGACAAAAAGAAGTTTGGGATTGTCATTTAGTCCATTTCTTTTTTTCCCCCTCTCCTTTCACTTTCACACCCTCCTCCCTTTGTGTGTGTGTGTGTGTGTGTGTGTGTGTGTTAAATAGTCACAGTTCCTTTGTCTTTGTCTGTGTATCCCCATAGGAGTTCCTGAGTGACAGGGAGCATGGTCAGGCCAGGCTGAGTACAGTAGGGGCCAGTGGGGAGTTGCTGATGGCTGTGGTGTCCAAAGACAGAGTGGAGGGAGTCAAGGCCAAGGTGGCAAACGCCAGAGAAGACTGGAAGTGCCTGATGAATAATCTGCAGATGAGGGAGGATGCACTCAAGGTTGGTTTACATTCACTTTTGTTTGGATGCTGCGGCTAACATTTCCCCTGAAACACAGACAATCTGGATCTCAGAGGGATATATGTTAAATACAGATTACCTGTACAGTTTGGATGTGAAAATGAATGCAGACTTAGTATTTGTATACAGTATTTATATGTGTCTGTTTCCCTGTTGTCTGCCACTTTATTAACAGTTTACACACAGACGTTTTTTATACACAGGGATATTAATATTATTTCATTTGACTTCATCTAATAAACTGAGTTGTATCACTTTGTGCAAATTCAGTTTATATGAAAACTTCTCTTGTTGTATTAAATGTTGTATTTGCAGAAGCTGCAGTCCCAGATGACGGAGTTTGAGGCCAGTGCTGAGCCTCTGCAGGACTGGCTGAACAGCACAGAGGTCAGAGTTCAGGAGAGCAGCGCTCGTCTACACGACCTTCCAGCCAAGAAAAAGGAGCTCAGCAAACTTCAGGTATTGTGGAGACCAAAGTCATGCTCCTTACACAGCTACACCAATATACTCTGTCAGTGGATTTCTGATTTACGTTACAAGGGCATAAGTTTCCCTTAAACATCGGTGAGGACACATATTATTCGTGACGGTCTGGAAGTCGTTTCCCAGAAAATTGTGAGCATTAACCACTCCTGCATTCTGGTGAATGTTTATGCACCAATTTATGCCTTTTCTGCATTAATGTATGGTGGAAACGTCTTTATTAATGTAAAGGAAAACACCAAATTCAGGCCCCATGTGACAATTGAAAATATGAAGATATAATAGAATGTCCTCCAGTCAGTCTCTCAGTCATTCTGCATCACTTTCAAATATGTATTGTGCTGTAGATCAACTTGTGTAATTTAATCTTATCCCTGTTGAGTCAAGTTGAGTCATGTCGGCATGATTTATCCTCTAATTACTGTGGTTATTCATGGGTGCCGTCTCCTAGTTTATACAGTGTTTTATAGCCGCTACTCAAGCAATATTTCACAATGTAGGATCCATTTTCTGTTTAATTGCATTACGTCATACTGAGAGTGTGCCTTTTACAGTTCTCTTCTCACTGACACTCTCTCATTTCCTCTCCTGACTCAAGTAAGCCCCATCAGTACTACATAAATTGAATATTAAGTTGATTTTCCAAGGCTACTTAGTAGTTGTAGCTCTCCATCAGATATGCATCCCGAAAGCACAATCTGAAATCAGCTGGGAAAAGAGAAGGAACTAATTACATTTGTCGAGCACCACCGCATCAAAATAGAGCAGCGTCTTGACACAATAGTCAGAGGAAAAGTCCAGAAATCTAATTAATTCTCCTTCTGTCACAGCTGAAGCGCTGCGTGGCTAAAAGGCCCTTTTCAGGATGCGATAACAGCCTCTGCCATGTCTGGCAGAGACAAAAAGGGAAGAGAGGCACTGAGCGTTAAAAAGATAAAACTGACAATAGAGAAAAAATATATCAAGCCCATCTCAAAGCTCTGTCCTTATCGTTGTTGCTATTTTTGTATTTATTCTGTCGCCCACCGTTGCGCCCCTCCTCGTTGCCTTTTGTCTGGCCCTGCAAGCAATTACATTTCTTCCCCCAGCACCTGAAGTACAACACAATACATGCAGGCTTCAGTGTCTAAACACTGAAAATCCTCTTTACCTTTCCACATATATACACCCCCCCTTCATCACAGTATTTAAGGCTTTTCTCTTTTTCCTGATCTGAGCTGCGGTGTCTAACCACATTTCTATTTAAAAATGAACATCAAGAGAAATACTGCTGATGCCGTTTTCTTTATGATGTCCCCCCCACCCCCCCGTCTTTATCCATGTATTTTGATGTGCTCTTGTCGCCCTGTCTGTTCTTCTGACATGTTAACCCAACTGTGAGTCCTCCTCTGTTCCTCTCACACCTCCATTTTCTGTCATCGCTGTCATGTTTTTTTGTCATTTCATTTTTCCCCTTGACTCAAAATGTAATGGTGCTCACATGCAATCATCCTCTCCAATGTACTTCATTTATTCTCCTTCCCAACTGTGCTACCCGAATCCTATTGCTCCTTTTGTCTCAATTTCATCTCCGTCTCTTCCTCCTCCTGCTTCGTACTGGCCCAGTGTGTACTGGAGGAGAAGGCCGGTCGGGAAGTAGAGCTGGGCAGGCTGAAGGAAAAGGCTCATCGTCTCTGGGAGGGACAAGCAGCCGGCAAGGGCTTCGTCCACCGTGTATCCCAGCTGTCAGCACAGTACCTAGCCCTCAGCAACTTAACCAAGGTAACACTGCACCCCCCCCCCCCCCCCCTTTCTTGTCCCTTTACTCTATCTGTGCTTCTGTCTGAGAAATGCTGCAGCATGCTCACATGGTGCCGTGCTTGATTCATGTACTGCGTGAGCCTTGTGTCCAGCCATGTTGTTTATTGTGGTTCTCTCTTTATTTGCTGTGTCATGCGCTATTTCCCAGTCGCAGTGATGGCTGCTGCAATCGGGCTTGCTTTTGGTAAAAATATTGCGTCCAAGAAAGTCTCGGTATCCAGAGTAATTTACCTGAGCTCAATTATCTATCTTTCACCTCCAAAAGGTCCACGCCGCTGCACTCTCATCAACAAAACAAAAGGCCACGGCTGTGGAGCTTTCATTTTATCCACTGAAGCACTTCTAAAATGCCAGAGCTGAAATGTGTCAGTGCTTGAGAATCTGACCTTTTTTGATGCTCTCATTAGATTGGTCACACTCTTTTGATTAATTTGAATTCAGCGTAGAGCAAAACATTGCACTGACCGCAAAGCCCCGTTCTCTTACCACAGGACAATGAGAGTGCCCCAACGATGATGAATGAGATGTATTTACTTTGCCGGCTGGCTAGTGGAGCGCTATTTTTAGGTCCTCTTCCCTGCCAGACATGGAAACAGGAATGAAATCATTTAAAATTGCCACTTGTAGATAGTTATTGTAGCTCTGCCTCTCTGCACTCTACAGTTACACACACGATTTACGAGTGATGACTGCAAAGAAGATACATTGTGTTGGTGCTGTAATGTGGGGGTGGAATCGTCTCTAGAGATGCAAACAGAAATATATGAAGACACTGTTGTTGTGCACCGGAAACAATTGTGTTCAACTCAGTGCTAACCTGTTTCTCACATCCATTATAAGAAGAGTGTGTTAACAGTGCCGTGCTCTGATCTCTAAAGGACAAGGCCTCCAGGATTGAACGTATTGTAGGAGAGCATCGCCTCTTCTCTCAGGGCCTTAAAGAGCTCCAGGATTGGGTGTGTGAAGCTCAGAGGATCCTCAAAACATGCATCTCCACCACCACTGACAAGGGTGTGTTAGAGGACCGGATGTTACAGCTGGAAGTAAGTAGAGACAAGATGGCTGTGGGATCCCATCAAGGAATACACCACAATTTATTAGATATTTGACTATTGGTTGATTTTACTGGACTACTGTCCATGCTTCCCCAGCAATGAATTTCCTTAATTTCATGCTGACATTTTCAGTGAAAGGGAACTAGAATTATCTCAGAAGTGAGAAAATCATGTAGCAGCTTATCTTAAAAGGTAAATAACCAAGTCTGGCAGTTTCTTGTCCAATTTGACAAATTAAGTTAGTAGGGAAATCTGGCAGTATCTAGACGCAGAGGAATAATTCAGTTAGGTTTTAGGGCGGTGCATCGGACCAAATGATGTCCCAGGAACCTTGCTGTGAATACAACCATCTGGAGAACATGTTGTATTCTTTTAATTGTGTGGAAACCAAAATAAAGACATTTCTTTTAGACTTCAGATGGTTATTTTAAGTCTGTCCCTTTCATCTCTGTCTGTAGGCCTTACTGGCTGCTCGTCAGGAGAGGGAGATCCAGCTAAAGATGCTGCTGACGCGGGGAGAAGCAGTCCAGAGGAACACTTCAGCCGAGGGGGTCCCAGTGATTCGCAAACAGATCCAGGACCTCAAAGACTCTTGGGACTCCTTGCTTTCTGCCTCCATTCAGTGTAAAAGGTTGTGATCGCGAACCAATCAATCTGTCAGTCAGTTGATCAATGGGACTGGGAATTGTCTAGTTAACTTGATGGATTTCAGTTAGTTGAAAGGTTACAGGGACAATTAGATTAAAATGTATGTGTACTTTGTATGTGTCTGTTTTTGTGAAACGTTTGTTCACTGTGTGTTAACATTATCATGTTGATGCAACAGCCAGCTGGAGGGCGCCTTGTCTCAATGGACCAGCTATCAGGAGGACGTGGGTCAGTTTGTGATGTGGATGGACCGGGTTGAGGAGACACTGAGCTGCTCAGACAGACAGTACTCTGAGATGAGGGACAAGACCGCTAACCTGGGAAAGACCAAGGTATTAGATCATATCTAATAATGTCTAAACTTAAAAAGCCAGAATGTGTTTTGTAAACTTATTTTTACGTACTTACGCTAACATACACTGAGGGAAGAAGTATGTGCAACTGTATGGCCTGTTTCTTGTTGTTTTTTGAGAACTTTTACACTTTTTTTTACAGAGCAGCTGCCATGTTTTTCCGTTTTCCCACATATTTTGAATATATCTGTTTTTATTGAATTCCCTTCTCTAAACTCTTGCAGTTACATACATTCATAACCCAGAGCCTCCCAGTGGCATTAGATGTACTACACTGAGTGTGTGCATGTGTTTCATTCCAGCTTCTCTATGAAGAAGTACTGAGTCACAGCAGCCCTCTGGAGACCATTGCCACAAAGGGGTCCAATATGGCCGAACACTACACTACCCAGCAGGAGGTGCAGCAGCTGCAGTGTAGATACAACACCCTCAAAGAAAAGACCAAGGTACTTGGAGTGCAACTTTTTCCTCTACAGGCATTTAAACAATGAATCAGTTGTTTGAGAATATTTATATTCCCACAAAATATTTGTCAGTGTGACCCGTACATTGAGCATTTTAGTCAATTATCTAATAATCATTTTAAATTCCTTACACAAGTTTCACTGTTTTGTTTACAGATTTAAAGACAAATTCTGTATTTATAGCTTCAGAGTACATTACCGTACATTAATATGTGCCGCTCAGATAACATGTTAACCCGTAGTTCAATCGTTCCGTTTCAAACAGTTGAAGTCAGTAGCCGGCAATTATGTTTTGTCCACTGCTCTTGGGATATTCAATGAAAGCACGCCCCTTCTTTCCAGTAATATCTCCAAACTGTTGTTTACAGAATGCGGTCAGTAAGGCCAAAGGGCTGGTGCTGGTCCATCAGGAATATCAAAGGGGGTTGCATGTGTTTGAGGACTGGCTGGAGCAGGAACAAGCCACTCTGGCTTCGTTGTCCCATCCAGAGGGAAATGTGGATACACTAGAGAAGACCCTGCAACAGCTACAGGTATTGAATTTTCCAACAAGGCCTTGGACACGCTGGACTTTTGGGATCTTCAGTCACATATTTTATTCGTTCTTCCCTTTTTATTTCCCTTACAGCTCCTGCAGGAATGCTGCTCAAATGGCCAGTCTTTGCTCTCCGCTGTGCTGACCAGCAGAGAGAGAGTAATCCCCTGGGGTATACCTCAAATTGAGGACAGAGTGCTGGACACTGCTCAGCAGGAGTGGGGGGCCTACCAGGGCCGTCTGGAGGAGACTCAGACCCAGCTGAGCTCCACACTGACCAGACTGAGGCAGATGGGCCAACGGTTCCTGAGCCTGGCCCAGTGGCTGGAGGAGATGGAGAAGGCGGCAAACATCAGAAGTCATCGGCGGTCAGACAGAGGCACCAAGGAGTCTCAGCTGAAGAAACTCAAGGTCAGAGAAACACTATTGTATTAACAGCAATGTACTGTAACTGCATTTAAAACACACAGTTTCCTGCACATTCTGAATTATTTCTTCTTTCTTTACTCATTATCCCCTCCTGTAATATTTTCTACAGTAATATCCAAGCGAACAATACGATTGTGCCTTTGAAAATATAAGTTTTGAAGCATCCCAGGGCCTTGCTCTACAATAAATTACTTTTCCCACATTTGCATACACTCAACTCACAACATGCATTTGAAAGAAAACAGCAGGAGACCAAACATTTCCCGACAGGGTCACCTCCCTTTGGAGCAGGTTTCCTGCCAGTGTCAGAATGTCAGACAGTCGCAGTGTTTTCCCTCCCTGCATTCAGAGGGACACACACACACACACACACACACACACGCACAAACACACAACGAGAGACAGACCCCGTGGCCCCATATGTTGTTTGTGATGTCATCTGCTATTTCTTCTTTCTCCTTTCACCTCTGTTTTGTCCTTTTTTATTTAATAAAAAAAAACATAATTTACTCTTAAATCATTCATATTTTTGACTGGATTTCTCTAGCATGTTGCTAATTATACATTTCTCTGTGTCCCTTCTGAACAGGGGTGTCTTGAGGCAGCGCTCGCACGGCAGGGAGAAGTCGATGGCCTTTCCTCTTTGGCCCAACAGGTTCTGGAGGAAACCTACATCAGTAGTCGTGTCAGCGTTACTGCCACCCAGCTCACTGCCCGCTACCATTCCCTGCTGCTCAACATACAGGTTAGGCCCTCTCTATTGTATGCTATTCAATGATTCCTATATCATATCTTTACCCTGTTGAGTTTCACTTAAACTTAATATAGTGTCCATGCTGAACAATACCTTTACTGTATATATAGGTTGGGTTAAAAACCCTCTGCTGGTCGGGTAGTCCGGACACGTACAATACTTAATTTCTTGTCCACCAGAAGATTTAGCTGGAAGGTACCTACCTGTCATTTTGAGTTAAGAATAGCAAAACATAAGGCCGTAATGGGCTGAATCTTGGTTTAAATCCCTTTTGTGTTATACTGTCTCAATGATGGATAAAGAAAATGTGAAGCTGTGTGTTTTGCCATTGGGGTCTTTGCCCGCAGTGGGCTTCTCACACATGCTTATCTCTCACCATGGAAATTGCTCCAGTGAGAGTTTGGACTTTGTTTCTGTAACACCCCATTGAAGTTGCTTTGAGAGTGATGCCTGTGAGCCCAGCCTGTGTTGCTTTGTATACTCAGATCCAGCCTCTCTATTTGTCTGCTCCTCTGGGGGGGGGGGACTAAAGGAAAATCAATGGGGCTCCTCTGGTCTGGGGCTAAGGCCATAATTAAACGCTGCAGAAGGCAATCTCACACTTGGCACCAGGAGTGCAAGCTTTGCCTGCACTACATTGATTTTCACACCTTCAGTAACACATCTGAGTTTGTGTGTGCGTGTCTCCCCCTCACTCCCTCACTTTGTTTTACACACACCCGTTCCTTACCCTCTCAAAATTGACTAAAGTATGCATATACTTACAGTCATGCCGGTACATACATATGCAGACACATGACATCCCGCTCATACCAAGGATGCCTGTAATTATACTGTGTGAAGTTGGGGCCATATGGGCTTGAGTGGGAAGCTGTTACCTCTGTCTCGTCGGAAAAGGTGTGCACTCAGCAATATCTGCTAATTGGAGCTTCTCGCAACACCACAGGATTTGCAAGTTGAGTGAATAATGTGTCGAACCTGCAAGAAACCCTCTCCATCCTCTCGTGGTGCTATTGACTCAAAATCTCAGTCAAGTGGATAATGCATGAAAAACATCAAAACCCCTCTTCACCTTGTAGTGAAGCTATTGACATTCTGCAGACGAATGGGGGGGGGGCAGATATTTTTTGTTTTGATGGTTGATCAGAGAGCTTTTGGTCCTTAGTGGCCAACATAAGACAGCTGAGGCACATCACAGAGCTTAAAGGAAAGAGATACAGACCATGTTTCCTGAATTGTTCCCTGACCAAAAACAGTCTGAAAAATCTTTACAAGAATTCTAACCTTACAAATAACAAAAGGGCAGCAGTTGTTGAAGTGAGTATTTATATTAATAATATCAATTATAATGTAAATATGGCAGGGTAGCACTAACAGCTAGTTAATTGCCACAGTAAACTAAACAAATCTGAATATATTGGGCCAATATTGACTTTCTATTAAATACCAGTATACTGTAGATATGTTTGTATTGCTATCATCTTTAAAATATATATATATATTTGTTAAACTTCACCTCTGACTTCTCATCCAATCATTTTTCAGGACACCATTAAGCATCTTCAGGAGGAGCTGAAGAGCATCGAAGAGGCTGAGAATCTGTGCACGTCCTTCACTGACTGGTTCAGCTCCACTCAGAAGAGCTTCACAGCGTTAACTGACACTTCTGAACCTCTTGACCGAGTCGCCATGGAGAAGAAGATGAAAAAACTAGAGGTATCCATTTATTTAACAAAATCTGTACTGTACCTGTGTGGTTCTATGGTTTCACAGCCACAGTTCTGAACCTCAATTTGTCAGGAAGGCATTTGGATACACGGTGCAGTGCGGCACATAATACACCTCCATGAACAGGTTGCAATAAATCAGCACAGACGTTGGGTGTTACCATGACAAACTGATGAGTTAGCAGGACTCCTGTTTGTAGTGGAGTCCAATATCCAATAGCCAGCAAAAAATGTCCTTGTGCAATCTTTTTTTCTGCCAAGTGACATAAAAACCTGTTCGGAACATCAACTGTACAGATTTCTTTGGCAGCTACAATATGCTCGGCCAGTAAAATATGCATGGAGTTTTCAAACCATTGATATAGCCGTACAATCTCACCGTAGTGGAACAATTGTAACAGTTTGTCTTTGTGTTCTTTTTTGTCAAATGGACATTGGAGGAAAGTAGCCCTGCTCAAACATGTACGGACCACAGTAAAGAGAAAATCGCCAACATGGTTTGCTTGGCATAGTTCATATCCAGTGTGTCGAGGATTGGATGAGTATGTGTGTATCGATCCGCTCTTTATGAAGACAAAGTGGGTGCCGCTTTAGAGGAAGCGCGGTAGCAGGGAGAGACCTCCCACTGTGAAGTAGAGGATGAAGAAGCGCCGGTGTCAGGAGCCTGCTGGCACAGACACTGTAATTGATGCAGTGCCCTTACCGCTTCACATCACACACACACACACACACACACACACACACACACTTCTCTCCTCTCACACTCGCTTCATATCACAAGATCCCTTCCAAAGTACTAACAAGCTGCAGCAAACTTTCAAACCCATGATCCCTCTGTGGTTTCACACATTTTTCCACTACCTCTCTTTATGTATCACTACATCACATCTCTCTATTGTCTCCTTCACACTGACACACACATCCAGAATCGCATTTACAGACACACACGTAGGCATTCACAATACATCATCTGGTGTGGGCTTTGCAGTAATCCCTGTCTGGGATCGATGCTCTGTCTCTGCACCGGGACTGAAGACATGCTGTCACCACATGAGTCCTTCCAGCGCTGCAGATAATACGCGAGCGCTCCATCACTTACTCATTCTCCCGTAGTAAGAGCTATAGGGCTTTTCAGTGAGCTGCGATGATTATGCATTGACACAAAGACCAGTAGTCAATAGCCTGTGTTAAGGGCCATTAGGTGGATGTAGACTTCATTTGATTCTGAGTTGTAACTGTGAAAGTCATACAGTAGTAGTGTTGGCCCCAGTTAGCTAGAAATGTGCTGTAACTTCATTAAGACCTCTGAAAATGAAAGTATTGTGATAATGTACCAATGTAAGACAGATCCATTTCAGAAGGCATCATTTTTCCCCTTGAATTGGGCAATTTCAGTATTTTTTGGTAATTTAAATCATAAAATTCCTCACATTTTACATCTTTTCATTTAGTTGTATACAACGTACAGTATTTGTATTTAATTTGTTTATTCAATAGTTTTCCTCCATTCGCTGGTTCCTTCAAAAATTGAATACAGGGCAATATGCAAAAAAATGCAAAAGAGAAACTGGTTTCTCCTGCTCCTAATTAAGCCCCCCCCCCCCCCCTCAATGCCTTCCTCTTCCAAATTTTTAATTTCACTGGCATTTCAGGAATGTTAAAGGGCATTTTTCCCCAAGATGTCTGCCTGTACAGAATACGATGCTTCTGTGCTGCAGTTTGCTGCGGTTTATACATTCATAGCAGAGACAATTACAATTACAATTACAGCAGAGCTAGCTGCTGCTCACAGGGTCAGCTTACTAATGTCTTACCTGTGTTAATAACAAATGTAACTAATGAACATGGTTTTCGGCGCCACAGATGTATTATAGTAGATAATAGAGCCTGAGAACCGATGCAGAATAAGAGACTAGTGCTCATCACAAGACACGACATAGATAATTGGGGTTGACATGGTACAAGACAGCTACAGCATAAAGCACCCTTGTTCAGGACCTCATATATAATGTTCACCAGACTGAAGTATTTAGTCTTGTAAATAAATGAAGATCATTCAGAGGTTTGGAAGGTTCCTCAAACAGTCTTGGATGTAAAATGCACAATTTGGACCAATTCAGGAAAACTGCTAATGAAATTCGTTTGATTCAACATGTGGACAACCTGACGTGATGCCAGTTGTGCGAAGGCAGCAGATGTTTTAATATGAAGTGGAGGTAATGAGTCATACATAACGAAATCTACTGCAGATGGCAATTACAGCAGACTTCCTTGTTTTATCTCACATGTCCAACCTCACATGATTGTATAGAATTAAGATATATTGAGTGTCTCCTATGAAGGTCCTTTGGTAGGCACGTCGGTGACTGGAATGGCGATCACGGCGGAAGCTTCGTATTTAGCAGCAAACATGAACGTGCGCGTACAGACACGGGTCTTGTTATATGATGTTGCCAGCAGCAGTAGCTGGAGGTCTGGGGTTGTTGCAGTGTGAAGCTTCTCTCCACTCAAGCAATAATAGGCCGATGATGAAAGCTAGATGGCGTCCCATCGAGTGGAGGTCTGTGTGTGTGTGTGTGTGTGTGTGTGTGTGTTGCGGTTGAGGTTGCCCTGGAAACCCCTGCAGCTACTGCTGCCAGTTAAGGGTCCGTATAATTGGGGTCCTCCTTTCATATTATTCACTGTGGTTTCACCACAACATGACTTCCAGGTCTTCTCCACATCTCACCGCGCAGGTGTCAGCCTACCTGATGGGTTCAAAGATTTTCAAACACAATGCCAGGCTGGTCTGGGTGACTGAGGCGGCCCTGGAGGTGAAGGACAAAGAAATCAGTGATACTGTGTTTGAATGTTAACCTCAAAGTCATTAAAACTATGCTAGAAGGATTCCCTCATCCTAGAGCATACATGCTGCAATTTTGGTAGACCAGAACAGTATTTTTCTCTTTAACTTAGCAGTGTGTAAAATGCCTTGGATGAAGGTCATTAAGTATAAAGCAATGGTGATAAAACGGTAGCAGCAGCCTTGCTGAGTTGTATTTCTGCTCTCTCTTTCACCTAGACTCTCCAGTCCGAGCTCCAACATGGCCACTGTCTCCTGAAATCACTGAGGGAGCGGGCAGAGCGGACAGCAGGCTTCCTGGACGAGGCTAGAGCTGAGATTTTAGGAGAGGAAGTAGAGGCTCGTCTTGCCCAGCTGGAGGAGCTCGCGGGTGGGCTGAGGCAGGAGCACAGCTTTCTACAGCGGGCGTTACTGCTAGCCAAGGAGTTTCAGGACCGATATAAGGCTCAGGCCCAGTGGCTGGTGGAGACCAGGGCTTTGCTCAAATCCCCTCTGGAGCCCAAGGCTGAACTGTACCAACGGAGAGCACTGCTGGCGAAGTATAAGGTAAAGCAGCAGCTATGTCATTTCTCAAACAAATTTGAATTTAAATCACATGTATAATATGTACATTTGCACTGGTGGGTCCAAATGGTAGCAAGACCTTACTGATTGTTATTAGCTTAATGGACCTCATGAGTGTCCTTGCTTGTCTTTATCCATTAACTACAAAATTGAATATACTTTCCATAACTGCTGAGCATTTTCCTGAGTATACCATTGATTTTTATAGTGATGTGTTCTTTGAAAAATTGACGGTATAGTAGGACCCATTGGTCGTAAACCAACTGAGGATGGTCTCTACTCAATATAAGATGAAACTAAAAACTACATGTTGACTGTGTCCCCAGGCTCTGCTGCAGATGGTCCAGTCCCATGATGAATCCATCCGGTCAGTGGTGGAGAAAGGAGATGCTCTGCTGGCCTCTGTGCACTACCCCTCCATCAGAGAGAACATGAACAGGATGCAGAGGGACTACACTGAACTCTGTCATACTGCCGCGGTGAGAACCTGTGCTCATATGACAGTAGTTTTGATACACAGAGAGGAAAAAATGATCGCTCTTTCCATGCAGATGAGTTGATGCAAACCCAAACACAGGGCATATAATTCTGCTTGAGGAAGGTGGTTGTAATGGTTTGTGGCATATGCTGTGTCTAATCAGTGTAATTTGTCTTGTGTATACTCACTTTTTGTGAATTATGCGTTCCAGGCCCATGTGGAGAACCTGGAAGGCCAGGTAAAGGAACAGGAAGCTTACCACAACGAGCTCCAGGAAGTGGAGCGCTGGCTGCTCCAGATGTCCAGCAGGATGGTGACTCCTGATCCCACTGTGGGTGGCAGCCTGGACGCATCCACTCAACAGCTGTCCAGGCACAAGGTGACCAATCACATCTCTGGATCTTTTTTGCACAGTTTGTGGCATATGATAGAGCTTCAGCAATTAGCCTTGATTAGAGATCAAAAGTGCTCACTAGCGCTTACTAGGAAAATTCAAATACGTTTGTTATGTAACTGTTGATGTTATTATAATGAATAAACAATCCTTTACATTTAGTCAAACTTACCTCTGTTTTAAAGTTAGATAATCAGAAGGGCTGAGTCCTAATTAACAGAGCTACTGTCATTCACAAAATTCTAATCCTAATCCTAATACCATGAGACACCACTGTTTGCTATCAGTCTGCTCCAACCTCCTGTGTCATTGACAAGTGGACAGACTCATTCTGTAATGCGTCTCCACTGGAGACTCTTTCTTACATGATCCTACTTTGGTACTTTGTCCTCCGCAGGCCCTCATGGAGGAAATAGCGGGCTTCGAGGATCGCTTGGCAGGCCTGAAGGAGCGAGGAGACCACCTGGTACAAGGCTGCAGTGACCGTGTGCAGATCAGGCTGAGACAGCAGGTCCAGGCTCACCAGCAAGGCACCAGAGACAGCTACTCAGCCATCTGTAGCACAGCACAGAGAGTGAGTGAGGAGGAGGAGATGGAAAGAGGGAGGGAGGGGATGCAGAGGAGGAGGAGGAAGAGATGGGAAGCTGAGATGTATTCTGTATTTGAAGTAGTGAAATGGTTCTCACATATTTAGAATGTAAGACATGTTAGAGTTATTGGTGCATTGGATACACGCACATTTGCTGATGCATCCATGGATGTGACCACACAGACTCACAGTTCTACATATCAGTGGTATTAATATTCCAACAGCCTTGGCATCCACTTAATCCTCACCCATTCTGACACTTAAACCCATTTCTCAAGACAGCCCTTCACTGCCAGTGTAGAGGGCACGACCAATTACGGCTGCCAAAGTGGAGCTCAACAGCAGCCATACTCCGACAGACCCCACCAGCCAAAATCACTAACTCAATCTACCCATATTAATCTCTGCGTATCCCCTGTCAACTCCACTTTTTCATGACTGAGCCAAAAGTGGTCACACACCACTATTCAGTAGCTCTGGCGAGCCCTCTAATCCAGGCCCACTCTGTCATTTTGGCAACCTCTACTCTGTCATCATAGCTCACCTCCCAAGACACCACCTCCACCAGCACTCGCACATCCAATCTGGCATTGTGTGATCCAGCCACACTTTACCACTACGCTGCTGGCTTCTCTACAACTGCGCCTCCAGTGTTACGATGGCTGCCAACTGTGTCCCAGCACAACACAGCTTTAATATCCTGCCTGCCACTTGCCACCATGCCAACCTTCAAGCCTTTGCCAAATACACCAGGCGGTCCGCCAATACATGCCCCCCCCCTTCTTTCCCTCTTTCGGGCTCTCATATTAACACTGTCAATCAGACCTTGCTGTTTCACGCTCCCCTGGAGGGTATGGACGCCTCCACATTCAACACCTGTCAAATACAACGCTGCGTAACTACATACTTGTTCAGGTTATAGAATTGAATGCCTCTTTATGTTTGGCCATGCTTTATTGGCTTCAAAGCTATGCATCTACCAGTTTTTAACTGCAGCATTTTTGCTTTCTTTCACTTTATATTTGTGTTTTGCTGTTTTTAAAAAACATTTTGTCCTCCCTCCACTTTTTCATTGCCTAGTTCCAGACGTAATGCACTGAAATATATCTGTTTGTGTCTTATAGGTGTATCAGAGTCTGGAACATGAGTTACAGAGACATGCGAGTCTCCAAGACACACTGTTGCAGTGCCAGAACTGGTTGACTTCTGTCATAGAGGAACCAGAGCCTCCTGCACATCCTCCTCTCAGCCTGGAGGAGGCGCTACAGCAGGTACAGGCATTTCTTGCCTTGATTTCTTTTTAACATGTTGTTTCCCCCTGAAATTATGAATTGCTTAGTTAATAGTACTCATAGACATGCATGTTTTTGGATAGGGACTGAGATGCGGGCAATGCTGTGTTGCAGGTTGTACTGAAGGGATAATTTGTTGAGTCAATAAAACCATGGGACCATTAACAGACTCTTTATTTGACAGGTGAAGCAGGAACGGACTCTCCAGGAACAGGCCAACACTTACCTCCAGCTTGTGTGCTCAGTATGTGACTTGTCCGAGCTGAGGGTCAGGGGGACGGCAGCAGCTATCCAGCAGTTCAAACTGCAGGTCAGTTAACTTTAACAAGCCTTTCATTTGAATACATTGTTTGACAAAATACTTGTGCCCATGAATTGATTCCGTTGTGTTTTTGTGTCCAGGTTGAGGAGCGCATGCTGCTCTGTGAGGAGGTAGCAGACAGCTGGAGGGACATTGAGGAGCAGAAGGCAGATCTGGAGGTCCAGCTGAGAGAGACAGAGCAGCAACTTCAGAACCTCATCAGAAGACCTGCGGAGCTGGAGCCCAAGATTGCGCAGAACCAGCTGGACAAGGCACAGGTCTGTGTTTGGTTTGCATGCTGATGATGAGTGATTTTGAATGACAATGCTGTATTATTAAAAAAATTGTAAATGTCATTGTCCAGGTGAACTTTTAGGCTACTTAACTAGACAAAAAAATCCATTATCTTTCCCACAGGAATTCCTTCAGCAGATTAGGGAGAAACAGTCTGAGGTAACCCATTTGTATGACGCCGTTGGTAAGATGACGGATGGACAGGTCTCTCCTGCCCTGGAGGAGATAAGGAGACTGAGGAGAAGCTGGATGGATCTGGGCCAGCAGGCAGAAGACCTGGAGTCTCAGCGGGGGGAGGACATGCAGCGGAGTGTGGAGTACCAGGAGATTGTTGTCGCTGTGGAGGAACTCTTCCACCAAGTATCCAGGGAATGGGACTACCTCGCAAGGTATCAATCTTTTCTGTAGAGGCTGTGATGTTTAGTTTTTGTGTAGTATTTTAAACAAGCTGCCTATTCATTTATTGACACGGCTATATATACAGTATTTACTATATATACACACATTTTCTCTGGTGTTACGATCTTTGCTTTCTCTCGGCCAAGACAATCACTATAGCTTAATTACTATACCGCTGTATGGACCTGATATCCCTCAACCCATGGCTGTGTGTATCTAGGGCTGACACAGAGAGTACTAGTGAGCATCTAGAGGCTCTGAGAAAGCTCTCCAGTGACCTAGAGGAGCAGAGAGCAACTCTGGAAGACCTCAGAGAACAAAGGCAAGCCATCATGCCGCGACTCAGCCTGCTCGACAAGGAGCTGATCAAGCAACAGGTGGGGCGCCATTCTTGTAGTTCTTCAGCTGCTTCTTAAGATGGAAAGTTATGATCATCAGGTATTGTGTCCAGTTTTATACGGTGTTCTTCCTTTCACTAGGTTGGTCATCTGGAGCAGCGCTGGGCCCAGCTTGAAACCCTGATTCAACAGAAGATTCAGGACTCCTCACAGACACTAGAGGATCTTGCCCGGGTTGAAACCCAGCTAAAGGATGCCCGGGAGTGGGTGGAGGAGCAGCGGCCTGCTTTTACCTCTGCGCTGAAAACCAGCCCGCCCCCCGATCTGGCCCAGAGTTTCCTGTTCGACCACCTGAGTGTGTGCGTAGAACTGGAGGCCCGTCAGCAGCTGCTGGGTCAGGCAGTGAGCGAGGCCCAGGCTGTGGCTTCCAGACTGGGGCTGAGTGAGAAGAGATTCCTACAGGAGCTCGTTGAACAAGCCCAGACTGAGGTGGAGGCTCTGGGGGCTCGAGTGGCCCAAAGGAGGAAGTACCTCAGCAAGGTAAACAGCTGGAATTTTAATTATCTCCTAAAGGACCCAACTTTCTTCTAAACTGTCAGTCTGGTAAAAACTAGAAAAACGGTAAACTGTAAAATAATAATAAAATATTCAAGCTGTGAATAATGAAATGTTTAAATCTTTCTCTCTAGGCCTTCACAGAGAGGACACAGTTCCTTCAAGGCCTGGGGAGAGCCCTGTCTTGGATACAGCAACAGGAGAGGAAGGCTTTGATAGATGACCACATAGCGCTTCTCCCCGAGGACCTAGCCAAACAGGTTGCTGCTTGTCGAGGCGTCCAGTGTGGTTTACGAGCGTACCAGAGAGAGCTGGCATCTCTCTGGTTACAAGGGCGAGAGATAGAGAGAGATGCCACTGACAAAGAGAGAGCAGAAACTGTGGCGAGACTTGAGAAGCTGCAGGCAATGTTTGAAACCGCTCTCCAGAGGACAACCCAGCGTCTCATAGACTTGGAGAAAGCCTTGACCTCCCGGAAGTACTTCCAGGTTGACCTGGATAAGACTTGCCACTGGTTGAGACGAGCCGATGCCATCACCTTCCCTGAAATCAATTTCAGCAACATTGACGATAGCTCGGAGTTGCAAACACAACTGTCTAACTTTCAGAATGTCCTAGAACAAGCTTCAGAGTACGAGAACCTTCTACTTATCGTCCAAAGAATAGGCCAGGAGATCCTCCCTACACTGAACGAGATTGATCATTGCTACCTAGATGAGAGGCTCAATGCCTTGCCTCAGCAGTACAACGCCATCCTAGCTCTAGCCAAAGAGAAAAAAGACAGAGTCCAACAAGTAATCTTAGAGCGAAAAGACTTCAGCACTTTCTTTGAAATCACCCGCAATGCACTGGAGGAGCTTCAGGAGCAGTTTGACAATCTGGAGAAGCAGACTATCAGTCTAAGTGAGGAGGAAGTTGTCTTTTGTCTAATTAATCAATACAGAAATATCAAGGAAAGTTTATTCCATATTAGCCCCGCTGTGAGAGAACTTCATGGCAAAACTGAGGGGTTTCTCAGTTGGGGTCAACAATTCAGAGCTGCAGAGACACTGCAGCTGGTGAATCTGCATAACACACTGAAACGGATGAATGATCAGAAAATTAAACACCTAGATGATTGCTTGAAACCATTAGTTGAACAAAACAGAGTATCCACCAAGCTGGACTCGGAGTTTAAGTCTGTGAAAGAGAAGCTGGTGAGACTGACGTCAGACACAGAACAGGGTGTCATGGATAGAATCAGAAGTCTTTACTCACTGCTTGGAAGTCTGGATTGTGTAATCTCTCAGGCTGAAGAATGTATCGAACAAACTGAAGGCCTCGGTCTGAAGTTTGATCCCAATGCCTTTCAGGAAACGAAGCTGCAGCTTGAATCATTGCAGTCTTTACGGTGTGAAGTCAAATGTTTTATTGATGAACGTGAAACAGTCACAAAGAATGAAGATTTCACAAAAGAAACTGAGAAAATGTTGGAATGGCTTAAGACTATCAAGGAGAAATTGGAAGAGCCTTTGACTCTTTCAGAGGTCAGACTCGAGAGGGTAAATGAGGAAGTGTGCAAACTGAAGATATTAGAGGAGGAAGTGAAAAGTAGATGTAGGATAGGAGATGCCTTAGGTAGCAGAGAAAAGCAAAGGTATTTTAGTAGGAAAAAAACGGTTCCTGCCAACATAGAAGAGAAACTACAGGAGCTGGCAAAGCAGGGAGCTGAAGTACAACAAGGAATCAGCAGAAAACAGGTATGTGTCTATATTATTCAGAAATTACAGTCGTGAAGACATTTTCTAGTCCCTTATTCTTAAATTGATACCTTGAACTCATCATCTGTGGCTTGAACCTACTGAATATTATTTTCCGTCTCCTGGTCCCCCATTCTATTAATATTAATAGGCTTTGGGAAGATGAAATATTTAAAAGACAGTTCAAGAGATTCCATGAGGTTTGAATAAGTACATAAGTTATTATTAATATATAACTGGGGGGGGGATATAATGTGGTTAAATGCCATATCCCAAAGATTCCATTATGTTGAATAAGTAATAAGTAAAAGTTAGAATGACATATCAGAGCCGTTTCTAATCAGCAAAGTTTTACAAAGAACAAATCTAAATACCCCTCACTCCATTCTCCACTGAGGAGAGTTTTGACCTTTGACATTTTGAGAGGAAGCTTGAATTCCAAAATTAGATTCCCAACATGTGACAACCCCTTTTACTGTACATAATACTACAGTTAAAAACTACTAAAGTTTAGTCACTAAAACCTAAAGTAAAGCTTGGGAACAGGACATTTTTACACATGTGCAGATATAATGTACTTGCTTGGGACCATGCTTGTTGTACCATGCTTGTAGTAAAGATTTAGTCATGCATTTATAACTTCAGTTGTGTGAAGAAATTCACGGCGAAAGAAACAAAAACGTTAAAAGGTTAACGAAATCACCTTCTGCACATTCTAGCTGGCTGTGGATCAAGCGCTTTCCCTGGTCCGGAGACAACACTTATCTCTGCAGTCCATGCAGAAATGTCTGGACTCTGCTGCAGCTTTACTCCAGAGGGCCAGCTCGGGGGTGGATCTTGAGAGCCAGACAGATTGTGTGTGGGACGTTGACGATATTTCAGCCCCTGAAAATAACTTCACAACCGGTTTAGAGGAGCTGAGGACTTTGGATCCTCTGCTCGAGGATTTTATGAAAACAGAAGCCATGGTTGAATTTAGAGATAAAGTTGAGGCAATGCTGCTGAGAAATACAGAAGTCAAACAGCAACTGGATGTCTACAGAGAGATGCTGCAGAGGTGTGTATGACTGTTAATGGGGAGCCAATTAATATATGCATGCACAGCTGACATCGGCAGTCCATATGATGCATATTTTAATAACATATCTCTATCAATGGCAGTCTGTAATTTGTATAATTTCCTCAGTTGCACAGCTCTATGGACCTCCTTCCAACATGAGAAAGAGACACTAGTTGAACAGATGAATGACGCAGAGGGCAAGATGGCCATGTTCACTACAGCTAAAGCCGTCAGTATCCAGCAAGCTGAGGAAAAGTGTCAGAGATATAAGGTGGGACACTATCCTCCACTCATGAAACAGAGATACTCTAGCAAAGAGTTATCTGATGTTCATAGAAACTTGCATGTGTTGAGCCCTGCGTGGAGTGTTTAGCATTATTATTCCTCGTTCACTTGTGTGTCTGCAGAGTTGTTTCTTTTAGGGGAGAAGTTTTCCATTGCATAAATGTTTCATTAGACTGCACTTTTTAAATTACTTTTATGTATCTTTTGTCATCTTTTGTCTGTAGTCTCTTGTGGCTCACATCCATCTGCTCGAATTGCCGCTAAATGCTTTGAAGGAGAATTCAATAGAGTTGCAGCAGATCGTCTCTGAGTCCAGCAAAGCTGTCACCAGCCACTCCGTGTCGTCACTGTGGCAGCGGTGGACCAGGCTCCGCAGTGTGGCCCGAGCCCAGGAGAGGGCACTGGAGGACACTGCGAGGGAGTGGAGGACCTTCACTGACAAGGTAAGAGAAGATACCGTAAATGTGTTGGTGGTACTATGCATGGTTCCCTGTGTGCTTCACATGTTCATGTACATATTGCATGTATGGTGAGTGTGCTTCAATGATACACATGTACAGTGTAAAACTAACCATCAGTGTGCCTGCAGTCCACAGACGTTTTTACACACAAGACACTTACAGTTGACAAACATCTGGAAACATTTTCTTGCTCTCACAGATTTAGGTCAAACACAGCAACAGCTCAATACCAGTTGGTGTGCTGTGATGTAACTACAGGCCTCAGGCCAGTTGTTTTCTCCTGCCAAAACACTATGTCATGAAGCATTTTCCCGCCTTTCGGCCTATTTCAAATGTGTACACTGTCAGCTCCCAAGAATTCCCACAATCCACTGCTTCTAAAAGAGAAATTAGGTCAAACTGTAAGGAATGAATGGTGGCCACTTCCTTATTCAGTATATATCGCACATTTCCTGTTGTTCACCAATTTTCTATGGCTCCTTTGTTCAACTGGACATGATGTCATTCACTGCACTTGAATCTCTAGACTCTTGTTTCGGCCTTTGACTATCAGACTATCATTGTGAATACTGTAGATACAACTTTGAAAGATTATTTGTGAAATTTAGTCAGACAGCTGGTGTGACACTATATATATACACACACACACACACACACACACACACACACACACACACACACACACACACACATTCAACCTTGAAAACATCCATGTTTACGAGCTTGTAAAGAGTAAATAGTTAACCCTAAATCTGCTGCATCAACTGAACCTCAATCTTTGCACATAAACTTCCCTCAGATGGAGAAGGTGCGCTCCGTGTCACAAGACCTTCACAGTCGTGTCCCAGACAGCACAGTTGAGAAGGCAGCCACCAGGGCGGCGCTCCAGAGCCTCCTGGAGTACCATGACTCCTTCGGCCTGGAGGTGGAGAGGGAGCAGTCCATCCTGGCCCTGCTGGGGCAACACACTCGCAGCCTCAGAGGAGAGGAGGAGGAGGCCATGGAGAGAAAGGCAGAGAATGGACTTGAAGAGACGTCTTGCCTACAACAGATCAGAAGCATGCAGGAGCAATATGACAGGTGAGTGACCCAGTGCTGTGGCTGCTCCAGCAAACTAGAAACAGGATTAACCTCATGACTTTGTATAAACTAAAAATGTACACTGTATTAACAGCTTCTAAAATGTTAAATTTGTTCCTTGATTCATTACCACTGTGTGTTGTCTAGCCTTGTGGTGCGGGTACGAGCCAGCAGGGCTCAGGTACACCAGGAGTTGAGGGAGAGAGAGGAGGTGGAGAAGGAGCTGGGCTTGGTCAAAGGCTGGATCCAAGATACTCGTGGTTTACTGCTGAGTCCCACTGCAGACCTGGATTCACTGCTGCAAGAGCTAGAGGTAGGCCTCTATATGCGCACACACACACACACATATAACACATCAGGACAAACTGACACATCCTCGACAACTAGGTGAAGAACTTCTCTGGCTTGTTTGGACATAAATATAGTATCACATCATAACAGAAAATATGTTGTTTGTGTTGTAGACGGCACACGGTGAGGTCATCAGCAGGCGTCAGAGTGTGGAGCGCATGACGGAGCTGCAGCAGTCCAAGTACCAGGACCTCCAGGCTGGTCTGCCTTCTGAGCTCAGCATGCAGCTGGCTGAGGTGGCTCTGGCTCTGGGATCCGCTGAAGACCAGGTGACCTCTCTTAGCTAGAGTTTAACCTTTCATTTAATGTAGTGGTTTCATTAACTAATTTGGGCTGTCAAATGTGAGTTTAGTAATTTAATTGCGTCAAAAACACTGAACAAAAAAGTGAAGCAGTGACCCTTTAACAGTATGTACCATTGTTTACTTCTCTTATTGTGTCCAGAGAGTGAATGCTGAAAAAGCCATAAACATATAGCATTGTTGAAATGTGTAAAATGTGTGTATTTCTGCCATCTGCTTCAGGTCCAGGCGAGAGAAAGGGAGGTGCAGCAGACCAGAGATGTGAAAGAGGACTTCAGCTTCAGACTGCAGGACATTGAGGCAAAGATGAAGACCATCGCTCGGAAATTGGAAGACAAGGGTGCCGACCTGGAGGAGGCAAAAGAAGAGACCAAAGTAATCAACTAGACAGATTGACTAATTAACAAGCAATTAACCTTTGTTAAATTGGCTATTCATTTTGCAGATGTTGAGGTTAATGACTGTGGGAGAGTTGGAATGGCATGAACTGAAATCTGCCTTCAACAATGACCCACTTCTTAGAGGAGTACCCCAGATGGGAGACACAGCCCCTTCCCCCTGTTCTCCTTGTTGTCAACCCAACTTTTTTCCTTCGCTCTCTCCTCTGCCCATCTGTTGACCCACCAGGCCTGGAGTGTGTGCAGTTAATACTTTGTCATTTTTTGAACTAGTCCGTCTACCAGCGGCTCTGAAGCTCTATAATTACGCACTGCTCTCTCGTAAAACCACAAGATTAATCAAACAAGATATGTATTAGTTTAGTGAGCTTTAGAGGTGCTGGTGGGCCGATTTTGTTACCTTCAGACAGAGCCAGGCTAGCAGTTGTGACTGTAGATTCGTTTTAATCGTACAAACATAAGAGTGGTATCGATCTTCTTTTCTAACACTTGGCAAGACTGGGATTGAGCAAATCTTTTTTTCTTTAAAAACACCTGCCACCTGGGACGTAAGGTTTACTGATCACGTTTTAGTACAACACACACTTACACTCCTGTTGTCCTCCTTTCTCCTCTCTTTTTGCCTCACCTTCTTACTCTCCGGTCCTCTCTTGCAGGCTCTTTGTGAAGAATGTGAATGCTGCGGTCGCTCTGTGGCAGAGTTGGGAGTAGCGGTGCAGGAGTTTGGTGAGCAGAACCCTCTGCTGTGTAAGCAGCTGGGCGACGCTGTGGCCAAACTGACAGAGGTGCAACGGCACACCACGCAGCAGGTCCAGGACAGAGCCAACAGACTGAAGAAGGTGAGATTTCCATTCAGTTCAACATGTCATGTAGACTTCCCTAAGTTCCCAATATTGCTTGTGTTAACAAACCAAAAATACATATATCTTTTATATAGTTGTCAGAATTGTATGGCCAAAAACAGGAGAATGAATTGTATTTTATTCATTTTTGTATGCTTTAATTCTTCTGTCTTGGTCTTTCTTCTGTGAGCAGGCAGAGAGACAGGTGGAGGAATATCGGGGTATGAAGGCATTCATTTTGGGCTGGACAGAAAAAGCAGAAGCTCTGGTCACTGGTCGTATCATCTGGGGGTCTGCGTCGCAGCTGCAGGAGCAAATTCGAGCACACCAGGTGAGTCTTAATGAGTCTCGCACTGTAGGGATGGCTTTAAGATGTCTGAAAACGGCTACAAAAGAATTGGGCTCAGAAACATTTTATATTTATTTGTCAACAAAAATAAATGTTAATATTCCCTGCATTAACCTAGTAAATCTGAAGATGCCCCACAAATGAACAGCTAATTAGTTTTACTTACTTGTTTGACTTTCAGGGAAATGTCATGTACTGTTCAGTGTGTTGGCCGGCTTTAATTAGTATAATTGCACAACAGAAAAGACTCTTTGTAATTTATGTTCCTATGGTGACAGGCGTTGCTGCGGGAGTGTCGGGGTCTCCATGGGGACTTGGAGGCCATGGGGGAGAGGGAGGGGCAGCTGGGGGAGGTGTTGCAGACGGAGGGGTGGATCCAGCAGGTGAAACACCTCAGCAGACACACGGAGGAGCTGCAGCAAACCGCCAAGACTCGCCTCCAGAGTCTGCAGGATGCAGCAAAGGTAAACGGCATTCACATTCTGGCGAGCATTACAGGAACCAGACATCAGTGCTACTTCACCTCTGAATGGTTTTTGGGCTCTCTGATCAAATTATCTTCGTTAAGAGTCGTAGTTAATTAGATTTCTTTCATCGAAACATTTTGGTGCACAACAAGACCTGCGCATCACTTTGGAGCTACGACAGTGCCCTCCCATGGTCATTAATTGAATACTACAGCATCATGATGGAATGCACTGTACTGTATATTAGCTTGTGGCGCAGCAGTAATCTGTTACGGTAATCTGATTGCCAAACACCTGGTTCCCAGATGACAGTCTATTGCTGATAATAATGTTGTGTGTTTGGAAATGTGTTTTCAATTCCTCCTGTGAGTTTCTGGGTCTAGGGTGTAGACATAGCACAACCTTTGTTACAACTGGTTATGGAATATAACATGAAATACATCTTGTTCAATTAGAAATTGCAAATGAAGAGATTTGTTTTAAAGCGATACCGACCATTTTATTTATAGCTCAAATTGAATTGAAGAATTACTTTTTGCAGACTGGTGTTTGAGTATCTATTACTGCAAGCAGGTCCACATCAGAAATAAGAGTTTTTTTAAAATGCATTTTTACTTCCTGCTACTCAAATTATTAGCTGCTCCTTCTCCCATATGTGCTTTCCTTTTTATTTTTTGGATGTCTGTTGTCTCTCCTCAGGACATGTTGCTTTTGGAGTCAGAGGTGAAGATCCTCCATGCTGCTGTAGACCAGGTCCAGATCACACTTGCCTCACCAGACCTCAACAGGCTCAGCCTCAGAGAGCAGCTCACACAGAGACAGGTGAACACACACATTTAAAAGACTTTAGAGAGGCTTAGAGAATACTGCAAATGCACACAGTGCATGCAGACACCTGCAATATGACATCCACAAACAATTACAATTAATTACGACATCTTAAACTCATTTATTCTCAACACAGCATTGCTTTATCACACACCCAGCAATTCCTCCTTACTCTCTAACAACCCTTCATTCCCTCATAAGCGTCTGCTGGTGGAGATGGAGGGCTTCAAGCAGCAGGTGGCGGCAGTACAGCAGTGTCAGAGCGCCCTCCGGCTGCCAGAGGAGGTAGTGGCCAGCCTGCCTATCTGCCGCACAGCTCAGATTCTGCAGCAAGAAGCCAGCCAACTGCAGCACACCACCATCCAGCAGTGCAACATCCTGCAGGTAGAGGGCAGTCCTCATATTACAAATGCTTTACAAGTGTTCGTTTGTATAACATTTTGTTTCTTAGTTTTTCCCCCCTAAAACTACCAAATTATCTGTCAAGATACAAACTGTAGAACTGAAAATGGTCATACAGTTGGTCATTTGTCACCCTGTTTGAGGAGTTGTATCGGTCTACATCTACATTGACTTGTCACTTGTTGCTTAAAATCCTGCTGCAGTGTCCCAACAGGCCATCTCAGGAATGTCTGTGTTTTTGTTGAGCCCCCACCAGACCACTATAAACCTCCTATCCTTTGGTTCTGGGCTGAATTAGCTTTTAAGCTCATTGTAGTGAAGATTTGCATTTGGACCAACAGGCAAGTGACCTTCTGTGACAATCTGGAGCGCAAACACCTAAAGCAAACTAAAGATTTGGAACAATGAGTCTGTCTGTCTGATCTGGTTGGGGATCATATCTGAGATAAACTGCTTGTATACATATTTACACAATAACTGCAATATTATAAATGTTATCTCGGAGGTTTAGCTTCCACAGACTTTAGAATCCCACAATGAACAGAAGAGGTGTTTAAAACACTTCTTAGCTCCAATACCAGCAGATCTCAGATGACTTCTTTTAGGATTTCATATATTTGAAATGAATGTGTTTGTCCCTTTCTGTTAAATGCCACACTGGAATATGCATGTTAATACACTTACTGATACTGTGCATATAATGTATGAATCAATATCATGCAAGCATTGTGACATCAAGGGGGGAGGAGATGATATCTGTAGGTGACACTCACCTTAAACCTCCATGCAGGGGGAGGCAAGAGAAATGATCCTTTCCCTTCAATGATCAATAATATGTGTCACATTTCATAATTGTTTGATTGCCGCTTCAACCTTTCTTTGTTACGGTTTCTCTTTCCCAGGAGGCTGTGGTGCAGTATGAGCAGTATGAACAGGAAGTGAAGAACCTCCAGAGAT
Organism: Pholis gunnellus; assembly: GCF_910591455.1. Classification (NCBI taxonomy): domain Eukaryota; kingdom Metazoa; phylum Chordata; class Actinopteri; order Perciformes; family Pholidae; genus Pholis; species Pholis gunnellus. The sequence continues at coordinate 12,305,241 of NC_136546.1, forward strand.
TAATAGAGGAGGCTCACCGCATCATCCAGGACCGGCCCGTCTCCACCAATAACATACAGGAACTTCAGGCTCAAATACACCACCATGAGGTCAGAGAAAACACACACTTCGTCTCTCATATATTTATTCAAATATAAGTCAAACACCCATATGTGATTTTTTTTAACATATTCCAAAACTATGGACAATAATTTGCTCCAATAACACCCTTCATTCTTCTGAAAAAAGGCTTTTTCCATAAGATTTTGGAACCTGGCTGCAGGGATTTTCCCACATCCCACAGGACTTTCCCTAAACTGTTGCCACAAAGTTCAAAGCACACTATTGTTTATAATATCATTGTATGCTGTAGCATGAGAATTTCCTTCAATGGAAGCTAACACTTTTGGCCATATAGTGAACTCAAAGGTTAGTCTTTATTCACATAATGCACAGAACGACCTGTGAAATAACAGCAAAGCAACAAGGAAGCAAAGAGCTTTTGGAGACTGTACTGTAGATGAGCGTCACATCAAATCTTCAAAAAAGTTGAACAAACCAGAATAACAGAACAGAGGCCACTTGACGTCAACATCAAAGGGCAGAGGTTTGAGTCATTGTATATTTCCTGTACTTTGTAACAGTGTAAGACATCTTAAAAACAGAAGTCGAGGCAGCAGGAAACATACTGTAAATCTAAAAGTAATTGTGGGCAGCCGTTATGACAGAACCAGACCGAGCAATATTCATTCAGTTATTGAGCCTGTGTTGTAACTGAAGGCGTCAAAATCATTAGTTCAACGTCTCTTTTCTGCTATGTGTATATATATTTGCTATCCTTGCTCTATATGGATTTTCTTCCCCCCTAATGTCTTGATTCGAAATACAAACAATGTGGAATTATTTGATGCTTCTATAAAACCACAAACTCTCGAATAAATACTGCTCAATGAATCACATTGTGTTATCAGAGCAGCGCCACCACATACAGCAGGTCTGGAAAAACATTGTGCTGTGTCTCTACAAGCCCAACTCACAAACATTCCTCCAGTATCTGATGGTACATGTAAATATAATCTACATAGATTACTATTTGATGCCGTGTAGACGTTTTTTTTTTATCTGCTTTAGTAAGGCCGGTACTTTCTGTGGCAGTTTTACTTTGCTGAGTAAGTGCATTTGATTTCCAATGTGGAGAGAGAGCTCGAGACGGAAGGGGGGTGGCAGACAGAGAGAGGCAAAGACCTGCAGAGGCAACACATTTCTTATTACATTTTAACTTTCCTTGCTCGGTTCTGGCAGATTGTATCTACTTCTACTACTTGAAGGGGAGTGTATGAACCCAGCTGTTTTGTAGATGTGTTTGCTTGTTACTGCAATCTCTCCCGTGCTGCAGAGTGACTTGGCGTGGCAGTTTGTTTATGTCTGAGTTTGATCTCTAAGCTGAGCAGAAAGCTGCAACTCCACTGGCCCAGTAAGTCACATGACCTGATTATCAGTGCATTGACCATCTGCGGGACAGGGGGAGTGGAAGGCGGAGGAGGGGGAGGAGGGAAGGAGGAGTTGGACCCGGCCTGCCGGCTCATACCATAGCTGTAATTTGACACCATGTCTGTCGTCCTCCTCCCTTAACACTCCCCCTCTCTCCTTACGACTCTCTTTTGTTGAAAGGAATCTGTCTCGAGGATTGGTGGAGGAGGGAAGCGGCAGGCAGAGGAAGGGGGGGTTGCAGTCAGTGAGATCACTTCCTGTTTTTCCTTGCCAATTGTGTATGTGTACGAGAGGGAGTGTCTGAGGGATTTTGAACTATTTCTGCGAGGGTCTCTCTCTCTCAACCAAACATCCTGTCTGTTGGCTTCGCTACTGCTCTGAGTCACCCGCCTCTGTGCTGCTCTGATTGGCTAAGAGATACAGAAGAGAGAGAGAGAGAGAGAGAGAGAGAGGCAGTGCTATTCTCTTTTCTAGTCCTACACTCTGTGAAGCCAAAAGCAAGAGACCGTGGAGAGAAGAGAATGCGTCAACTCCACTTACTCCTCTCAAACCGGCACCACATTCAACGCTGAACCAACTCATCCACCCCCCCTTTTTTTCCCAGGATCCCATTTAACCAGGAACTATTGATCTTCCATTGTGGACTGAACCACACTCTCCTGACCCTGGGGGTGTTGGTGTTTTTCTGTTTGGGGTGGGATGTTTTGACAGGAGCTGGCCCAGAAGATCCGCGGCTACCAGGAGCAAATCGCCTCGCTGCACTCCAAGTGTAAGATGCTGACAGTGAAAGCCAAACACGCCACCATGCTGCTGACGGTCAACGAGGTGGACGGCCTTTCGGACGGCATGGACGAGCTGAGTGATGAGGAGCTGCCCAGTTCTGTGGCAACCACTGGTGCCGCCGCCAACAAGCAGCTTCCAGCACACCCCTCTGTCGTCATGGTGAGTGGCGAAGCCTTTTTTGGACACACACACACCATCAGCCAGAAACTAACACATGACATACTGCATGGCTGTACTCCTGTCAGGCCAATGTTTGTATGTGTGTGTGTGTGTGTGTGTGTGTGTGTGTAGCTTCTATTCCTTCTGCCTTTCTGTCCAGACCACTGCTTCTCAAAATTACAAATCAGGGAACCCCAGGGAGCCTTTTGGAGTTTCTAGAGGGTGTTAACGGTTAATTTCACAATAATTATAATTGGCTTAAAGTTATCCCAAATTATAGGATGTCTGTGGATGACAGTTATGATTACGGTTTACTGTTTCCCAGTTACTGTGTACAACGTTATGTCTGTGCAATTACATTCCAAGTTAACTAAACGTGGACCCCCTGGGACGACATTTAAGCTTAAATTGGGCTGTAGGGCCTCATGTGCATCTATTCAGTGGTCCATGACATACAAATATCAAATAATTCAGATTCATGATAGGCTTTTTCTCTCTATTAATGTGTTCCTCTCCTTTTATTTATTTCTGCGTTTTGAATTGCAAGAGTTATTCCCTCATCCTCCATACACCTCAAGTGTGACTGTCTGTCTCCTCTTGTGTATTGCTGCACTGATATTGTGCTGTGTCACTTCACTTCACTTTTTTACTACCCTGATTCTGTCCGCCTTATGTGCTTTTTCTTTTTCTGTTCGCTTCAATACCTTCTCTTCCTCCGTGTCTTTCGTTCGTATTCTGATTTCGTCGCCTGCTTGCTCTGTTACTGCTGTTTGTGGTGTGTTCTGTCTCAGCAGGCCAGGAAACAGGATGTGTGTGTGTGTGTTTGTGTGTGAGCAGAGCCTGATAAGTGTGTGTGTGTGTGTGTGTGTGTGTGTGTGTGTGTGTGTGTGTGTGTGTGTGTGTGTGTGTGTGGCATAAATGGATTGCTTAGGACTGCGGATATCCTTGATTTGTTATTGTTTTAACATTATTAGTACTGTGTCATTGTTACCACAGTGTTGGTACTGTACTACTCAGCTTCTTAGTAATCTCTTTCCCACACGTGCTGGTGTGCTGATGCTCGTCATTGCATTGCATTGCATCATAAAGCCCGGGGACAAAAAGTCTACCAAATATAACGAGCTCCTGAGTCAGTCGGCCAAGTTCTGCATTAACTGCCAAATTGCAGCCCAGTAGGGCTTGGCTCACATTTCTGCTCTGCCTCTCTACTGAAGCATGCAGGCCCACAGACAACTGAGCTACTTCTAGGACAGCTGCTGCTGCTGCTGTATTCTCTGCTAGCTATGCAATGCTTGAGCTGTACTTTGTTAAAGTTTGGGCCTTAAGTTTGGATCTCTCAGGACTTCTTCTTACTGTTAATATAGTGTAAGTGAAGTTTGATTTTAATTGTGCTCTTGCATCAAATGGTAAAAGTGGTACTTTTCTAGTTCTTAAAGAAAAATATTCCTGGTAAAATATAGCTGAAATCTACGTTATGGATGTCTGGGTGTCGGTTACAAGCGAGAGATGTCTGTGATGGAAAGGAAATTACTGTGGTTCTGAAACAGCATCTATACAGTATATATGTGTGTGGTGTGACCAGAGTCTGTGCGTGTTTGTCTGTACTACTTTATCAATGTGTAATGAGTTTCAACTTCCTGGTAATGGCCATTCCTTTCCCCTGATGTATCCTGTAAACAAATCTGAGTGGCTCATTCATTGCCTGAGAACTCCAGCGTTGCGATGCTACAGAACAGTAGATCATGTCTCTAAAATGCTGTGCTACAGCAAAAGTATTGCAGTGTTTGATGTCAATAGCAGTAATGTGATCTGGTCTCCTCTCAGTATTATTTGATTTCTCACTGTCTAATTAATCATCAATGTACTCACTGCAATCTGGCTAACCTGCACTCCCCCATTAATTTGTATGCTCTCTCTTCGTTTTTTTCTCTCTCTCTGTCTCCTCACCCCTCATATCTGGGCGTTTTCTGTTTTGATCCGCCTCCCGTTTCCTATACCTGCTTCTTTTGATGTGCGCATTTGATGTGCGGTGTGTATGGGTGGTCAGATGACAGCCGGCCGCTGCCACACACTTCTCTCCCCTGTGACGGAGGAGTCGGGGGAGGAGGGCACCAACAGCGAGGTCTCCTCTCCCCCTGCCTGCCGCTCCCCCTCCCCAGGGGCTAACGCTGACGCTCCTCTTAGCCAGGTACTGCAAACCCCACCCTGGTTTCATCCACAGCCCTCCAGCATTACCTGACCAGCGTCCATACTACCGCAGTCTATTTTACATTTTACACCAAAAAAGTTCCCAGTCATAAGAAACCTTAACCTTTGCAGCAACAAAATCTCCATCTTAATGAGTCTTCAACCAAATATTTAGTCTTAACATCTTCTGCTTGAAATGAGAAAACAATGTGCCACAAGGATGAGATTATTCTATTGTTTTCCTATGCAGATGAACATGTCGCAAAGATGTTTTTGTACCTAATGAGTCATGACATTGCTGGATGCAAGGGTTTTCATTACGTATTTAATTTCAAGATACTGAATATTAATGCAGCAAGTGAGCCTGCGTTGGAATTATGATAATTATCAGACTTTTTAGTTTTTGTTTCAATTAATATAAGATTTTAAGACTGAATATTGACTTGTTAAGATGGACATGCTAACTCACCCCATCACCAACACCACCACCAAACAATGCCCCCCCCCCCCCCCCCCCCCCCCCCATCATCACCACCATCAACACAGTGGATGTTTGAAACAGCTGGAGAGCTGCTGTGATGTCCCTGCTTTCCCTTTTTTATTTTTAGTTTGCAGATTTATTTTTGCTAAAGAAAATATGTTTTGCCAAATGCTTTTTTCGCTGAGATTAAATGAGTGAATGAAAAAGTTGTCATTTTCTCAATATAGCTAAATTAGCATAAAGTAGCTTTTTTGTGTAATCTATGACTTCTAATGATGCATCAGTGAAACAGAAGCTCTTTGTTGTTCTGAGAGAAACAGCAATTTACATCATTGTGTGATGTAATCTGGCAATTCAACTTCCTTGTTGACAGTATGTTTGAGGGCATAAGGCCATGTGAGAACCAACACACGCTCTTCAACCATCTGTTCTACATCGCTCTCACACACTAGTGAGGCCCACACTCACCGTGTTGTTGTGCCACAGGGTCGAGGTGCCTTAAACCGAGCGCCCCTCCAGGAGCTGTACGACCCGTCTATGGAGACCAGTGCTGCTAACCTGGATGACCTGCAGAGATCCTGGGAAACACTCAAGAACGTGGTACAGCATCAGCTACAATGAACTCAATGAATTAAGAAATGTAAACCATGAAAGTATGACGTGGGCAGTAAACAAAAACTGCTTTAGAGATTTTGATTCAAGAAATCCTTGTTGCTTACTGTGAACTCAGCCCAGTTCACAGTTAAAGTTTTTTTATTTGGGACATTTTTGGACAGTTATCACAAGATGAGTGTATCTTTAGCAAGAGTACACTAGTGCCAAAATTTGAACTGAAACTCAAAATGATATTAAATTGAAATCATAATATTCCTCCTCTACCACACGTCATAAGATAAATGATGGTACAGTGGACTTCTTGTTCTCCAGTTACCATCTTGATTTTGCCGTCACTCATTTCTTTCCACCACTTTATTACTCTGACCACAGATCAGCGAGAAGCAGAAGAGTCTGTACGAGGCTCTGGAGCGGCAGCAACACTATCAGGAGTCCCTCCAGTCCATTTCCACTAAGATGGAGTCCATCGAGGGATCGCTCAATGAGGGCCTGGAGCCCAACAAGAGCCCCGAGAGCCAGATGGCTGCACACCAGGTAAGAGAGAGGGGGGACGGAGAGGTCTGGAGATATGTTGTGTTTGTGTGTGTCATAGAGAAAGAGAGAGGAGTGGAGTATTGACAACATTGAAGGTAATGGTACAGAAGACATCTCTTTTGCCTTTATTTGACAGAGGACAGTGTAGAGGAGAGTAGAACGTAGTTCCTACGGTCAGAATTGGACCTGAGACGTTGCTGTTATAGGGCATGGGCTGTCCCCACTTGGCTACAGCGCACTTTTTTTTGTATCTTTATGTCCAGGCTGTGATGGATGAGATCCTGATGTTGCAAGATGAGATTGGTGAGTTGCAGACGTGTTTCGCTGAGGAGCTGGCAGACAGCGACAGCGATGGGGAGGCTGGTGACCAACTGGCTCTCCAGTCTACTCTCACTGTGCTGGGAGAGAGGATGGCCACCATTAGAATGAAGGCTTCTGGGAAACGGCAGCTGCTGGAGGTGAGGTCGCTTAAAGATGATATTTATTTACATCTCCCAAATTTGCATACTTTCGTTCTTATTTACGGAGTTTACTGAATTGTTTCACCTGTGGAATCTAAAAATGTCTGTCTCCATAACAGGAAAGACTAAGTGAACAGCTGGAAGAGCAGCGACAGGAACAGGCGCTGCAGCGTTACCACAGCGAGGCCGAGGAGCTCGACCATTGGTTGCTCAGCACTCGAGCCACATTAAGCTCTGCCCTTCAGCCCCAAAATGAGGACTTGGACATGGAGGAGCAGCTCATCGACTGTCAGGTGAGAATGACATTTCTGCTTTCATCAAAGGTTGAAACCGAGCACTGAAAGATATTGAGCTTGGTTTGTTTAGATTCCCACGGACAACAATGCTGCCCGCGGTAGATGGCGTGATGGGTCCTGATATGTGCAGATTTTGTTTTTTAAAGTTGTCCTCAACTGACACAGTCACGAAAAAACCTACCACTGCCTGAGGCACGGTATGAAAGTCTGTATGCCACTGTTTTATCAAGAGGGCGTTATCAAAGGCCAAAGTGAAGTATCTGGCTGCTTCACGGTGCCAGAAACAATGACTATCCATGGATTCCTTCCCTTGGTATTACATTACTGTTACTATTCTAGTCACGCATAAACTGTTCACTTCATGCTCAAAAACAAGAATAACTTTACAGAACCTGCACTGAATACGGGGGAAGTTTCCAGACAGTTCCGTCGCTGACAATATTTTGTGTATGTGTATGTCCTTGACAGTTTTTTGTGGAAGCATATAACTTTAACTTTTTAAAAGCAAAACTAATTCAATCAGATGTTTAAACATTCATCCTCTGATGTTCTGTAATTGGCCTCTCGGTAGTAATAATGTTAGTTCTGTTACTCAGGCAAAGGAAATCAGTGTTGTGTGTGTGTGTGTTGTAGCAGCTGGGAGACAGTAAGCTGATTATAGCTCACATATGGCCCCTGTGGAGCTCAGGTCCGGTCCATGCAGATACTCATCTCCAGGGGGTAAAAACTATCTGCAAGCGTAGATTATTAGAGCGTTGATACAATGAAAAGAGAAAGATGTGAGGTTATAGAGATGAAGTGAGGGGAAGAAATTGGAAGTGGACCAACTCAGGCAGGAAGGAAGCAGAAAGAAAATCAATGAATAAAAGAATATACTGTATATTGAAGGCTTTGGTTACAAATATATTGTGTTTAAATGTTTTATCAGATGAATCGGGGTTCTGCATTAGGATAGTATTAGTTTGTAGGTATTTTTTGAACCTCAGTTTTGTGTGGCGGATTTAACTTTGCAGTAAAGTCTTCACTGAACAACCACAGTCTGTTCATTTTAACGCTTACACACTACAAGAAAATCACCACACGGTAAGCAGCTCAGAAACCACTTAAGCGTAGCCTCTCACCGGTCAGGGATTAATCAAATACTTTAGCTGAGTCTAAACTTTCTGCACACATTGTATCTCACTAGAATATATAAATAACTCCTTTTGTCTTTTAACTGTGTTAATCGCAGCAAAAACATTACAAGTTTTGCAAATGCTATTTGATCCTGGGCCAAAAGAGAGGAATTTGGGTTAGAATGCCACAAAGAGGCTTTTTTTGTGGTGAAGTGTAGAGAGAACAGAAGTTCCCCACTTTCCCAGTGAACCGCACAATGACAGCGCCGGATAGAAGGAAAAGAGTGACATGACGTCACTCTGTGTTGGGAAAAATTCTCTGGGGAGAATTACCTCCCCATCTCTGTCAAGGGCCCTTGTATCCTTGTGTGAAAGATGGGGATTAAGGTTGTAACTCCCCTTCTTCCATACAAATGTACCTCTTTTCACACAACCTGGACGTGAAAAGGGAGAGTCTGTTTTTTGTTGTTGTTTCCCTTGTTAGGAAATGTAAGAAGGGAGTAAATGGGATATCTTGAAAAGGATTTGGCGGGAAACAGCTTGAAAAAGAGAGAGAATTGATGTGATAATAACTGCATCTTATAAGGTCTGGGACAAGAAGAGGCAGAAACAACAAGCGAGCTGAAGGATGCTTGATGTATACAGTGCATGTTATGAAAAGATAATAGGTTAATTCACTATGTTTAGTGGAAGCCACTAAACCACTGGAATTAATGTATAATTTTACCTTTTTTGGGCATCTAAACCTCTCGTCTGGTGATGAGGGGCCACATTTAAACGTTGCTTCATTTCATTGGGTCACAAGCCAAAAAGGTTGAGATTGATAATTATGTTTTTCCTCATGAATGACTCTTTTAAAGAGTGAGGCTGATTAGATGGTTCCTTAATGTTTTAAGTAGTAGTGAGTTTATCATAAACTGTGTCTCGTCTTTCCAGAATATGCTGTTTGAGATCGAGCAGAAGGTGTCGTATCTGTCGGAGCTCTCCGTCCACAGCGAGAGCTTACTGTTGGAGGGTCGGGCCGAGACGAAAGGAGAGGCGGAGCAACTCACCTTCAAACTGCACTCCCTCAAAGACAGCCTGATGGAGCTGCAGCAGATGCTGCAGGACAAACAAGTTGGCATACAGGTGAGGTCAGGGGTCACTTGTGGTCTATGGACCTCTCCTCTTCCACGCCTTCAGTTCCCTTCCCCTTCGCGTTACCACACATTTTTCAATTTCCCAGCTTTTCCTTCCTCCCTGCCTCTGTGTGACTTTTGTTGTGCTGTGTTGCATTATGTGACACTGTGTAACAGTATCAATGGAAGTATTGTGCAAATACTAAAGGTCGTGTCATGCTCCTTCATAAAAGTCCACTGTTTCCCCACTATGGAACAACAAGAGCCTGTGTGTCTCACAATGGGCCTCAAACAACAGACAAAAGGATGCTACCTCATCACATGCTAACACTACATGTACTGCAGCAGGTGTGGTTCTGATGACACAACATTTTGGCTTTGGCCCCTTTGGGGGAAAAAAAACAACAACTACATTTTCTGTGTGTGGTAAATATCTTCCACTGAAAATAATTTTTTTCCCTAGAAAGAAATCCCTTGCTGCTGACCTCCCTTAATGTGCTCTTTTAGTAAATAATGATATCCATTCATTCACAAAATTACTCTACAACACAGAGAAACTACAATAGCTTATTTATCTGAGTCTACTTGAAAAACAGGCTGCAATCTTTGTTCCCTTTTCTGTTCTTTACAAACTCACAAACCTTATCACCCCTTCCTCAGAAAGAAAATCATTTCTTCCTGTCCTTTTCTCTCCTGTTAATGTTTTTGAGCATTTGCCAAGTGTTGACGTCCTTCTGTCTTTCTCCCAGGGTTCCCTGCAGGAGCAGGAGGACAGTGAGCCGGACTCGTCTCTGTCCCAGAGTCCTAATGTCCAGGATTGGCTTTCCCAGGCCAGAACCACACGCACCCAGCAGTACCACGACAACCTTCTTCGACAGAGGGTAAGAAGATTAACTTTTGTATAGTTGTATATCTAACAGGCCTGAGCTGATTCCATCTTGATAGCCTGGAGTGCCAAACGGCTGTCATGTCTGGTGCTCAATTGAATTAGTTCTATCGGGCGGAACAAGTCTCTTCTTGATAGCTAATTGAAACCATTTCAGAAAGGAAGTGGCTCTTCTAGATACATCGAATATAACTCTGATTCTTAATGGCCTAAATGCTGTATGTTGACCTCCAAGGAGCTGCAGGAGCAAGTAGCTGAACAGAAGAGGCTGCTCCAGTCTGTAGCCAGCGTTGGAGAGGAGTTACTCCAACAGACCACACCCAATGGGGACAGGTACTTTCCCTCTACTCTTCTCACACTTACTTTGTTTTTCCTTCCACAGGGGGAACAAACATTACTCTGTCACACATTAATGAGGAGCTTCTGTAATTTTAGTTTTTGTGTGAATTATTTATTTTTCATGTTTATTTGAATAAGCAGGGTAAACATTTAATTACATTGGAACTTGCTGGTGAAACACCACTCCAGGGACCAATCTCTTACCACGACTCACCCCTCTACCTCCCACAGTGAGGTGTCCATCCCAGGAGGAGTGTTGCTGGAGCCTGAGACCGTGTCTCCTTTGGACCAGATGAGACAGCGCTGGGAATACATGAATAAAGATCAGAGCACAAAGCTGCAGCTCTCCCTCAACTCCATGGAACAGGATCAGCTTAGCCCGGTACACAAGGCATACACCACGGAGTGTGATGTTTTTAATAAATAGTGTGAAGTTGACCCATGTTTTGAGTTGTCTGAAACTCATTATTTAAGGCTGATTGCATTCTGTAGGTAGTTTCAGCTTGCTGCCAGTCTGACCTTTATATGTCTCTTGTGTCTCATTTGTCATTCTTGTAAGCAGGTCCTCCACCGGTCCCGTTTGTCCAGCCCCAGTGTGGTGTTCAGAGGCATGTCTGCCGGCCAAGACTCTCGCTCTCTCAAAGCTTTGTTTGAGGCCTGCAGTCAGACTCTGGAAAGAATCGCCAATGAGGTGAAGCACAGATTTTCCTTATTTTAATCTCTCATTACTTATTGTTTCCCAGTGGGAATGGTTTCTGTGACTAACAAAAACATTCTCACTCACAGCTTTTAATGCACTGAGTAAATATTCTTTGTTCTTCCTCACAGACGGGGGATGGGGACAGCAAACTGGCAGCGTCTTTAGGAGGGACAGCAGTCCAGCAGGACCTGTATGCTGCAGTTTCAGCAGCTTCCTCCTGGTTGGATGCTGCTGAGAATCAGCTGCTCTCTGGTCCTGTGCTGCTGTCTGAAGATACAGAGACACAACTTTCCAATCAAGAGGTATTAAAGACACTTGTGTTGTTGTTATAGACACAAAAGGAGGAAATAAACAGACAACACAATTATAACTCTTTTGGATGGAATATATTGGTCATGTCACTGACCTTTGCTCTTCTGTTCAGGGTCTGAATAAACAGCTGAAGGCGATGACCTGGGAGGTAAACCAGTGCAGAGACCTTCTGGGTGGAGGAGCCGGCCGGCTGTGTGGAGGAGAGGAGCAAGCCCTGATGGAGGACACACTGGAGGGCCTGCAGGAGAGGATGGGGCTGCTAGACTCCACCCTGGAGCAACACTGTGATGCTATGAGGGACAGGCTACAGGAATACTCAACCTTCCAGGTACAATGGCAACTCTGTCAATCCACCAGTCTGAGTTTGATTAAACTTGTAAAAGTAAAAAGCGTTTTTTTTTGTGAACAGGGAAGTTGCCTCACTTAGTGAGAACATTGTTTCTGTTGTACTTGACAGAATGAACTGAGGATGCTGTTCACTGCTCTGGGTGAAAACAAACACCTGCTGCTACAGAAGATGGCTGGAACTGTGGACAGACCTGCGTCCAAACAGATAGAGGTATGATACCGACCAAGGGCAGATACACAAATAATACAAAATATAGAAATCCCACAGACGCAGTGAATTGGCAGTAGCTTCTGAGAAGACGTGTTCATTCAATGTGTTGCATCTTTTGTAGACATTATCGGAGGTAGAGGAGAGTCTGAGAGAGTTTGAGCAGAGAGTGACAGAGCTGAAGACGAGAGCAGAGGGACTCCAGTCTGACCAAATCTCCAACCAGGAACTTCTCAAACTACAGGTAATATAAAATTCCCTATGGAGCTCATTTCCTTTTTCTCTTCCACTGTGCCCCTATGGTGATAACATGTTGATGGTTTCGTGTAGGATGCGTATGAGGAGCTGGTTCTGATGGTGGGTTCCAGACGTAGCAGCCTGAACCACGGCTTGTCTCTCAAGGCTCAGTATGAAGTGGCACTTCATGACCTCACAGACCTGGTGGACACCGCCCAGGACAAGATGGCTGCCGATCAGAAGATGACCGTGGCTTCTGTCATAGAGGTCCAGATGTTACTGGAGAAACACAAAGTAAGGAGGGTGGTGAAAGGGGGTTGCAGTATATTTCTTGTTCACCTAGATACTTATTTCTTTCTTTTCTAACCTTGTCTTTCAAACATGTTTTCCTCAAATACAGGAGTTTTTCCAGGGTCTGGAGTGCCATATGATCCTCACCCAGGCGCTCTACAGTAAAGTGTGCAGTCTGGTGGCGCAGAGGGAAAGCCAGGCCCTGGAGGAGACCATGGCCTTAGCCCACAGTGTGCTCAAACAGGCCCACAGGAGGGGAGTGGAGCTGGAGGGCATACTGGAGGTGGGAATGAGTGACAACAAAAATGATAGCAAATAGGAACAGTACAAAGTTAAATAAAACGTGTAGAATGAATTAACTTAGCCACTCTCTTCTTTCTCCTCTCTTTAACAGTCATGGAGCAGGCTTGTGGAAGACTACCAGGCTGTGTGTAGACAGCTGGAGGCTGTGGAATGTAGCATCCCTACTGTAGGCCTGGTCGAGGAGACGGAGGAAAGACTTTTTGAAAGGATCGGCCTCTTCCAGGTTAGTACGTTAAACAGGCTGAACACACATGGATGCCCAAATGAATGCATCCTTATACTGCATGACACTATCGAGATGTCACCTGACGTACCCTGAAAGCTGTAGTCAAGCATGCTTGTTACAATATCAATTATCCGTCTGTCCTCTAGCGTCTGAAGGCCAGCCTGACGGAGCATCAGTCCCAGCTGTACCAGGTCCTGGAGGAGGGCAAGAGGCTTCTTCTGTCTGTTGGCTGCTCAGACTTGGAGAACCAGCTGACCCAGCTGGGAGATCACTGGCTCTCCTCCACTACCAAGGTCAACAAGGAGCTGCACCGCCTTGATTCCACGCTTAAACACTGGAGCAGGTCTGTGTCTAACAATAGTCTGAGTTTGTTTTGTTTGACCGTGTGCCAAGAATCAAATCAATTATGTAGCTATGTGAGTCACCTATCCTGTTTGTGATGCCCTGAGGCTCAATACAGAAAGAAATATTCCTTTCAGAAGCTGTCGAAACAAACATATCATATTTTGTCCTGTGTATCACCTTCAGGTACCAGAGTGAGTCAGCAGAGTTGAGCCACTGGTTGCATTCGGCTCTGGACCAGCTGGAGTTCTGGACGACCCAGTCAGTGACAGTGCCTCAGGAGCTAGAGACCGTCAGAGACCACCTGTATGCCTTCCTGGTTAGTTTGAGCAGCAACAATGTACCGCACACTTAAAATAATAAAATCTCTATTATTCATGAACGCACGGTTAGATTGCAACTGAACTCGCGGTCATTTTTGCTTCTGACAGGAATTTTCCAAAGAGGTGGACGCTAAGTCGTCTCTGCGTTCGTCTGTGCTGAGTACAGGCAACCAGCTTCTGCGATTGAAAAGAGTAGATACAGCTGGTCTCAGGACGGCATTGGGCCACATTGACACTCAGTGGGCTGAGCTGTTGACTCGTATTCCTGTAGTACAAGAGAAGCTACACCAGGTTTGACAATAGCAGCCGTTCGACTTTAATGTTTGTCAATTGTTGCACAATTTTTCTTCCCAAGAGGTTTTCTCCTAGCTGGTACTGTATACATTGTAACCACTCTGCTGTCGTCCCTCAGTTGCAGATGGAGAAGCTGGCCTCCCGGCACGCCATCACAGAGCTGATGAGCTGGATCTCTCTTTTGGAAAACCTCATAAAGGAGGACCAGAACAAAATCATGGGAGCGGTAGGCTCAGAGTTGGTCCAGGACTTCTTACAGAAGTATAAGGTAGAAAACAGGTTTTTTTTCTTCTGATAACAACCAAAGAGTTCAGCAGTTTTGTATGTTGTGTCTTTTCTCTTATTCCCTCTTCCTCATCACAGTCGCATCGTGTCTCATTTATATTTCACAGGGTTTCCGCATAGATCTGACCTGTAAGCAGTTGACTGTGGACTTTGTAAACCAGTCAGTGCTGCAGATCAGCAGTCAAGATGTGGAGGGAAAGCGCAGTGACAAAACAGACTTTGCTGAGAAGCTGGGAGCTATGAACAGACGATGGCAGATATTACAGGGGCTCATTGCTGAAAAGGTAATGTTTCAGTTACAATGTCACAGACCGGACTGTTTTCTTCTTATATTTTTATAGTTTGCAGTTTCTGAGTTCTACAATTGTTCTGAATTCCATCTATATTTTAGATTCAGCTTTTGGAAGGACTTTTGGAAGGTTGGTTGGAGCATGAAAATGGAGTTCAGGCTTTGAATACCTGGCTCACACTACAGGAGGATAAACTGAAGAAGAGACACAGGATAGAGGATGTAGCATCTGTGCAGAATGCACTTAAAGACTGTCAGGTACACATACATACACCGATGCTATGGATGCAACACACAGTTTGAGTGTTGTTTTTTAGGAAGTAAAAACAAAGGATTTGTTTGCTGCAGGAGTTGGAGGAATTAGTGAAGGAAAAAGAGAAGGATCGAGAGAAAGCCAAGGAACGAGGAAATGCTCTCATCCAGGATAAGACAGGAGCAGCCTGCTCTGTTGTCAAAGAGACCCTTAAAGGACTGAACCAATCCTGGGCTCATTTGGACCACATGGTGAGCTTCTTGGAACCCTTACCCTCATGATTGTTGCCTAAATTTCCCCATTGTACTTTTAAGATGCTTACACGTTTTGTCTCCCACCTTTCCTATCAGATAAGCCAGATGAAGGTGAGCCTGCGGTCCATGCTGGAGCAGTGGACGCTGTACCGGCGAGCTTCAGAGGAGATTAATGGTTACCTGATGGAGGGGAGGTACTCTGTGTCCAGGCTGCGTCTCCTAAACGGGTCTCTGGAGGCAGTACAGCAACAGGTGGAGAGTCTGGAGGTGAGTAGTGCAGATGTGTGCAGAGTGGCACACCACTGAAAAGACTCTGCGTCTGTTATTAGCACATAAAGTCATGCTCGAGATAGTTTACTGCAACAACTATTGCAAGTCAGTGTGAATGGAAACATCTGCTCCGAAGATGAAACTAACCTTTCGTGGGCCTCTGTGTTTTTAAGAACCTGCAGTACGAGATGGATAAACAGGAGAGCAGCCTGAAGAAGTTTGGCTCTGTAACACACCAGCTGCTGACAGAGTGCCACCCATCTGTGGCTGAAACACTCAACACAGCCCTCCAGGACGTCAACATAAGGTAAGGGTAACAAAAGTGACTTCAAATCAAATTGCAGCAACTTCTGAGCTGAGGTCAATGTGTAGCAATATGTTTCTCCTCCTCCGTTACAGGTGGAACAGTCAACTAGAGCAGATCTCAGAACAGCTGAGGAGCAGTAAAGCCCTGCTGGGGCTGTGGCAGCGCTACAGGTCATCGTGTGGCCAGTGTGTGACAGCGGTTCAGAAACAGGAAGAACGTGCTGATCGCCTGCTGAAGAGCGCCACCGACAGGGAGATCACAGAGGAGGAGAGCAGCGCCTGGATAATGGACTGTGATGTGAGTAGAGATGGGACAGTGTACCACAGTCCACTATATGATTATGTGAAACAGTTGAAGCTTACCCCCAGCCTCCTTTCTGATATTTTGTGAATAAGCTCCAAAGCGGCTTGTCAGCTCACTATGAGGATTCACAAAGCCTCTAACCCCGCTGCAGAATACCAAATTGCACCCTGCTCTATTGTCTGCTTGAATGTAGATTCACAGCACAATCTAACAAAAGCCCTTTGAAAAGGAGACCGCAAAGGGAAAGACAGGCCCCTGATTTACGCTACAGGGGTCCCACAGTGTCACGCTGGGCTCGTAGGGTCATGCTGGGCAATGTCTGGAGAAAGACTGTCAAAATAACCGGTCTGCATACAGTATTAGGACAGAGGATCGCTGCTTTAAACTTATAGTAGACAATTAGTGGCTCTTAACTGTTGTTTGTACATGAGCTGTCCTTTCTAGAAAGGCTTTTTACATGAAAGCCTTTCACAAAACCTTCAGCAAAAGGATCACATGGACCTCTTTGGGACTGGAACATTTTCAAAACCTACTGGATAAACACCTAAATATGAAAACATGCATCAGTTTCTCTTAAATTCTGACATTTTGGATATGTCAAGAGTTCCTTTATTAAGTCTTTCATTGCCTTTGCATTGATAATACAGTCCTTTCAACCCTGTTCCATTAGTGTACATGTAAATAAATACCATGACTTTCTCCAACTTCTCGAAACATTTAGTCATTCTGTTCCTAACCTGCCTCTCTCTCTGATGACATTACTTTTGCAGGCGTGCCTTGGTGACCAGGGCTCAGTGCAGCAGTCCCTCAAGCAGCTGCAGGCTTTAGGGGAGCAGCTGAAGAGCCAAGTTGACGCCTCCTCCTCTGCAGCCCTCCAGTCTGACCACCTGACACTCACACAACGTCTAGCAACACTGGAGCACGCCCTTCACAGGCAGCAGGATGTACTGCAGGTAGGAAAGCAGGGCTTGTTGGGCATAGGAAGAATGACATACACATCACTGTTTTCCATGTAAAACCTCAATATATGAATATGTTTAGCCATCACTTCTGTATTCTCACTGTTTCTGTCTGACTGCAGTCTGGATCTCAGGCCTGTGAGGGTTTCAGAGAGCAGTTGGACACACTGGTCCGTGAGGCTGAGGAAGCGGAGGAGGTGCTGAAGGAGTCTGACCCAGTCGGCTCACCAGAGCTCATTGTGGTCCAGACACGAATGGAAAAACTGAAGGTATAAAACACGTTGCTGTATTATCTGTGTTGAAACATCTGCTGCATTTTCACCAAAAAGTCTGCGTTTGTTCCTCAGACTGTCTTACTGAAAATAACAATGTATTCCCAGGTTTACCTGTTGAAGCTGAGCAGTCTATCTCCAGACCTGGAGCGTGTTAACGAGTCGGTGTACAGACTGCCAGTCAGTGACAGAGATGTTAAACGGCTGCAAAGTCTCAACAGAGCATGGGCCGCTCACTCCGCCCACCTCACTGAGAGGTTCAGGTACCTAAAACCTTCAGATTTACCTTTAAATAAATATATTTTATCGGTTAAAAAAACAACCAAGAGCGAAGGAGAAGTCCGTGAGCAGAGGAGACATCTTTAAGCAGACGTTTCACAAGCACACATAAGCAGCCTGAGTGGGACGAGAAGGGCTAAAGCTGGAGCACAGGAAATCTGTGCAAGCAACAATATATTTGCGTGTAAGCGTTCAGTTTGAGCAGAAGCAGAGAAAAATCCAAACGCAAGCAGTGGCTATTTGAGTGGGAGGTTTTAAAGGAAAGCATTACAATGAAATCCATGAGTCATGGTCTCAAATTGAAAGACCATGCTCTTAAATAAAGACAGGAAAAAGTTAACTTTTTACTTTCTTATATACAGTCGATGCTTTTTACTTTGAAATTCAATGTTTGGACTATTTCTCTTTTTGTATTGTATATCTTTACAATATCATACCTTAAAAGAGTGTAATTTGTCACAAAAAACAACAACTTTTTCTTCTGTTAATATTGTTTATGTTCCAAACGACTTTCCTCTGTCCATCTCTAGTAAACTGCAGGCAGTGTTGCTCCAACAGAAGAGTTTCCTCCAGAAGTGTGAGCTGTGGATGGAGTTCCTGTCTCAGACTGAACACAAGCTGGCCGCTGACATTTCAGGAAACTACCTGAATCTGCTGGAGCAGCAGAGAGACCATGAGGTCAGAGAAGCATCGCATTTACATGTGCATCTAATACTGTCTTTGTAGGTAGTGTATGTGTGTATTATGTACTGTTGCTATATATATATGTGTGTGTTCTTGCAGTTGTTCCAGGCAGAGATGTTTAGCAGGCAACAGATTCTCTACTCCATCATCAATGATGGCCATCATATGTTGGACCAGGGACAAGTGGATGACAGGTAAAGACGCACACAATCCTATCTATATATATATATATATATATGAAATTGTCCTATCTCATAAAAATGTATCCAGTGGTGAGGAGCATACATACTCTCACTCTTGTCCCCATAACAGAGACGACTTCAGTGTGAAGCTGGCCTTGTTGAGCAATCAGTGGCAAGGTGTAGTGAGACGGGCCCAGCAACGAAGGGGCATTATTGATAGTCTGGTCCGGCAGTGGCAGAACTACCGGGAGATGGCAGAGAAGCTGCTACAGTGGCTTCAAGAAGTGACTTGTGATCCAGATGAACATCAGCCAGGAGAACCTGTCGTCTTGCAGCAGGCCAGAAACCTATTAGATCAGATTCAGGTAAGTCCTTCACTTATCACCTTCATCACACTTCTAATCTTCTCTGAAGTGACTTTTTCTAAAATATTTATGCTTTATTATCTCTGCAAGTCACAAATCCAATGGACACTCCCACTGTTTTAAAAGTTTTCATTATTTATGAGGTCACTGGAAGAGGACTTTAAGATAATTTAAATTATGCAGATACAAAAATGTATCCTATTTAAAAAATACTTCTTAACACTTCAAACTTAACACTAAATTGTCCAAAGCAACTCTAAACGTCTCACTAACAAACCCTCACCTCTTCTCCGACCGTAGACTCCCTTAGTTAACCTGTACCCTCTCTGCCCATTCTCCCTGTCTCCGCTCCTGCAGCTGAGGGAGCGAGTGCTGCAGAGGCGGCAGGGGGGCTACATCCTGACGGTGGAGGCCGGCCGGAGCCTGCTGCTGTCGGCCGATGACAGGGCCGAGTCCAGCCTGCAGACGGAGCTGATGGACATTCAGGAGAGGTGGAGGCACGCCCACCACCGCCTGGACCAGCAGAGGAGGGAGCTGCACGGCTTGCTCAAGGTAAGACAAAAGCTGATGTTTTCATACTTTTTTTTTTTTGTCTTTTGCTCTCTTGGTCTTTTCTTGTCTAAGCTACAGTAGAACTTCTGACCATAACATAAAGACTTTGTCTTTATTATTTATTTTTACCCTCATTCTTTCCACTTTCTGTCCTTCGGTTCCTACACTACACCTAAACAAGTGTATTTATTTTCATTATACATGCAGTAGATTGTAACAATGTTTTTTAGGGGGAAGAGAGTACTGATCAGTGCTGTATTATGGGACATCCTGTACTGTTTCAGGTTTGTGAAGCCTCATTGGAGCCTCATTGGAGCACAGTCTGTGTTGAAGGCTGGCTAGAAGCTGTGTCTCTACCGTGTGCTGCAGTGAGAAGGGTGCTGAAGGGCATCTGAGCCCCTAATGAGCCTGCTCCGTTGTACATGCAGGACACTGAAACCAAGTTATCACATGAATTATGCAACGCTGCATCTTAACTCCTGAAAAGAAGTGAAGGACAAAGACGAAGCCAACTCACTTCTGTCTTCAGATAAATTGCATCTGCGCACATGCTGAAGCAGTACAAAATGGCTTAACATGGCACAAAAATAATTAAATGTCAGGCCAGGGCACAAACACACACACACACATGCAGAGTGCGGACACTGCGCAGTGTGCTGTAATGATTTGAACTCTGCGAGGTAGATTTTGCAGACTGTGTTTTGAATGGGACTGAGTGACGCACTATAAAAGATGCATCCGGGAATTTGGCTTTTTTGTTTAACATATTCTCCTACGAATACGAATAGCAGCTACTGAAGGTATTTTTGTCCGACCCTGGCTCTTCTTTGACCATGACTCTTGCTTCGGGTGTGCCACTTTGCTGCAGCATGTCTTACCAAATATTGCCCTGTTTCATCCTGAACCGTTATTCAGACTCTAAAAATAGCTTTAATCCGCACCCATTGGAGCAGAACCTTTATGAAGCTGTGTTAATTCTCTTCTTTGGCTCTTGGATTTTTGCTGTATCACTGTTTTCATGGGGTTGCTTAGAAGGTTCAGGGCTCAGTGAGCTGTAAATGATTGTTGATGTGGCCTGACTTAAACCTTGCGTTGATGTGTGTGTGCGTGTCAGTTTATGATGTATTCTGCAGCTGCAGGAAGAATTTATGACAACTTTCCCGAGAACAAGAAGCCCTGCAATCTGCGCGCGTGTGTGTTTTCTGCTCTTATTCTTTCTGTGTGTGTGTTTGTGTGTGTGTGTGTATAGAACTGGGAGCGATGTGAGAAGGGCATTAATGCGTCACTGGAGAAGCTGAGGGCCTTCAAGAGGAAGCTGTCTGGGCCACTGCCTGACCACCATGAGGAGCTGCACTTAGAGCAAATCAGATGCAAGGTGAGAAGAACCTAATACACACATATTTAAATTGTGTTTTCTTCCTGGTTTATTTTTTGCATCTGTGCAAAATACACGGGGAAACTCTCTCTCTCTCTCCGTCTTTCACACATTCACACGCCCACAAACAGCCACAGACGTGTCCTCCCTTTACCCTTTAATCTGGCTATGGGGACAAACAGATAAACAGACAGGCCAGAAGCAAAAAAAACAACATGCATCTATCTACCCGCTGCTGTCACTGTGTGACCTTGCTTATCCTGTTGTCAGACTGTTGGTAATAGATGTTGTGTATTTTCCTTTTGAATCTTTATCACATTTTAATGAACGATACTTGATTTTTGTTGTCTTGCTCCTGATCTGTTTAACATATACATTTTTCAAAAACTAGCCTGTCTTGGGTAAAGAATTATTATTATTATTATTATTATGTCTCCAATGATGCTAAAATAATGCCAGGATTCTGCTGGAATGAGCAAACGTGGACGTCTTATTGTTCCCACAGCAATCCTTACATTTTTATGTGAAAATTCTCATTATAATAATTTGCAGTTTGTTGTTAACCACAGTGTATGCTGTCATGTTTCATGCATGACATGTCCTGAGCTCCTGAGGGAGAAGGAGGAGGAGGGCTCTGAGAATAGCTGCACATAGTCAGCATCAGCTGAGGGAAAAGAGGGGGGGAGATAGAGAGAGAGAGAGAGAGAAGGACAGAGAGGGTGCGCGCGCATGAGAGTGAGAGAGCATCCCTGCTTGCAGTGGGGGTATATTCTTGGATGTGTGTGTGCTTCCTTTTGTGCGTATTGCATAATGGAGACGTTCTCCAGGTCAGCAAATGATTACACCGCCGCAAAACCGTCACAATGACGGACGAGGAGGCGATACCAGGTTTGATGCGTCTGTTACCTTATCTAGCCTTTAAGCTTGGATGGAGCTGTTTTGTATTAATATGTGAATGTTACTCTTATTTTTTCTTTTATCTTTTTCTTTTTCAGACAATCTAAAGCATTGCATTTAGAAGAAATTGTGTATTTTGTTTGCTGTGATATTTACTGTCGGTTTACTGTTTTGCTTCTCCTCATCACTATTTATGAGGGTGCAGCAGCTGCAGTTGAGCTTCAGTCGTTCTGTTCTGTGGGTTTTCTTGCTTTGGACTTTGGCTGTTGGTTAGCAGGCTGGTCTGAGTGCATCTTCACATTTTATGGGTTATGGGTCACCTCTCTGTGTTTTTGTAAATCATTTATTTTCACGTCATGTGGTTGCAGGAGTTGGAGAGCAGTGTGGCGGGCTGGACCGATGACCTCACTTCCTTGTTCCTGCTGAGGGACTCCTTGGAGGGCGTGGTCAGTGCAGATGACATCACAGTCCTACAGGAACGCCTCCAGCTGCTACAGCGCCAGTGGGGGGAGGTCTGCCACCAGGTAGATTCACACAGTACACATGACCATGATTTTTAAAAAAAAGCATTCTTGGGAGTTTTGAAAGGCTGTTGATGTTTTATTTTAGAGCTTTCTCTGTGTAATCTCAGACTAATTTGTGTTACAACCTGCCATGTCTTCTTCACATTGTGGATTTAACTTGTGCCTTTAGCAACAGTGCTTACAGCTGTGGTACATTTTGTCAGAGTAAGAGTTCAGCAGTGGCTAACTTTCCACTTCTTACTGTTATTGTGAGCTGTGTGTTTAGAATAGGTTTAGAATAATTACCAGGACTGGGCATATTCTCGTTGATGCTTGAGTATTTGAGTTTATCTTCCACCAATTCTGTTCTTTACCTCAATCTTTCTCAACCACCAAAGTGTCCCATATGTTTCAAATTTTGACTCTTTTTCCAATGTTCCCCTTCCACGTCTTTCAGCTTTCCCTGCGCAGGCAGCAGGTGAGCGAGAAGCTGAATGAGTGGGCAGTGTTCAATGAGAAAAACAAGGAGCTGTGTGAGTGGCTCACACAGATGGAGAGCAAGGTCTCTCAGAATGGAGACATCAGCATTGAAGAGATGATCGAAAAGCTCCGCAAGGTGATTTAACGCAACAAAACAAACGAACCTGAAACGTGTAAATGAACGAAACACTACACATCTATTCACAAAGACATTTATTTATTTTATTTATTTATTAACCTCCTTGATGTCTCTCTACCAGGACTACCAGGAAGAGATCAGTGTAGCTCTGGAGAACAAGCAGCAGCTGCAGATAATGGGCGCACGCCTGGCCAGCTCCAGCCAAGACAGCAAGGCGGCCGAGATCCAACACAAACTCAGCAAAGTCAGCGAGCGCTGGCAACACCTGCTGGACCTCATCGCTGCCAGGTGGGTAATGAGGAAACTCCAAAAAGACTTACGAGAAATGAAGTCAAATATTCTTTTGTATTGCCTCCTGAAGTGCTTCAGAAATATGGTTCACACTACTCGTGGTCTTTGTGGTCAAGTTTATGTACACACCATCACGTTTGGCTGTAGCTTGTGGTCTGATAAATGAAATAAATATATACAGAGTCCTCACAGTATAATTATTCGGACGAAAAGAGAAAGGTAACTTTGTCACAAGGCTTACTCTTCACACTTCTGGTCCTCTGCTGCATCACTCCACCCACTGGAGAAGATTTTTTTTTTATCAGTGAAGGTCTGCCTTGACCTCGGTTTGTGACACATGGTGGAAGAATTCATTTTCCCACAATGCTGCTGAGGCATTTCCTGAGTTCCTTGCTGGTGTCAGTGGGGTTTCCACTTAGTGAAGCTGCAAACCAAGCAGAGAGAGGTCACATTCCTCATCCCAACTCTTTACTTCTGTCTTTATCAACCTTTTTTGGCACTTTGGACGCCTCCACTTACCAGACTCTAACCACCCCAGCTGCCCTCCCCCAGCAGTCTTCCGGCTGTTATCCTCTGGGACTGTAGTGGATGAACGAAGAAAGGGAAGCACAGTGTCTGACCTCATGCAGGCAGCTGTGCTCTCTTTGTCTCTTATAGAAGTCCTTTACTTAAAAACAACAGGACAGAATACTTTACAATGTAGGGTTTTCTTTAGACTTTTTTCCCCTGTGGATCAATGTATTGATATCTTCTGGAGGTTTTATTTTATGAAGAAACAAGGATCTATTATTCTCCAGCGGATACGGTTTACAGGAACTCTTTTCTTCTTCATGTGAACTATCCGTTGAGGTTTGCTCACATGCATGGAGCCTCCAGCCTTTGCTTCTGTTCATCCCATTTGTGTGTATTCGGTGTATGATACTCAGACACAGGCCAGCTCTGTGGCACATGCCTCTGACTGTAAGTCTGTTTTTAGAAACAGCAGCACTTGTCACTCTCCGGCACACACACACACACACACACACACACACGACTGTTGGGGTTTTCTTTTTTTAACCTTGGGAGAGCAACAGTTGAGTAGTCACAGTTGTGCCAGCCCACCACTACCTGCTTGCCCTCCCCCTTCTGCACAGAGTTTAGAGTAAGTTCCATGTGGAGCACACAGACAAAAGAGAAGAGTGTTTGGATCAACACCATTACGCTTCCTGACATCAACGTTGTCTTTGGGAGTTCCACACCCCCCCATGGTTTTGGATTTAGGGACGGATAATATGGCAGGATGCCCGAGTGAGGATCTGCCGGATTGTGACTGCGATGTCAACAGGCAGGACAAACTTTGAGAATTTATGTTGAAACTGTTTTTTGAAGACTGCATTGCACACGACAAGAGTCTTGAAAGAGCTCCATGTGCTTTCCTCATGCAAAGCTTATTTTTTCTCATTCTCTTAAAATAGATTATGTTCTCTGTTATTATCCAACTCCTGCTTTGTAGAATCATCTTTTCGAGCATTATTTATGAAGAGTGCTGGTTTAACTAGTTTGTAAAAGTATTTTCTTAAATGTTGTTTAAACAAGTCTGTGTTTCTGGCATAGCAGCATCCAGATAGGAATGTTTTAAGTGTGTTTCTGCTCCGCATAGAGCTACGCCTTCTTTCTATAATGTTTATTT
Organism: Pholis gunnellus; assembly: GCF_910591455.1. Taxonomy (NCBI): domain Eukaryota; kingdom Metazoa; phylum Chordata; class Actinopteri; order Perciformes; family Pholidae; genus Pholis; species Pholis gunnellus. The sequence continues at coordinate 12,329,877 of NC_136546.1, forward strand.
TATTTATTTTGTTTTAGCCTCATGGTTTAGTGGAGGCATAGAGTGGCGGTTACTACACCGGACAGTACAATGAGTTCCAGAGAGTTCAGACAATAGCAGGAGTGTAGAATCACTGTTTGATTGGCATCGAAATAAACCTGACCCAGTCAAATTATTTGCAGTTTGTATTTGACCAAGGACTAGTGTGTGCAGTAGATGATGTGTGATGCTATGCAATAAATCATCCTATAATGTAAACAGTCCAACTGCTGTCTCCTACAGCATATTGTGAGAAGCCTTAAAGCAGGTTTAGGAATGTTGTGAATGTGGTGTGCAGCTGATACCATGCAGCACTTCATGCCACATCACATTAGAGCTGCAGTGATAGTAGAGTAGACCTGCTGAGTGTGTCTATTGTTACCAGATCAGGGTCTTTGGTTAGTTAATGTAATATTAAATGGCCAACGCCTTCACTCTCATCAACACCTACATAAGAAATGGTTCCCAGTTGTTATGTAGGGTCAAGTAAGGATTCATCACTTCCAACTTAATTATCTGTGCAGATCAGAAATACTTCACAACCAGATCCAAATATGTGTTCAGTAAGTTTCTCTGGTGAACATTTTTCCTGTTCTACATTATTTTTGGTTTCATATTTCTCAGAAATAAAAGGTTTTATTTGATACTACTTGCATTTTAAAAACCTTTCCATGCCGTTAAAACCAATATTTCTTCTGATATTCCGTTTTTTTTAATGCTGCAATCAGTGATTTTCCAGTTATATATTTACAGCATGTTTTATGGTTTGTTGTTGAGCAAGTCCTCCCTTATTACATGGCGTGTTTACAGTTGTACCATCTATTGACGCTGACTCGCTCTCTGAATCTGTCCGTCTACCAGGGTGAAGAAGTTGAGGGAGACCCTCGTGGCGGTGCAGCAGTTGGATAAAAACATGAGCAGCCTGCGTTCATGGCTGGCTCACATCGAGACAGAGCTGTCCAGACCCATCGTCTACGACAACTCTGACGACCAGGAGATTCAGAGGAAACTCAACCAGCAGCAGGCAAGTGGGACCACACACATTCCCAAGCAGAAGAGTTTATTGATGCCTTTAAGGAATGAAAAATGAACCAGCACATTCTCTGTTTGAGTTACAAAATGTTTGATTAAGGAAATGACATCATGTCTTGCACCCATACTACAAGACATATGCACACTCTGATGTGCAAGCAGCTTCACAGACACAAACAAGCACACGTGTACTTTTCTGAAAAAAGTAAACAACAGCAGGGACATTATGACTCAAACTGCGTTGGTGGAAAATGAGTGGCACTGAATCACAGGAGGAAATCACAGCGTGACTCGTGCGTACATCTTCGGCTGTTTGTTTCAAGCTCGCTTTCGGTCAGTATCGGTATCCTTCCCGCTGCCAAGATGCAGCTCTAAAGGTGAACTGGACACTGAGACCCCACTGACCTCCTTCCTCTCCAGAGCTGCAGAGTTAGCAAACTTAGACATTTACTGTACTTAAAGCAGGCTGACTGTGTTCATTTTGGACACTATTGCTGAACTAATTTATGGCATAAAAGACACATGTGGAGCAAAACCACGATGTAGGGTCAGGAAACATCACGCAACATTTAACAGCATTTAGAGAAATGCTGAAAGCTACATATGCAGCCTTTTAAGTACTGCAAACATATGTTATTGTTCTGACTGACTTGCAGGAGCTGCAGAGGGACATAGAGAAACACAGCACCGGAGTGGCGTCAGTGTTGAACCTGTGTGAAGTCCTGCTCCACGACTGCGACGCCTGCTCCACAGAGACGGAGTGTGACTCCATCCAGCAGGCCACCAGAGGGCTGGACAGACGCTGGAGGAACATCTGTGCCATGTCCATGGAGAGGAGGCTCAAGTCAGTGCCTCTTTGATACATTCAGCTTTTATGTATCTGCATTCATATGCATGCACTGGGGACATCTTTTGTCTGGTTTAAGAGTTTTCAAATGAGTTGAGATGTTTATATGTAGAACTATGTTGTGAATGGGCTATTCAGTATTTTAGATGTATGAGAATATATGAAAAAGCACTTGATACCAACTTGATGCTACTTGTATTTAAGAAATTTGACCTTACTCTGCAATTTTATCTGTGCAGGATTGAGGAAACGTGGAGGTTGTGGCAGAGGTTTCTGGATGATTACTCCAGATTTGAAGATTGGCTGAAGACCTCAGAAAGAACAGCAGCCCTGCCTAACTCCTCTGGAGTCCTGTACACTGTCGCTAAAGAAGAGCTCAAAAAGTTTGAGGTTTGTCTATTTCACTTTCGTTGTCAGAATGTCTTGTGAATGACAGTTGCACAGTGTTTGCATGTATGCAAGCTGAATTGGTAGCTTGTTTTAAATGTTGTGTTTTTTTTTTTATACGTGCGTGCTTTCATGTTTTTTAAATGTCAGACATTTACATTTCTCCACGTGAGCAATAGATCATAGAAAAAAAGAGAGAAGAGTGTCATGTTGCTCAAACTCGTTTGCTCTGGTCTGCTCAGCTGCTGCAGTCTGTCTCTGAGCACATTCCTGCTGCCACCAGTTGGATCTGCACTGTTTGTGCCTGATTGGATTCATGGGTCATTTTGAGGATTTTGAGCTTCAATATTTAATGGACGTTTTTTTTGTTTATATATTATATTTGTTTGTGTTTGTTTTTTTGCATTTTCCTTCTCACTGCAAAACAAAAAACATGTTTACAGATTTTGGGGCCATCTGTAGTTTATTGTTTGTGTTCTTTGTGCATGCACATAAAAAAGCTTTGAGAAAAATGTAATATTGCGTGTGTTTCCCAATACGTGTGTCCTATTCAGAGCTTTAATTTGTGTGTGTTTGGATATGTGTGTGTCTTTTTTGTTGTTGTTGCAGGCCTTCCAGCGTCAGGTGCAGGAGTGCCTGACCCAGCTGGAGCTCATCAACAAGCAGTACCGTCGCCTGGCCCGGGAGAACCGCACTGACTCGTCCTGCCGCCTCAGGGAGATGGTACACGATGGGAACAGGCGATGGGATAACCTGCAGAGGAGGGTGGCCGCCATCCTACGCAGACTCAAGGTAACATTTGTTTTACATTGTTGGCTCGATGGCTGACGTTTGCAAGAGTTAGTTATGCAACTTTGGTTCTAATATCACAGCTCCCCATTAGCTCTGATAAACTCTTCTATTTTTCCATCTGGCCACATGCTGCATCAATGAACGATGTCCATATCCAATAATATCCTCGTACTTGAAGCCACTCCCTTACTTCCTGTACTCACTTACATTTTTGTTTAGTTAAAAAGATAAAGAGCAGCAATGAAGCATATTTGTTTGTTTGTCTCTCTGTGTTTATTCAGCACTTCATCAGCCAGAGGGAGGAGTTTGAGACGGCACGAGACATTATCCTGGTGTGGCTGACTGAGATGGACCTCCAGCTGACCAACATAGAGCACTTCTCTGAGTGTGACGTCCAGGCCAAGATAAAACAACTCAAGGTAAGACAGAAGCATTGCTTGTTAGATGACACAACAAGCCAACATGATACATAACACAACCGCTGCAAGAACAGTGTATTTATCATCGTTTAAAATGAAGAACCAGTAGAATAGAAAGTACAATAAACAGGGTATTTATTAATATATGTCTTGTTTTGTACAGTATACAGTAACCATATTGCTCTGCAGTTCATTATTAATTATTTTGCTATGAAATCTTTGTTTTGAGGCTTTAATTTTAGATTGGCTAAATTGTGATGGTAACTTTCTGAAATGTAAACATTTAATTGTGTACATAACTAACTAAATACTCATACCAGTGTGAGATAATCAGCATTATTGTTAGATGCCGTTCTCTGACCTCTGCTATGTGTGTGTGCTTCTCAGGCTTTCCAGCAGGAGATCTATCTGAACACGGGGAAGATCGACCTGGTGTTCAGACAGGGCGAAGCTCTGATTGAGAAGAGCGAACCTCTGGACGCAGCCGTCATCGAGGAAGAGCTGGAGGAGCTGCAGAGATACTGTCAGGAGGTTTTTGGACGAGTCGACAGATACTACAAGAAACTCACACGACTGCCTGTGAGTAAAGATAAACAGACGACACACATCAGGTAGCATGCAGAAGTGCTTTAATGTCATCCCACAATAAAACAATATTCCTCTGGTAAGTTAATAAGAGGTTAAATGTTTGATTCTTGCAAAGAGGCAAGAGAATCAGATTTTTTCTGCTGAAGTAGTGTTCACTCCATAAGCTTTTGCGTTTTCTCTAATGTTTGCATTTTTCTGGGCCTCCCACCATCTCGCTTTCCTTCTTCTACTAATATTTGCGTGTCTCCCAGCTGGTAGACGACGAGCTCGATGGTTCGGACCGAGAGCTGGACATGGAGGAAGGCGGCGAGCTCTCTGAGCTGCAGTGGGGCGACTCCTCTCTGCCCCGGACGTCCAGCCGTCCAGCCTCGGCTACGACCGCCCTCATCCGGGCAGAACGCTCGGGACGGGACACCCCGGCCAGCGTGGACTCAATCCCGTTGGAGTGGGACCACGACTACGACCTGAGCAGAGGTCTGGACAGCCCTGGAGGACGAGGCCCCGGGGAAAGAGGCCGAGGGCAAGAGGAGGAAGATGAGTATCTGAGGACGGCTGTCACAGTGCTGTCAGGTTGGTGAAATCAAATGGAGTATATGTACGAATGCTGATAAAGCAGTTTGAATCAAATATGAATGTATTGAAATAATCATTGTTTCCTCACGAATTTAAGACATTCAGTGGGTCACAAAAAAATTATAAATCATAAAGCAATAAATTATTATACAAACGTGTGTTTCCAGTATTGTAATGTGTTAACATGTTGCTGTGGAAGCTGTGGAGCTGGAAATCTCAACCAAAAAGTCTTCAAATGAGGTCCAGTCATTTCTATAGATCTGGCATCAGTTACTCTCAACGGCGCATCTTTTTAAACGAGAGTTCTGAGCTGAACATCCAGATCAGTGCCGACTCATGAACAAATCTTTATAAATCCATGCCCACATTGTAAGTAGCGTATGTTGTATGTCTCTCTTCCCAGATGTAGTTATCCCAGAGAGCCCAGAGGCCTATATAAAACTGACCGAGAACACTTTGAAATCGTCCTCCGGTAGGAAACAGCAGCCCCCTGGTTCTGATAAGGAATGCCTCAGCATGACATATGAGAGCACGCCATAAACATCGACTAAAACTCATTCAGACTGCATGTCCCATCATCCAGAGAAACCTTGGCATATTAAAAGTGCAAAGATGACCTTATTGCATGCCGAAGTCCAGATCACTAAATGCTAATCTCAGCCATTGCTTTTTTACTTGTGCGTGTGTGTTTTTTGGTCTTTCATTTCACAGCTAATATCGTTATTAATATGATAAAAAAACCTGACTTCTGTGTTGTTTTCTGTTATTTTGCTTTTCAGACTAATGCATGCCATCACAGAACCCGTCTCCACACCAACAGCATGCTAATAAAGAAGTCATCAGTCCTCCTACTTTTCTTGAACTTGTTGTGGTCTTTGTGCAGGTGAGCCGGGCCAGCTGGAGGCCAGTCTCAGACAGCTGGATCAGGCTTTGGATGCCGGTCGATACCACCTCCAGCAGAGAGAGTCCACCGTCAACAGCTCCAGCCCCGACATCGACTCCACATACATGGGCTACGTGAGTCCGGCACATTGCGACATGCACATGGGATTGTAATAAGTTTTATTTCAAGTCAAAACGTATATCATTGACATCATCCCTCCAGATGCGTCTGATGGGAGAGTGTCGGGGCAGTATAGACGCCGTGAAGAGAGCAGAGGGAGAGCTGACTGAAGACGAGGATGACATGCCAGGACTCACCAACCCCACCAGCACAGACACTCAAAGTGCAGGTCGGTTACATACAAACAAACACATTTAATGATAGATTACACCTTCCCATAAATACTGTGTGAGCCATGTTAAGTTTATGTGATCCGTTTCCCTTCAGGTGTGATCGAGCGCTGGGAGCTGATCCAGGCTCAGACTCTGAGTGAGAAGCACAAGCACAAGCAGAACCTGCAGCAGTGGCAGCAACTGATCTCAGATCTGCAGACCATGCAGGGCTGGTTGGGTCAGTCTGAGGCTGAACTCAACCAGCTGAGAGGACTCGATCTCAGCACCGACATACACACCATCCAGCAGAGAATCAAGAAGCTCAAGGTACAAAAATGTGGATTCATTTGTAGGCCAAAATCTCAATGCAGCAGAATAATCAGATTTCTTGGAAGCTGTTATGAACTCCTTTTGGTTGCATTTGGAAATTGGAACCATCAGTTTTGCTTTTATCTGAGTCAGTCCCTGAACAATATACTTTTAGGAACTGTACATGAAATACAGTTTGTCTGCAGTAATTTGCCCCCACTGGCCTTGTTCATAATGTCCTATTTCACGTGCAGGGTGCTGACAATTATCTTTTCTCACTCTTACAAACGCACACACACACACACACACTCACTCCTTAATACCTAGTCCTGCTGTCGCTGCGCTGCTGTAAAGCATCGGCAACATATCACCATTCTATGACACATCCCTCTGAACCCTAATGACGGAAGATCACACTCAGCCTAATCTTGCTGCATGTCTGTTGGCACCTCATCTTTTCTCAGCATACTCTATCTTGTAGCCAGTCAGTCTGGCCACGGTTCATGGTTCAGTGTCATTATAAATAATCTACCACATGTAGATGCTGTTTTGATTACTTTCCCCTTTTGACTCGGGCCCTCAGGAGCTGCTGAAAGCGGTGGATGCCCACAAGTCAGAGGTCTTGTCCATCAATCTGAGCAGTGCCGAGTTCCTCCAATCAGAGCCTGACTCTGAGGAGGCGTGGGAGTTGAGGGACAGGCTGAAAGAGATGAACACACGCTGGGACCGGCTCGGTACCTCCCTGGAGGACTGGAGGGAAGAGCTACAGCGGGCGCTGATGCAGTGCCAGGTACGGAAAAAGAAAAAAAAAACACCCTCCTCTAATTTTATGTTGCACCTTCATTTGTACATATTAATACAAATAAACCTTTTTATAACTTTCAGCCATCTCTATATAGAATTTTGCAAAGAAATTGTTTTATATAGTTTTTATATTATGAGATGTTTTATTACATTTCATCCTGACTTTTTAATTGCTCTATATGACATGCTGCACTATGACTTCTTATACTATACTTTGACTTTATGTCATAACAAGGCCAAAACACATAGCTAATATCAACTGTGCCGTTTCAGGAGTTCCATGAGATGAGCCACGGTCTGCTGCTGTGGCTGGAGAACATCGACCGCAGGAGGAACGAGGTGGTGCCTTTCCCCCCCAAACTGGACCGCGAAACCTTACGAGCTCATCACAAAACACTGACGGTATGTCTTTCCGATACGAGCAGCAGACTCACCATTAAACAGTAGCATTAATACAATGTCTGATGACAGATACTAATAATCATAAAAACAAATTACAGAAAGATATGTTTAAAAATATAGAAATAACTAAGCAGATAAACATGAAAGCCAAAGAGGCAAATATTGTCCACATTGCTGACTCCTCGGTCTCTTTTTTTTCTCCTGCAGAAAATCAAGCGTGAGCTGCTGGACTCGCAGCAGAAGGTATCGTCTCTTCAGGAGCTGTCGGCTCAGCTGCTGGTCAACACCAAACCTCCGACACTGCTGCTGCAGTCGAAGGCCTCGGAGCAGATCCAGGCTCAGGGCAGCGAGTGTCTGGAGGCCCGGGAGAAGGTGCACGTGATCCTGAACAGGCTGAGACTGCTCCTCAGGGAGGTCAGCTCAGACCTTCAGGAGCTGGAGAGGAGACTGGAGACCACGGACACACGGCAGGTCAGACAGACGCTGAATATAGAGCGAATGAACGAGGGTGTCGCTCTATGTTGAAATTACAAAAGCTTTTTCTCCATTTGGACTATTTTTAGATCTAAACATGAGGGTGACTGTTGTCGTTTTGGTTTATTTTTCAGGATTGCGTACCGTTGCCTGTTGGCAAATCAGAAATCTGTGGATCAGCTGGTCCTGAGTCAGAGGTGACTGTCCAAAGTCGCAAACGATCGGTAATGTTTCCCCTCATAATGTTCCCCCTCTGGCTAGCCTCCATAAAGTAACATCACAGTCAACTTACTTCCTTATTCTCACTTGACTCCCCCTTTATTTTTATTGATAATATTAAAGTGTTCCCTTTTTCAATTGCTGTACTGCTGCCCCTCCCCCAACCCTCATTGTTTTGCCCACACCACGTTGATCTGCCAAAAATGTACAAGAAATCCTGGCTTTTCGTTTCACATGATACAGCTGTTCTGTAATAGCTCATTTTGGAATTCATGTCTGAAAGAAATTACATTTTTTTCCTGTTATAACTATTTTAACTTAATGATTGAAGCATATTTAATTCTGTTAGTTTTGTTTGACTTGAACTAATTTAGTCTAGAGAAGCCAGATTTCTTGGTTCTGAAAGTCAATCACCGCCATTGATTATGTTGCTGCTCTTTTGTTGTTAACGGTTCCTTCTCTAGCGATGTTATGGCTCTTTATGTTATTAGTTTTTTCTCTCATCTGAGGCTTTGTCTTCATTTGCCCTTGACTGAAACATTCTTTTCTTTCTTTTACCCCCTCCCTGCTCATTGCGTGGTACAGCCTCGAGGCAAAAGTAGTCAGGCCCACCCAGGACACCCTAAGAGCGGCCCGCGCCACAGGTACCTCTCTCCTGGACTCTAGAAACACGGGACGATGATGGAACCAAAGCTATGCCCAGAAACGTGATTTCTATTCAATCAATCCATGACAAAATCATTTAATCACATTTAAGCTATGTTTTACTCATTGCAAAATATACATGAGATTATTAGATCATGTAGATTTCTGGCTTCTTTAATTGATTGTTTTCTGGGCTTTAACCCTGCGTTCCATGATCCTCCCTTATTCTAGAGAACATGTTATCAGCTCTTAAACGAGTGGGGAATCGCCTACATCAGGCCGCTCCCTTTCTCCTTTAAATGTTTTATTTCACTGCATCTCTTTGCTGCTTTTTGAATGGCATCATGAAATGTCTTTTTTGTCTTTCCTCTGTGAGTGACTGTAGCACTCTCCTCCACTAGATGTCATTGTCTGAATCCCGGTGACCCCTCAGCCCTTGTTCCTTTTAGCTCTGTTTTTCTTTCTTCTTGTTTCCTTCCTGTTTTATTCTCTTCATAGTTGAAAGGAGGATATGATCCAATAACTCCTGCTTTTCCCTTCTACCTTAACTCCCACCTTGTTTCCTGTGTTTCCTTTCCAGACATCTTAACTCGCCCACCTCTGACTCTCTGTCATTTCTGGTCTAACTTTCTATGATTTTTAAATAAACACAAACAACAACACACAGGCCTGGTGAAGCCTAAACAAGTCTTGCCATAAGTGTTCTCCTTTACATGCGAAGCAAACACTCTTTATCTAACATGAACGGGGCTTTTGGAAACAAAGCAGGAGGGGTTACCATGAGCTACATATATGAACACACACACACACACACACACACACAATGTGTACATGTTGCTCATGCATGCTTACAGCAGCCAGGTGGACTAAATGATATTGGAAGGCCATAGAGTGAGAGAGGCTCATCGAGGATGAGTTAGTAAGAACATGCTGTGACTTCCTTTGAGTCTTGGCTCTAACTGTGGAAATCTGGCATTTCTCCGTCCTCTGTTTGGAATGAGACGTGGCATTGAACTCTTACACACTCGTCTCACTGGGAGTGTGTCCCCCCCCCCCCCCCCCAGTGAGACGCAGCCGGCTGTCTACGAGTGTTTGTGGTTTTCTTAGTGTGTTTGTGCCTGTTTTGTGTGTGTATGCAGGTCTACTGTACACGTGTGTCTCTGTGTTCAACTCTGTGACTCTCTCAATCTCTCTGACGGTTGAATCTGGTTCTGTTTGCTGCATTTTTACTTTCCTTCCTGCTGAGTGTTTGTTGAGTCTTCATTCGTCTGTCAGACGTGGGTAAAGTAGTATTTGCAAACACGTTTGTTTTAGCATTGAAATGTCAGAAGTGCCAGATTTATTGCAACCACAGATTATTTTTCTATATACTACACAAAGAAGTTACATTAATTATTCAATGAAATTTGATACAAATATTTTGACGTGAAATAGTATGACTTTTTAAGACATGCTATATACTATGACATTTAATGACAAACTACACAATGCCTTTACAATTATGAGATTTATGATATTCTATAATACGACTTTTTATGACAATGACATATACTATTACTTTTTAATGATTTGTTTTACTTTAAATACTATGACTTGTGAGACATGCTATACTAGGACATTTCTATGGGTTACAATACATGACTTTTTGTAACAAACACTGTATATACTATGACTTTTTTAGTGACAAAATATTTGATAATCAATTAATCTGACAATTATTTTGTCAGTTACTTGTTTGGTCCATTAATTGTCAGAAAGGGTGAAAAATTCCACAATTCTCTAAACTATTCTACAGTGTGATGTTTTTTCCAGCAAACCTTTCAAAACCCGAAGACATTTTATTTATGACGACGTAAAACAGAAAAAACTTCCATTCTCACATTTTAGATGCTGAAGTTTTTTGCTTTAAAATTACAAAAACCTTTAAAAAATACAATATTACGGGATTTTGACTTAACGGGATTTGCAAATACTAGTGAACTCAGGTCTGTTCTCTGCTGTGTTTAACTGAACTCTGTGTCTTCCGGCAGCCGGAGCAGATCACCAGGCGCCGCTGGCTGCGTTTCCTCCCGTTCTGACCTTCGGGATGGCGTTTCCTCCTCCTCCTCCTCCTCCTCCTCCTCAAAAGGCCCGTCCTTCCTGCTGCGGGTCCTCAGGGCTGCGCTTCCCGTCCAGCTGATCCTCCTGCTCTTGATCGGCCTGGCCTGCCTGGTGCCCATGACCGAGCAGGACTACAGCTGCCACTACGCCAACAACTTTGCCCGCTCCTTCCACCCCATGTTGCGCTACACCAATGGACCTCCGCCCATATGAGAAGCAGCTGAACGTCTACCTACTGCTTTGCCAAGGACTCCACTGAATGTTTCCTCTTCACCTAGTGCCCTAAAGCAACAAACTCTTCCCCTGCTGGGGCGCTATCATGCTTTATGAAGTGATTCAGAGGTGATATGAAGACTTCTCGCCGTTATATTGCACACCCACTCTCCTGAAATCACCTCAACCCTTTAAGTCCACTCTCCAGTATATATATGGACCTTCATTTGGAGAACCCCTCTCCGATATTTCCTGTTTTAACCCAAATGTGTATATTATTTTTTAAGGTTTATGAAGAAACCTGAGAAATCAAAGCACTATTTATATACTGTACGTTGGGAGCCAAAGTCGACCGTGCTTTTTAGTCCATGATATCCAGTGCTGCTACTATTTATTTAGCGTTCAGTTTATAGATTGTTAGTATTGATTAAGCCTCGAGTGGGATATTGTACCTGTACGTTGTACAGTAGACCTGCAGTTTGAGTAGCATTCATTCAGTCTCTGATGTGAAGCTTATTTCCAACAGACACATTTGAAGAGCTACTCAGACCTGTCGACGGAGACCAGCTCAACGGGAGAACTTCCTGAAGGATGAACTTAACGTTTTCTGCTTGAAACATTTTATTGGAAATGTCTTCAAATGGCGGTAAAGCTCAAATTTGCCCCATTATCACCGACATGAGCGCTGTCGAGCATACTGCTCTGAAGCCGTCCAGCCAAGATGGCCGACTTCTTTCCCCGCTAGCCAAGGCATTTATTCCTGTTTTTAATTTCAGTATTTCATTATTTGGGGTAAATATGAGAAAAAAAGACAGCTCTCAACTGATAAGTTTGTGGAAATGCCTTTGAATACAGGCAGTTATTTTTGTATCTTTCTGTTTGAGCATGCACTTGAAAGTCCGCTTTTAAGAAAGCCAAACGATCACTTGTAGTGTTTTAGTAGACGGCTGCGACATCAAATAGTGAGCTTTGTAATAACTGCGATAATTATTCTGAGGATCAGAATCTGTAAAAAATGATGAAATATGAAAATGTTATTTATGTATGTACAGTTTGTTAATGCCGACTTCATGAAGAATACTCTTTGTGAATAATAAAACATGAAATATTTATCTCTGTGTTCTTTTGGGGTTGACTTTGGGATACAAACACAAAAACAGTGAACAACATTTTTCACCATGAATACTTTTATTTTTATGCACAGTAAACTAATATGTCAGCTCAGGTTTGACTGGACTTACACTTAACTCAAGAGGCGAAATCATTTATGTTTTTGTATTTTATGGAGGCTTTCCATACGTCTGTGAAACAGACTCCAGATTTGACTACTTGAAACTACAGTAACGTCATCTTTTTGTTTAGCATTTTGTTCCGAGCAAAAGAGTACAGCTTCAACAATTAATCATTGGAGAGGAATATCTTCAATAACTATTTGGCAATTAGTCATTTTTCAAGCAAAAAGGCCAAATAATCGATGGTTGCACCTTATCGTGTCCGTATCAGATATTGTCTCAACAATCTGATCAAATTCTGTTCTTTTAAACAGAAGTAAAAAAGTATTGCATATGTGCACATACATGATACATTTTTTGGAGGTGTGTAAATCCAGCCATGTAATCACAGAGTTTGTGGATGAACAATGACCGGTTGTAGCTTTGAAGTGTTGAACAACTGCATCAAGTCAGATTGGAGCCACTCGTAGCTCAGTCTCTCTGCCACACAAACACATATTTAAGACAAAGAAAAAAACAGCAACTTTGGTGCAGGTAAGCATAAAGAACAAACCAACTACACACAAGAAGCTGTGGATAGGGGGACGTTTCTAACAAAGCTTAGCTTCCTTCATTATGTAATCAGTGTTCTTGGATTTGATCCTGTAATTTTTAGCTATTCAAAATTCAACGGATGTATCCTTCGGCACTGATCATTTCACAATTTCATCATTAGAATAATTTTCTTTCAAAATATATAGAATTTTAAAATTGTGTGTGAACAGAAAACACAATACCTGATTTTAAGTCATTAACAATATTGTAATTTAAACACAAAATAAATTAGTTATTTTAACCAGTTTTATCATAGTCAAGTGCATAATCGTCCTTATTATGTAAAAGTCAAAATAAAGCCCAATAGCCCCTTAAAGCCCAGAGGAAGTGCACTTTGGTCTACTCAAGGCAAACAAAGAGAAAGAATTAGCTGCTCCTCATTTAAAGCTAACAGAGTGCCACAAAACGACCTCACACCTGCCGTCTGATAATAATAAGCTGTACTGTAAAGTTGCTAGAGGCTGACTCAAAATCACAGATATTAGCAGCATAATAGATTAACTGCATTGACGCTCATATTGTAGTGAATTGGAGTAGTGCAAAGGAAAAATATAATGCTACAACTATAAAATCACTTAATTTATAAATAATTATCTCATGAAATGAATTAAAATACAACCATTATGTATCATTCCCGAACCCCTCTCATTGTGTACTACACATATCTGTGCTCTGGCTCATAGGATGTGGGTGCAATCAGAATGGGACCCTCCGTACTGCAGGACTGTGGGGGCTCTGCTCGGGCTGTCATGGCTGACTTGGGGTCCTGAACTGGAACCACCTGAAGAGATGTTGTCGCTGGTGGTGCAGAGAGTCTCTCCATCGGCGTGGAACCATGGCTCACCTGGTTTGTCTGGGCGGTGGGCGTCCAGCATCTCGAGCAGCAGGTCGTACAGAGGCACTTTGTTCTTGCACTTCATGCTGTAGAGATGCTCCATGCCTTTGTTGCTGCAGAGAGAGTAAACAAAAAAAGAAAAGGGAGATGAGGAAATACGCGGTTTAGGAATCAGTCAGTTAACGGGGGAAGCTAGTTTCAACATACCATGAAAGCTAGTATATGTGTTATAATATGTCATAAAAAAGTCGTATTATAGTATGTCATTAAAAATGTAATCTTATAGTATATCATGAAAATGTTGTAAAAAATGTAATTTCAAAATAAAATGTCATAATATAGTGTATGGTAAAAATGTTGAAAAAAAGGTAATTGTAATAAAGCGTCTTTAAAAAATGTATAAGAAATAGTATGTCATGAAAACGGGATTAAAAAGGTCAGTGTAGCGTGTCAGGAAAATGTCAAGAAAAATATTCAATAGTATGTCATGAAAACGTAGTTAAATAGGTCGTTAATGTATAATATATCATAAAAATGTCAAGTAAATAGTATGTCATGTAGACGGGATTAAGAAGGTCATGGTGTAGTATGTCAAACATTTCATGGAAAATGTCATAGTATAGTATGTCATAACAAAAGTCATAAAATGTCATAGTTTCGTATAGTATAGTATTTGTATATTCTATGTAAGTACGTTGAGAGCAACATGAAAACCGGAGTCAAATTCCATCTATGTGTACGCATACATGGCCAATAAAGCAGATTCTGATGTCATACAATAGTATAACATGAAGACATGATAAAAAAAATGTCTTAGTATAGCATGTCATCAAAACGTCATAAAATGTCATAGTATAGCATGGCGTGAAAAAATGCCATAGTATGTAGTATGTCATGACAACGTGACTCAAAAGGTCATAAAAAAATGACTGTGTGTCATAAATGTCATGAACAATGTCATTAAAAAATGTTGGGTATGTCAAAAAAACATTAAATATCATAGTATATATATAGTCCACTATAGAGTGAGTGCGCCATTTTTTAGTGGTGTCCGAATGTGTAGGGAGAATTATTTTACCCTATAGAGTGGACACAAAGCATCCCACAATGCATCGTGACAAGTAGTGTTCAATCCATGGTCACTCATCTAGCTTAAAACATGTATTTTTTTTTTAACAGATGGTCCACTGGCTGACGTTCATCTGGCACGTTTTAATTGTGCGATAGCAATGACGTAATCACTGAAGCATGATTCTCAGCAGAATATGTTGAAAACTAGACACGGTGACAACAAAAGAGCCATTTTTATGATTTAATTTCACCTCATGTGTCTGATGTGGGAGAGCAGGAGCAGCAGCTGGGCCTGCCGTCTCGACTGCTGCTGCATCGAGCAGCCCGATTGGCCGATATGATGTATGAGAGTGTCTGTGATGGTGTCCAGCATGTGCTGAACTGCTGCGGTGTCGTGGAGGGGCTCCATAGTGGCAGTGCAGAAAGAGAAGGCACCTGACGTGAGAACAGAAACAACATCATTTGTTAGGTTAATGGACCTTTCTGTTCTTGAAAAGACACTTCAGTAGAAGAAATACATCTCATATAGACATGCTCATGTGAAAAAAACTCAACTTGAAACTCACTCAACTAAAAACAAGTCGGGGATCTGACTCACACATGGACATAAGAGCAGAACATTAATTACAGATGCAGTATTGCCCACACAGCAATCAAACGTTCATCTGGCTCCAGCAGCTGCACCAGTTGTGTCATCCCATTGGTATTTCGGGTCTACTCGGTTTCCCATATAGAATATCTCAATCTCCGGGACAAACACGGGCCTCTTGTTGCCTCTTGTTGTCATGGGAACATTTATCCGGCGGATTGAGGGTACAGGCCTTTCCAGAACACTCTGTTCGCCTAATGTGCCCGAGTAGCGTTCAGAGCTACACCTCTGTGGGCGTAGTTTGACACCGTTCAATATTTACTCTCGGGAACAAAAGCGTAGACCTGCGACAAAGTGGTGTGGGATTACAAAACCACAGTAGAGAGCTTTTGTTTTTATTAGGGACGCATCCGATGTAGCGCTCAGCCTCACCTGAGTTAAGCAAGATGATCGCTTTGAGACAGACAAACTCCTCAGGTTTGAGTTTGAGCAAGCGGAAGCGGGAAGTAGTGGCCAACAGCATGTCAAAGATCTCAGCCATGCCTTCGACACAGTCGCCTTCGTTCCTGGAGAGCAGAATGAAAAGAAAACACGGCGGAATGGTTTTATTGCTCTTTTCTTTTTGTATAAAAAAATTCCGGAAATGTACACAAAAAACAGAGCCCAACATCTGAGCTGCAGCGCACCATGAAACTATCCGAAGAGGGGCCAGATAAACGACTAATGGACCGAATGACTGTAACGCTTCAGTTGTCAGCACAGTTTGAAGAGTGACAGGAAGATGGATAGTATCCAGTGGCTGGAGTGCGAAGATTCAACTTGGACAGCACAGAGCCAAGAGAATCCGTCAACTCTGACCCACAGCGGTTTAGTCATCGAGTCCATTTGGGGAGGACACTCAAACAGGGACCAGGTTTTAGAGATAATACTCTGTAACACACTTTTGAATCAAAGGGCATCTGTCTGCATGTCTCCCTCGTCCTTATCTCTGTCTCCACCTCCCTCTCTTTTTCACTCAGAGGTAGACACTGTGGTTTGGCCATCTTGTTTACTTTGAACATGGGGGGGTGGAGGGGGGGGTGAAGGGAACAGGCTGTGCCGACAGAGCAGAAATCCATGTACGCATCTCTATGTTTTTGTCCTCTCTGTTCGTCATTTAGCTCTCTCCTCCTCCTCCTCCTTCTTCCTTTTCCATCATTCCTTGCATTGATTCCTTGATTGAATCTCTGTCCTGGTTATCAGCTCAGCACAGTAATGATGAGGGGTATTTCAGGTGAGAGAGAGGCTGTTCTCTACTCCGTGGGGGGCATGTAATTATTCTTTCAGTCTAAAGGCGGGCGTGTTGGGGTGGCACAATGGCTGGAAAGGTGTGAAATGGGAAATCTACAATGCTGATGTATCACTCTTAAGATTCGTGTGAGAGTGAGAGAAATAGGGAAGAAAACCAGCTCCAGAGAAACAGGGTATGAGAAAAGTAGATGCATGTCATAGAGAAGGCAGGTGAGTATTCCTGGCTACCTGTCTAGTATAAGGTCCTGTGCAAAGATGAGTTTGCCGGGGCAGTGGATGGACCTCCAGATGAGCCCGAACATCAGTACCTCCAGCCATGAGCTCTCCAGCAGTTGCACCTGGTCATGGAGGCCCAGCTGCAGGAAACCTAGACAAACACAAACGTGCATTTGTACAAGTATTCCGGTGAAAGGTGATTCGCACGAAAAAGTAGATTCACACACGTTTTTATAGCAGCCGTCCAGAAGCCATATCAGCTCTTTGACGAACAACACTGGACACTGGGCTTCACGCCAGGAAGCGATACGAGAACAAATGTGCTCTCATTTCTGTTGGAATTCCCAATTTGTTGTTGTTTGGTTTAATAGTGTCTGAGAGCACTCAAGATAAGAAAAAAGACATCTTGTTTTCACAGTCCACAAATTGTTTATACAGCACAAGGAAACATACGTTTTAAAAATGAGGAACATAAATAAATGCCTGAATATTAGAAAATCTAATTTATATTATTGTTTGTTTTAGAGTAATGCTCCTCAGTGCTTTTTGATTTTCCTGTAACGGCAGTACTGCCCACTGGAAAAAAAATTAGGCGAACAGAGTGTTCTGGAAAGGCCTGTACCCTCAATCCGCCGGATAAATGTTCCCATGACAACAAGAGGCAACAAGAGGCCCGTGTTTGTCCCGGAGATTGAGATATTCTATATGGGAAACCGAGTAGACCCGAAATACCAATGGGATGACACAACTGGTGCAGCTGCTGGAGCCAGATGAACGTTTGATTGCTGTGTGGGCAATACTGCATCTGTAATTAATGTTCTGCTCTTATGTCCATGTGTGAGTCAGATCCCCGACTTGTTTTTAGTTGAGTTTACTTTGTTTCAGTTGATTTAACAGTTCGTCGATTTCAATACTAGTTAAGCTCGTCTTCTTCTTACATCCTTTTTGGTGGCATCTCTCCAATTTTAGAGCAGGTGTCAGAGTATTTATACACGGCACAATGCCTGTCCTTAGAGAGTGTTTAAAGGGCGTTAACTATGATAAACCATCCGCCACACACCTCCAATTTATGATCAAATGGGATTCCTCATTCAGCACACCTGGGTGAAAGCAGATAGGGATGGTCAACAATGTTTGGTGCATCGGGAGTTGACTTATCTTACTTTTTCTCTTAAAAAATTAAGAGAAAATATAAGAGAAATTTAAGAGAATGTTGCTGCATGAGACCCAATATTTGTTTTTTATCCTGATCTACAGATGTTATTTGTAATAAAGACCAAATAGTCCAGATAATCCAAACAGACAACACTCTGGTGTCGATAAGAGTTGTTGCATCAGTGCTGATTAATTGGAGCGGTGGGTGTTAACTGCAGTACGGTGTGGAATATAAATGTCTTTTTGTGCACCTTCATCGCTTCTATAAAAAATGTAAAATGCATGCTCTTGTTACCTGGCAGGGAATGGCTACTTAAATTAAATCACCTGAAATCTCTGCACTCGTACGAAGCGTTATCGCCGGCACTCAGCTGTCTCAATTCATACGCAATTACAGCCAATTCACTCCCATTGTCCCCCTCTGTACCCGGTTTGGGACCCCTCGCAATTTGTGCCTTTGGGCTTTTAGTGACGCACAAGGCTGTAATACTCATGTGTACATGCAAAAGGGTGATGTGTTCTATACTGCATTTAGGCTCTCTGGGGTGCTAGGGGATTGGCCAAACCGTCCTCTCAAAGGTGATTGACTGTAATAACCGTCGCTGTAATGGCTCTGCATTCGTGTGTGTGTGTCCATGTGTCTCCCATATCTATCAGAAGCTACAAGCATAAGCAATCATTTTACTTTATTAAACTGGATGTTCTGGCTCAAAGACCTGATGTCAATGAACCTTGAGGAAATTAAGTTTGCACTGAGAGGCTTTTATTTCACTTATAATCCCACAATCCAACTCTTTTATAATCTTAATGTTCTGCGCTACTGTTTGACATTAATCAGCGTTCTGTATTTTTTTATGTTTTCAGTAACTGTATCTCCAATCTTTTAATGGGCTATTTTTTTTAAACATTTTTGTACCTTGTCGATAGCAACAGACAGCAGTGTATCTGGAGTGTGGGGGCGCCTGTGGAAGTGAGCCAAAGAGGCCTGTTAAAAGGTATAATATTCAACAATTTACTAAAAACAAAGTCTCACATAATCCCTCTCAATCATCACTTATGACCCACCAAAAACACAGCTTCACAACACGCCTGACATACAGAAGTCAGACTTCAACAAAAACATGTTTAGAGCTTATTATTTAACTTTATGCTCACATGTTATCCACTACGTTATGTACCATTCAGTTTTAGGGAAGCTACATCTTATTCCCTCAACACTTACAGACACAGTCTGTTAGACAACAACAAGTTATTTGTTGTATCTAAAACCGTGGTGTGAAAAGGACAGTTGGTAAATGATACCACCAACTGTAATATTTCCCTACAGACCACATTGCAGACAGAATATGTTTGATGTTAATGGACCATGAATGTAGCCAGACTCCTGCCAAGTCTCAAGAGAGTCTTAACAATTCCACTTATTTTTAGGCTTTTGCTCCAAAACAGAATTAAGGCCAGAACATGAAAGCTTAATATCAACATCTGGTAAAGTAATTGTCATTAATCTGTCTCTATCAACAGCCTCTAGATACTGTGTTACAGTACCTTTGTACTAGGGCTAGCAGACGTTATTGCTCCTTCACATTTACATTGTCGTAATCTTTAATAAAAAATGTATTTGGAAAAATGATATCTTGAAAAACATACACTGCATTATGTACTCAACATAGTACTGAAAACTGTTTAAGCGTATTAACTTGTGGTGTGGCTACCTTGCCAGTCTAAGCAGTACCTGGAAGCTTCTTGGCCCAGGCAATCATGTGGACTAGCTCGTTATCGGCCATGCTGGTGAGCAGGGTCATCATGGTGACCTCGGTGTAGGGTCGGCTCAGCTTCTGACGAGAGCACAGTATCGGGGGCTCGGCACACTGGAGCAGGAGGAGCACCTGGGGAAGCAGCAGGGAACCCGAAAAAACAACGTAACCAGAAAAAATCAAAGCGTCAAAGAGTTAAAGCGACAACAAACATATCTCAACATCCACCAGCCACATGCTATGTAATTATGTGTGAATATATGAATATTCATGGCACCCGTTCGTGCTTCTTTCAGAACAAGGTAACAAGTGTCTCCACCTGGTCAGGAGGCATGCTAGTCAGCATTGATTTTCCTCCACCACAAGCGCTGCTGATGCTGCTGCGTTTCCTCCTGTCCTGGGAGGGCACTGTCCTGTGCTCCAGGTCCTTAGAGGCCTTGTCTCCGTCACTGAGGTCAGACCGTCGTTTGTCACGCCGCAAAACACGCCCACGGTCCTTGCGCACACCTTGAACAGTAGGGTATTAATACATAATTACACACAGAAACCAAGAAAATAAAGCCGCAAACATGCACGCACCCGGTGCCAAACAACCTCGTCTGGCTTTTTCCTCAACACCGCTCACACACAACTTTGTATCCTGTTTTTACCACAAAGTCCAGCGGTGAAGATTGCATGGATGCCTGTGTGATTCAAGAAGTATGAAAACAAAATGTGGGTGTGTTTTAATCAGCACTCGTACTCCTTAAGAGGATATCCCTTCAAGGTCATGTTAAAGTTAGTCTCAAGCTTATCTGCATCCACCAGGACTCTCATATTTGTGCCAATCCTCTCAGCAGAAGACCGTGGTTGATCGATGGCAATTTTGAAATTTGTTAAAAAACGAGGGCAATCAAATTAGCTTATTTTGCTGGAATTAAAACAACATACAGAAAAGCTAAGTTCTGCAAAAAGAAAACAAATCGTAGAAGGCTTATCAAACAATTTAACCAAAAAGAAACAAGTAAAAACAACAGGACAACCAATAATAACACAACTCAATTTAGTAAAAGACACCAAATTGGAGAAAAAAAAAGTAAATCTGCAAAATAAAACGAACTAAAAAAAGACTTTGGTCCTGGAAAAGATGGGAAATCTCCTGGTGTGTCTACCCACCTCCTTTCATCATGCCCACTTCGTAACACTTTCTAAGACGGCAAGCCTGGCAGCTCTTCCTCCGATTCCTGTCAATAGTACACTGATTGGTTGCTGGGCACATATAGTCATTGTGACCTGAAATGGAAAAAAATCCATTACTTCAAGACTCCCACTCCAGTGTTCAGTTGAGATTTATGTTATTTAGTAGCCAGGAACACTCTATTCCCAGTTTAAATGGATCTGAGATGGAAAAAATTAAAACTCGTCTCTGTCATTGCCATGGAGACTATTGGTTTCTTTAAGACCGGTCTTCTATAACAAGACTTCTCAATATGCCAGAGCGTCATATCACAAAACTAACATGGCTACAAGTGACAACGGATGTTTTTATCTGCACACAGAGGCAACAGTACACGGAGGTTGTACATCCTGTAGTATGAACGACATGAGATGCAAATCCAAAAATGGAAAAAACAGAAACACTTAAAATATTAATTCTACCTTCTTAACTTAAAATCTCTCAGTTCAATATCACAATTTATGACACATATTTTCCCTCTTTATCAAACTCTCAGTTTCACAATATCACAATGTATTTCTAAGCTAAAGTTTGCTCACTTCACTTATATTTATAATTCTCCATGACAGACACATTACTTAAGTCGAAGCATTTCTTAGTCACGATCTCTCACAAACGGGTGACGTTTTGGGAGTAACATCCACTGGTCACAACTGGATGAAGGCGACAGAGTATACCTACCCTGGATGCTCCTCTTAAAGAAGGCCTTGCAGCCCTCACAGGACCACACCCCATAGTGGTACCCAGAGGCATAGTCGCTGCACACGGCACAGAAACGCGTCTCTTTGGCCATCTCAAAGCCCCCGGCCCCCGCTCCGGCCCCCGCTCCGGCCCCTGACTCCACCACACTGTACGACTCGTCGGTGGTGCCGCACTGGTCCTCTCTGGATACGGACTGCTGACTGGACGGTACACTGGACATGTCACAGGACGTGGATTTCAGATCAGTTGAATTATGTCATTATGACAATAAATTGTGATGCAGATGAAATAATCTACACATAAATAAAAAGGACATTTTGTCAAAAATTGCTCTCATAAATGTTTTATGCCAGCAAATACTTATTTATCATTCTAACCTTTACCGTACAAACTTTAACTTGGCAGTGGCAGAGACTAAAGCAGAGTACTATTTTCCACCTGAGCCAGGAAGCAATCTGTACGTGTACTTTGGTTGTTCTTACGTATTGTTCCTTTTTCAAGGTCTTTGACAAAGTCCTTAATCTCTGGAATTAGAAACCAGGGCATAGCTTGATCCCTTCTATTGAGATAGTGGCAATGTTTTGTTCGAAGCAAAAGACAAAAAAAAAACACACACAATGCAGTTATATAATTCTTTATAACTGCATTGTGAGAACTTAATAGAATGCCAATGGCATAATTTGTGAGCGAAAGTTATTAAATACAGTTATGTGGCAAAATGGAGACAATACAGTAAAATTAAGGGGATCATTATTTTTCCTTCATGGATATTATTTTTTGAACTTTGTGCTGGAATCACGACAGTTTGGTCAAAATCAAAACTGGAGAAACAAATCTGACTTTGATGTGTTTTAAATGCAATTCTTTTTTTCATTTAAATAATCAATAAAGCACAAACTGACCAAACAATCAGACTCAAGCAGAGTAATCACCAAACTTACCTCGATTAAAAGCAGTGATTCATACTTGTTGACGCAGAGCCTAAAAAAAAAAAATTCTTTCCAACCACACAACAAACACTTTTGTCAACTGTTATTCCCTCACCTGTAGACGTGTGTTGAGGTGGTTTCCAAATAGTGGTGGCTGGGTGGGTGCAAAAAGGGGCTGAGTCGGGGGCTTGAGGGTACAAACACTATAGGACTGGTAGGCCCACTACCCAGGGACTGAAGGCTGCCATCTGAGGGTGGTCTGTGGGAGTCTAGCGGAGCAGAGTAGAAGCCAGGGGTGGAGTGGCTGTACAGAGGTGTTGGGGCAGGGGTGGGGGCGGCATAGTCGTAAGTTCCTTCCAGGAAGTCCACAGTGGCTACCCCTCCAGACCCCCGGCTCTCTTCAGGGTACATGTCACTGAAGTGGGCAAGTGGTGCAGGCGAGGGACGTTGCGGGGAGAGGGTCTCCAGTTCTGAAAGGGCTGGGCTGATCCTGGGTCTGAGTAATGGTCCACGAGGCTGTCTGCTCTGCGTCGGGCTCTGCCTGAGCAACATCACAGCACAACAGCACTGATATGCAACATGATTTAGACTTGCTCTCCCAATTGCTGAGAGGGGGAGTGGAGACGAGTGCTGCTCCCTCTCTCTCCCTCTCTCTCTCTCTCTCTCTCTCTCCTTTATTCCAACAAAGCTCGTCAGGCAACTTGAAGGGTCCACTATTCTTCCAGTCACTTTGCCCTATCTGCCTTGAGCTTCCGCCCACCGCAAAAAAAACAAAAAGACACCCAAAAAGACTCCTCCCATACTAGTGGGATAAAGAAAGAGGAAGATAGACAGAGAAACAGTAATTCCAAAATAACTCCCCTGTCCCCTCTCTCTCAATCTCTCTCTCTCACAACCCCACTATAAAAAGGTTCTCTTCCAACTTCACCTTTCTCTTACATCGAAAAGCTTTTGTTGTAGCCGGCACCCAGAGGAAAAACATCTGTAAAGTAGCAGGGAGATGTTTACCAGATACTCCGCAAGCTAACAGCATGACGTATGAGCGGCCTATTTCTGTAGCCATGTTATTGAATACACCTGAGACTGCAGTAAATCAAATCAGTGTGGAAATGAGAGACATTCGGACAATGGTTTTAAACGGTGGCGGCTAAAAGAAAGCCCAAATCCACCACGATACACTACTCACCTCTCACACACGAAGCATTCTCATATCCTCTCCTGTGAGTCGTCTCGCTCCCTCTTTGCTCGTCTCTCTCACATCGCTGACTCTCAGAAACCTAGCTGGGCTCATTGAACACAATGGGAACAGCGGAAAGGTTAAAAAGACGATAAACAAATGAAAGATGTGGCCAAATCGATAACCAAATCACGGTGCGTTTTAGTGCCAGGTCACCATAACACAGCAAACACAGCAGTAGGTCAAATCTCATTCCTCCAGCCAATAATGACATAATCAATCCCAAACGAGGGAATTGATGGTTGTATTGAACAGATGGTGCATGACGTGAATTAAATATTCTAACAGACATTACAGAAAAAAAATGAAATATTTAAAAGAAGTCATTTTCCTGGTGCTATTTCATTGAAAGGAGGATATTATAAGACCACCACACGGAGCAGTTAATCATTACTTTATCAGGTCAAGTCAAAGATAAAACAGAACATAAACAAACAAAAGATTTAAGAAATCAATGTTCATGTTTACTGCACAGGAGATCCAGCTTTGTGATATTATGGGCATGTTTTGGGACCAGGCATCAAGAAAACCTTGTGAGCTTAAATACTAAGAAAACTAAGAAACTATTTTCCAACATTCATGAAAAGTGTGAAATAAAACCACAAACAAGGAGTTCAATGTCGAAAAAAAAACAATGAACATCTTGAATAGACTTATTTCTGTATGAAACAGCTGACAGACTGTCAATAATGCCAGAAATTCATAAAGATGATCAGAAGCAAACCCCCCCCCCCCAACTGAGGACAAGCTGAGCATTTGTCACAGGGACTTCATTTTCTCTTCTCTGTGCAACGTCTTTCTTGAGTAAACAGCCCAATTTTCAGGACATGTCAGGTCAAGTGGAAAACAAGTAGCCCTGATGATAAATTTCTTTTTTTTTGCATTTCCCCTGGAATAAAACGAAAACTGTGTTGAATGAGAAAGCATGAGAAAATGAAATGGCTAAAATCACCTAAATGGCTGAAGATTGGCTGCGTCTCGTCGCGATTCATCTAATCTTTCATGACGGACCTCATTAACAAAGCGTGTCAGCGGCCTTAAGGATGCCATTCAGCTCTCCCAGCTCATTCTGGGATTGTAATGCACATGTTTCAGCATTTCCAGCTGTTTTCCTGGGTCCACACTGACCCGGAGCACATGAAAGGTCAACAACTGTTATAAAGTATCAATGAACAATGTCACACAACTGGTGAACATTTAAGCGGTCTACTGGTGGAGTATTATCTGTGTACCGATGCTAAAAATACCGTCGCTTCATTTGAACAGATTTGAGAGTAATAAACCATGCGGCTTCATATACTAGATCAAAATGTTGTATCTATAATGTTTGTAAAGTACCACAGTGGGGGAAGAACAGACCAGTTCTGCAGTTCTTTATTAAATCAAACCCTTTAATGAAAATGATATCACTCCACCCAGCAGAAGAATCCAGTTCACATCACCTCCGAGGTGCTGATGCTGAAAATGTACATGACATAACACGTTCATCTATGAAGGTCTGGGTTGCCATTTTAAACAAAACAAGCACACACTGTCACTGTTATTGTTACGCGGCCCCAATAACAGTCTACCAGGCTTTCAAACTCAACAATGTTATGATCTGCTGTAGCTGAATTTAAATGGCCGTCTGCATGTTGTGATACATGCATATCAATGACACCAATGCAACAAAAACACAACCTGAGCCGAGTTGAAACAGAAAAAAGCTCTATTGAGTTAATCAACTGCATGCAAAAGGAAAGGTATTGCTGCAGATTTATAAAGCCCAATTCTTACTCAAAAATACTTAACAGCATCTAATAACCTGTAAACATATTCCCTTAATACATTGTGCACAACACATTAGCTTTTTGCCATAATTTGTTACCTCTGAGGATAAATTTATCACCGTAAACAATTGTATTCTAATCATGAGGACACATTAAGATCTAAAGTGCTAACATTTTAAGTATGACATGGTACAAATGTATTGTGATAATAACTAAATATTTCTGTATCAACCATGACGCAGTGCTAACCGACGAGGAGGAACAAAGACTTGGTGTTAAAGGGAACTCCTTCTTATGGTGCTTCTTACTGTAATGTTCTTATGAATCCACGTCTTCCCAGTGAGGTCCTGAGGTCAGTCTTTCTGTTCACACTTTGAGCTGGAGAACTGAATGACAGCGTATTTGCTGCTGGTCATCCAATCAGGATCTTGGGAGCCGAGCTTCTCCCCTTGGCCCGGCTGCAGACCGACCTGAACGTTGGCCTTAAGAGTCCTCAGGCTACACAGCGGTGCAGGCCCAAAGCCCCGTAGCGCAGTATCGAAGCCCACCGCGTGATCCCACTCCCTGTCCCCCGTCAGCTTCCTGTAGTTGAGATCGCCCTTAAACAGCACCAGGTCGGCCCCCTGCAGGGTCGCGTACAGGTCCGGAGCATCAGCTTCCATGTCACAAAACTCATGGGGCGTTGTCCAGAAGGGATGATCGTGATAGGACCACGCGCCCTCCTTCAGGTGGCTCTTCCACTGGACACCAGTCTTTGACATCCACCTGTGATTGGCCGCCGTGGTCTGCCGGATGGTCCACTGAAAATCGTTGGCTGTGACATCAGAGACAAACCATGGGATGGATTTGCCATGAAAATGGACCTCATTGGCAAGGTGGGAGGAAACCAGGAAATCTGCTAAGACCAAGTCAGTGAATAACTCAAAGCCAGAATTGTCTAGAACAATGTCCACTCTGACTGCAGCGGTTTTCTCAGATTGTCCGGGCCTCTGAGCGGAAAGCAGAGTAGACCACACCATGTTGGAGTCATTCACCAAGATGAAGGGTTGCAGGCTGTTCAGGGAGTCTATTGGACTGGTCTTCTGGGAGTTGTCTTGGCCAGCAGAGATGGACAGATCACACTTGTTCCCCCATAGAGAAACCTAGGAAAAATCAAATCAAAGTTAAACACAAACCAATTGTAATGTGTCCACTTGTGACCCTGAATAGGATAAATTAGAGAATGGATAGATTATTTAGTATGACGTCATACATTCATCACATTTGTCATACGGAAAGGAGGTTAAAACATTTAAGTTAAAACAAAAAACTACCCTAAAAGACACTAAAATCTTCCATAAAGGGGAACTACTGCAGAGTAGGGTAATAAGTATCTATGGGTTCATCAATAACACTGATGAATACTGCTCCTTTTACCTTTACTCACTTGATTGTTACGTATTAGGCTGGTATAAAAGACCTTCGCTTACCTGCAGCAGTTTGTCGAAATGCTCATGCAGCTGATTCTTGGAGAGTTCCTCCATATTCTTGTTGACGCCCTCCAAGTATGTACATAAGGCGATCATAGCCTGCTGAGACTCAAAAAAGCTCTGAGTCTTTCCCTCGTTAAAGACGTCGTAGTCACTGATGGGAGGACTGAAAGAAAAAAATCGAATAGAATCATGACCAGAGGACAAGAACAGATTGTAAAGCAACAGAAAAACTGAAGATGGGCGGTTCCATCGAAGACAAAACAAATATAATTAAGTAATGCATAGCTGCAGAGAAATATACCGTTAATAGGGCAGCAACAGATACCATTGTAAAATGCATATATTCTCACTTGAGCCAGAGGGCCTCGTGTACTCTGCGGTACATGTAGCACTCCACATAGAGCCATGGAGACTTGAACCAGCTGACAGAATCCTCGTCTCCGTGCATCTTCTGTTGTCTCTGCAGGTACTGATTCCAGCACTCTGTGTCTTGCAGACCATCCGTCAGCTCTAGAACTGGCTTATCTGTCTGCAGCTCATTCCTCATCTTAGACAGCAGACCTATTGTCTGCTTCTCTGCCTGGATACCTTCCTGTGTGAGAGTAAAGAGGAAGAGGAAACACACAGCTGAAGAAAACAAGTAGTTGATCAAAAAAAACAACTCGAATTCAATTCATCAATAACAATGCTTACCTCTCCATATTCTTCAAAAAACTTGTTTTTGTTGCGATGTATTGTATCTATAACTTTAGTCAGGATGGTCGGCAATCTGTCTCTCACAGTCAAATAGGCAAATGACCTGCAGAGAAACGGTATGAGTTAGCCACTGACGTTACACTGACACTTCCTGGTATTATCGTTCCAACATTAGCAGGTGTATGCACTCGTGAGCTAGCATGCTAATTAACCTAGCAAGACGTAAAGTTAACGTGAGCCCTTACTTTGTAGACTTTTCTACTGCAAAACCATACTTGCTTATACAACGAAACCGTCAAAAAAAATACATTCAAGTTGACTGAGTCAACATTATAAGCTTGCATGTGTACACTCAGTAAAGTTATAGCGTTAAATACCAACTTCGTGCATGTCTGTTAGCAATAAGCTAACGCCGCTGCTGGTTTAAACACGACAGTCGTAGCCGCTGTGACGCAGCAGTGTAGCGTTAGTTAGCCACATTATTTAACATGGTGAACAAGCTGTTAGAGGAACCATTGACATACCCGACCACTTTAGCAGACAGTGAAGGCGGAACTCCGTGCACCGTTCGATCAGCCGCCATCATTGTAGCAGTGGGAGTCGGTTCAAATTCAAACTTTATGGATAAAATGTCCAGGACAGGTACAAAGTTTAGGGGGTCCGCTTGAGGCTCGAACGCGACGTGTGACTATGGACGTTCTGTGGCCAAGCAGATCGTATCAAGCTAGAAGTCTGTTCCTGGAAACAAGTGTATTACATTTGAACATTTATTTCCTGGTTCCTTGTAGAACCCGGGTTTTATTTAGGAGGCGATGCTGCCATCTAGCGGTTAATGTGTAAACTGCAAAGTTGGCAAGTTGTGTGTCCCCGTGCACGTTGAGGCTGCCATTAAACCTTAAAGATGATACCTCGCGCCTTGTTTAATTGGGGGTAACTCACTTCCTTTAGCCCACGTGAGCCTTCAGCGTTGAAAGACTTTCAACATTAACATTTCTGGGGTGGATGGGGGATCACAGACGGGTACGCGCGCTGCCGCATTGCGCATGACCCCCTGTTGTTGCGGCAGCAGCAGCACCCCGAGCATCCCTAGTCGTCCAGAGCAACGGTTGTCATGGAGACATTGATTCGCTCTATCAGGAGAATTCGACCCCCCCCCCCCCCCCTCGCGCCCCTGAGGCTTTTGGCGGGAAAAGAAGGAGGGGGGTAGACCGATTCCTAGCGAGTCCTTGGTGGAGACCCTGATTAAATACTAAGCTAATATTCGTGGATATATAAACTTATATGAATATAGTGCCTTTTGGAGAAGGTCTCCCCACTCTGGGTGTTCTTTCTGCAGAACATGACCAATTGATTCGCTGCACCCACGATTACTAGGCCGGTAAAAAGCACGCACATCAATTCATTCTGGCGGTGTTTCCACTTTCAGATCAGCCCCGGTCACTATGGGAACACGGCGGGCCGTTGTCAGGATGTGGGGTCCTTGGGAGTGGGAGTCCAGCTGCGTCCACCTCCGGTGTTCATCCACCGCCGGCCTCCCATCCCCCAGCCGGGGCCCCAGCCTGGCCGGATCTGTTTTTCTAAACCGAGAAAGGAGTGACTCACCACTCCGGTTTCAAAACAGGCCATGAAGGGGGGGGTGGGGGGCAACGTTAAAGGCGCTGTTTAAACAGGTGTTTCAGCTCACCACAGTCCTCTAACGCAACAGGAGGATTGAGCAACTACTATGTCGTGTGTAAATTGTGCCCTGACGTCAGGAAACGGCCAAATCGGAGTAAATCTCGCCATACTTTTACGTTTTAAAGCAATTTCACGCAGTCTTTGCTGTACTTGTGTACTTACTGTAAAATGCATTATGCAGGAAAAATCAATTTAGTTTAAATCAGTGGCAGTCATGTGAAAGTCCAGTCTGCTTGTCTTTTGAATGAGCTCCTCTGAGAAAAAGAAGCAGGAGATTGATTAATAGGGCATAAGGAAGCCATATGTACAGAAGCAGACAGGACAGACTTCTCCTAATGGTGGAGCATTACAAATGATAATAATATATATATTTTAATGATTAAGAAAAACAATGAGCCATGTGGTAACAGTTGATCTGCTTCTTTCAATAAACCCCTGCTGTGGACCTTTCAGTAGAGTAAACATGCTTGTGTTCTGTAGTCATTACCATCTACTCTACCAGTGGCATCAATCAATCTTTTGCTTGTGATTCTTGTGAGACATTTCGTACCCCCACAGGCCTACATTTTTATAAGCTAATTAGGATCAGATCTAGGTCTATTGTTTGTTGACAGGACAGAGACTTAAGGTCTTCAGGGCCTGCTTAAGAGACATTTCTACCCCCTTCCATGTATCCTGTCTCCTGTAACCTTAACAAATAAACTCCCTACCTATTCTCTGACTGCCGAGTAAGCGTTTACAGAGCTGCAACTTGCCTAATCTGGTCCTCCTGTGGACTCCCTGTCCTAAGGCTAAAAAAAAAAAAGCAACTCTGTAATGACATGTCTGGTAAAAAAAATTGGTCTTTACACTATGGGGCAACATCTGATGACCAAATATTGATCCAAAGTGCGTTTGTGCGAGAAGGTGTTCCTACTCTTACTGTGCAGGCCATGTGTGCTGTGGTTGAAATCTATTTCCAAGACCTCCACTACTTCCCTCTTCTGGTACTTCCTTCTATATAAGAGGTTTTCCATCGACATTTGAGCTGACCAATTCACAGGCAGGCAACCCTTTGTTGGGATTACAAAATAACAGCTGTAATTTAAGACCCCATACGGAGTGTAGGCTACAGGAAGCGGCTGTAATTACTATTTTCACACAAAAGAAACAACTCACAAAAATTCTGTTTGCTGTTGGTGTGATTTTAAGGTTATTCGACTTAATGACACTGTTTAAAACTTACGCAGTTGTGACACTGTTTACGGTATGCAAGGGGGAACCTAGGTTAATATGCACAGGTTTGTTAAATGCTGTTGTGCAGCTCATAACAGCAGCGTTTTAATAAAAGTATTTTCTTCTAGATATTGGCATCAGTTTATAGATTTCCTTTACACATAAGGTGCTTGGAAATGAGTGCAACATCACAATTTAAAAGGAAGCAGAAAAAGGATGGCCAAACTGCATGTAGTCTAACATCAAAACATAATAATCTAATAGTGACACATACAAACTACAAACCAGTGTTCAATATTGTCTCGTATGAACATTTGTTGAACCTGTATTCAATATCTTGTGTCATACAGTTAATATGTTTTGTGGGAATCACATCCTGTATCCATAAATAGACCTATAGTAGCCATGTCACGGGGGAATTCAGTCCCCTAAAAACCAAAAACCAAATTCAGCTGATCAGTTATCCTTATAAATCTTCAGTTTATATAAAACACTTTGCAATTGCCTCAGAGTATGAATTGAGCTATATATATATATTAACCTGCCTTGCCTTATGGCCTTACTGTAGTTTTCACATGACATTGTTACCAACATGATGGTCTCAAGTATAGAACAAATAAGACTACAGTAGAACAATTGTTTATAATTCAAGATTTTCAACTAAACAAATAAAAAACAAGGCTTTAAAATTATATTCTATGAGTGTCAGAGGTAAATTACTGTACTCTATTACACTCTACACTCAAAACTGACTATCTTTTTAAAATCTATTTTTATTGTCTGTTTTCATCAGTCTCTACTAATACTAGTCTTTGAGATCAAAACTTCAGAGAATAAATTAATTAAACATACTTATCAGAATACAATTAATTAATTCTCAGCCAAATGTACTTTACCAAAGTTTGTTTCATATACTTTTTACATTGTTATTATTTTGTGACTTATTACTTTGTAGCATTTTGTTTTATCTCCTAATCTCATTCAGAATCATAATTGTTTATTACACAGTCATTAAAAAGGGGAAACGTGCTTTAATAGTGGCCATATATAGATTTTGATATAGTCTATAAGGATATCTTAATATTCGTGTTATTAAGGCTACAGCCTTGCTTTGATATTGCCATAACGTTCACTGAATATGTATAAAATGTATACGCTCACATTACTTGTATTCATACCTGTAACTTATTGAAAATCTGGTGTTGCCTTAGCTTCAACCGAAAATGCTAAATATGATTCGACTGTGTGAAAAAAGTAATTACTTCGTTATTTCGGTGAGAGTCAACAACACCCGTATGTATGCCACACTTCGGTGTTTAACGTGTCGTTAACGGCAGAGACAGGGCCGATTAACAACCACACGGTGAGTCAGCGTAGCTGTTAGCTGTTAATGTTCAAACTCACCGGCTGTCAAAAAAAAAACTGGCTAGCGGTGGTTGATCTCACGGCGGTTACACAGTGCGGAAAATTAACGTTAACTCAACCGCCCCCTTGCTCAACGGATTTTTTACAACGGCTGTTTTTTTACCCACAGTCATGTGATTGTAACGTAAAACCCCTAACCGGAAAACAACGACGGACGACCCTCTCCGCCGCCAACGAATGCTGCGTCTGCTAGCAACAGTACAAGCCGCTGCGAGCCCAGAAGAGGACGGACGAGTCCCCGGTAACAAACAAACAACGGCGACGCGGCAAACTCCACGGATTTACACCGGAGTCGCAGGTACGGCTGTTCGTACCTACACACTCTCCCATTCGTGTGCCGGTAGTCGTGCGTTATTTGGTTACTTGTGTGCGCTTCGACTAACTGTAATTGTCACGGGGAAGTTAAAAGAAACGCGTTCGTGACCAACCCCATCCCCCTTGCTCTCTTTCCCCGCGTGTGTGTGTTGTGTGTGCGCGCGCGCTCGCGTGCGTGCATGTCCGTTTTCTCTCGCTAGCAATAGCAGCCGCGAGAGACCCGAGGCAGGAACAGTCTCGGCGCGCTCGCTTTAGAGGCTATTCCCCCTGTTACAGCGCTTCGTGTACTTTACATGTTATTGTTTTATTAGCATAATTATTCTGTTTTATTCCCGTACTGTGTTTACCTTCCTCGCGGGCCGTTTAAACGGTGTATATTCAGAATAACAGTAAATCTCTCTACGGAAGTAACTATTCCACGTGTCTACATCACATCAGGGGCGGTGCTTTATTGTTGCAAACAAGTCGGTGTTGATTAACGCATGGTAGGCTACTGTGGCTAACTGACCGGATCATGTGAATACAAGTTGAATTCACAGGATCGATAGTTGATCAATGGTACTGCCAATCAGTCACATATTCATAATATTACTTTAAGAAATTGTAAAAGATCTGTGGAGCCACCAACCAACCAAAATGTTGGAGGCTGAGCTGGAGGCAAACCATACTAGAGGTTACAAACTAAAGCCTTTCTGGGTCCATGTAAATCCATTTAAACATCTGGAACAATCCAAACTACACCAGGAAGAGATACAGACTGCTAAAAAGCTTTAACAAGGAATCAGTGTAAAGCTGATATTGTTGAAAATGTATACAATGGTATAAATTATGTTATTTTTGTAAGTTAAAGGAAATATTGCTGTTTAGATGTGGATTAACTGGCAGTGAAAATGTGTTTATTTCTTGTACTACTGTCACATGTTGTTGAATTCAGATCGGGATAAAAAAAAAAAAAAAAGATATGTGCAGCTCACAATCATTTTAACAGAATTAGTTAAGTATTAGGGCTGCAACTGCAAAAGGGTCAGGGCAACCATTAATAAAAACATGTCTTGTTTATTAGAGGTGTTGGGAATGCTGCAGAGAGGGTGAGCTGCAGCATGTTACTGTACTGACGAGATGAGTAAACTCAGTTTAAAATTTTTTATGAAGGTTATAATCTTACATTTTTTAACTGGCCATGGTGCATCTGAATTATACTGAGCGGTATTTCTAATATCTAGTCTATTCTCAATGACGTAAATAGCATTATAAAGAGAGATGTTTAGTCTGTGGATTATTATCTATAAAATGTCCAAAAATAGTGAAAAATTCCTACTCTAATTTCTAAGGAACTACGGTGACATATTCATGATATAATTAATAGTTTTCTCTGACCAGCAGTCCTAAACTAAAAGATTACCACGTTACTGTCATGTATCCGAAAAGCAGCACATTTCACATTTAAGAAGCTGGAAGCAGGGAGTGTTTGGCTCAGTATATATAATATACTGTTGTAATAGACTGCATTATTTGCTAGCTGTACCTAATAACCTGGCAACTGCAGGTATATTGAAGTTAAGTGTGACAAGAGCATGGTTGATGCTGTGTACTTTGCATCTTGAGTGACTACTGTTGCTGTATCCCCCTCGCACAAGATCCGGAAACCTAGCCTTTTCCTGGAGCGCTGCAGTGCCAATGTCTTTGCACTCTGACCCCTCTGATGAAATACACATGTGCAGGGGGCTTTATCGGTGCTTTAGTCAACAGCAGCGAATATGCAGAGGAATTAATTCTGATTATTGGAGGTGAATTGGCTGGTGAGGTATCCATCATCTTCTGTCTTGGTAGCTTCATGCCTCAGGCTGTGTGGTGTGGAGAAAGGTCTGGAGAAAGGAGAGTCGCCCTGCCCACAGGCTGTCTTCATTCTCCACTGGAAGGGGGGTAGAACCAGTTCTGCTTTTAGGAATGTGTGTCAACACCCCAAATCATGTGATGGCCTGGAGCCCTTGTAGTCTTCCAGTGACCTTTAAGGTCAACGACACCCATCTTATTGGTCAGCAGAACGCACAGAGCTCTGAAATGTCCCTTGAGATTGAGTTTGGACGGCTTGGGCTCCATCTGGACCATGTCCTGCAAAAGGATGTTTCCTCAAAGTCTTCAAAGAGACAAGAGCTGTAGTGATAACAAACTCTATTTCATCTACTTGTTTTCATTGTCTCTCACTGATGTTTCGGGGGCAGCTCAATTCCTGTAAAGCCAGGTTGAACATTAGAGGGGTATATAGAATAGATGAACCCTTTGCACAGTAATTAGCGTGCATGTTTAGTGCTAACCATACCATCATCAAAGGGTTTCTATGAGAAGGGTATTCTCACAATAAGAGATCAATAGAGAACCC
This sequence comes from Pholis gunnellus, assembly GCF_910591455.1. NCBI lineage: Eukaryota > Metazoa > Chordata > Actinopteri > Perciformes > Pholidae > Pholis > Pholis gunnellus. The sequence continues at coordinate 12,364,683 of NC_136546.1, forward strand.
TCTCTCTGACCACTCTGGTTGTCATTGATTTTTTACTCTTAATTATTAACATTGCAAAACGTGTCCAAATTCCCACTTGTACAATACAGGGAAACACATTAGACTGGGGTGTTTTTTGTTTTGCTGAGTCGCACCATTAATTGGCATAATGTTCTGTGACATTAGACTCTTTACTGTTGTGTTAAGCTAGCCTTTACAAGGTCGTTAGATCACCCCCGTCAGCCTGACACTTTGTGGTCACAATAAACTCTGGTCTCCTTCCAGACAGGAAACTCATTGCTGCTTGTGTGTGTGTGTCTGTGCGTCTTTTGTGCAGGTTGAAGAATGGAGTTGGCCAACCATGGTCTTATCCTGCTGCAGCAGCTTAACGCTCAGAGGGAGTTTGGCTTCCTGTGCGACTGCACTGTGGCTATAGGAGATGTCTTCTTCAAAGCCCACAAAGCTGTCCTTGCGGCCTTCTCCAACTACTTCAGAATGCTCTTCATTCATCAGGACAGGTAAAGGAAGAATGTATGAATAGGTGTATCGGACACCAGCTCAATACCAAGCTTGGATACCTTTTTGTTGTCACATCAGTGCTGTCAAAACTTACAGATGCCATGTCAAAATAACACTCACTTCTCATGTTGTCAAACACTGAAGGGTTTTGTTTCTCTGTAGTTGAGCGCTGGACTGTATCTAAATCTTTTTAGTGTGATGACCCACAACTAATGCCATTGTTTGATCAATTGAACGAATTGAGGTGACAAATTGGAGTGTGTGTAAGGGCATTAAGATCAGAACAAGGTATCTCTGCTGCCCTGATAATGTGTTATGGCGACATTCCCTCACTGAAGTACATGCAGACCCAAACCGATTTATTCACCTAATGCAAGGATTGGTAATCTTAAGAAACTAGCAACAGTACGCTACATTTTCAAAATGATCCAACCGAAAAAGGCCGTAGGCCTGAATGGATTGGACAGGCTTATTACAGTGCGTTTTGTCAGAGCATTTGATTTATTTTTTTGAATATTTTTGAAGAAGACAAACTCTAGCTTTGCGCAGATTTTTCCTCATATAGTAGAGAAATGAGGAGCAGTCACTGCTGTTTATAATGGACACCATCATCTAATATTATCAAGACCGCAGCCATCATTAGTCACTACTTAACTGTACTGTCGTTGCGTTTCAGTGATTGTGTGCGCCTGAAGGCCGCCGACATACAGCCGGATATCTTCAGCTACCTCCTCAACCTGATGTACACAGGCAAGCTCGCACCCCAGTTGATAGACCCTGCACGGCTGGAGCAGGGGGTCAGATTCCTGCACGCCTATCCACTCTTGCAGGAGGCCAGCCAGTCTGTGTATTCCCACGCTGAGCAGCACAGCATCAACCTTTCCACCTCCCTCTACGGCATCCAGATCTCTGACCAACAGGTAGGGCTGTCTGCTAGATTGCCCTCTCGACGGCAGCTCTCCTCTCCCTTCGACATGGAGCAGCTGAGCTCAGAGGGGAAGTATCTGTCCACACCGGCTGCCACAGCTTCATACGCCAATTCCTTACTGTCCAAGCTAGCTTCCTCGCCCCTAGACGCGGAGGCCTCGACCAGCGGCGCCAAGCCTACAGTTGAGGAGGCGGGGATGGACTTGCTAAGTGCGGATGGTTCCTCAGCCAGTGCCATCCTCCATGTAAAGCCCAGCATCATGAAGAGGAACTCCTCCTTTAGGAAGCATTACTCCTGTCATCTGTGCCGGAGTCGATTCACCCAGAGAAGCCTGCTGAGGGAGCATCTCCTCCAACATACCCATGCTCTACAGCAGGCGCCAGCTGAGCCCAGCAATGCACTCTCGAGTGTCATGACTGGAGAACATAGCATGCTAGATTTAGAGAGGGTCCTAAAGGGAATTAAGGCCGGGTCAGTTGCCTTGGCTGCCACCACAGGGGTAGAGATAATCAGTGACAACGAGCAAACGCCCGTTTCAGGAACCAACTCGGACTCTCCGCGAGCAGAGGTGTCCACTTCTAGCTGGGGGGTGGGAGGATTGAATTCTCAGGCAGACACGCCACCTCCGTCAGACATTGCGGACATCGACAACCTAGAGAGCGCCGACTTGGACAGGGAAGAGAAGCGCAGGAAGTACGAGTGCTCCACCTGCGGGCGCAAGTTTATTCAGAAGAGCCACTGGCGTGAACACATGTACATCCACACGGGCAAGCCCTTCAAATGCAGCGCGTGTGGCAAGAGCTTCTGCCGGGCCAACCAGGCAGCCCGCCACGTGTGCCTGAACCAGGGGGCCGACACCTACACCATGGTGGACCGGCAGAGCATGGAGCTGTGCGCCGCAGGCGACGACAGCAGCCAGATGGAGGCGATGTTCTTGGGCTCGTCGAAGCCTTACAAGTGCAACATTTGTGCGACCACCTTCTCCAGTCCCAACGAGGTGATCAAACACCTGTGCTTTACTCAAGGGGGGTTAGTGGGGCTGCAGGGAAACACGGGCGCGGGGATTCTGCTCCAGCGTGAAGAGTTCTCCAAAGATGACGGCTCCGACTTGTCCAACTCTGGCACCCCACTGGAACCAATAAAGACTGAGGAAATCCTCGCAGAGTAGTGCCAAAACTATTTGTCCTCTTTAACATGTATGTTTACTTTCTAAATTGTGGTTAATAGGTAAGCTAAAGGTAAAGTTAGTCAGGGTATGTATGTTTGAGCTCCTCGATCTACTAAAGCAGTTGTGTGTTTTTTATTAGTTTAATTGGGGGGGGGGGGGGGGGGTGTTACAGTATTTTGGACATTTATGGTCCTGAGTATGACAAAAAGTGAATAAAATAGTGAAGTAAATGCCCTATAGCTCTCTGGAGTTCAGTCCAACATCACTAGAAAAGCAAGTAACTTTAACATGTGACTCAAAGCTGCGTTGCCTATAAGGGAGATGAAGTTACTATGACTTTGTTTCACCTAATCATTTTATAGCTGGTGTACATTGGTATTAGACTCTCACATGTCAGGCTGTACCACATTCTTTTTTTTTTTTTACTTAACAGCTAAAGTTGTGGTAAGGCTGCACAGGCAGACTTTGAGTATCAGAGGAAGAGGAAGCGGAGACAGTTCCGGAGGCCACGCCATGTTGTGCGATGAGTTTGCTGTGCTAGAGAGGAGGAGGAGGAGGAGGAGGAGGAGCTGCACAGAAGGGTTGTTTCCTCGTGCTCACAAATGAGAGGCTTGTTCTGCAGATCAGGTATAGATTATGATTCCAGCTAAAAGCACACAACATATTCAGACCTGAGACAATCCGTGCCCTTTTTTTGAGTAGATGCTTGATATGCAGGAAAGTACATATGTCTTCCATTCATGTTTTGGTGGTTGTTGAATAACTTGAAATGTTAAGTAATGACTTCATCATTTGCATCCTTCTCAGCAACCGTTTAGTTGTTTAGTTGTTACTCTGTTTTCTTGTCTGTGTGATTTTGGTTCCTGTGTCCTTACATCTAATTAAAGCACAATTGCTCTTCATAATCGAGTTGGGCCACTTAAAAAAATGGTCACAACAAGCAAGAGTGTTCATTGTGTTTACAGGTGAGCCCCTTTTGATTACATTTTTTTATTTTTTCTTCTGTTGTATTTGTTGCTGACTGAAGGAGCAACGTGTTTCTTCAGACACACACCTTGATTGGAGGCTGTCCTATACAATGTTGTACATTTTGTCTCTATATACTTTGCTTCAATCCACTCCTAAAAGCCCATAGTTGTTGTTTGACATGCTTTTCTAGTTTTAAATACAATATATTTTCAAAGATTACTTTATATTGCAAAGGTTTACGTATATTAGTAGACAAATAGCTTTCAAACTAGGATTACATTTGGTTTAGTAAAATTGTATGTATAAGGAATGGGCACGATTAGAATAACAAAAGAAATATTTCGGATTTTAAGTCTCTTCCCCTTGCCAAATTTGTGCTTATTGCTAACCTTCTTATTCATTTTGTGTAAAGGGAAACATTTTCTCTGTACTGTTAAGACCTTCTGACATTAATATTTGTTCTTTAACAAATCAGAAAAGGAAGTAGTAGTTGCAACAGTCGTCATTTATTGAAAACATTGTGGGAGAAACAATGCAGGCCCACATGTTGAAACGTCTATGATGCAGATGTGCTGGAATAAGAATGCTCCACCTGTCAGTGTGGAGATCATGTGAACTCAGGCAGGGACGACGGTGTGACACAGGGACAGTTAGCTTTAATAAGAAATACGAAATGACAGGGTGATTCCTCTACATCCTCCACTGTCTGGACACACACGTGCTATGTGGATATAAAAGATGCCATTAATTGTAATTTAGGACATCCATTGTTTGGGATTACGGAAACTTCCTAAGAACTACTGATGACCGGAAATTGTGAAAACATCTTTACATACATGTTGAGTTAATGTGAAGCAGCTGTATGATTTTTCATACTGAAACATGTCAAGTGTAACGGAAGCATAATACAGGTTGTGCAGGAACAGAATTCTCAATTAATCAGGTTTATTCAAAGTATCACTGTCTTCAGTTCAGTTGTTTCTGTTTGTTTGTTTTTTTTGTTTTTTACTTTACAGACTGAATATTAATTATGAATGATATTTTAGGGAGGCTTGTAAAACTTCTTCCTCACAGTGGAAAATAAATTCTGCATCTTAATGTTATTGCAACAACATTGCCTTTTTTGCTGCAAATACTAACCAACCCACCAGACTGCAAAAAACAAACTGATTTCTTAGTCTGACATTTGTCTTCTAAATTTCGACCTGACAGCAGTGATTGCTTGTCACCCCGGAGACCAATTCAAAGGACTAATGATAATATAATTCGCAATATTATTTTAAAGCAGAGTTTTTAACTAAGCCACACAGAAGCTCATTGATGGATGTTGTAGAACGTATTATTTAATGTAGTCTTTGTTGGATTTATTGACGAGTTTTCATCTTTTTTGTATTTTTTTTCTGAACATATACGAAACAAATGCCCATCCCGAGTACGTTTGACATGCATATGTTTTTCTTTTGACCCTATTCCACCCAGCCTCAAGTACAGGTGTGTGACAGAGAGGATGAGGCCCAGTTCTAATTTGGTTTAAGTGGGATGTTTGTACTTTGAATCCTACTTTGCTGCTTTGATGCAATGAGCCCAGTGATTAGCTAGGTGGAGCTGTTTGTCTTAGTTGTCTACTCAGGTCTCGGGGAGACGGCTGTCAAATTTGAAGTAATATCTTCACTAGTATTTCTGTGATGTGGTTTCCAATCATATGACCATATTTGCCATAAATTTATATGCCATCACATTTTGGTAAAAAAAACACAAATGCCGGTGAATTTATTGTCCCAAGTGTTACTAATGGAAGGATTCTTGTTTGTCTCCCATGTTTTCTTTTTGAGGCAACTGAAATGTTGTACTACTGACCTTCATTTCTCAGAGCTTAATCGGTGCACAGAAATATGCACAGCTTTCTGAAAAGTCTAAATCCTTCCTCATTTCAAGTTGCAATTGTTCTTCTGCCACACCAGTCTTGTAACATATTGGTCCGTGTATGTGGGTGTTGAAACATCTCCGTATCTCAGGAAGATGAGAAGTTAGTCATTGTCTTTTCTGTCCACTGTTTATAGAAGCAATTATTTCATTTCAAACCGATGATCGTACTCCCCAATGCCCATCTGTGTTCAATATGTGTTCTCAGGAATGTGAGTAATTTTCTGTATAAACAATTTTTTTTTTTCAATGAACAATAAAGACGTGTTTTTTATATATAATTGTAGGTGTTTTTGTCCATCCATTCATTTAATACATGGTTTATTGCACACTATAATATAATTGTAAGCAGAAAACAAGTGAATATTTAAGTGTGTATTTACCAACAATTGCAACTTCCGCCATGAAGATGCATTTTATATTGTTCACGCCTGTGTTTTACTACATTGTCATTCATTGTCTGTTTATACAGCCTCCACTTTCTGGCGTCTGGGGTCATGGGTCAGCATTAAGTTGTATCTTTAGCCCCAGTGGTTATTAATGTCTTTATAGTGATTGTTTATGAATTATTCAGGGTTGAATACAAGGCACACACCACATTTTCTATACCTTTATTGAATGAAATATAGACAAGTTTCTCTATCCTTACTATTAACAGCTTGCAAAATATAAAAGATCATTAAGACCATGCTACATGAATATTATGCTAAATGTCTGCAGGTTATTGGTTAATATAACAATATGATTTTAGGTACATACAGTAGGTATACAATCTGTACAAATGTTAACAGGTTCACAGTTAAGAGTGTTAGAAAAAGCAGGCTGAAGTGGGCGGGTGCCCCAACTAAATGCTTTACATGAACAATAGCAAAAGTCTTTAGCTCACTGTCTTTTTTAATCATTTATATTTTACATAAAGCATGAATTGATGTGACACGTCAACGTAAAGGGAAGTGATGACCTAACAGGGGTCCGTACTTCCTGGTCTTTCTCTTGTTTGGTCATAAAGCTGAGTGAAACGTGGGCCTCAATAGCTGCTCGATCTATTACAGAAGCACGCACAGTTACTTCTCAAGATATCTGAATGATTGACACAGTGCAAGTTTGCCAAATTTGGTAGGACATAAACAAATACCAGTGTAGCCCATGGTCACGTTTGCTTTGGTGGTAAAACTGGACCCCAGGAATGTTTTTAGATATTCCTCCACATGAAAACATCCGCCACTTTGCCAATGAACTTGCAAAATAAGCTCTGACCTTGTGACTTAGGTTTGATGTGTGACTCAAAGCAGCTGAGTAAATGCTTATGATTTAAATTGGATGCAACCCATGCCTTATTCTGGGAGCAATGGAAAGACCATGACTCCCGGATTGATCTTAACTCGATTTGGCTTTTAAATTAAATGTAAAATGAGAGTTTATCTTTACTTCTGGCACCATGCGGTCGGTGTCTGTGCCTCTCTGAATCCCCAACCAGTGCCAGTTTGATGAACCTGAGCAAACATGCTGAGTGAAGAACACGACATAGGAGCAGGTACCATACGACCGGATAGAACATTTTCATACATGATCACCCAGTTGATGCCAAAATGACACCATCAACTGAAGACTAAAGGGTGCACTACTTTCTGTAGGCAACAGAGGGCATCAACATACTGTCTTTTTTAAAATCAAGAAATATAAATAGAGTGTAGTAAGGAAGGTGTTAAATGTAAAATTGCTAGACACAAATAATACATACAGTATGTAACACAGTAACTCAGAAACATGGCCTTTAAACACTGTGACACATGATAGGCTTTGTAAGTGTTTCTTACATGCACGTCTCTACCGTCTGACTCCTCCAGTGTTTAAAAATGGCTAACGCATCCTTTAAATGTCACTGTTAACCAAATACCTCTGCCGCATGATCCAATGAGGGTGTTATAATTGTATTTATTGTATTATTTCATGAAACAATGTGTAACAATGTCTTTTTCACAGTTTATCAGGCAGTGATTGTTTGTCTTATCTACTGTACATGAAGCTTATTCAGTATTTTGTTGGGGTGCAGAGTGAAAACACATTGTGGCAAGAGAATGTGTCAAAAGTATTTGTGGTGGATATCATCATACTCTCTGCCCTCTTGTGGCTTTCTCCAGTCAGTGTCATCGCTAACTGTCAGTGGAATCACACTTGTACCATGGTTTAGTTACAATTGCTACAGAGTCTTGAAATAATCATTGGATATGACTATTAGAAGCTGTGATACACCGGCCACGTATATGCAACAGTCTCACATTTGTTTTGTTGCGTCAGCCGTTAAATCTATTGTCATAATGTTGCTCAAAAGAATACCTGACGTATCACAGCTTAATGTGGGAATTTTAAAAACATCAAGGCAACAATGTCCTAACAAAAAAGAAAAGAAAAAAAAAAGACAAATGAATGAAAGAATACTCAAATATAAATACAATATACAAGATAATAGTCCTCCATCTCTTCACCTTCTGACCCCATCTCACTCTCCCTACTACACACGGACAAACACACACGCGGACACATAAGAACAGATACACACTTGACCGGGTAGCAGACTCAAGGCATATGCAAAAAGGACTATGGAAAGGGGCCGAGACACTGAACATACATCACACCGATTACAAGCCAGATGGGATGCTTCTGAGGCACATGACATGCTTAAGTGTGTGTGTGTGTGTGTGTGTTTGTGTGTGTGTGTATGAGAGGGAGTGAGTGGATGAGGATATGGCGGTGGGACGTCACGTTGTGGTGACAGGGCTGCAGGATGGTGTTAGAGTACAGGTGGAAGGGGAGGTGGAGCTGTTGTTGCTCAGTCACTCAGTCTTTCTGGGCGGAACCCAGTCTCAGTGTGTTACCACAGAGCAGCCTCTTTCTCTCACTCTCTCCCTCATCACTCACTTCCTGGTACAGTGTGTCTCCCAGGCATCAGTCTTGTATCTTCAGGTGGAGAGAAACAAAAACAAGATATTAGGAAAAAGAACGGACTCTCTGGACAACAAAACTATCTGAGATTGACATTATATTTGGAAACATCTTTGTCCATCTTTGTGATATTGTAGGACCAGAATATCATTAAATAATTGTATTTTAATATAATATTATCCATTCTCCCGTCCATCCAGGGACAGAAGTGGGGACAAAAGTGACCAGCACATTAGTTGGATGTACTGATTCAGGATGTGCAAACTGTGAAATGGCTGCTGTTCCTCTGCTGCTATTAAGCTGCTTAACTCATTCAGCTCTTTCCTGCTGTTATCTCCCATTTCTATCCCTCTTCAGACTATCCTCTGCTGCAAAGCTGCATGACAGCTTAATAAATATCAAAGTGAACTACGCCCAGTTTCTCCCTCCTTCACGTTGGTCAGATCAGATAACAGCAGTGCGTCACTAAAACATTGCTGCACATTAAAATGTACTAACATTTACGGAGTAAAGATATAATTCAATCAAAACAACTGAAAAACACCACTTGAGCTCTTTGAGGCTTTGTAATTAAATCTAACAAATGCGTACTCCGACATGGTTTCTTGACTCCATACTGAGCCTGAGATAGAAGGAAAACAGGAGGAGGGAGCGGAGGATTCATAATCAGTCTTTCAGCACAAGTTCATCTGCCCCTCACACACCGCTTCCCTTTAAGACCCCGGCCTACAAAAAAGGGGTCAACGGCGGCATTCCTACTTTGATATCAAAGGTCCCCTGGTTGCTCAAACCTTGAACAAAAGCTTTTTCATCTGGTCAGTGGGCAAATCCCCTCCCCTACTCCCTAATAAAAGTGGGGCCCATTGATGTCTCAAAAAAGCCACTGAGAGAAGATTGTTTGATAGGCCAACAAAGGAATTTGGAAATAACTACCTTTTTCATCCTTTACTGTTCCATCTCTAATTTACAATACTGTAATACTAAAAAAGCACTTATTTCATTTGCTTGATTTGTTAATTAAAAACTGTTTACTGCTCATAAACAATTCCCTATCAATGTTGTAAGATGAGTCTCACCTGCTCATGATGCTGCTGTGATCTCTGTGGACACAGGCTCGATCTCCTTCACGGCCTCCTCGATCACCTCGATCACCTGCGCCATCACTTCTGCACACTTTCCCGACGGTGTTTCTGGTGTCTCTGCCTCTGTGACTTGGCTGGGAGCCTCTGCTGTCGCTTGGGGTTCTTCTGACAGCGTTGAGAGTTTGCTTTCAGTTGAAACCCTCTTCGCCTTTATGTCGGTGTCTTCAGCCACAGAACCGTTGCAATGAAACTCTTCCGCTGCCTCTTCTTCCACTGACGGCTCCTCAAACACCTGCGCTGTCTGCAGGACCACTTGGAGTGGCATGTGAATCTCAAGCACTTTCTCTTTGTTCTGCTCTGAAGGGGCCTCTGACTTTGATTCCTCCGATTGTGGTTCCACTTCCTCAGCTGCTTCTTCTACACCTGGTTCCTGAACCTCTGCGTCTTCTTTGCTCTGCTCCTCCTTTACCTCTTCAAGCTCCTCATCTGTCTGACTCTCTGCCTTTATCTCTACAACTTCTTCCTCCACGACAATTTCTTCACTTACTTTTACCTCCACAGCTTTCAGCAATCCTTCCACTGATTTCTTCTCCTCTACAGAGGCATCAAGGCTCTCTGTGACCTCCACTGTGATTGGGTCAATGACCTCCATGGCAACATGGAGCAGCTGAGGTGACTTTGATGCTTGTTTTTCGCAGACAACAGCAACAGGGGTGTCAGAGATAACAGGGGTGATCTCAATCTTTTCCTCTATTGTTGCTACAGCCTGGACTGGTGTAGGGGTGATGGGCTTTTTCGACTCAGGCGTGTCTTCTGAAACTTTATCCATAGCATCCTGAATGACAGCCTGGGCAATGACGATGCTCTGAGCCTCAATTTCACTGGTCTGCTGGACGTCCACCTGGATTTCCTCCATATCCTTGCTGGACTGCTCACTGACTGCACTGATCTCTGACGTTGCTGTTTGAGCGGTCGTGACCTCCACAGTCTCTTCAACTTCACCCTCCTCCTTGGTTTCCTGCACCTGGATTGAATCATCGCCGACTGCCTCTGATGTACTTTCCATGGCAACCATGTCTGATGCTGCCACACTGACTGGCGCCACAAGGATCACTGTTTCGGAGATAACAACCCCGTCACTTGGTACAGCTTCAGGGATGGTTGGCTCAGTCTCCGTTGTGATGGTGGTCTTTGTGATTTCACCTATGTTGGAGACTATCTCTGCAGTCACAGACTCAACTACCCCTTTTACAGTATATTGTTCGGTGGCAGCAAGCTGCTCCACATCCATTTTCACTTCCTTGGTTTCTACAGATGGCTCAGTGACTTCTACGCTCTGTGTGCAGACAGCTGTTTCTAGTGTTGGTGTAATGGGATCACCTCTCATGACGTCCTTAGGAGAGTTCTCGCTCATGGAGGTAGGCTGAATGATTTCAGACGCCTCCTGAACAGTGCTGACAATTCCAACCATCTCAAACTCGGGTTCATGGCTCTCACTGGCTGCTTGAATGGCTGTCAATTCACCCTGTGAACTTTCAACAACAGGCTCAAGCTCGGTGGTGTCTACTTGGTGCACTTCGGCATTGAACATGGCAGTTTCTGTAACGATGGCTTCCTCTGTAATTGCTGACTTCTCTCCTACTGACATCTGTGTGATTACACCATCATGGATCACGGCCAAAGACTCTACGATGGGCATCACAGGTTTCTCCAAAGCTACTTTGGCAATCTCCTTGGTTCCAAGGCCAGTGCAGATAGCCATGGCCTCATCACGAGCATGTGGCTCCAGGATGGCATGTGTCTTTGACTCTGCATTCTCAGTTGGTGGTTCATACTCTGTTTTATCAGAAACTACTTCAACTGGTACATCTTCAACAGTCACATTTGTCTGGGGTGGAATTTCACTAATTTCGGCCTGTATGCCCTCCATAACCTCCTGTGCGCTCTCCGGCTTGGGTGGCTGAAGAACAGGAGTAGTTTCTGCAGATGGAGTTTGAGCAACAGGCTTTACCTCGGCCAGGGACAGTCTGCGCCCTGTGCGTTTGGGAACATCAAGAGACAGATTATCCTTGTCCTCAGTTTCATCCTCGGCGATGTCAGTATCGACAGACTTTGGTGTGGCAGCATTCTCCGCCTCCTCTGGAATGTCACTCAGCTGATCATGTTTATCGTCACCGTCTTCAACAGTGGCTGGGATCCATGAAGGGGATCTATCTTCAGTGGATACTTTGATCTGGACTTCAGCAGGTTCTTCTGGGGCTTTCTGTTCACCTTCAACCTGGTCTTCATACTCTGAGAGGGGAACCACAGCTGGGGTGTCAGAGTCCTCCTCACCCTGTTCAGTGGAGGCTTGTTTTTCAGCCTTCTTCTTTTTGCGTCCGGGGAAGAGCTTCCTCAAAGAGAATGACGACTCATCTTTTGGTGCCTCACTGTCTGACTGGACTTGTTCTGTAGTCTCCTCAGGCTTTTCCTCAACTTTGACCTTATTCTTTGGCATAACCATGCGCTTCAGTGTGTCCCAGGTGGACTCTCTCTCAGGAGGGGGGCTTGAAGGTTCAGGGGAGGAAACAACTTCTCCATCACTGTCTGTGTTTTGGCAACTGACAATGGCAGCCTCAGTTTTGCCCACCTGCTCCCCTTCTAACGCAGCTGCTGCCGATTCCTCTTCAACCTTGGTCTCCTCATCGTCAGAATCAGAGGTCCTCCTAGTCCTCTTTTTGGGTCCACCCATACACATTAGAGCCTCCCAGGAGACAGAAGTGTCCATTTTCTTTTTGGGCTCCTCTGTGCTGCTGACCAGTTTCTCAGTGTTTTCAGTCTTTGGTTCTTCTTCGGTTGGCTTATCGTCATTGGCCTCCTCCTCAACACTCTTATCTGCTAACGGGGCACTCTCAGAAGAGGACAGGGTGGCGGACTTTGCTGGTTTTTCACCTGTGGCTTCATCTTCGCTCTCAGAAGACCTTTTTACACGCTTCTTGGGTGTGACTAGTTTCTTGAAGGAGGACCAGGCAATGATGCCCTCTTTTTTCTTCTCTCCATCAGAAGCAACTTCACCATCAGTCTCTTGGCTAGACTCATTCTGGGTCACCTCCACAGCAATAACATGCTCTCCCGACTCCTCGGGAGATGAGGGCCCACTGTCAGCTTTTGGATTCTCTGCCGACTCAGTGGAGGACTGAAGCTGCTCAGCCGCCTGCTCCCCAGACTCAGTGAGCTTCGTCTCCGTGTCTTTCTTGGCCTTCTGTTTCTTAGTTGACAGCTTCTTTAAGCCAGCTCCAGTGAAAAGCTTCTTCAGGGGGCTTCCCTGGGGCTTGGCCTTCTCTTGTGATGATAGCAGCTCAGCCTCAGTAGTCACCTCTGCCGGAGCCTTCTCCTCTTCTGCTTTTTCCTCTTCTGGTTTGGTCTCATCAGTAGTTGCTGCAGCAGTGGTTTCAACAGTGACCTCTGACTCTGGGGTACTCTCTGATTTCACTTCCTCTGGAGTAGTTGGTGCCTCCTCCTTAGTTTCTTGGTCAACGTCATCTTTCTCCTCCTTCTCTCCCACAGCAGCAGCAGCGTCTTCTGTCTTAGCTTTCTCCTCCTCAACAGCTGCCTCCTTGTCTTCCTCCTCTTTTGTCTTCCTGATGCTGGCTTTTTTTCTCAGGTTAGAGAAAAGTCCTCCACTGAAGAGCTTCCTGAAGGGGGACAGGGTGGTCTCTCCTTCCTTCTCAGCTCCTTCATCAGTAGCTTCAGCAACTGTGTCTTCAGCTGGGGCGTCAGTGGTTTCAGCTTTGTCTGCCTCAGCAGTAGATGCCTCTGTATCGGCCTCCTTTTCTTCAGTTGAGCTCTTCTCCTCGGCAGTGGCAGCCTCTTCCTCCTTTGTAGGTTCATCAGTCACACCAACCTCCTTTCCTTCCTTATCTTTGACTGTCAATAGCTTCACAGGATCTTTCTCCTCACTTTTGTCCTTCTTCAGTGTAAACTTAAAGCCCACAAAGCGGAAGATCTTCTTGAAGCCCACTTCACTGGCATCCTCGGGTTTCTCCTCTGCTGCTTTTTCCTCAACAGCTGAGATGTCATTGGCGTCGGGAGACTCTTTCTCCACTTTCTCGCCGTTCACTTGGGGAGCCACTTCACCCTGGATGGTGTCCATCGTCTCAGGAGTCTCCTCCTTCTGAGCCACACCATCAGGCTGGCCAACTGAAATGACAAAAAAAAGTATTTGATGAAGTTTGATGAAGATATTGATGAGTTTTCTATTACAGCTCCTACTGTGTTACAGAAAGATCACTAACATTATTCACATTATATTCACATAAAAATGCTTTGGCCAGAGCTATGATTTGTAACTTGTAATTTATTATATTTGGGTAATGATTACGACATCAATCTGTGTTCAATAAAAAATATTTATGTCATTACTAATGGAGGAGAGACGTTATATAGAAAGGATTTTCTGTGATCCTAACCCCCTGAGCAGATTTTATTAAGCATTTGAGGACTCAATTGATTATTAGACAATTAGATTTGTAATTTTGTCGAGCTAATCCTGTGCTATGTAAACACACCAAAAAATAAGGCATTGAAACAAATAAAACAGAAGTCGCCCAAAGGGAGTTCCATAGAAAATGTTACACAATGAGAGAAATGCTTTAGGAAATGTGTGGACTATTGAACCAAAACATGTGAGCAGAGCTATAACACAACCTGGCAACTACCATTACTCGCAATTCGCAAGTAGTTGTACAAATCAAAGACAAATGTTGTATTATCAGCTGAGATAAGAGACACATGCGACACATACACAAGACGTCTGCCTGCCATGTGTATCTGTGTTTTGACAGAGGAAGGCGTAGGGGGATTACGACCTGCCAGTGTTTAAAGCTTTTCTTCTTTCTTTCTCCTCAGATCCCACTACAGTCTGGAAAACCTCACATCTGATACCCCTGGACTCTCAAAACAAATTCCCAGGACTTTTAATGCCTAGCTATCAGCTTACCCGATTACACACACTGGGAAACACAAAGACGCACATGCACTCCCTAAAACCATGTGGGACTGTGGGAAGTACCTCCTTCACAAAAATGTTATGTAAAAAACAAGGTATTTGATTTCATTTCCCATTTTTAACATGATATCGGCTATGAAAATTGGATAAAGATTTTAAATAAATCTGTCCAAGATGTTCTTGTCTTACACAAAAATGTAAAACTTTGCGCCCACATCTGTCAACATCCTTTTCCTAAATTATAGGCATGACGCTTCACTCAGTAGCACTGCATTCCTAGAATATTTTTACTTTAAAATGAACAAAATATTATTTCTAGGAATTAGGTAAAACCTCAGCAAACACAGCTGCGTTTCACGCTAAATTTGTATGATAAAATAAACACATGCTTTCAAAACCCTAATGTTATTAGTGAGGGCACGCCCATGTCTTATGTATAGATTTGACTTGAGCGGAATGTGAGCTATGCTGTTTACTTGGTGTTTGGGAAAATTATTTTAGGATGCTCTAAACATAATCTGAACTTAAATACCAGGGGACTTCAGGAATGTTATTGTTTTTTTTTTTCGGTTCGACTGTGCCTCGACTGTGCCCATGTAGGATTCAAACCAAACGGTACAGGCCTCTACTACTACTACCCCTCCTTAAAATAAAAAAAAGTCCCAATCTGCTTGACCCAAATTCCACAACAGCAGGATGGATGGGGACCCACCCCCATCCCAAGGCTCACACTCATGCAAACACAATAGAATTCTAACCCTCTCTGGCCTCCGAAAAATAAAGGAAGGGGGGTGGTCAACTTTTCTATTATAAAGACACGCTGCAGCCTGGGAGAAGTTTGCTGACTTTACCAAAATAATGTTAACATAAATTTAAAGGGCCTGAGTGATTTACAAAATACAACATTGTCACATGGCAGTGAGCTCTCTCTCTCACATAGGTGTTATTTTCAAGGTCCCATCACACAGTTGTTAAGCAAGAAAGTATAACCAGAAGAACAACAAACACCAGCCTATGTCCGTATGAAACCTGAGTACAAAAATAAATTCAGCTCAATTATGCATAAATAGCAAATTCATGTTAGTGTACATAGTTAAACCAGCACCTCTAAGCTGTTTTCAATGAAGTTCTGGTGCAGTAAAGAGCTTTTGAATGAAGACGTGTGTGTGTGTGTGTAGGAGGGGTCCGACTGTTAGAAAGCCAGACGAGGCCATGTGTATCTACATGGATAATAAAACAGGAACCATGTTGATTTAACAGACTACTGGCATCTCTCCCGTCTTTTTGATCTTTGTTTTCCGCCCCAAGTTTTTTTTCTTTTACAGGCACACAACTGTTAACATCCCAAGATTGATTTGGTTTTGTGGTGGGGAGGGCGGTTAATGTGTGGTGGAGGAGGTTTGGTGATTTGAATAACGACTGTACCAGAAAGAATGTGAGTGTGAGGGGTGAGGCTACAGGGGGTGAGGAGGGGACAGTTAAGAGATGAAGGGATGGCGTTGTGGGGGTAGGGGGGCAGGGTCTCTGCCCTTGGGCCGAAACCCGTACTCACATTAGAGGGTGTTGCATATCTCTGGAACACACATTCATAGTTGAAATACTTATCCCTGTTGGAGACAAGCTTTGTTTATGTGTGAGTGTGAGAGCATGTGGTAAGACGATGCTCTCATATTAAATATCATCACCGCAGCCCCACAAGAAAACAATTGAAATCGACTCCAGTCTCCAGTGAGATCAGATAATGTTTCTGTTGTGGCTGTTTCAACACTATGTGTTGTTTGGGGAGGGAGGAGGGAGGGGGGGGGGGGGGGCAGTTGGGAAGCTGAATGGCAGCTATTCTTTCAAGACAAACTTTGCCAAATATATGCAAATCGTTATTGTAATTATCAGTCTGGAGCAGAAGCCCTTTAAACAAAAGAAGTCAGTTAAAAAAGAGGGCAAGGAGACTCCCCACACCATCCCCCAACAGACACGATACTAGCGCTCCCTCTCTGTGTCAAAGGTGTGGTCAAAGTCTCTCCGGGGCCCCGGAGGACCCTACACATCAACAGCACTAACAACACCCGCTGTAGCACAATTTATCTAATTAACATCAAGTAAAAGTCTGATGTGAATAAGCCCACAGCCAAACCTAGTAAATATATATCTCTCTTCATATCAGTTGCTTTGGTTTTCCATTTATGTGCAGAAATCAAAACCTGAGGTCACCACAAAGCAAAACATTACAACATTACTCAATTTGAACCATCACTCCCAATTATGAACTAAAGAAGAATTGGTCTTGGCGTGCAATTAATTTCATACGCCCCCTTTTCCTCCCTCCCTACCCTTTGTGGCTAAGCTGCTGAATAACCCCACTGGGAATTAGGATCCCACTCTCTAATGAAATGCTTCACATGATGGGACACAAGGAGCCTGCTCAGACAGCGATGTGAGCTAAAAGCAGGCTTTCAAAATGCTTCTAGAAATCCATCTTCATATATTTCTATCTGCCGGCTGTCGCCATGTGAAATTATTTTCCCATCAAGAAGTTTTGGTGGTAGTAGAGGATGTAAACTTCACTTTTCAGCGCACTCAGCAGTTGGCTTTGGCCAGAGGTACACTGTGATGTCTCTTAGTACCATCGATAAACTGGTTTTTACCACATAAACGCTCATAACAGGGTTAAATAAAAGATGATAAAAAAGGAAAACTAAAGCATTCAAGCATTATTTTACTTTCTACATGAGGAGGTTCTGCAGTGGCCAAAGCAAAACCATCACCCACCAAGCCAGGACATCTACAAACCACAATGCTATCTAACCACACCCTCAGCACAACAATGCCCTCAGCTATACTCACTCGTGGGAGGAGAAACCAATGCTTTGACATATCCTGAATTACTTGAGTTACAACTAAATAAATCAAATTGGCACTTTAAAGTAGAGCAGTCATTATTTCATCATCAATCATTATCAAACTCTAAATTGTTAAAAAATACAATTAATGAGACAATATTGAATGATTTTTCTTACCCGTTAGAGTTATTGTTCCAAGCATTGGTAAAAGTCCAAAAATTCTTTCTTCTAAAACTTACAAAAATAGAAAAAAAGAATTAAAAATGTTAAGATATCTAAAAATATAGTTCTAAAAATCGGTCTCTCTCTTGTTTTCCTTCACTCAGTTAAGTCTATACGATTTGCTTCTTGGCTCCGTCTTCACTACTTAACTCAGAAGCTGTGTGTTTCTCTCTCCAGCGCTTCTCAGCCAGTATGAACAGAAGAGAGGAATCCACACACATTTCAACAGACTGACACACATGTCATGTTAGGACCACCCCTGCCTCCCTCTTCCTCCCACCTCCCACCTCCCTCTCCTTTCTTCAGCTGTTCTGAATGAGCCCCCTCCCCCCCTCCCCTCCTCCTCCCCCTCCTCCTCCTCCTCCTCCTCCCCCCCCTCAGACCTCACTGTCCAGCCGGGATGACTGCAGCTCATCATGTGATTTCTCTAGAAAGCATTTGCCAACCATCCCTCCACAGCAACTATTCTACAAGCTCCACATAACCCCGTAAATTCCTAACGCTATTTCATACACACAAATTCATGCACGTTGTTGCTACATTCTCCTTCCCTGGCCTTAAAACCCATGTGGCAGTTTCTCACTGACTGTTAAACAAAAATACCAACTGAAAAACAGTTTTAAGCAGCCACCCTGTCCCTTGTACTCCCCCTTTTCAGGAGGCAACCACGCTCCCCCCGCATCTCATGGCACATGTCACTAGTCATGGAGGAATGTTGACAGAGGCAAACCAGAGGGGATTTCAGGATGTTTCTTTGGAATTTTAGATTTTTTAAATGGTTGGGTTTTTGACAAATTGGGTTCCCAATCCCAAATTATTTAAAACGAAATTCAAAACATAGTAATTGTTACTTCACTTTATAGTCCCAAAACTCTCCAAATACATCCCTTTCTAAAGGCAAAGTTCATACCCATGGCCTCAACCCAACATGGACGGGGGTGCCATTGAGTTGCCGCCTGCCCCGTGTGAATGTTAATAGGCCCCTCTCAATTACTCCAATGCAGACACATTTAATTCAGCTTTTGTCTGTGTGTGTGTGTGTGTGTGTGTGTGTGTGTGGGGGGGGGGGGGGGGGCTAGAAGGAATGCAGATAAATCCTCAGGTAAATACCAGCATAATCAGATCTGTCACACTTCAGCATTGTCCCAGAAGAATGTGTGAATTCCATCCAGAAGGCTCCGAAACGGGTGATAACAACAGTAATCAAGTACCGTCTGTTCTTTTGCAAACAACAAGACAACCAGCAGCATGTACAGTATCTGTTAAATCTTTTTCTTTGTTCGTGTTTTTCCTGAAATTCTTTAACTGCATAATTTCTCCATTTCTTAGGCGCAAACAGACAACAACTTACAATCCAATCAGGTCATAACAAGACAACAAAGACAAGCTCTGGGACAAAACATGGGTGAAACCAATCGGCGCATTTCTTTCTTTACTAGAAACCACTTCCTGTGAGTTTCTTCAGATGCATTGAATTGAGAGAGCCGCTGATACCGAGATCTATGCCCATGAATGGAAGGCTTCACAGTTTTTATCTGAGCTGGCAGGAGTGAGAACTGAGGAGTTGAGGGGGGAAGGAAAGAAAACAGCTACAGATCTAATGACATATAATATTTTCAGTATAAAGTTCCAGAGGATAATAAAGTGAATCTTCATAACATTACGGATAAACTGTACTGTGCATGACTGGCATATTGTCATTTTTCTCTAGCCTTAGATAGATAAAATGTATCCAAGCAGGCAAGTTAAGAGTGAAATCTCCCCCAAAGACCCTTTAATTTGACCACAGTCATTTGCTTA
Organism: Pholis gunnellus; assembly: GCF_910591455.1. NCBI lineage: Eukaryota > Metazoa > Chordata > Actinopteri > Perciformes > Pholidae > Pholis > Pholis gunnellus. The sequence continues at coordinate 12,384,040 of NC_136546.1, forward strand.
GAATTTGATTCTGACACACCAGTGAGGCTTTTTGTTGTTGCAATGACTCATCTGGTGGGTATTTCACTATGTGTATAAAGACCAATATGACAGTACTTTATATTATGCTGAGAGGACAGTGAGTCAGACCAAAGGTAATTCAGAGGTTGATGAGAGTACCTCTGTTGGGTCGGCCCACATCTTCCTTTCCCTCCCAACTTCCTTCATATGACTCACTCACATCAGTCACATTCCTGGACTTCCATACGTACTGAAATATTTTAATTTAGGCACAGCTTGAGGCTACACTGAGCCCTATGGGAAAGACGTCCATATGGTTCAACGTGAAGTTAGAGGACAAAGGCTGGCATTTTATTTAAAACATTTTTTTTATTTAACCAGCTCTGACTTTATTCAACTAACAAATGTCTTTATGTTGACTGAAAACCATAAACCATTAATGTCATTCTCTAATTTGGTTAACCACTTCAACCTTACAAACACGCTATGGTGAGTTCCCAGAGCCCATTGTGACATGTTTTGTTTTGCCTGATCAACAGCCTAAATGCCCAAAGATATTCAATTCAAAACCATATGAGACTAAGAAAACAATAAAACAACCACATTTGAGAAACTGGAAACTCTGAGTTTTTCCAGTTTTGCTTAAACGGTTAATTGATTATTTCAGTCAAAGTAAACATCATATATCTTCAATTAAGAGCTAAAACCAGCTGATACATGAATTGCATAATGATGCTGTTAGACAGAGTGTACATTTAACCTTGAAGCTACTGAAGAGGAAATAAAAAGGAGCGACAGTCTATCAACGAGTCACTTTAAAATTCTTCCTTTCATTAGATAAAAGCTCATTTAATTAAAATATATTTCCATCACAACAATAAATGAATGAGAGTGTATTTTGTAATTAAACCTCAGTCAAGTCAGAATAACCCAGTGCCCTGTCTGGGACGGTGACGCCCTTCATATCTCAGTAAATCAAAAAACGTGCCTGAGTCCAGGAATGTTTAAGGAGGGGTCTTCAATGGTCGGGCAAGTGGGGGGTTGGGGTGCTGGGCGGAGGGGTGGAGGGGCTTTTTCGCAGCCTGTAAAGAAGTAAATGACATCATCGGACAGCAAAGAAGAAAACGCCTCCTACTCTTCCAAGAACTGGATAGGATGATGTTGAAATAATTGGGAGGAAAGGGAAACGAGGGCCATGAGTGTGTGAAACTGGCCGAGATCAGAGAGATTTTTCTTTCAGTGCCTCTCCTTTCTTTTACATTTTTATATTCAGTTTTGCTCCGTTTTTATCTCCAGAATCCACTCGTCTTTAATCCGTCTCCCCTCTCCACCACTTTCCCCTCTGTCTCTTCTATCCTCTTGAGGCCCCATCCTAACCCGTGTGTGGGCCGGAGGGATGGATAAGAATGTCCGGCAGGAAACGCAGTCATTTCTTGACATCACCGCTTCCTCTTCCTTTTTCCCCATTTCCTCGAATCTACACTTCATTCTGTACTCTGCCATTCTTGTCTGTCCAACAACCCTTCCGCTTTTTTTCTTGCTGACATTATTTCTGCACGTAGCGTGATGCAGCGCGATGAGATGAACACTGTAGATGTGACGTCTCAAGTTTTGAGAATTTCGTGACATCTTTTGTTTTGTTTTGCTGGAAAACAATGGAGAATCGTGTTTACAGCGTTCAGCATTGAGGGAGACGGTGTTGGTTCCATAAAATCAATCTTATCTTGCACGCAACGTGAAACAAACAAACTTGAGATCAAGTACGTGTGCTCCTGATACTGTTGGTCCTGATGGCAGTCCAATTTAAGTCCCACGACAAAAACTGTTATTTTACATTTAAGTGAAGAGCAGCATTTCTTCCAGAGGGGTATGTTTAGCAAGTGTTTACCATCTGTTATACTTGCATTCCTGAAATATCTGCACTGCAATTTGGCATTCCAGTTGTTGTTGTTATGCATGGTCTTGTCTTCCAGTACAGACTGAATTGTGAAAATGGGGAAGTGTGGATCTAAAGAAGTCCCTCCCGGCTTTGAAAAGGCCTTGTAAATGGTCCACATTTACAAACGAGTGTGACAGCAAAGAGACGAATGAAAAGGAATTACCAGTTTGTCAACTTGCTGGTTTTATGAGATCCAAAGAAATGCACGTTTCAAATGATTGCATGTGTTCATTGGTAGTCCGGATGGAGGCTTTTTTATCAAATAGTAGAAACAGACCAGGCCAAAAAATGTCTCATCTCGTCTCTGAGCCAAAGAAGAGGGTTGCCCAGCTGTGTTTCATGAGAACAATTGCTCTTATCCTTCATGCTCTTCCTGGCTGCTTATCTATCTTCCTCACCTCAGTCCCGTGTATGGCTCTGCTTAGGATTTGGCAGAGATCCATTAATGTATGCTTCAGCTACACTCAAAAATGGTTCATCTTGAAACAAGTCAATTAAAACACATTTTTTCTTGCAAAGGTCAGAAGGCAATTCCACTTGTTTCCACAACAATTTTACTCTTTTTGAGACTTTTCGAAAAACAAATGTGGGTAACTTAAGACAGGGAGGAAGAAGGAAGATCACTGAAGTATCAAGTATCTAGCACCAAGAAGATTAGACTTAATTCTTGCATCAGAGACAAGTGAAAAACCTCACCTCACTGACACATTCTTGGCACTTATATAAAGAAGATTTGATCATTACTTGCAGGTAAAAAAGGTAAAACTGAATTATTATAGTATATGGATACTTGCTGCACTGTAACAGGGGCCATAACGCCATTAAAGGAGGAGGAGAGGGGGGGGGGGGTGTGGGTCAGTCACATTCCTCATCCATTCTCTCAATCCACCATGTGCCTGGGGGAGGTTAGGGTTTGAGGAGGGAGATTAGGTTCCTTGATGCCGGGAAAGATGAGAAAGGAGCGCCTGCGGAGACGAGAGGGTCCTGGGGGGTCTGAGAGCCCTGGTGGGAGTCTACCATGAGTTTGACCTTATTACAGTAATTTTAGGCCTAATGTACCTGGGACACTCCTTTTAATACTCCAAAGACTTTTTGAGTTTAGTTTAGTTATCTTAAATGATTCGGTCGTGACAGGGCTGCACTCCCTATAAGATATATTAGCATTCTGACGTTAGCATTTAGCTCAAAGCAGTGCTGTGCCCAAGTTTAACCTCACAGAGATGCAAGCTTGTCTTGTAAGACCAGAAACAACAGTACAAATATCTTTGGTGGTAGGGCTCTGTTCAAACATATATATCATAATATATGTTATTAGGCTGTTAAAGTTGAATAATAACAGCTACAATAATAAGCTGTAGAGCAAAACACAAGTGAATTAATGTTACATTTATGACATAAACACTTATGCAGGCTGAGGTCGAGGGGAGGTGTATGGTTGGTATGTTTCGAGGCAAAGTGAGCGTTACTGTATGACGTCTCGGTAGACTATTCAATAGTATATGGAACAATTGGCCGTCAGTGTTTTGGCGAGTGCAGTCAGATGACAGATGAGATCTCTCATTAGCTTGCCATCAGCTGATCTGCCCATGTTGTGGTCAGGCAGAACTTACTCAAGCTTGATTTAGATAGCTAAAACGTCGTTGAGGTTGCTTCTACTACCAGAAACACTAAGATCTGCCCATTGTGTTTGAGCAGGAGGAAAGAAAGGCTCTCTGTCTGATCAGTTTAGAGGCTCAGACAGCAGTTGACAAATCACAGCTTTCTAATAGAGTTCTTCTATCCCCTCTTGCCCTGAAGTGTATCCTTCAAGCCGCCACTTCATAACAAATGAGTGAATAAAATATGCTGCACTGATGAATATAATTGAACTACTGACTGGACAATGATGAATCTTGAGGGACTGGGGGCCTTTTAAGCACTTCAATCTAAAACTCTGCCTCTCTAACACTTTCCTCTGGGATCACCGCCTTTCACTGCGGGAAGGAAATCATTCTGATAGCTTGCACCAAGTTTGATGGATCAGCGTCTCCACAAATACAGTACAAACCCAGGACAAAATTATTCCTCCCAGTAGTTTGACTACAGTAGAAAAAGACGCACCCGGACCTCTTTCCAGGAAACCTGTAATGAGTATTGTCAGTTGGAATGCAAAAGGAATACGGGCAAAAATCCAGGAGGAAGAATCAGGCCGCTGGATTGTGTTGTGATGACTGTATAGCCTTATTGGCAGAGACCAGACGGAGCTTAAGTGAAGGGAGAGGTCCCTTCCACAGGCATGATGAACGTTTTGGCAACATGGCTACAAATGTCCCTTGTGTCGAGTCTGAGTAAGTCCATCCTGGAATGAAATCATGGCCACACACACATGAATACACAGACACACACACACACACACACAGACACGCACAGCCTGCAATTTGTTCAACTATAAAAGTTAACACCTGTAACCAAAAAAGAAATAAAACTGTAGCAGAGACGGAGACTCTAGTAAATCATTTCTCATAATTCATGACACACTTGGACTGCTACAGTATGTAGTACAATTTGACACATTGTACAACATCCTACTTCATTTCATTACTGATTAAAACGTCTGCACTGAATAATATTATTGTCCATCACAAGTTCCAGAGACTGAAAAAACCTAAAGTGATTCCGTTTCTAATAACATGACAGAGAAACATTGCAAAATTCACCGTGAAGTATTCATTAGTATATCATTTATTTGATAAACTAATTAAAGTATGTACTTTCTGTCTACAACGGTTTGAGTAATCGTTCAAGCACAAGTAAAGCGAGCAACAGATGTTCTTTGTTCTTCTTTTGGACCGACATCATACAGTTCTGACACTGACTCGTGCACAAAGTTTAATGAATAAATTCAAAAAAACTTATTTAATATGGTGAACCGCACCCATCTGATCCCCTCAGTAAGATGAAACAAGCAGAAATGCAGGATTTGACCTAGAAAGGATGTCTACACACAAACACTAACTGCAGTGAACACAAGAACACACAAACACAGTCAGCATTCTCTCTCCCTCTCAAAACTTCCAGAAAACTTCATCTGTCCTCTCTTAAAGCCTGTGAGGCATCTGGGAGGGACCGTCAACGCTCCGGCCAGTGAATTACATCAGCTATGATGTCAGTCTTTGGGCTCCCACTGCACCTCATGCGCCCACACCCCTAAAACTAGCAACTCAAAACACACATGCAGGCTGAGGTATGCGCATCTACATGAAGGTAAAACAGCACACAACAAATGTTACGTTACTAATGAGACAAACGTCTTAAAACACATGATTTTCTCATGTACACAAAAATAAGTCTAGTTGGAGAGAAGTGACAATATGTTTTGATTTAATGGTTAGGTGCACTTTGCTATAGAATGATGCAATAGGTGGCTGCATCATTCATGGATGAGTGTGAGTTAACGGCTTTCTCTCTATACCCTTCTCTATTTTTGCACCTTCCTTTCTCTCGCTCTTTGCTTGCCTCTCTGAAAAGAAACATTTCCCCTGAAAACTCTGCTTCCACGTAATATTTATTTAGTTCCTCTCTGTCTAATAACTCGGTGTAAACTCTACATTCCTCAGCCTAAGCTCTCCTGTCTGGGCTTTCTCAGCCCATCTGGCACTCAAAGAAAGTAAAGACAGACTTAAAGAATGATTTTGAAACAGTATCTGAGCCAAATTGTTCGCCATTTTTATGCAAAACCGACGGCAAGCAGACTCAGTGTTTGTATTCACAAAAGGGGTCGACTACTGACGGACGCACTGGAAAATGTATCTCCACACCGTCCTCATAATTTGATACCGTTTTAAACAAATACTTTCTGTAATTTAATAAAAAATTCCATGACAGATGATAAGAGTAAAATATTTTTGCTGCTACATATATACAGTATACCAGCAGTTCGCTTTTCGTACAAACTGGACTTAAACTAATTGACTTTCCTTCTAAAAAATGCCCATTAAAGTCTGTTTTTGGGTGTGGCGTTTCACCATCGGGTTGACCTCAAACTGAAAACACTCTGGTATACCTGATAGAGCAAGATTATGGTTGTGTGTTTGTGTATGCCTGTGCATGCATGTGTGTGTGTGCGTTTGCTCATGCGTCAGTCTTTTGATGTGCAGCCTGTCTTTTGTTGTTTTCCGTTGTTATCAGAGAGATTCCCCTCTCTTCCTGTCTCCCACAATGCATTGCTGTCTTTATCAGGCTGCACAAGAGGTAGAGAAGTGCTGGGATGTAAAACCCCTCCATACCTTCCACTTCACTATCTTCTCTCTTTTCCCCTAAAGTGCATCTCCCTTCCTTTCACTCCCCTGCTCTCATTTAATCTCTAGCCTTGAAATTATTTTCTCAACTTCAGTTGTTTTCTGTTGTTTGTCTCCAGTTTGTAGTCCTTCTGCTGGTGAGACAGGTTCGGTGAGGGAATGATCAGCTGGCTGGTTCATTCGTAGGTCAGTTCAGACTTTAAGGGTCCACTCTGTTCCCAGTTTAATCGGGTAGAGCAGGGTCCTGGTGCCACGGCTATCGAGTCTGTGTGTGAGTACGTGTTGTACCCAAATGGATCTCAGCAGATCCACAATCAGCTCTCATCATGTGGTGCCAAGAAGAAAAATATCTTCTTTTTAAGGCAAGAAGAGGAGTGTGAACTGTGAAGGGCAGGAAAAATGAGACGTGTGTGTTCAAAAGGTTTGATTATATTGACTTGAAGACAATACGACTTGGTTTTGTGGACGTGACATCAAATGGTCTGCCGTCTTTACTTGTCTACCAGTCAGTGCACAAGATTTAAGAATTCCTGACCCCCTCTTTTCTGTTCTATATCTTTCCACGTTACTAATTAACTTACAGTACATGTCCACAGAAGCAACGATTTCAACAACCAAATTACTCTCCGTTAGTTCACATGCCACATCAACTCCTACGCTCTGTATCTGTGCTCTGAAGAAGGTATTGGGTTACTCTATAAACGGACAGAATCGCTTCATTAAATAGCTTATTAAATAGGTTATTTGACGGAGTGGTATGTGACATATCTCTGTGTTTTAAGTAGTGTAGGGTTACCCCTTCCCCTGGGCCATAACATATTATGAAATGCGCAGGTTGCTTTGTGCGGGGCCCGGGTCACGGCCTGCTAAATATTTAGGGAGGGTGTACAGGCCCCTGCAGCCCTCCCAGATTGAGGGAGACACGATAGAAATGGCAAAGAAAATAAACAAACGTAGGTCTGGAGATAGGAGGGTGCTGCTGGAGATGGACAGAGCAGGTTGGTGCACATATGAATTTAAGTCGGAGAAAAAAATGTTGGCCAGTTAGTTACTGGCTAATAATTATCTCAGGTTACCAATAAAAAAGAATGTTCATTGTGTCCTTAGAGTATCTTCCAAAAGGCCAAAGACAGTCGTCTTTAAATACATCCACTTTATAAACACAGGTTTATAGAATAGTCTACTAAACATCGAGAGCAATGAGGCCTACCTCTGTGTTCATCAGGTTTGACTATAATCTCTATTAACAGATTTTGCATCCATATGCAGAATCTGTTGGCAATGGGACAAGACTGGTATTGGACATGTTCTGTTTTCTGTTCGTAGTCCAGTAATGTTCACCAATTCGTTCGAACGGGCTTTAGTTGAATGCTGGTAAAAAAAAGTCTGTGTGGAGAGCGAATGAGGCGGAACGCATTGGCCGAAATGCAATCTGGAAATCCATCGGCTATTGTCTGACGATGAGTTAGCTTTTTATTGGTTTAAAGTCAGCTTGTAAACTGGCTACTTGTGAAACAATCCTGTCGTACACGTCGTCTCTCAACTCCAACTCCAGTCTTTCATCTTTAGCTGCAAATCGGACTGTAAACAACAGCACACGGAAAAGGAAGTCATGGCCCGGATATTTGCTGGCTACAGCGGAGCCCGGAGAGGCTTATCCGACGTCAGACCGATAGCCGATGGGTTCCGAGATAAATAAAGACACTTTTGAAAGGGAGGATCAGAGAGAGATCAAAAACAAGATATTTCTTACATTTGTTTGACAAATTCAAAGTGATAGTTCTGCAGATGCTCACACACATGGATATGATTAGAGCTCAGAAACTGTCTACATCTGCACTGAAGTGAAGCATCACACACAGACCAAGTACACATTTCAAAAATGGGTTTTTGTATGCGAGTAGAGATTTACATGCAATCACTTGATGGGTAAAGAAATAATGAGGGGAACAGGGCGACAAAGAGTATGTTGGGTGTGTGTGTGTGAGAGAGATAGAGAGAGAGAGAGAGAGAGAAAAGCCCATGTAGGTGTCCCCCATTTGTTGACAAAGGGATTATTTGAGGATCAAGTAAATCTTGCAAATCCATCAAGACAACTGCAGACAAGAATCTGCACACACACACACACACACACACACACACACTGACAACTGACCCCACACAAACAAGCTTACCTTTGGCCACTGCTGAAGAAACAGAACAAAATCCCAGACACAAACACACACAAACATCACTTCCCCTACCAACCACAGGAACATCACCCAAAGTCACACACTGTAAATAAACAGTTTTGACGGGACAGATACACACATATACACACACCTTCTGCCAGCGTGTTGTCCTCTGAGTGTCCATTCAGACTGGTCATGCTGGAGATTAGTCCATTTTTCTCCAAAGGCTAAAAAAGACACAGAGAGAAGAGACGCTCAAAAAGGTATTTCAAATACAAACTTTGTTAAAAAAAGTGCATTAGCATACACAAGGGTAAATTGGTGGTTTCTTTTCCTTTGAAGGAATAGTTGGACATTTTGGGGAAGACTGCTATTTATGAAAGATTTCTACCACTCTCAGAGCGGTGTACAGCCAGGAGGCAATTAGCCTAGCTTAGCAACTTCCCCATCATGTTTTATGATCCACGAAGCAGCCTGCCAGAATGCTATCAGATCCTTATAATGGTGCCACTACGATTTGCATCCCTTTTATTTAAAGATTAACTTTTTGCATTTTTTTGCCATTAGTGGAAGTGTGTCGTGGCAGACAGGAAGCGGAGAGAGAGCAGGGGGCAATGACATGCATAAATAGTTTTTTAGCAGGCGGTACAATTCATTTTTAACAGACAAAAACAAGCTACACAGAAATCCCTCAGACATAGTCATATAACAACATCACAGCGAAAAGGAATATTATAAGAATAATGATCAAAAATAAATGTTTCCATTATAGGAATGGTGTGTTAACAAGTAAATAACACAGTGTCTGGCTCACAGCACCTTATCAGTCGGATCTGGGTCCTTTTCCTGGTAGTGACCAGCTCCGACTGACAGCCGTACAATGGCAGGCAGGCCAGAGCTTTGTCTGTCCCGGCCAGGGGAGAGGGAACCAGAGCCTCCCCACAGAGCTGCTAATCTAACTAATGGACAACTCAGGCTCCATTCCCATCAGCCCAAACTCCTTCAGGAAAGCCCTGAAAGATGACACCACAGAGGAGACTCTGCCTGGGACAGGTTGGGAGGGACGTACTAAAAGATGAGAAAACAAAGGTGAGAGCTGGTTTATGGCGGGGGAGGGACGGTCGTCAGCTGGGGGGGATTTAGGGGCAGCTACATTTTAAGTCCAGTCCAATGTCTGCTTTTGTTTGCAATTGTAGATGTAATCAGACACATTAACTCCAAAAATACAATACATCCACATAATACAACCACGCCCTTTACCCCCGTTTAATCCCTTCCAGGCGCTCCAGAAACTCAATGTTCGGTCACAATATAGCTCTGGACTGTTTCCCTAAATTTGCAGCATGAGATCATTTCCATCTGCCTTTAATATTGACACATTTTACTAATCAAAAGAAACACCACACTTGCAACCCATGCACGAGCACGCGAGAGCCCTGTAGGACTTGCAAAATGTGTCTGCAATTTGCGAGTGACAGTTTATTTGTGAAACAGGACGCTGCCTCTATTTGGGATCTGCATGAGTACTAGCAAATAGCTTCAAGCAAGTCGAGATCATTCTTACATATTGGAAGTAAAAAACTCATTGGCTCAAACGTCTTTCACACAGCGTAGGATGGTGCCGTCATTTTTGTCCTTTGAAAGCCATCAGGACCTCTGATCAGATTTGGTGTGGGAGCCATCGGCAGGCCTGCATCAACCCCGCCCAACCCTAGTCTACCTCATGACTGGCATTCCCAGCATTCTTTGCCGTCAGCCCACCTCCCCCAAAATGGCCACCCTTTGACCACCTCTGTCCCTAAGTTACCTAATAAGCCCCCTCTGACCCCGTCATAATGCCACTCCTTCTTCTGGCCGTCAAATATGCTGCTGCTGTTTTCTCACCACAGCAAGACTCAGGTTCAACAGAGCGATGGCAGAGAGTGCTTCGGGACGAGGATGAATGAGCCTCCTGCGTCATTATATAATCAGGGAACCCACGATCCATGGGAATTACATCCATAATACGTGAAGTCAGATAAATTGTCTCAGGTGTGCTCACTTGCCTGGAAAGACAAAAATCTGGATGAGGTGGTGAATCTCGCTCATCTCTGTGGACGGCATATAGATAAGATATAAGAAGTGTATAAGAAGTGGACGTAGTCATCGTAACGCCACCCATTGGTTTGTGGACTGCCGTTATGAAGCCTCGAGTTCTGGAATTTGGCCGTCACCATCATGGATTATGGCCTTTGCCATTTTTACTTTTTGCAACTGTTAAACAGAAGGGACTATATTTGGAATGCGGAAGAGTGACGTAGAGACGCTGTTTACGGCTCTGGTAGCTGCTGCGACCTGTCAATCACAGTAAGCCCGCCCTAAAGCATACTCTGCTTAGTAGTCTATTTTACTCTAAATGGGACCATCATTTACTAAATGAACATCATACTATAAACTCATGTTTACAATAGTAGCTGAGGTAATAAATCAAGTGAGAAGTAAGATCATTTTCTCATAGACTTCCATACAATCTGACGTATTTTTGCTACCAGACGAGTGAAGCCCTGCTGGCCAGAGTAGAGAGAATTTGACGACACTCTCACATTGGCTTCACTCAGCAGAACCGCAGGTTGCCGCCTGGTCGACGGTCAAGACAAGATGGATTGTGGGTAATGTAGCCAGCAGGTTTTGACAAGGAAGAAGAATGCATGGAAATGAAAAAAGACAATGTCTCCGGTTCTGCTGCGTGGTATCTCACGCCGTTTTTTCCCCTTTTTCTTAACTGTCCATTGTGAGTCTGTCAATTCTCTTAATTCTCATGTAATCAGGTAAGGAAGGAGGATTTATCCTCATAGGTAGGATCGTATCCCACCCCTAGAGAAATGATTGAGCATGAAAGGCTGTGTTGGTATGACAATTGCAGTTTTACTGAACCTAAACTGAACTGACCCAAAAAGCATTGCGTTGACTGAGCTGCTCTGAATTCCTTTTGCGAGTTCCCAGACTGAATATTTTGAAGCTTCACTGCCAGTAGTGCATTTTTTTACGTCTGCTTGGTCAGCAGGGTTTGCCACAAAGACTTTAAGACAGACTTAGACCTGCTGGTCACAAAACAAAACATCTGCTCAACAAAACAACAGCAGGGGAAAATGTGGTTTTCTATGTAATGTTATCTGTTATTCAGGAGCAACTGTTATTGTTCCATTTGGCAGCATTACTTAACACGTCTAGATAGAGGGGCGTACAGGAGAGATACCTTCCCTCATGTGCAGGACGTACGTTCTGTATATGTAGACGTCTGTGTGCTTAGTGATGTGTGAACATGATATTCATTATTCAATTAACAGGTAGCACTGAAGTGTCAACTATCTGTTAACACCTCCTGCTCCCGTCTCTCTTTTAACCTGTTTGAACTCTTTATGTTTGTTCTCGGTCTCATCTTCATTTATCACAAGAGGCTACATACTTACAAAGGATGATTTTATCTCCCTGCTTCCCTCTTTGGAGCCTCTTTCACTGGAGTGTTTACACATTAGGCACTTGGCATCCGTCTGCCAGCAGTCTTGTGTGGCGCTGACGGTAATTGCTGTGTCACCATTCAGACATATTAATAATCGCTTGTCTTATTACAATGAGTGGCAGACAGGTAAAGCCCAACTGGACAAATACTTTAACGGGTTAAATCATAAATCCTTGATATCAACATCAAAGAATAAGGCTGGTGATATTCTATAATTTTCTTTTTGTCAACAAATCTCTAGAAAAGACCAAAATCAACAATGAATTGATCCTTCTGGCTGCGTTGCCAAAAGCCTGATTCAGCTCATTCTTCTGTGTCATTGAGCTCCAATGTTGTCCACAAACACGTCAATGAGCCACATCGTTGCACTGGATGACATATTATTTCATTATGATGAACGTGGGCACTGTAGTTTATTTTGAATGCTTGTGTATTAATCTGCTACTGAAAATAGTCCCAAACAAAGGATTTTTTTACCCCTATTTGAGCAACATTTACTAAAAACTACATGTGTCCAGCTGTTTGAGAAAATCACTGAGCCGTTTTCTAAAGATCGTCAATAGGAACCAACGAGTTTTAGGCTCAGAGCCACAGACAGGAAAGTCAAAAGGCAGACCCATTGATGGTTATGATCTTTTCATGGTATTTAGAATAATCATACACCTAGCTACACGGAAAGTGCTGGCAGATCAGGGTTAATAACTTGACAGAGCTGTGTTTTTACCTATTCCACCTGTGCTGCAACATTACATTTCCTATATCGGCCTAAGCTAAGGTAGCAACGGAATAATTTGCTCCTGCTCTCAGTTGCGACAGCATGTGAATACTGACTTTCTCTGTTTTCATGACACTGAGCTTAACGTTTAGCACACTACACCAAAGTTCTTTCCCAGCAGCAAGATCTCTTGACAAGGACATTTGGGTGACAAGAGCTGGTAAACTTACTCAAACTTCAACAGACTGATCATATCTTGCTGCCCCGTAGGGAAGTCTGTGTGTAGAATTGTCTTTCGTGCTCCTTGATGACAAAAAAGAATACTTCAAAGCCAAATTAGTGAGTCCACTTTGTGCAATAAAGCTTTCAGATAAACTTAAAATCCTTCCCTCCTGATTGTCCACAATGACCTGCAATTTCAGAATCAGCACTGGAGGAAAGATTAGATTGTCTCTTTTGTTATGATCTTTTCTCTCACTTTACTACTCTTTCTGCTTCACTGTTATCCTGAATTTATCTTTTATTCTTATTTTCTCTCATGTGCCTCCCTCAGTTAGGCTACTTCCTGGCTGCACCTCTACACTCCGGGAGAGAGACGACCCGCTGTCTCCTAAATCACTCCACAAAGGCCAGCGGAGGAGATTTATATCCCCTAAACCAAACACAGAACGCAGGAGGAGGGGGTTAATGGAAAAGAAGAGGGTGACGCAGCTGGCAAATTACATCTCAAGCGCAGGTCCCTTGTCTATAAGGAGAGGCAGCGAGAAGAGGCAGAACTAATATGCAAAAAGTGTTTGGTTGACATCTGATCCACTCAAATAAAACAGAAGAGCCTTCTTGTGGGTGAAATTGACTTAGGAGCTCACGTGGACAAAGACAGTAGGGTCGTTGTGGTTTGGAGCTCGCATTTGACTCCTTTTATTTCGTATCCCTGTCGTGATTTATACAAGCTACAGTCAAGATGGTTTGAAGCCTTTAAATATGGGGATGGAATATATTTGAGAATCCTTGTAGAAACAAGCAGCTATCAGATACAGTAGGCTGATATCTTCCAGCTCACCATGAAACTAGCTGTACTTGTCAACACAGGGCGCAACGATGATGAAGCGGAAACAGCGGTCGTGGATTCGCTCCATCTGGCCGACGTGGTTTATTGATAATGACTCAGCGAGGTGCTGATGAAAATGCACACGGTGGAAACTTAGCCGTGTAACGCTGATTCAAAATGTCATTAACTTTTAACCTTGCACAAATAAGAAAAGAAAGTGCAGTGTCACTCACATTAAATTCTGCTGTCTCAGTGAATGACTTTAAATAACACGAGCAATCACGGTAGGATTGCTCCCAAGTGAACATATGCACACACGCACGTAAACTCTCAGTAGAAGATAACAGGCTTAAAAACTCTCTGTGGGGTCGTAGTTTGTACGTGACGGTTAACCTAGCGACCTCTGACCTCTGAGGTGTAGACAGAGTCTCACAGCAGACGAAAGGAGGATGACGCCGTTGGAGGGGGCGACTGGGAGAGGGGAGAGATAAAGGCAGAGAGGAGCAGGAGTGAGAGGAGGCGAACGCAGAGATGGGAAGATAGAAAGAGAGAGGAGATGAGAAACAGAGCAAGGAGGAGGAGAAATAGACGGCAAGAAAGTAGTCCTAATGTTAACGACATATTAAGTTCAATCATCCTGTTGGAGTCTATTGTTAAGGCTTATTATTTTTGGTTCTTATTCATTTTTTAACGAGGAATATTCTCACTACTTTTTAAAAAACAAAAATTGGGCATAGTAGATTAGGCATCAGAGACTCTATCAAAGCAGTTACAGGAATATTTAAGACATTTTGGGAATTTGGCTTCTCAATCTTGTTGGATGAGAAGATTGATATCGCTCCTATGTCTGTATGATAAACATGAAGCTACAGCCAGCAGCCGCTTAGCTTCTTACATTTTTGCTCTACATTAAAATCTATTTTAACCTGCATTTTTGCAAGCTAGACATAATATTCAAATGAACAGATTGAGCGAGCTCTATCTATAATTTAAGGAGAGCATTTAGTAAAGTTAGCTTTAGCTTCCCCACGTGGATGATGTTTGGCCAATAGTAGCCGTGTAAGTATATCTCAACTTCACCAATAAGCTACTCGAAGCAGGTTTAATCAAATTGCGAGAGGTATTTGCTTATAAATATTTCACATTAGTCTAATGGGAGGTTTCAGGGGCCTGTGTGACCATCATGTCTGTCTCTCTCGCTCTCCCTTCATGTCTCTTCGCCCCTGCCAGCCCCCAATCTATTATGCCTGACCCCCACATTCAGTACATACCAAAGATCAAAGCCCGACAAGAACCCCAAAGAGCACTCTCACTGTTTCCACAATCCTTTAACTCTGCTCAGGTGCTCAGACAGTAAGTACCTGTGCTCCTGTGTGTGTGTGTGTGTGTGTGTGTGTGTGTGTGTGTGTGTGTGTGTGTGTGTGTGTGTGTGTGTGTGTGTGTGTGTGTGTGTGTGTGTGTGTGTGTGTGTGTGTGTGTGTGTGCAGTCCAGAGCAGTTTGAAGCAAAATAAACCGTTAATAATAATAAATCTGTCAACTCTTCACTCGTGAACACACAAACACAAGCTTGATATGGAAAAAGCTGTCCAAAAGTGAGGCTGCCAACTTTTCTATTAGTTTATCTTTCAATTAATGAATGTCCTTCCAGTCTGGAAAGAAGTGTTCTGCAATTCATGACACAATATAACTTACCAGTTCAGGATTAGAGTGCTCAAACTAAGTAATATGACAGTTTTTAAAAGAGTTTTGGGTTCGGCCACCTTGAAAGTCACGAGAGGGTTGCCAAAGTACTATTCCATCATTGTGTGGGAACGCAAGCACACAATTTCACTGGAATCCATCCAACGTTTCACCAACGGACACTGGCTTCCTTAGAGCCACGCTGCTGCAACACCTTGTATATCGAATCATTAGGGCCAATGCATTGAAAGGACTCAGTCTCAGTTTTATAAAACACTTCCAACACAGCACAGCTGTTCAAATGCTGTGTTATTTTACTGTAACGGTCAACGGTCAGACATGTGAAAGACTTCCAACTGACTTGCTATTTGCATTTAAAAGCTTTAAACGGTATAGATCTTTCTTTGCAATGATAACTTTGTGGCCCATCACTGTGTAGCCCTGGAAACAACATCAGTCTGTTTGCATGACAGTCAGCTGTATTTGATTTCAGGCCGGTTAACATACATGACGTGAGAAGACAACTAGAGGCAGACTGAATTAGATAAATAAAACAGCACAGGGACAGACCGAGTAGAAAGAAAGAAATGCAAAACCAAAAGACTGAGTGACCCCATGGAGTCACACACCTGTTAGCTGCCATTTTAGGACGACATATCAAACCAGGTTGTCCTCCTCTACCTACATCAGTGCATCACTAACCCTTAACCCGAAGTCTCTATACCTCCCACAATTGGTCTGTTTTTCATCACCCCCATCCCTTCATCTGTGCGGCTGCTACACTTGAACAGCAAACGGAGCCAAACAACAACAACGGCCCGCATGGTCGCCGGAAAGACCCCCCAGGACACGATCATAATCAGGCCACACAGGCCAGCGTTTGACCCCAGGGGCCTGCCTCTCTAACTGGGTTGAAATAACAAATCCACCCCCTTTGCTGACCCTCCTGTCATGAATCTCTAAATATCTCTGAGCCCCGATAAGCATCTGAGCTCCAGAGTCATATGTGAGAAAAGAAGATGACTAGTGCGAGAGGGTGTCTGGAACGCATACAAACGCTTTAAACATGGCTTTAATTAGTGAGACATTTAAACCAGACTGTTATTTCTGGCTTTAGGCCTCAAATTACTTTTTGATTATTGCCCTACTAATGTCTATTTGTTTAAAGTATTGGCACAGAAACAACATTCAGGGTCAAATGCGTCACTTCAGCTTGGAGCTATCCAAATAGTTTGAAGAACAGATTTTAGGTATTTTTGGACTGTGGGGTGTATGTGGCTGTAAATCAGCGGCAAGAGGGACATTAAATTAGGTTAAAAATACAATAAATACAGTTAGGGGAAGCGATAACTAGCATAAGTGGATTCGGACACATTATCTTAAAGGAGCTGTATTCAACACTCCGTTGAGAGGCAATCGAAATGCTCCCACTTGCAGATCTTGCACTATGAAGTTATTATTGATCAGCACAGAAAATCAAGTCTCACTATGTTAAAACATGATGCATGTTCTGTTTTTATGCATTGTTTTATGATCCAATACTGTTTGGACTTGTATTTAATTACTTAAAGATGTAATTCAATTCAATTCAATCATTTTTAAAACATTTAAGTCAATAAACTAGCTAACTTGAAGTTTGGTTATATTTTTGCTGGATTAATGTAAAGACTGGATGGAAAACAGAAACACACTACAAATACCAATCCAAACAGAGACAATCAAACTATTCACAAAGGGCAAACAACTATTGCCCTAATGGAACCAGCAACCCCTTTCACCTTACATGCAACCGTTTGATCCATTCTTGGTATAAAAATATTGATTAGTTCAGCCTTTAGCACGGGAGCAGATATTTACCTGTCAGCCATGAGACATGAGGAATTTGTTATTTCTATTTAGTTTTTCTCACATGTTGTGGGTTGTTGTGGGTGCCATTTAACGTTAACACAGTTAAAGAGACATGTGAAAGAAATCAGCTTTAAATGGAAGTATGTTTTCTTACCAGAACAACCAACTCCTCAGTGTTCCTTGTCTCATTACTTTCATTTGTCGGCTTAGCGGAGCAGGAACAGTAAGGGCTTTAATCCACTAATGCAATTACTTAGTCTAAACCAGATTTACCGCCTCATGGTTGTTTCCCTTCGTTTACTAGTCAAATTGAAGTTTATCTCCACGTCTGTACAAAATGTTATCACTTCATCAGTTTATCCTGTTACACATTTGTGTGCAATTATCATTATTAGCATATCAATTCTTCAGCTATAGCCAAAAATGTCTCATGTGAGGTCACAGAGACCTTTGACCACCAAAATCAAATCAGTTCAGCCATAAGTCCAAGTTTGTGACAAATTTTCCGCCTGGTGTTCCTGAGATATCGTATTCACAAGAATGGGACGAACCGACAACCCGAAAACAAAATGCCTAAAAGTACGCTAGCTGATGAAACCTGTTGACGTCTGAGCAGCTTCTCTGGGAATTACCGTACAGTCGGACTCGAGGAGGAGGTAGTAGTCCTTATTTTAATAAAGCAGTGAGCAGTTGTTCGCAGTCTAAAACAACAATTCCATTCACCTCAAATGAGTAAGCAGTGACCGCCTGATTCACTTCAATGTTCCTAATTATCCTGAGACAGCTGGGCATCATAAGACACGTGTTACAGAGTCCAAAAGCAACAGTACATACAGTAACGTATGCGCTTTTACTTCGTGAGGTTAGCCATGACTCTTCCAATTACAGTTGGAATCTGTTTTGCTGTTCATGCTAGTTAGAGCCGTAAAGTAAGCCCTGTGCTCTGACCTTCATGTAAGTATTAGTACTGAGCAAAATGTACGGTACTTGTATCAAAAGTAAAAGTTCTCATATTATGCAGCAGAATGGCCCCTGTGAGTGTTATATTATATTGTTGGTATATTATTGTTGATGCATTTATATGTGAACAGCATTTTAGGTTGTATCTGGTTGAATTTTAATAATAGTTGAATTTACAGTAGCACAAAGCATCATATTCTATATCCTTATTATAGATCATAATCTGCAAAGTAACTTCTAACTATAGCTCTCAGACAAATGTAGTGTACGTACTAAAAGTTACAATGTGTTTCCTGAAACGTGATGGGAGTATAAAGTATAAAGCAGTGTCAAATGGAAATACTCAAACAGACAGCTTATATTGAATTTGAATCCTTGAATACATGAATTCACCACTGTCGTATGTTTTTCAAGTCAATGGGTTTTACTGATGTTTGACGGGGATTATGATATACAAGCGTTTGGTCAATACAGTAAATCTCAGGCACCTCAACTGTAGAGATAAGGGCGGCTCCACCGTCCTGTATACTAACCAAGAAAGCAGCTGCACCGAGGCAATGATTCACAGTTTGTCCTTCAAATGCTCCGACTCCCACGTGCACCGTAAGCACACCGGTACAAAACACACACACACACGCACGCGCACACACACACACACACACACACACACACACACACACCGTGGCCTCACACATCTTCCACTGTGCTCTGTGATGCTGTTAGTGCTGCATCAGGACCAGAGCTGATGAAAAATGGATGCGGGAAAAAAAGAGCAACAGAAGGCAGCGAGAGAGGTGAACAAGTTCATCGCAGAGGGGACGAGCGTACCTCTTACAGCCCTAAATAAATTACCTTACGTGGGCCAGAAAACCCAACAATGCAAGGAGACGGATCTTTAGCTGACAACAGAGAATCAACTGGATGAGACGTTAGATTGAATGTTCATGTTTTCCTGATTAGTGACCTCTAGTAGTCTTGTAGATGATAACTGTTCTTACTCAACGGCGGAAGTAACACGCCGCAAAGTCTATCTGCCTTTGCACTTGTGATATCAAGTGCCATATTTCCGGATGCAATTCAAGGGCAATTCAATACACATCTTAAGTGGATTTTGGCCATACTCCAAGTCCACATGTTGGTGGTCTAGCATGTGAAGCAGCTTGATGACGGCTCAAAACCACTAGAAGAATGACTTGAAAAACCTATTTTGTTTTCTTTCTGCTGACAATGACGCCAGAAAAGAAATTGCTCACAGGGGTCGATTTCGAAGGCAAATTACCAGTTTGTTGTTTAGCTATGAAAGCTTGTTGGACCTGGCTTACTGCAGCAAACTGGGCATCATGAAAGAGCCATTTTGTTTCAGCAGATGCAAGAAGTGACGTCAAACAAAATGGACAAACCTGGTGCATTTTCACTCTCGTTTCCACTGAGTGCAGAGCAAAGACCTAACAGGTGCAAGACAAGATAAAAAAGATGAATCATGGAGCTAAAATAGAAGACGGCGAAAGAGAGTAGAGGGAAAATGGATGAGCAAGTCCACAGAGGCCTGTGATGTAACAGAGGTAAAAGATGCTATTTTGAGCACAGTGTCGCAGTGGAGGACTCAGCATAGACTTAAACAGAAGGAGACCTTCAATTCTGAACCCACGAGACTCTTTGTGCCTCATCAGTTCCAACTTAAAAACATTGATAAGGGAGTAAATATCTTTAACTGAAACAACGATCTAATTATGCAGCGAGACATATCCTCCTTCGTCATTCGAATCTCAGAGCATTCCAGCCTCCTCTGCTGCATGAGGACACAAAAAACTCTGCTAAAGACGCTGATGTTGCAGAGTCTTCCAATCATAATGATTGATTGGGACAGAGGAGCTGTAACAGTCCCCGTGGGGCGCTGAACAGGCCGAGCCCTGCTGGCCAGACCTCACATATTCAATAGCTCATCATTACAACAAGCCGATGCTTCTCAGGGGGGATATCCCCTCCTCACACCTCCGCCATCAATACTGAGGAGAAACACTGATACTGGATGGTCATGTGAGTTTATGCACTGCAAAAAGTGTACCGTCTAAATTGAATAAAAGCGTTTTCCAATTTGTGTTAACGCAATTCCGAGCAAAGCCTCAGCATGAGCACGGCACCACAGGAAACACGTCAATATCCGAAACAAGTCTCCTTTGCTTTCATCTCTCTGGCATCGCTTCAAGTCTCTCGTTCCCTCTTTTAACGACATTAGACATTAAACCGAGTGTGTTGGCCGGAGAGGAAATAGAAGATACAGAGCCCTTTCATGTCTGAGAAATATGTCTTGTCAAGCTTTTCTGTCCTCTCAAGTCATCTCACACTCCTCAGATTTATGTTGCTATAGCATGACCCACGGGTTGAGACTCACTGCCCTAAATCACACGGATTAGGATGTAATGTGGTCATATATAGTCTCACTGCATACATACGTACATATAGTAAATACTGCAGGGGTCATAGGAAAATTAAACAACTCTTTAAGATTTTTCTGAGTTCAAAGTTGAAACTAATAAGAATTTGTTTTGTGCATTTGAACAAACCAACAGCTAGAACCAGATCTTTTAAACAAAAGGTCTATAAACCTAATTAATACATAAATGACGTGCTCTTTTACTGTAGTCAGTGTCCTCTAACTTCTAATGATTCGGGGAAATTGTTTTTGTGTGTTTTGAATGGAGATGGTAAAGATGAGCTGGGAACAGAGCACAGACACTGTATAAACAAAAACAAGCACTGCAGACCAAAAAATATGTAACACTTTGATGTTGATGCCATTTTGGGATTTCATATTGTCCTGTGATCTCATCATTAGATCAAATTATTGGGTTGAAATCTAATTGGTAGGGGAGAGGAACAAAAAAGCTCAGTTTTTTTCACATCCTCAAACACACGTCTGTTTTTTACTGGCAGTAAATCTGAGCGATGGAAAATAGAAAGCCGGTCGAGGGACAGATTCATTAGCAGAGAGCTACTTCCTGTTGCACTTCGACAAGAACAAGAGAAAAGAGAAGAATAATCATCATTATTCCAGTTTTCTACTACAGTTTACAGAGCGGTGGTAATGGATCTGCTGCAGAACATTCAACAGTGGATGTATGTTTCACACAACTTTATACTATTTGAGTTCAGCAGTCACTTAATGTTTCGGAACATTTTTGCAAATTTTGTGACTTCAGATGTATAATTCATCCCAATGAACAAAGCTTTCACGGACCAAATAAACACAACTGCTCTAAGTAACAGTATGCACACTGAAAGTACAGTTTGGGGGTTTAGTTTGCTTTTTTTGCCGGTGGGAAACTGATTTATATTGGTATATTTCATAGTGTATTTTGTCCTTTTACATACATTTTCTTTCTTTAGCTCTATTAACTGAATTTGTCTGACAGAAACTCACTGAGCTCAACGTAAAGATGAGCTGGTTGACACAGATAAACCTCTGGAGCAGTAAACTATCATTGGCTGATAAATAACAGTAAATCATTTTCTAATATTCTGCATGTAGTTGTCTGTTTCCTCATAGCTTGTGAGCAGTCTCGGGCCTGTTCATCACATGGGGATTCTTTGCTAATACTAAAACAAACACAAACATTTGAGTTTGATTGCATTCTAGGACTCTTACAACACAACACAGCTCAGGGCACGCAAACCAACAACCTTTGAAGTCATTCTTTTCTATTTACTTTACAATATTTTTTCACATTAGTCATGCTTACACAGACGCTGCAATTCCTTGCTTGTTATAGACTTCATGTACATGACTTTTAACAAATTGATTTGTCGGTTATTTTTGTTCTGATTTGCAATCTGATGAAGAGGAGTTCCCGTACCTTGACCTTCACAGGAGGCAGGAGGGAGGACTGAGGGAACAATCGGCTGATTCATCTGCCTTTTTGTCACCGTGGCAGGTCCCTCTCTAACTCTCTCTCTCTCTTTCTAGAACTCGCTCCACACCCGTCCCCTCTTCCCACCCAAAACGCTGCTCCACCCCCTCCCCTGTTGGTTCCTTCCTCTTGTTTTGGGCCGGTGCACACAGGGGCCCCCGGCTTGTCCCACTCCCGGCCCATCCTCAATGGACTCTCTGTTTGACCCCCCCCCCCCCCCCCCCCCCTCTGTCTCTCTTTGCTAAACAGGATAATCAGAGCCACAGCAGCATCTGATCAGCTGCAGCTCATTATACAGGAACGCACCAGCCTTAATTAGCACACATTACATTACATAAGCTGATGTTGATCATTGGAGTCAGGTGGCTATCTGTGATGTGTCTGCTATTGTGAGTCTGTAAAGGTCACTCTAGTAACATTACCGTAAGATTTTCCATGCAGATTAAGGAGCAATTTAACACCTGCAGAGATTCTTTTCTTTTGCCAACGCCAGTCTTTTAACTTCTCTCCTTGCTGCAGTGTTTCAGAGGTGTCAAAAAGTGGGGGTCAGTGAAACCTAGCCTAGTGTTAAATGAGTCTTTAAGCGTCTATAAAATCCAATACACTGCCAGTGAAGAAAGGACCTTTTAGCGTATAGCATGCAAATCAAATTGTTAACAGTTTGTGATCGCTCTGCTCAACATTTATTTACAACCCACATTGGAACCACGACATCAAACCCTTTTGCAGGGATGAATGTCGGGCAATGACATCGCTGTGTCTGATGTTGTGTCGTCACTTTGGCCGTCTGTGACACGCCTCTCTATCTGCATGTAATACAAATGTGCATGGTTGCTGTTTAGAGATGTTTTGCGGTGCGGCCTCTTACATATTTACTTACATTTCTTTCAAACTTTTCTCACCAATCTGCTTTTTTTGGACACACTGGGTCACACCGGCCACGTTGTTGAGATTCAGTAGGAGTGCTTCTCTGTAAACATCTGCAACCTACAGTTACCCATGGCATCCCTCTCTGTGTGGATCTGCAGAGATGTTTATGTGCATCTTTACACAATCGCAGAACTATAATTCCAGCCTGATTCTTTTGTAAGAAGTGAAGATAAGCAGACTGTTGCAGTGAAAAATGTCTCACAGCTTCATAAGTTAAAAGTAACATCTCAAATGAACCATCATGTAACAAATGCCAAATATTGCAAAAGCGTGGCAGCTCTATCTTTAACGGTCCTGCCATGCTTGAAGAGAGTTTGAAAGATTGAAAACAGAAACCTACCAACTTGTGATGAACACAACACACTACACGTGCCATGTCATGTCTGGAACATGACGCTAGATGTCTGTTTGGGAAATAAAAGCTTAGTATTGACACCAGACTGAAAGACGAACACAGATTAAAAAAGGTCATGGCAGCATGTTTAAAGTATGTCGACATACAATCGAACAATTCCATTGTGACTTAAACATGTTCATGCACGATGTATCTCCTCTTGTATCCATGCGGTACATAATAGCTATAGCTGATGGGAAAAGGCAACATTTTGGGAATGAAAGCAAAATGTCTGGAAAACATTCTCAAATATTTAGACGAGATGAAATAACATTAATACAGTGTTATATAGGTCACAACATTACAACCTTCAGGAAAGTGACTCAGTTTCTATGTAAAGACACGCTTGTATTATGACGTTAATGTGATTATTTTGATAACAATTGACAGAGGTATGAGAAAGGCGGGTCGGTGGGGAAGAGAGAGATATTGCTAAAATTCCTCTGTGGAGTGAGGAGGATATTTAGTGACTGTGTATCAAGCAGGAAGACTCCATCCGCTGTCTGTCACCATCAAAACATTCTCCAGAAAGATGCCCCCTGTGAGTGATATAGTATTTAATGATGGTTAATGCGGATGTGTTAATGTATAAGTAACATGTGTCTGGTGGATGCAGGATCTAGTTTGAACTACTTTAAACACAGAGAGGTAGTTTACTCCTGTGGTTCCCAACATAGGGTCGGAACACGTCCAAATGGTCACAAGATAATTCGGGGTCGACTAATGTGAGAGGAAAGAAGTAAAAACAATGCTGCACACATCTGTCTTCCTAAAGTAAATTGGACTTTTTATCTAGTCTTTGTTATTTGTGAGATTTTGGATAGTTGTACTTATTTGGGCCCAAAAGTAATTATTTGGCAGCAGCCAAGGACAGCACAGTCATTGACTAACAACCTGTCTAGACACAGAAACTGTATCTCCCCGTCCGCAGAATCACAAAGCACAATAGACGGACTCAAGTCGGACTAGCAGCTTTGAAACCTTTTACATCATACATTCCAGTGTAACTGGTAAAGTACGAGCGAAAACACTGCCACTGCGACGATAACAACTCAAAGCTTATCAAAACATCCAAGCGCCAGACGGAAGAAGCCAATTCACTGGAAAACAACTGCACAAACAGGCCAGCATGTAAAAACACAAGCCAACAACTCACATCCTTCAGAACAAAAACTATCTTGACCAAATGTTGAAGCCCGCTGTGCCTTCTGTCTCTCTTAATGTCTCCCTCAGTGTCATTTTGACCTTTTTTGTAACCTTTCACTAAGAGAGACGGGCCATGAAATCTGACCTGCTGACCTCCGACGCACAAAACAGTCAATAAATCCAATAAGTTATATGAGGCATGAATAGGGCAGGTGGCGAAACATGCTTAGTCATTAGCAGGCTCCTTCCAAATATTTATTCACACGACGCTGAGCAAATTTACAGCGAGGTAACAGTGCAGAGTCAGCAAGATCCCAGGTCATGTTAACACTTATATGCAAGAGTTCAGTTGTTGTATTCTTTAAATTGAGCATAAAACAAGTTTATAATCTGGTATTCTTTATCAATAAAGTCTCACAGTGCTCACAGTGTCCTGTGCTGCTACTGGGACTGTTAAACAGGCTGCCAGCTGTCAACTTTCTGACTTGAGTTTCGTGGACTGGAAAGACTGAAAGGGTCCTGCTTACATGCTGGGTCCCCATCCAAATACACTGACTGAGTAAGTGGCTGTCCTGAGGGTTTTTATGATTTAAAGCTCTTTTATTCTGTCTGAAGTTCATTTTCATCACATAATAATACATACAATAAAATATATGTATATCAAATTCCTGTTTAGTTTCTCATGTTCATAGAATTCTACTATATATTACTAGTTTCCTCTTTAGAAAAAGCTACATGACACTTTTCTGGCCCTGCACAACTGTCAGAAGTTTATGATTTTCTGTGTGGTTAATGTTTTATACTTATATGCAAATAAAAACACAGTCAATGTTAGACTGCTTTGAAACATATTATATGATTTCTATTTTTGATTTTAGTAAACAAACAAAACTGCACGATAAAAAGGAGCGCAATCACGAGGCACATGCACGTGAACCTGTTATTAAATCAAATGGGAAATGCCTTGCAGTCTATTTCAATCATGTTTCATTGCTCTCACGTGCTTCGCTCAGAATCTCCAAAACGGTCGAAAGGAAAGATCGTGATTGTGGTAGTTCGTGACTCAACGTGTAGCTGAGCCCAGGTCTGGGTCTAAATCGGTACCGGGGCTGCGCAGCTTTCGTTTTATTACTGCGGGACTGCGGACAACTCGAACCATTACTCAGCAAAAAACAGCGACAGGCGCACATGGAGGCAGTGCGCTGCACCACGTTACGGATGCGCACAAAGTGGGACATTGAAAATGTCGCGGGAGGGGGAGGGGTGGGGGGGGTGGGGGGGGGTGACGACAGGTATGTTAGTAAACACACACCAGGTAAAACTATAAAAAAAAAAAAAACCCAGGAAGCGAAATAAACGCGACTAAATGAACATCCATACACACGCCATGCTCTCTCGGGTGTCCCCGCTGTGCAGGGAGGTCTGATACACTGTGGCGAGGATGAAAACGATTAGGTGTCGGCTGTACCTTGCTGTCTAGGACGCTGCTTCCCTCCTGGAGCGCATTCACCTCCGCACTCAGCTCCCCGGCGGAAGCAGAAGCTGAAGCTGAGGCATCCTCCTCCTGGCTCTTCCCGTCCCGCTGCACTGAGCTCTCTGCTCCCATGGTTAACGATCACAAAGATGAACTTCAGGCTCCAAAAAAAACAACAACACAACAACAACAACCCTCCAAGATGGCAACGACTGGGTTACAGCACGCGAGTATCCAAAGCGTCCAAACGACGAGCTCTACAGTGCAGCTCCGCCCCGGGATGGCCTGGATGTGGAGTGATGTGAAGAGTGAGGACCAGCTCACTTTTTTTTGCAGGACACCCCCGCCTCCTCCTCCTCCTCCCTTCGGTATCACATGGGGCACCGGTGCGCCGTGGCACGCCTTGCAGCATCAGAGACGGTGCTGATGGAGGACAGACCGTCAGAGTCAGAGAAGAGGACGACAAATTGGTGAATGTAATAACAGCCTTACAGCTTGAAGCATCGCTTCTCCGTATTCAGCAGGAATTAGATCTAACGTGAGGGATTGGTAAATTGAATTAGAGCAGTCGTAAACCACTGACACATGAGGGGAAGGAAACCTACAAAAGCCCCAAGGGGACTTTAAAAAGTTTGGAACATACTGTATGAAAAAGGAATTGGACAATAGGAATAAGTGAGAAATATAAGCATTCTTATACAACCATCCATATATAACTTTATACATTTATACATAATTTAAAAAGGGATTATTGGACTTTTTCGAATGTATCTGATCTTTGTATGCATTCTTAAACAGTTTTATGAGCAAAACACACAATATGCTATAAAATTACCTCGGGGTGTGGAGTCATTAGTCCATCTACAATGAAGATTTGTACACCATTTGCATACAGGAAAAATGCATAATATCAAACATTCTTAACAGTTAGAACACTTTTTTCTATCGAATAAGAAAGTAGTTACATCAAGACTTAACTTATACAGATATAAAGAGAAAAATATAGTAACAAAAATCACTTCTATCCCTCCCCATCTTTCTGCTGTGGTCAGGTAACATCTGCTTTGACATGCGCATATTCCCGAGTCAAGTTTTGCATGTTTAGCATTTTGGTGGTAATGAGATCGTATCACAGAAAGATATGAAGCAGACTCTACTTGTGCTAAATGTACAGTCCTGGGACCTCTTAGTTTATCCACTTGTACGTTTTTTTATTCTACATTGATGCTGAAGATGGTATCTTTTATTTCAAGTTGCTCAATTACAATTAAATGGGCCTATACGCTCAAAAATGTAAGTTTTGAATCTCTAATCTAATTCCTTTCTGACATAAACACACAGTATACACATCATTAGGGGACATATTGCCATTGTGTGTGTGTCAGGGGGTTTGCTCATGGGGAAATTAAGTTTTAAATGTAAATTGCACGTTGAGCCATGTACCATTTTGTTTGGAATTTTAAAAACGCACAAATTACAACCCGAGGGCTCAAAGCCAAGTTCACACAGGCCTAGAGTGAGGGTCTCTGCTGCTGCACCAATACCAAAACCAACACTCACAGTGCAACAACACAAACACTTTGAATATACAAACGTGCTGACGACATATAACATCTTAAAAGGTGGGAGCAACTTCACCTTAGAGTATGAAAGACATTTGATTGACTTAAGCACTATGCAGTCATTTTAGAAAAATGATATGTTGATAAGTGCAGCTTTAAGTCACAAATATGACGACTTGAGGCTTATCTCGGATTTAACTTCTTTTACGCTTGAGATTTGACTGCCTGAAGACTTGATGTCATGTTTTTTTACCTGTTAAAATGGCTTTACTGACTTGACTTGGAGGAGAGTGGGCTGAGGCGACTTGATACTGAATTCCCTGAACACTTCACTTGCCTTGAAAACCCAAATCTTCTTAAATGTCAGTTTTTGACCTGCTAAACAGGTCACGTCAAGTTCCCTTTTCTGTTCTGTGTTCTGTCCGCGGGACACCGTCACCCATTTTACACATCAAAGTTGCCGGTATAGGTGTTGGGGAGTGCTAACGTTACATCGTGATGTGTCGAAAACAAGCTTTTGGTGTCTTCGGAGAGAGCTTTACGAAATGTGATGAATTAAATTGTCGTTAGGGTCTGAAGATAACAAGTTTGAAAATGAAAAAGTAAACTGGGAGATATACAAAGCAGGGAACGTAGCAGACATCTGTAAGCCGCTCCTCATCTCTGCTTGAGGCTAGCAGCTCGATGCTAATAGCTGCTACTAGCATAACACCGAACTGTGACAAACTGTCAACAGTTGAGGTGCATTATGCGTAAAGTAGGCAGCGGATTTTGATGGAGAAGAAGAATGGAACATAAAACAGTCAAAGCGATATATTTGGTTCAGCTGCATCGATTTAGGTATATTTTTTATAACTCTCTTTTGGGTCTGACAGTGTTACAGGAGTGCAATGCTAAGTACTCTAAACTTAAAACAGGTGTTTTCAAGTATTTTATATTACAAAAATACTGGACTTTTACCCTATAACATTATTTTATTTTAATAGATAGACATTGTGAGTTATACACAGTAAATTATGGTCAGATTTCTTTTTAGTTTATGTCGTTTGTTTTGGCTGCAGGTTCTGGCTCCTATTGTAACCACAGTGTCTAGTATCGTGGGCAGATGGAAATCGAATTGGATAAAAGTTAACACCATCAGCATCATCATCATCAAAGTAACCACAGACATACGATGAGGAATGTCTGATGTAGTCAATGTTAATACAATATGAAGAACTCTCCGCTCAGCTTTGTTATTACAATCCACTGATCTTCACATGTGCAGTTCTCAGAGCCAGATGATAAACGAGCATCGACCTGGTTATGTTGCATATACTGTGGTTTCACTCTGTCAACATTATAGAAGAGGTAAATCCTGCTCTACTATGGTCCCAGTTTGTTTATTAAGACTCTTACTTCCAAAAAATAGTTTTAGAATTATCAAATAATCTCAATTAACATGACAGGAATACAATACAAATCTAGAAGATGCAGGTAACATAACTCTTGTCCTAATTACACACAGACAATCTGACTTTTAATTCACATTAATTCAAAACAGTTCATGTGTTTAAACTGGGAATGTGACGCAGAATGTTACTTTCTCCTGAATCTACAAATCCTCACCACCTTTGTGGCACAAAATGATCTCAGACTCGTTAAGCGGCATTAAAACAACAACAACAGACTGCTCTTCTTGTGAAATTATAAGATAATTTCAAGCACATGTCTTGCAAGACAGGAAACCAAGACAGATAACCTCATTAGAGTTGTACAGTGTATGTGGATAGATGCGTTGATCAATGACCTTCTGCATGACAGGCCCATCAGCAGCAATGGTGATGTCATACGGAAGAGGAAGGGGGCTGGAGGAGTGGACTAAGAGATGGGGGAAGGAGGTTCTCATTAAAGTGAAAGCCTTACCGGATATGTCATGGTCCTCCGCTCAATAACACAGTAATGCAAGGGCACACAGCATGCTCTAACACACACACACACACACACACACACACACACACACACACACACACACACACACACACACACCAGGAGGAATGGTTCAGTAACACTCACAAACAAATACTCCCTCTTTTTCACACTTGCCGTCTTGTCCTCGTCTTGAGGAAAATGGGAATCCACTCTCGGACTTTGTTTAAAAATTCTGCTAAATGTGAGGAGATGGTGGACACCCGGCTGTTACAGTAATAGCTGAAGGTAAAACTGTGATAATCTCTAACTTTTGGGCACAAGAGATATCACTGCATCAGCTACAGCCTGGTACCCAGATGGATAGTAAGTATCTGTGTGAAAACATTCCCACAGGACCTCCACTTGATACATGGACTGCATATTTTTCTTTAAATGCAACTGTGAAACGGTGGGAAGTGCCGCGTTTGTCAGACAGAGACAGGGTGAGTTGAAGAATGTGGCCCCGAGGGTTGATGTCTGGCGTGGGCACAGAGCGAAGGCTCGCCCAGACACAGCAGGGGGGTTAAAGCATTCATACTTTGGTACAAGTATAGCAAATTCAGGGGTCTGCTCCAAAACAAGATGGATTAAAAAAGGACAGCTATTTTTGCATAATGATTGACTAAATTTGTCATGTGATGTAAAAACAACTGCAATGTAAAGTCTAAACCTGCTGTCTTTCTTATTCTTCTCTAATATTGATAGTAAACACATTTGGAATGAGCTATAATTGAACCAAATTTACAAAAGGCAACTGTCACAGAGAATGTGAGACTTCTGGGGCCCCTGGAGGTCTGAGGCCCAGGGGCAGCTAATCCAGGCTTGGATCATCTGAGCTGTTTTCCAGCATACTCTTTGAGTTACACTTTCACAGACATTCAAAGAGACCTGTCCTTGGTACTGAAATTAGCCAGTCTATTAAATAAGAGTGCTAAAAGACGAGAGCTCAAGCAACTGGAGCCTTCGGCAAGTGAAGTCAGAAGATCAACATAAACAACTCCAACTTGACAAAATGGGGATTTACCAGCACATTACAAAGCAATGACGAACCCTCCTGATCAACACCAGGTCTTCAAATCTGTCATCAGCTCAAAACAAGAGGGATCAGTCTCACACACACACTAAACATGCTGTTGGAGCACTACTGTATAAATGACAGCATTCCTGCAGCCTCGACTGTAGTTAAAAGTGCCAGATCCCGTCTGGTGAACGCACAGAATAACAGACTTAGCAGGTGTGGACTGCCAGCTATGACAGGTACACACATGCATGTTGGCTCCTTGTTGCAAACCGAAACACCTCGTAATAACAGACGCTGGCCCCGACCTTTGGCTTCCAAGCACGCTTCCAACACCGCTGGAGGAATAACGCTGTATTTGGGTTGGAAAACAAGAAAATGCTTGAAAAATTAAAGCTTTAAAATGAGAGCGATTGAGGACATTTTCTTTTATTGTAATAAAAAGAGGTTTGTATTGAAGCATCTCTGTGGACAAACACAGGACAACTGCAAGAGAGCACATGTGTGCAAACAACAGATGGGTCGAGCCACAAGTCAACTGCTGGGTGTGAAAACACAAACACTTCCTTTTTGGAGTAAATAAGAGGTTTATTTGAAAAACACACACATTTGATCTCTGAGAAACTAAACATTTTAAACACTGTTGGAAATTTGAACATCACTGAATTTGTTTTCAGAGAAAATTGGTGCTTTAGACTTTGTACAATACAACTTCAACAATAGCTTCAGTGAGACCTGTAATTTCATTGTGATTTGGTGATATAATCATCCCATTTCAGGTCAGAACATTGTGCTCAACTGGATGTTAAGTTATCAGATAATCAAAACAAGGTTCTCAACGTGGCCAGCTGTAAGAGCAGAGCTACATTCAGTCTGGATGCAAACCACAACTTGAGCGTGGAATATGAAATGTCAAGAGGTTCTACAGTGGAAGCCGGAAATTAAGACCAGCTCCACTAAAGATAATAAAAAAGTTAAGAGGTGCAATTTCACACGGAAAATGACATATTTTTAATAAACTGCTATTGTTAAACACATCACAGGACACATCACATTTGCAAAAAACTATTTCAGGCTTTCTCAACACATAAAATGTTACAATATCTCAAAGGTGGAAAAAAATGTATAACTTGTGTAACTTGTAGTTATTTTTACAACAGCAGCAGCAGCAGCTTGGACATTCAGCATGTTAGGAAAATAGAGGTGACATCAACATCATTATGGCTTTTTGTGCGTACAACAGCAAAAAAAATAAGCTCTGCTTATTTCCATTGAAAAGCTTATGACATGTATCCCAAAGCAGCACCATATAAAGACATTTGAATGGTTTATTTTCCACAAAAAAAGTGAATTAGAAGTTGATGAAAACACAAGATTATAGTTTAAACTTTAAGACGGTTTTAAGACTTAAACGGACCTTTTAAAAAAAAAAAAACACAGATCAAAAGCATAAACATACAGCATATGTGATATACACAATATGGTCGTCTTTGGCATATTACACATATGTGCAACTACAGCATTAAGCTAATGCTTCATGGAATCGTTACTTTCTGAGCATGTTACCGTGATTTGGAGAGAGTTTGGGCTGCTGGGAAGTAAGAAAGCATTTCCTGTCAAAGATGTAGTGCATGGATGCGTCTGATGGCGCACGCATGGATCTGTGGATGCTGGAAATAAAAACCGGATGATGATTCTAAGTGTGTATTAGTGAGAGTAGAGTGTAGCCTCACAGACTAGAGCCTTGGCACTAAGTGAATGAGGTTGTAAAGTAGAAACTCCAGAGAGGAAATAAAGTCTAGTTACAGAAACAATGGCTGCTTGTAAAATATTTATAATGACACAATGGATGCTCTTTCGGATGGCTGCAACGATTGTATGTTATGGAACATTTCATGTTGATGATGTGTTCTTTAACTGAAGCTCAGAAGAGCCCAGTGATCTCCTCTGTGACCGGGTCTAGGTCAATGTCGTAGAAACAGGGTCGGGTTGGCAGGCCAGGCATGGTGCTCATCTGAGGGAGACAAAAGACGAGGGAGAGAAAATGACTTACAATAGTCAAAATCAAGTTGTAATCTTTTTCCATGACCAACGGTTTCATGTTCTTAATGTAGCTTTGGTTCCAGGTTGTTGGGTCCAATTACATTTTAACCTATAACATTTTGAGGACTTAAAGGATCCCCTAACCAAATGTTTGCTGATTTAGTATATTATCTTGTTCAATTCATACATATCATAAGACACAAAAAGCACACAGGGACAGAAATCCATTCAAATTTCAAAATAATTAGGTTTTTTTCAGATCCTTCTTCTGCTGTTTTTGCTCCCTTTCAGTGTGCTGTAGTACGACTGATATTTGTTCACCAAATTATTCTGTTATTCTGTTGAATAAAAGTGAAAAAAAGGCACTCGCACTGTGTGTTGCTTGTATAATTATTTACAGCCTTTCAGTCTAAACGATGAGGCTTTTAGTTGTTAAAAGTCAAACAATCAAGAATGCTGCAAAACTGTTCGAGACAATGCAGCTACACTGAAATATGTCGCATAATAAATTCAACATGTACACTAAATAAATAAACCGATACATCTGAAATAAATCAACACTCAAATGAAGACTTGAGTTGCATCTTCTCACAAGTACGTCTGCAATCTAGCGCTCTTCATGACAAAGGTGTGCAGATATACTATTAAACTCATAAGTGACGTGAAACATTTCAGCATTGCTAAATCACTGTAATATCAGCAGCTGGTTCATATTATTTAGTCTGTCTTTAAACAAGAGTCTCGTAAAAATGTCAGCAACATCAGAACCAAATAAGATTGAAACCTATAATAAGCTAAGCCTCATATTTTGCAACAACACAGCTGTTCTGCACCAAAAGACAATGCACTAATGCTCCGCCTCCAGCTTTGCGTAAATGGGGCAGAAGAAGACCAACCCCCTACAGCTCCAATGACTATAATCTAGACTCATTTACGTCTGGGCAGACAGATGATCAATGTGTTGACAACCTACACTTTAGCACTGATGAACTTAGTCAGAACAAAGTCACCACTGTCTGTGGCTGTCGCCAAAACATAGATAGCAAAAGGCCACCTCACAGATGCGAGGCAAAGAGAGGAGGCTAGGTACAGATCTGTGGTGGTAAGACGGTTCTCGTCCTGATGGAGTAAGATTGGCTGCAAGAGTTTTGATTTGTCCAAGAAGTAGCTAAAAGAGGCCGTAAGAACCAAGAATGTAAATTATAGAACACGCATTGACGAAATGTTCGTAAAGTGAGTACAAGTGATCGACTGAGGGGGATTTTTTTGAACCAA
This sequence comes from Pholis gunnellus, assembly GCF_910591455.1. Classification (NCBI taxonomy): domain Eukaryota; kingdom Metazoa; phylum Chordata; class Actinopteri; order Perciformes; family Pholidae; genus Pholis; species Pholis gunnellus. The sequence goes on from NC_136546.1 coordinate 12,417,878, forward strand.
CAGATTTGTCTTAGTAGGTCTCTTCAACTGACAATAATCAAGTGTGTCGAGCTTTGACGATCATCAACATAATAATAAGAATTACTTTTCAAAGTATTTCCGACTTGATGGATATAAAAACACAAAGAAAATTGCAGTGTTCGCGACAAATGGTGACATGACATTTATCTACAGCACATGTAAAAGGCTTTTAAATGTGGAGAGTGTCCACCTCTACAGTATGGGTGAGTGAGTGTGATCCTGCATGTAAGATCCCTGCTGCTATGACCAGCTGACAGCAAACGTCTATCCGGGAAATCCATGTGGAGTTATATTGAGACAGATTTAATGGGGGAAAAAAAACCCCAAAGCAGCCGACTGAGGAAATGATTCCTAATGCAATTTGTGACGTGAACAGCAGAGAGATCATGTGAATGAAGGCTCGTGCGTACAGTCAACGAGACCAGATATTCACAGCATGAGCTACGGTTAACAGTGTAATTTGAAAAAAAAGTCATTTTATTTAGGTGCCAAAACTAATCTGAATCCACATTTCAAGTCAAGAAATGTGCAACTCCAGTGTTTGCTGGATGGCAGATACAAAGATGTAACACTTTATCCTCTCCCAAAACTCGGCCACATCCTCCCAACCGAGCCGAAAAGTAAATCATCTCGCTCATTAGACAGGGAGCGACATTCTTTGCGCGCCTCCTTTCTTCTGACCCAGGGCCAGCTTTATGGGCCCATTAGTGGAAATGAGACGGGAGGAAGTGACCAGCCAATTTCCTGTCCGAGGAAACGCAGCTCTGCATTTAAACGAAGGGACTAAATGAGGAGAACGTGCTTACATCATCCCACGGAGCGGCTGCTGACTGCTGACGCTGGTTGGCCTGACGTAAACAGTGACCGCTGTTACGCGACACCGTTCTGACGACATCCGTCAATAAGGCTCCAACCACGGATGACTCAGACTACGAGCAGATTTGAAGGAATTCGATATCAGTGCATCACCTTTTAGTCTAATGGATGCATTAAGGACAGAGTGATTCATTCATTTCTCCTTCTAGTTGTGACAGCACAATGTCCGAACACTATTGCATGACGCCATAACAAATTGCTCAGCTTTTGACTTACATTAGGTGACTCACAGTTGAAGCACAATCTACGACTTGGATCAGCATGCAACTCTCCCTGCTGAATCATCAGTATAATAGACTGAACCACCTTATAGAGATTAAGGTGCTTTAGTAGCCAGAATATCTGGTTCTTCGATGAAAAGTCAAAAAGGTACAAGCATGCATCTTTAAAAAGGTAGACAAAGAAGTTAGCTACGACTTCCAAGGTGCAGTTTGCCAAGAACCATCCAATCGCAGAGCTAAAAATTTTGCTGTATGTGCCCTCTTAAAGGTGGATGGTAAGCTTAAGATAACAGTTTTGAGAAAACTGGCAATACAATAAATCAATTTACTTTTGGATTCTGTGTCATTTTTGCAATTATGGCGCTGTGTTATGTACGGTTTCATTCTGTTCTGATCCGGCCCTCTTACAAATGTCCAATAAGACGAGACGTAGACTCACGTACACCATAATTCAGTTCTATATAGTAACTATATTGGTCTAAACTGAAGCTTCATTATGTATAACAATAAGCGGCTTCTTGAACGGGAAAGAAGGCAAAATTGATCGTATTTCACACTTCTAAACAGGACTTAAACGTCCACAGAAATGAGCTATAACTACGATACAATGTGGTCAGAAAGCATGACAATGCACCCGTCTTACCGTTCTAAATAGTAATGTAGGACTTCAATTAAGAAGAATCTCCATTCGCCCAGGCACCACGGTTTCGCTCAATTAAATTGATGTGGAAGCTCAGATCACAGAAACATACGACACAAAACCTTTAAACTCACTAAAAAAAAACTGCTTCAAAGTAACTTGATTTTCAAAAGTACTTTTTGCTGTTGGTGCACATTTAAATATCAAAAGATGCCAAAATGTGAAGAGTAACTGTCTTAACTGTCAAGGTTTTGAAAGCAACAAAGGATGTGCTGTTCTGCATCGTCCTCGCCAGCCTGAGAACAAGTTGGCACTCGCAAAATGACACAACACTCCGTGGCTAAAGTTGGAAACTCCACTCAGCCAAATAAGTCCCTCTATTGTACCAAACACAATGCGTCTTTGTCAGGGGAAACCCTGGAGGAGACAATGTAGCTGGAGTTCTACCCCCCACCGACTCTGGAGAAGAGTCTCGGTCAACAACAGCACAGTCGCTACACAAAAGGAATGAGGAGATTATGGAATTGTGCCATTTAAGATTAATGGCCCGTTAGCGGGAGGAAATGTGGAAATCAGTGTGAAAAACGCTAAACGGATTCTCTTTATGTTGGGCTGTATGTTCATCTAGTGAAGTTGCTTTATTGGCGGTGAGACAAGTTTGAAAAATGAATGTATTAAATAACCCATTGACTAGAAAGGTGGAGTTACATTGGTGAGATCGAAGAGTTTATGGGTTCAGTTTGAATTCTCAACAGTGAGAATGAATTACTTCCTTAAGGGAGTAATTCACAGTGACAAGTTGCAAACATTTACTCTGCAAGTCATGTTTAGGGCTAAATACATGTTCGGCAGTCACACATTAGACAAAAACATATTTACACAGATGCAGTGTTGATGCATAGGGACAAAGCTTCAATTTCCAGTCCTATTACGTTTTATCTCTGCATCAGTTTGACTGTAACTGAAGCAAAACTACAGTTGAAGAACAGGTCAGTTTCACAGATAACAACATGGCTGGATTTATTGAGTTTGTCGTAGGTCTTTGGGTCATTTACAAAGCCAGCGAAAATAAATGAAGACCCACTTCTATCTCGTGTGCTGTTTCTAATAGATGTAATCACAGATCTACAACATGTTGAACATTAACCATTTGGGACCATGTGGCATACGTTTTGGGTTTAATGCTGCAGTGGATGCAGCTCCAGCGGGATATGAACCCTAAAGAGATCTATTGTTCTGCCTGCGACCCCCTCCCTCACATATCTGAAGAATGACATCAGCCCCTTCCTGATTCTTCACCCTGTAAAGACCCTTAACCCCCCCCTGCAGACCTCCCCCTCCTCTCTCACTCTCACGCCCTCACCGCCTCAGGACTTTAGAGATCGGTCTTCCTCTTGGAGTCTCGTGTGAACTGAGAGATTGTCAATGCTTTGCCAGATATTTAAAAATATGCATTAATAAAAAAAAATGTTAAAAAGAAGGAAAATCGAATGAAATGATTTTTGCTTTAAGTAGTAGAGAGCATGTAGATGCTGAATCGTGTCCCCTTTACATGCTTTACTATTTGGTTGAGGTTTGAACATGTCTATGGGTCAGTCTGGCAGAGTTCAAAGAACAATTTGGAGGCTTCCTTTGGGTTAGGAGTCACAGTTCAAGGGTTGTCAGCGTGCCAGTGGCTCCGCGGGCCGCAGCAGATCAAAGGCAAGGTTGGGAGACCGGACAGGCGCCACATCCAAGACACTGCCATGCCTTCCCAGCATGCCCGGTGTTTGACACCTCTGCCTCGGCGTATCAAAGCCCATCACCTCAGGGCACTCTGGTGAAACAGCGGGAGGCAAAACGCTAAGGAAGCTGCTACCTTCCTGCCCCGGCCCATCATCAACCGAGAGGCTCCAGCTAGCCCAGCTCTCTTCTAAGCAGCTCAGTAACACGGTTATGGTTTCCCAGAAGTGCAGATTAGGCTTTTAATTACTTAAGTTAATTAGTACAGTCAAACTTAAATTCTGTCCACGACGCTGAGAGATCAAAGTGAGCAGCTGGAGTCATCAGTGTTTGCAAACGCACATGGAAACATACAAGAGGCTCTGTGCACAGGGTCAAAACACAAGTTCACCATAAACACGTCGCTATAATTTCCTGTGGCGTAACAATGCAACAATCTGTGGTTCTAAGGCAAAAACGCGTATTAAGCCCTCAGGGTGAAGCCTAACGCGTTCCACATTTCACTTTAAGCCTAAATAGTTGGGATGTTTTTGGCCACTTGGGACCAGTGAAAAGACTTTGTGAACACAACATTGAAATATCGTCACCGTTCCAGTTGACATGGAACTTGTTAGCAAACAGCTGCTTATTAACACATCAGAAACATTATCAGTCATTTGAGAGTTGGGATTTTGTCCATCTGGTAAATCTAAGTGCAATCGTCCCGTTCGCTCTGCTTTTGGTCTTTATCATCTCCTGAGCTAAATATCAGGCTCTTTCGCTGCTAAATGCTCTCACCCTGTCTGTCTGAGTTTTGGTGCTGAGCTGGCAGTGTACAGTGGGTTTTTAAGTTTAGATTAGTTACCCGTGCTATGCTATATATATTGTACATACAAACCTCTGCTGTACAGCGTGGTATGAAGGTGGTTGAGGTACTTTAAAGTGTTGTACAGTACAGTTTGGAGTATTTTACTAAATGTAGACTTCAGCTTTTATCCTGCCCTGAAGTTTCAGTTCTTAACAATGATGGCACAAACGCATTAGACACACTGTAAATGACAGTATATGCATTCATCACATCTATGCATTTTTGTGGATCCAGTCACTTTTCAAAAAGCTCAGTGATCGTGAGCTATAAAAAGGCACAAAGACTGAAGTTAGCATTAGCCGGCTGCTTTAAACTCTTGCAGACTACAGTTACGTACCGTTCCCACAAGTGGGAAGATGAAACCAGCCCCGATGCTAGCACGAACATCTCTGATAGGCAAAACAAATCCAGTGGGTACACCCTTCTTGTCAGGCATATGGGACAGGGACAGGTGAGTCTTCGCCATGCAGATGGGCAATGAACCATAGCCCTGGTTATAGGAAAAACAAAACAAGGAACTTGGTTAATATGTGTGCGTTTGTGTAAGTGTGACAGAGAAAGGAGATGATCTGTGCATCCGTTGGTCACCTGTTGATTGTAGTAATCTATCTTGGCCTTGGCCTCTGGAGACAGCTCAATGTCATCAGCTCCATATACTTTTTGTGCGATTGTTCTGATCTTCTCTACAATCGGCATCTATGGGGAAAAACAGTGCGTCAGAGAAAGGTGGAAAGAAACAAGCAGTCCGGCCAAAGGGAATAATTGAAAAAAATTATACTTAGTGAATAAACATCAGTTTGACGTCAACAATAAAACCAGTGACTCTGGGAGTTAAATCATGCGGCATGTTTGACATTGACTCATACTAGACACTGCATTCCTTTATAGTGCCAGAACTGTGGACTGGTGAGATTTTAGCTAACAGACGTTTCTCTTTCTACTAAGCCATGTTGAAGCCCATGGCCAGAGCAAAAGACAGGTTCTGCTGTTTACTAGAGTCCAACCCGCGGGTCGGCTTCAGCTGGATCCTCCTTTTCAGACAGATTGGTCTCTGCTACGCACACTCTAGATTGTTCTCCTCACTGGGGGTGTTTTGGGGCCTCTTCATCCTTAAAGCTACCCTGTCCCCCTGCTCCACCACGAGTCCAATCCTGAGGTTGTCTGTCACACCACACACCCTCCAAGCTCCCCTGTTCACTGAACTTTCATCTTATCATCACCCAACAGACTACCCGAAAACATAATGAATTCAGCCATGTCTGTTGCTGGCACGAAGCGATACAAATATTATAATATCCTTATGAGACACTAATTATGACGAGTATTTTCGTATTTCTTAAACATGTCTGGAGGGGAACTTGGATTATGATTCAATCATCAGTTGAAGAAAAAAAATGCAGATTTTCCAAGGAGAGCATCTGCTCTCACCTCGATGTTGTACAGGAACTGGAAGTTGCCGGGTCTGCTGGCAGCCTCATTCACAGCTTGGGCCAACTCTAAGGAGCCTCGGCCGCCCTGCGCCCAGTGGTGACACGGCACAGCATCGGACGCTCCGCACTCTTTCGCTATCTGACACGCGAGCTCAATCTCTGCCTGGGTGTCTGTCCTACAGGGTCACCAAGGGAAACAAACTACTTATTCAGAGACTGAATGAATGGAACATAAATGGTGCTTTTGTGGGCCCAAGGAATCCCATCTCAACTGTAAGCCCATTGATTTGACTATATATTACGAAAAACTTGGTGATTCATGCTAGGTGATGTTTTTGAGGACGTGCGTGTCTGCATGCATCTTACTTAAAGACATTGAGCGCCACCACGACTGGTACCCCAAACAGGTGTGCAATTTGGATCTGCTTCCAGAGATTGCTCCGACAACCACCCGCAACTAGACTCAGATCCTAGAGGAGAAACAGACAAGAGAAACAAAGCAATGGTCAGGAATGTATTATTTTAATTCAACTGAACCCTACTGTGTGCAGTTATTCAGTTATCACTCTCACATTGTATAGTATTATGTGCAGAGTACATTAATAGCGTATTGTGCAGCTACTCCAAGTTTGATGGCAGTAATCCAATCTTGCATTCTGTGTGTGTGTGTGTGTGTGTGTGTGTGTGTGTGTGTGTGTGTGTGTGTGTGTGTGTGTGTGTGTGTGTGTGTGTGTGTGTGTGTGTGTGTGTGTGTGTGTGTGTGTGTGTGTGTGTGCAGCCCCAGGCTCAGAGCAGTAAGGCCATGCAGGTCCCATAAATTAATTTCCATGGCTCTGTTTTCCTCAGTACTTCTGGTTTTCATTACAGGCTTCACAATTAACTTATACTGCTTCATTATTTACTCAGCTGAAGCAGCCTGAAAGACCAGTGATTTTGGCCAGATATGAACACACACACACACACACACACACACACACACACACACACACACACACACACACACACACACACACACACACACACACACACACACACACACACACACACACACACACACCACTTTGCTAAGACCCACCTTCACGGAAACCACATGCAAAGGTTGTATTTGTGCGGTTAATCAAATAAGTGCTGTTAACCATGTTAGTGGGCGAAGTATTTATGCATATAGGAATTACATATCTGTGAGAATACAGACGAAGGCAGATTTGTTATACATCTATTTATTGCATTAAACACAAATCTCTTTAAGCTTTTATTGGCTTATGCCATTGATGTGTTTTTACTTATTTTCCCACAACTTGTCATAGCCATACATTCTCTAAAACATCCGTGTATAGGCTAGACGAAAAAAAATAATAAGAATCCAGGTCAAATTTACTACAGTAACACTATATCTTAACTGAAATGAATGACATGCTATGGCTGTCGGGGAATATGACCTGAAAAGCTGGCTTGTGTCTACACGGGACTTGACATTAACCTTTTTGTGCATGAAATGGTCCCGTGTTTGATGATAGACAGGGAAGCAGTGCTGCTGGCAGCGGTTGTCACGATTTTCAGCAGAATTAAATTGTTTATTATAGCTACCGTGTTTGTGCTAGCTCTCCCAATGTACTTCACAGTCCACATTTTGCTAGAATTGACATGTCATTAAAAGTTAAAGCTGCGACTCAGGTCGGAGTCTTACATGGGAATGTCAAGGCCATGGCTCCCTTGGCAGTCCATTCAAAAACACAACACAAAACAACCAGGCAGAATATGAGCACATGATTGTTTTATAATTGGGGCCTTGGAGCTTTAATTTTCCTGTAAACATCCTGACCTTAACGACTAAATGCAATAAAACAGGCTGGGTTAATTATTTTAACTTGATTGGAAGAGATGGACCAGCCCCCAAACTCCTCTGCTCAAATATGTCGTGACATGTAAACACACATAGAGACACATACATTTATTATTATTATGTCTCCCTCAAGTTTATATTTTTGTCAGTGGCTATGCTTCTTATTTTTAAGTCGATTTGTGTGCATTTATGCATATCTATGGCTCATACCTCATCAATGTACTCTCTGGGTAGAGGTGCCCCAGCTGACACCTGAAAACACACAAAGACAACAAATATTCACACACACTTCAGTATTCGGTAACATTCAGCAATATATTGCTTTATTTTCCATCTAGTTTGACCTTTTGGACACATATTTGACCACAGAGAGGAGAATTTAGTGCATATAAAGGTCACTGTGTAGATATATCGGTTGATTGTACTGCAGATGTATTTGTACAAAGATAACTTTTAGTGATTGTGTAAACTGGTTAACTAATCAATTAAAGTTCTTCAACAGCACAGCAGCTTTTTCATGACCATAAAAAGCATGTTACTGGGTGACTGTGACACTTCACCCAGTAGGTTTATGTCATTCTAAGGCAGTGTAAAAGACAGAAGTAGGTGAAGTGGCCATCTAACTGGTGGACTGTGATACGTTATGTCAACTTACATTTGGTCCACCGCCGTGCATCTTCAACGCTCGGACAGTTGCAACCAGCACCACCACATTCGGCCTCAGCCCTGACGCCCGACATTTGATGTTGAAGAACTTCTCCATCCCAATGTCCGCTCCAAAACCAGCTTCCGTCACTGTGAAGAAGCAGATTTCCATTTAAAAAAATGAACTATTGAGTGCATGTTAAGATTCTGGTCAGTATACAATCATCTCATCTTATGTTTGTGTTCTTTAGAAGAGGAGAGAACTTAGGAATTGCCAAATAAATTCTCTGCACCAAACCAAAACTGTAACAGCAGCACTTGGAAAAGACTTCCAAATAGGGAGTGAGGTTCATGGTGATAGCGGAAACATGCTGACCTGATCTTGAGCCAGTCACTTACCTCTTGTTTAATACCATTTTGACCTCAACCCAACTTTATATACACCACAGGTTCAGTCTGACATCTTGAAAGAATCATGGGAATAAGAGGCGAGTCTGACTGTGTTTCTGTCTGAGCAGTGAGGCTGTATTGAGTAATGGGTTCACTGTAAGGGCTCTCAAAGAGACAGAGCGCCTCCGATATGGACGGCCCCACACTCAGGCCTCTTGAACGGGCTCCAAACAAAGCAAATAGTCCACCTGGAATCACGGCCTTGTTGAGATAAGGTTTCCGGTTACTTATTGTGTGTGTGTGTGTGTGTGTGTGTGTGTGGCACCATTGTGGTGGACCGAAGCTAGAATTTTACAGGAAGGCTGAGGTTGATTTCGAGCCCAACGTGTTTCAGTGAGATTTGAACGACCTCTGGTGTTTCTGGAGAAGGCTGGTTTGGTTTAACAGCAAAGGTTTAGTGACCATCATATTATTGTAATCAAGATCTAGTCGGTTTTTTAAAATCGTATCCCACTAGAGCGTCAGTTGCTCATTGCATGTGGGGAGCCGGCCAAAACTTGACTCACTCTGAACGTCTTCCCTGAATTCACTGTGTACGTTGTTGGACTCTACAAACCAGAAGCATTCACCTTCTGTATCATCTTTGAGGCAGCAGCCTCTGTCGTGGACACAATGACCATCACTCTTCAGGTGTAATTCAATTAAAAGGATAATACTGAAATGTGACTAGACAAATTCAATTTCTGTGATAAATGATGTTCACATGCTTGTGAGTGCAAAGATTTATCTACACAGTGAATGCTGCCCGTTTTATAGAGTGCAGTAAAGCTGTCATGAAGGAATGATTTGGATCACTTCCTTTTGGATGGAAATTAATTATGTTATCGATTCTAGACGAAAAGAAAGAAAATATTTTAAAATTCATTGTTTGGTGACAAGGGAACATCGTATATATGAATCTTTAAGTAAGAAAGGGAGTTATTTAATGTAGTTTACAGTGCTTGAGGCTTTACTGAGAAAACAAGTGTTTCTATGAAGAAATGCATCACTCTGCTGTGTGCGGTTTCTCTGCATTACTCGGGAATGTATGATTTATTTGAGCAGGGATGAGCAAAAAGACTGCAAGGAAGGGAGGAGAGGAGAAGGAAGATAAGTGGGAAAGAGACAAAGAGCTGAAGTAAATGAGAGAGACGAGAGAATCGTCTGGGTACAAGAACAATAGGAAGTAAAGCATCATTTTATTGCTCGGACTTAACAGCTTCTGGGAATATGACGATGTTGACGTTGAGCAGAAATTGTGGCTCGGGGGGCCTTGGCTGCATCGCTCTCTCTCTCTCTCAATGTTAAACAAAGCAACAAATTACGCCTGCGGGATGAGCACAAGAATGTAACGAGGCTTTATGTGGCCTCGACCGCTGACAGAGAGAGCAGTGGTTCTCGTTAGCGCCACACTAGAGCTTTGGCTCTGAATCCTGAACCAGCCTGCCAATGAAAACATTCTTAGGATCAGGATTTGAGGGTATTTCCATAAATTGTGCGATGATCTCCCAACAACTGACCACAGAAGTACTCCTACCGCACATGCACAACAATGCAGAGCAGAGAACAAGTACTACGACACGATGACATTACACCAAGCAGCCGATTGACCCCGGAGGACGTCAGGAGGAAACACTCGCAAGCTTCCTGTTCTGTGTGACGACCTTGAACTGGCCAGTAACAAGAGGGGAAGAGGAGGTCGATGTTGTTGTGTGTGAAAAGAGAGCTGGATGGTGTTACCACCAGTCAACGCATTAGCATCAGCACCCAGGCCAGTAAAAACTCTAACGGAGAAGGCTGGAGAGTAGGCGAGAGCTACACAACCTTCTGTTTTCCAGTTGGAGTTGTTGCATTTAGTTGGGCTGCAAATAATGATTCATGTCATTATTGATTAAGCGGTTGATTCTGTTCTTTATTATTCGGTTTTCTTTAAAATGTTATGAAAACAGAGATATTCAATATTGAATTATATAAAAATAAGAGAAGCAGGAAATATCTGTATTTGAAAAGGTCCATTTCCTGTATTTTTTTACTATGGCCTTTTTCTTAGAGGGATAATTTGGTTGTTTTGAAGTCAGCAAGCCGACCGCCATCTATTTAAGGTAATACACCGACTGTGGATAAGTTCGTCATACAACCCCACTCAAAAACACCCAAATTATCCCTTTAAATTAATATTTGATCTTAAAAATTGGTGTTTATCAATTATTTCTCGACCAACTAATGGATAAATCTACTAATAATTTCTGTACCACTTCTTCATGCGTACTATCACACGATGAAAGCGCGGTATTAACCGCACATTTACATAAAAGGGATAGTTCGATGGCGGTTGGCACGCCCCCAGTATGAAAAAGCAGCCAGGAGTACAGACAATGAAATGTACTGCTGTGGTTGGGAACATATTTTAACCACCTAAAATAAATGCCCATCTAAGTGTACAGTATATTAAGAATATTTTCACTCCGTTTACGTTTCACTTTCCGCTCCACGTTGAAATTGAAAGATATTTTGAATAAAGCACACACTGCATGATGATCATTGCCCTGTTCCTGTGTCAGTGCTCCCGTCTGTCTCTCCAAACTGCGGGTGTACTGTCCCTTTAATGCACTTCTTTTTAGTGATTGTGCTTTAATTACCAGTGCATAATTATGCATAATGCATACAGAAATCTGGGATGGAGAAATTGAAAGTGATGTCGAAAAGGTTTTAGAGCTTTAAATGTTTTGCATGCGGAAAAAATATCATAATTTCTCTTTTTCAGTGGCCACGTCTCTAAAAGCCCAAAAGATTTGTTGCTTTAGTTTAGGGAGGCTGTGCGGTGTGGGAACTCTTGCAGTAAAACAGTGTCAGGGGGTTATCTGCGTTCAATACTCCAGACTGGTAATGATACAGGAATCCCTCACATCTGGCATGTGGAATCCATCCCCCAGCAGCCCCCTCGTCGCAATAGCAGCATTTTCCAATTTTAAGTCCAGATCCCAAAGTGACTTGAAAAACACACAATAATACAGAGCATGATAAAGGGGTTCTCTCACACACACTCACACACACACACACACACACACACACACACACACACACCCCAACAACCCTCTGAGTTCACAGAGAGTTCATCTACTTCTTTTGCCACATGAGCAGAGTTTGCAGAGATAACTTGACTGTGAATTATTATATTATATTATTATTATTATTATATATTGTAATATTACATTATAAGACACTGAGACATAAGACATGGAGCCACAATAGTATTTATTGTAAGTCTTGTTTCTGGCCTCCTGTCATATCCAAGTCCAATATTCCTTCTAGTTCTGGTCTCCAACTCCTGAGAAACAGTATCTGGATCTTAAGCAACTAAATACTTCACTGTGTTCACCAGCCAGTCGCTATAATTGTCTTTGGTGCTGAGCAGCTGCCTGCTGCGTCCAAAACAAGGCTGATGAGAACGGTGAGAGTGAACCAGGGATGATAATGGTCTGTCAGGTTGTCACTGTCACATTACACACAGTCAGTCGATCCATTATTCAAATAAAAATACTGAGCCAAATGTATTTGGAAGAGAAGACAAAAGCGAACAATAAAATGATTCCCCATATTACCCAGACAGTCTGTTGTAAATCCATTACAATCCTTCTTTAAAGTGGAGCTCATGGACTTGCTGTAGTTATGCATGTTTTCTTGTGCAATGAGGGATTACAAGCAACATTTTGAACGCGCTCTCCATTTCACCTCCAAAAAAAGTAGTACAGATAATCCAGCCTAAACCCTTCAGACTCCCTCATCGTGTTTCATCTTAGCAATTACTTTGGTGTCTAGAATGCTTTTACAACCAATAAAAATAATGACCCAAGTCCAGACTGCATTTGCAGTTACATTCACTTTCTTAATTTCGCTATAATTATTCTTTTCAGTGGTGCCAGATAAAATAAGTGTGTAGCATCAGAAAAATAAGGGCCTGAGAGGGAGGGAGTTACATGCGTCCCAGCTGCAGAGGGAGAAAAAGGAGGGAGGTCGAGTTCCTGGCATACCTGAGAGTCAGGTAACAAACACACAGACAGACAGACAGGGGGGTGGGGGGGGGGGCAAGATGGAAATAAGTGGAGAAGAGAGGTTGAGTGTAAAACGCATACGAGCCTCTCTGCTCCAGTGTTGTGAAACCCAACTCTCTGCTCACGCTGCCGACACATTTGCTCACAGATGACAGCTTGTGTAAATGTTGTGTGTGTCCAAAGAGTCACCCATCTCCTTTTACCCGCTATTGCCCTCACAGAAAACTCTCCCACGTACGCAGAAACATAAGCCTCGACGTGATTGACGCGTACATCAAACTCACCTGACAAAACTCAACAACACACACGAGTACATTCCAAACATACTTCTGCAGCCAAAGTAAATGAGGACGGACTGACGGCAGCGGGATAGATAGACAGATAAAAATGGAAATACTCAAGTATGCTTTGACATTGAAGGGATTAGTGTGGTTTACTCTAAAGCATTCCAGGGGCTCTTAAGATTATCAATCAGCTTCCTTCCTCTCGCTCTCTCCTGTATTTTTTTTTTTTTACGCAATCTTTCCACCCGTTTCCTAGAAAGTTACGCAGCAGCAAGACACCAGAGCAGCACACGAGTAGTCAACCGGAGGAAGTCAGAACAGAGCCAGAACTATGAAGAATGTAGGCCAAAGGTTGCAGAAGCAGGGGAGCAAGCTGAAGTTCATGACTGGTGTAAATTGTAAATTGTAGTTTTAATCTGCCCTGCTAAGGAAGCTTGGGCCTTTAATCCCTCCACACCTGGGGTTCCTAGACTCTGCAGTCAACATCTTGTGGTCTGTCATCCCCGAAGGCTTTGTGGGTGTGCGTCTGCTTCAGCTTGTGCGTGTGTATGCGTGATCTGTATGCACGGATTGTGCGTTCTTACCCACAAAGCCGTCCCGTCCGACCAACTTCAAAGCCAGCTTGTCTGCCAGCACAGAGGAGTTGCCATGGGCGATGTTGGCGAAGGGCCCAGCATGGACAAACACCGGCGTACCCTGCAACAATAAGAGGGGCACACAAACATGCAGGAGCAGTTGAGGAAACAGTGCAACCCACAGCAACTCACCCGATCCAAGTTGAAATAAGGACCAACAACGTTCTTTCAAACTAAATCCAATATCTTTCAGAAACGTAAATAAATGCGGAAGTGTGGATGCACTTTGGCTGGCACTGTGGTTGTCTAAACAGCAGGCACAAGTTAAGAGGTACTCAACTGGCACGGCAGCCCAACTACGGGCCAAGCTTCCTTCCCCTGCTGATCCTCAAAGACTGGACACACACACACACACACACACACACACACACACACACACACACACTGAAAGAGCACTTCAAGTGTAAGTTACCGCCTCTGGCAGACACACAGGCCACTGCAATCACTTTCAGCGAGGCAGCGCAAAGTGCAATACATGCGGGGAACACGTCATATGCGCAGCATTTACAGATCAAATAAATGTGAAAAGTCTCATTAAAAGTGGAGCTTTGACTGTTGGATATCACAGTTTGTATGGTTACTTCTCCAGAGATGTAAGCGATTTCCCCGGTAGGACCAGAGAGACTTCACAGCAATGTGCTCAAAATGGATGGATATTCATGCAACGATATTTTCACAACATAGTTATGCAAGTAGGCGGCTTTCTCTTCATCGTGTATAATTTACTATGTACGCCACACTAATGTTGTACCTTGGATGTTGTGACCACTGTGTGTTGTTCGTATTGTTGGGGTTGTTTGCATTTAACAGCTCTGCAACATTCATTCAAAGATATTTTGCAGTGTGCATTCAGCTAAGACACGGAGAGGTCTACTGCTCAAGGTAACGAATCTATGACTGAGATCCTATGAAAATGAATGAGAAAACTGTTCAAGAAGAAAGCTGGGGAAAGCCAAGTGACCCATTGTTACGCTGCATGAGAATTCCTTGAGAGGGAGGGAAAAAGGAAGGATGGGAAGGAGTTGCATGGTTTTCTAAGCTTTTGTTTGCATACCTCTCCCTCTGCCTGCATAAACAGCCTCCCCTCAGAGGAGTAAATCAGCCATTTAACAAGGCTCTGACAAAACGCTGTCTGTTTGTCTATGAAAAGTAGTGGAACAGATCACAGCAGCAGAAAAGAAGGTATACACGGAAAAGAGAGGCAGCTACGAGGAAAAAGAGAAAGACAGAACATTAAAAAGACATAAAGCAACATCCTGTTAGTATCCATTCAATAACATGTTCCTTTCTTTATTCAAGAGGAAAGTCCACACACGTCATACATTACGTGAATTCCCATCTGTGTTTCAACACCTGAACTTTTAACAGGACCCAGTTTACACTTTCCACGTCCGTACATGAGGGAAAGAGATTCAGGCAATAAATAAGCCACAACAGGTTGATGAAAGTGGAAAGACATGAAAAGTCCGGTCTGTCACCTCTTCAACTCGTGGACAAGAGGATTATGAAGACAAGGGAAATGAACAAAAACAGGAAGATGGAGATCATGTCACGTTTTCCCTTGCTCATGCATCTCTTGTACTGTCCACCACACCAGCTGCAGAGCAGTGCTACACTAATACAAATGTTCCCTGTCTAGCACATGGATTCAAACCTGAGAATCTGTAGTCACAGGTCTGCTCGTCTATGCTACGTCTACTGCCTCTCGCTAGGAAAGATGCATACGGTCGGTTTGAGGAAACACCTCATAGAGAGGATGTTAGAAAAACACGGAATGACCGAGGTCTGATTTATAGAAACGTACACAGGGAGTAGTTTTCTTCTTGTGCTTTGTCTCCTCCAAACCCCATCTGAAACAACAGAAACGTGTGCTCTAACACACACACACAAAAAACACACTAGCTTCCATATGCCAACTCCAGTCTCATGTGTGTGTGTGTGTGTCTGTATTCAACACAAACAATCACAAGCCAAGAGGGCATGAAGGGCACAGGCGGCCAAGCTGCATGGAAAATTCTCATGGAGCTCTGAGGCCCGGTCGGTCCCGATACCAGTTCCCCAACCAGAATCACAGGAAACCCACACAGGAAACCGTTTCACACAACATGACCGCAATGCTTCCTCAAAAAAAACAACTCTGAAAGTAGCCAAATATCTGCTGCATGCTACACTCCACCCCCTCTACACCCAGTCTGTGTTTACTTCCCCCACCCAGTTGCCATGTGTACCCAAGCTTTCTGTTCAAAACCAACAAAAAAAACCTGTTAGCAGGAGCATGACTGCTAACATTGTTAACTTCAATGACTTAAATCAATCGGACAGAATAATACACTTTGGCCCACAGCCCCGTGTCTCAGACCTTTAGCTAGAACAGCGCACCACGAGAACATCAAGAACAAAGATAAACCAGACGCAGTCGCCTGGATGTAGAAAAACGCCAACACACTGCCGAGGCACCGCAGTGACAATCGGAAAACTTAATGGGGTTCGCACCAGCCAGGGTAGCGATATATATCGCTGCTTTTTACAGTTCATTCGCGGCCATCTTGGATTTTGAGATCTTTTTCAGACTTCAGGGGACGTTCCAGTTAAAATTTCTGACTGGGAAATCGGAAATTCAGACTTCCCAGTTCAAATGGAACGCAGCTTTACTTATGGTTAAGAACCAATACAATAAACTATGCTCAGCGAACAGGGTAACTAGCAGTATATCAAAAATGACAAGATTTCAATTTAAAATGTCTTCTTTAGTCCAACAATCATTCTAAAACATATTCAGTTTAATACCATAGAAAGTTTAGAAAAATTTAAATATTCACATATGACCAACAATTTTGATATGCACAGGAAGTGAATGATACCAGTCCCGCGATACAGTGATGATTTTAAAGTTTCATCCTTTAGTGGGTAAGTTAGCTAATGGGCAAGTCTTATATAAACTCCGTGCTTCTTTCAAGTAGGCTTTTGCTGTACCAGAGAGGCCAAAGATCAATGTCTGGATTGTTATTGGTACATTGAATCTTTTAAACCCTCCAACTCCACTGCTCTCCATTAATCACCTTGAGGGTTGGGCTTTTTTCCTCTAGAACAGGGAGATATATAGATATATATGTGTTTATGTTCCTGTGCGATCACATGTCCAGTCATCTCACTGTAATGTCTCAAAAGCTAAATGAAAGCCAGATGTTGTGAGAGGCAGAATTATGGTTTAAGTCGTCACAAGGACTTAGGACACAATGCATCTGGATGGGATGGCCTGTGAGAGCTCCACCTCTCCGCTAAACTGATATTAGGATAAAGAGCCATGGGAGGAAAAAGTCAATTTATCATTCTTTCTTAAAAGCTCTCAGTGGAGCGCTCCCTCTCTTTTCTCCGACAGCAGATGTAGATGTAGTGAACACTCTCAACGTCCCTGTGGACCGCCAGCCTATTTATTCTACAAGACATTCACCTGAAGACGCTCTGTTGAGAAGGTAATGGCTATTTAAGTGGGGTTACGTGCGTGTGTGTGTGTCTCACCTCGAGGGTCTGCATCAACGTGGGCTTGATGGCATCTTTCATTAACACCGCCAATGCTCCGCTCACACCCTGACAGGCAGGAAGAAAGAAATATGAAGGGGGGGGGGGGGCAAGAACAAGTTATAAGGATTAGGACAGATATTTAACCTCACTAACGCTTTATATTTATGTACAGAAGGGTTAAATGGTTATCCACTACAGATGATAAACGGCATGGCACTACAGTCCATTTGTAGGTCTCTGTGCTTGCTTCCCAAAATATTCCTCGTCGGCAATTTCAACACACTACACACACACATGTAGCATACACACAGTCGCACAGCATATTCTCACTGGGGCTGGCTCTAAAAAGGTGTGGTGGTGTTTTTCCATCGAGCCTAATCAGAAGACTAATGTAACTCTATAGGGGATCCTCCTCCACGGCTCTGAAACAACACAGGCCGCCGTCTTCTGTGGGAAACCAGAACCAGCTGACCCCACATGAGGACCCGGTGAGCGGTGCGAAAACTCTGCTCAACGTCTTAATAGCAGGTTACACCTATATTAGATGTGTTGTTATGAAGAGGGGGGAAGTGGTACTTTAAGTAAAGCTGGGACAACTGGGAATTTGGAAATGTTTAAACTGCAAGTTTGACAGAAAATTATGATGATGATGAATTATGTTTAACACGTTTCTCCAAAAACACCCACAAGGGCCCAACGCCGCAGGTTCCCCTACCAGAAATGTAGGACACACCTAACCTTCACACTTCTCTCTGCAAGGCCATGACAGATAAAGTCTCTTCATTTCAATTTCGGAGATGTAGTGATGAAAAGCCAACTGTGAGATTGTCAGCTTTCATGAAAAGACCACACGGTAACACACACCAGGTCCTCTGCGGTGACGGGCTGTCCGGCGCGACTGGTGCCCACCACCATGCGCGCCAGTCTGTTTCTCATGTCCTCCAGGCTGTCTGCCAGAGCCAGGATGGCCATGATCTCGCTGGCCACGGCAATGTCGAACCCAGTCTGCAGAGCGAGAGAAAGAAAGATCGTACACAATGTGAACTAGAAGGGCAACAAGCTGCAGCATTTCACCGGCCTGAAGAACAGACTAGCAGAAATTCTGCAGTTTCGTGGTTATTGTGTGAAATCATGTTTACACTTTCACACCAAAATTAAATTTGACTTTATATTAAAAGTGTTGACTGCTTAGTAAAGATATAGAGGTATAACTGACTGCCTCACGTCGACAGTGACTGGCAGAACAGAGATTATGTAGACACGATAGTCACCAGCTTTATCACATGGGCAAGAGAATACAAGTCATATGATTATGGCCTAGTTTTGGAGTAATGAATTTGGGAAAGGAAATTACTATTAACATGTTTTAACTATTTTTTGTTGGGACTTTTCTGTATTGATTTATGTCAAACTAAAAACAAACAAATGATGGAATGAGGGATTTCCACTGGGAAGAGTCTGGGAAACCAAAGCAGTGTCCATTCCACGTCAAAAAGAAAAAAAAAGAAATATAACTTAAACCACATCAATCCACCAAGGAACACATTTCTACTCCCACTGATAATGCCCTGAGGGGCTATAGTGTATCCAGCGCTGGAGGAAGGTGGAGGACAGGGGAATGAAAAAGGAAACAGAATGGACGAACTGATGGCGGTAAATGTAAACATATGCTGAACTAGCTCAGAGGCGGTTCCAGGTGTGTGTGTGTGTGTGTGTTTGGATGGGTGGGTCACTTTTCTCCTTCTTCAAACATTTGCTTTCACTTAAGCCTGCTTGCTTCCCATTGAGGTGAAGTGTTTATTTACAGGATTTCATTTAGCTGTCATTACTACAGACATATGGGTGGAATACATCTGGCCTTTATCACGAACGGAGGAGAGGGAAAATTGAGGGGAGTGTGTGTGTGTGTGTATTAGAAAGTTTGTATAAACTCAGTTTTATTGTGCGAGTATCTAAAACACAGGCATCTCATGCCACCTTAAAGGAATAGTTCAGATGTTTTGAGCTGGGGCTGTATGAGGTACTTATCCATAGTCAGTGCTTTACATACAGTAGATGACGGGCTTTTGTGTTATTGTGAGACTTTGGTTCGTTCAGATTCACCAAAGTCTCACAATAACACAAACTTACTAACCATTTCAGGCAGCCGTAGACCAGCAACCCCAGTATTCTGGAGTCTGGTGAGAACATAGATGGCTAACAATACTTCAGTTCCCTGTCGGAAGTGGCTGTCTCATGGCAAAGTAAAAATACTATAAATATACTCTACACTTTAACTGATCCTCTCCAAGCTGGGGGCGCGCCGACCGTCATCTGCTGTAGGTATTACACCGACTGGTTAATGTACCTCATACAACCCCAATTCAAAACATCTGAACTATCCCTTTAATAACAACATTAGACCCAGGTTAATGACAGCCACCAGCAAAGCCTCTGCAATGGAAAAACTGCCGTTTTGTCATACTGTGAGGGAGAATGGTAAAGTATTTGCAATGAACTGGAAGGTAACATATAGATTAGTGGATAATCTTCTGGTCACATTGGTCATATTCTGGATATTGCAAAAATACACAAAACAAAGCCGGTGGGTGAAGAGTATTTCAAAAGGACGTCATCTGTTCAGAGGAAAGAAGATTGTGAAGGCACGAGTGCTGCATACCTCTCTTATCTGTCCCTTTTCAGTGCTCGCTTGTCCGACTGTGATCTTCCTCAAGAAACGGTCATTTGTGTCAACAACTGGAAAACCAAGACAAAAAGAAAAAGTTTCATTTCCTGCAACAGTTCTCATAAAATCCACAACTTTGAGCAGGAAAACTGGCTTAACATCAATGACAGAAAAAAAACCTTTATTTAAAGTGGATGCCTCAGAGACACACACACAAGATTTATGTTTTTACAGCCTGAACCAGCCAGACTGCAAAAATCCATTACCACACGTTGTTAAATAGACACAAATGCATATCCACACACAGACACGCACACATATAAAGCCAATAATTGACAAGAAGAGAGATTCTCATCAGTTATTGTGAGTAGGTGATGACACACTGAAAGTGCTTATGCTACGAGGGATTTGCTACTCAAAGTTCCTTCACTCAGCACTCGGCCTACTCTCTGATAATGTGGCTAGAAATCTGTGGCTTTACTGTTGTTACAATGAGCCAAGAAACCACATTAGTCAAACATTAGCCTCATGTTGGTTTGATGTATTGAGAGGGAAAGCGAAAAACATGGTTTGTTTCATGAACACATAGACACACCCGCATAACGTTAGGTTGTAAATCTGTTCTTAATCTCCAGGTCTTTTAAGAGTGCCCTCTGGAGCCACTGGAGTAAATACCACATCAGTCATTGCTGCACCCAGCTGGTTGTCCTCTCCGACAACTCCAAACCAAAACACAGCTACCACTGAGGTAGCTATTCCCACTCCTTCCATAGCCACAGCTGATGACTTGGGAGCTTTCACATTAGATGTGTTGAATCCATATGAACACAGAGGGCCATAAAAGACGTGTCATAGTCAATTTCCATTGAGGAGAACACCAGCTTACTGCAGGGACAATTCATTTCAGAACTTGCTATATCAAAACAAATCTATTGTAGTTCAAGATTGCGTGTGATAATCTTGAGCGAACTTGACATTACAGGCGGTATGTCACCGCTGCATCACATCGACATTTAACTGGAGCGAAGATTAAACATCTAACATTATGGCCATACCTACACAGTTCACTAACCAATTGTTACATACAAAGCTAAACCTTTCTTTAAACTAAAGTCAAAATAGCAAAAAAAAACACCCTGAAAACTAAACTACCGTAACTTTGCTTTGTGGTTGGGGCGGCCAATGCTCTATAACATCACCATCTTATTATAAATACATCACGTTGGTTGGTATGTTGATAATATTGTCAGACTGATAGAATGACAGCCCTCTGCATCGAGAAGAAAACACAAATCCTCCTGAATATTCCACAGACTAACTCCTTCTTTAGTCCTCTTTTACTCCTTCAGAGGGATTTCCTATACTTCTGTTCGGTACCTCTCTGCCAGGTGATCTTCGAAGGGTCAAGGTCAAGACGAACAAAGGCGCTGACTTCCTGCGGTGTGAGAGATGCAGGATCTACTTTATTGATCCCCAGACGCTGGAATCAAAGAGACAAAGATTAGTGGATCATCTGTGAGTGAGATGTGATGTTCAGGTGAACATTTTGGCTTCAGTCCCAGCTGTGCCACTAGTGCTAAATACAGTAAATTATTCTCAACACAAGTAGTGGGACTTTCCCTTCTATGTCCACATCAGCTGGGCACGGTATCATCCCAGCATGCATAAACAAAACCAGAATAAATGACCACGAGGCGATCAACTCGGTGTCTGGTTCAAAAGGTTCACCGGGAGTGCTCTGTTTAAAAAGACACACACGACTCTTATCTCTCACTCTGTCCATTAAGACCAATGAATATTTTATAGTCCTTTTAACTTCTCATCCAACGGGACAGACAAACATTCAGTTGGCTTATGTTCAAAATTCATCTCCATAACATGTGCCATTTGAATTTTATCCATTAAGACTTGACATTAGGTTTTCTCTATCAATACCACAGAAAACAGCATTACTTTTAGACATAGATACATATTTTTAGAGATGAGGCTCACTGAGGTCCCCTATTGGATGAAATCAGAGCTCAACACAACGGTGCTTCTGGCTACGAATGATTGTTGAAAGTTTTAGACTTACACGTAGCCTGGAGATTTGGATGGGTGAAAATCTTCTGACTCCATTCACTGAAGGAACCAGTCTATTGAACAGGGCCTTGAAGGAATAACGATTTAATTACATTATGTGTGTTTATGCATATAAAGTACATTTAAATTGCACCTCAGAGGATTCAAATGTTTTCTTGAATAGAATGCATCACTCCAAATACACACTATGGTTGTCACTGCTAAATGTAATTGGGACATAAAAAGCATGCTCTTACATAGATTAGTTAATTGTCTCTGTGACACGTGTTTAAGGCTTCCCTGTGAACATTCAATGACTTCACAAGATAGCAGTATGTACACATAATGTATTAACATAATTCACAATTTCCTTTTTTCAAATCACAAAGAATAAAACACATCTAAATAGCATGTTTGTCATTATACTTGCATCCAGGTCAAAACAACAGTTTTTACATTTCTTGCTTGTGTAAGAATAAGTTATTACTGAGTGACGAGATCACACGGTCACCTTGTCTGACTGCGTCGCCTCGTGAAGCATCCTGGCATCGATGGCTGCTGCCACCAGGTTGTTGGCTGCTGTGATGGCATGAATGTCACCAGTCAGATGGAGGTTGAACTGACGGGTAAGATGGTAAAAAAAAAAAAATGTGAAAGAGTTGAAATCAAGAAAATCAAAGTACTATTCTTGTAATGTAACGGTAGACATTGTGGGTTCGGATGGCGCCGGTGGAATTAAAACCTCTAACAACGGGGGTTAAAATGTAATCACAAAATGTAGTATCACGTGTGGCTTCAAACAGAGTAATCTTCATGGTTTTGACTTGATGTCTAAAAATATTACGACATACGAGCCCTTCAATTTAAATGAAAAAACATATTGTGAAGACGTGAGAGTAAAGGGTGGTATTTTTGTATGAGAAAAGACGACTGTGTCTGCATTTTAAAAAACAGTCTGCTTCCATCTCACCCCTCCCTCCCTCCCTTACCCTTTACGGACAGTGATTTAGTCATAGGTAATATTATGCCACAGCTCCAGGGGTTGTGTGCGTGTGTGAAAACTCTGTGTGTGAGTCTCTGCATATCTTAGGTCTTTGAAGCCTGCATTAGTCCTGCTAGGGAGCAAGGAGAGTGCCTGTGTGTCTTACCTCCTCCATGGGGATGACCTGGGCATATCCCCCTCCTGCAGCTCCCCCTAGGCACAAAGAAGAGGTAGCACAGTCAGAGGCAGACCAACAGGACAGGGACACACAAAAGGAGGAATGCTGAGCAGTGTACTCTGTGTGAACTACTCCACCCCTGCACAAAATGTAGCAGGGTATGAAATGCTAGCCCCACACTGACAAAGATAGCTTATCACACAGTTACTTGAGACATTCCTAACTGCTGGCTTGGGCGCCTGTCTCTGGCATTGTCTAAATTCCACTCTATGTATTCAAAGCGCAGAAAAACAAAATTAAGAGTTGCATTCCAAAATAAAATGTTCTAAAATGAAAATACATCTCCTAACAGAATGGGACTGAGGTTGACATCGGCTTTCTTACAGAAGTTCTAGTTTCGGAAGGATTAACTTCAAAATAAGACACTACTGTAGTGGAGCACAGGATGTATTATGTGCAGCTAGCATAAGGACTTAAGTATTCATTACCGACCTTTAACCCCAAAGGTGGGGCCCTGGGAAGGCTGTCGGAGACAGGCAAAGGAGTTGAGCTTAAGGTGGGCAGTGAGGGCCTGGACTAGGCCAATGGTCACCGTGCTCTTACCCTCGCCCAGTGGAGTCGGAGTTATACTAAAAAAAGAACATACAGAACATTTTTGAATTTTACATTAATACCATAAAAGGAAGTAGGGATTGAGTGATGGCTTGCCCAAATCGGGCTTACTTCTTTTATATCATAAATCTAAGCACTACGGGGCACCGAAGGCAGATATAGTTAAGAAAAAGGATTTAGTTGTATCAGTAAGTCATACGCACCCAGCAACCAGTATATATTTCCCATCGGGCTGTTTGTGGAGGCGGTCCAACAGGGAGAGTCGGACCTTAGCTTTGCTCCTGCCATAGGCTTCAAGCTCTTCTGGCAGCAAACCAATCTCCTCAGCCAGCTGGTCCACTGACTTGGGGGTCTGAGCTCTGGAAATCGCTATGTCACTAACAAATACAGAAAGCATGACAAATCATTCACATGCATTTGATTTTAAAGCGTCAAATGGACTTTGTCTCCGAGGTGCAACTGAAAGAACAATGTGGCATGAGAAAGGGATGTAGATGCATTTCTAATAGCCTCACAGATAGCGGTCTATACCTTGGTACGGGGGTCAGGGGCTGCAGTTTGAGGCTGCGCAAATGCCAGGGTTGGTACTGCTGGTCCTGGAGCCACCGACCGCAACTACGCACCACATTCTAGTAGACAAAGAGGAGAGACAACGAGGTAGGTAGGCAACGAAGAAAAGGTGGTGAGCACATGGAGACAGAAACAAAGAGGCGCACCTGTGTTCTGTAAGCGGCTGTGAGGTATCTTAACCCAGACTTTGAGGACATCTCAATGGCACGTTCATCTAAAACAAAACAAAAAGTGTATGACAAATGCACATGTTGAGTAAAAACATGCTTCCCAAAAAGTTATGCAAGAGGGGACGGAGAAAGAAAACGCATGCTGCGTCCCATCATACGGCAGAAGGAGAAGGGTTACACTTGACATGACAAATCTGCAAATCTATTAATTCTACAATGCAGAAAATAAGCTGAATACACTTTTATTTTAACTGCAAACAAACTACACTAGTATGTCTATGGAAACTTAGATGCACAGTGATTGCTTTTATTTATTTAAAGATTCATTTTCTGGCCCTTTTTTTGCCTTTAATCAACAGACAGAACAACTGTACTGGACTGTAAACGGGCCACAGGTCAGATCCATACAGGGTGATTTTTGATGACTATCACAATATATTCCACACTACCTGTCTCCAGGGTGGGCTCACAGCGGATGACAGCAGCCCCTGGTCTAAGCCAGGTGGAGGGGAAATCCATATTCTCAGCTCCTAATATGACCACAGCATCAGCCTGCATCACCTTGGGAATAACGAAGAGAGAATAAATTACATATGAAGAATTTCAAAAAGAGGAAAGTGTTTAAAAAAAGAAATAATAAAAAAACACAATAGATAAAGCATTTGGCAATGCAATGACATTGCATGTGGTAAAGCAGAGACTGCCTCCTTGTGGTTGGCCACTATAACGGCACATACTGTAGCAACTGAATAATGACTAGAGACATTTAAGGACATGGATCACAAGAAGGTTTTCCATTTATAAAGCCATGGCTTCAGTGGTACGTCTTTTCAAACAAATGACACTCAAAACAAAATAATGTCCAGCTGACCACAAACACGGACCAAACTACACACTTTTAACAGCCACCTTTCAAGTCTACTCGGAGTAACTAGTTACATTAACACTTACATTTATACAAAAAAAAAATTCATTTTTGAGTGCAATGTGTTGAGTCACACACGCATATACAAACACACCTGACTCTGCAGGCCCTTTGAGCTCCAATGACTCTTGAGAGCCACCAGTCCACTTCTTTCTATCAGGCACTGCAGGGCCACCCCAAAGGGTCCTTCTCCTCCGACCAGCAACACAGTTTTCCCCTCCAAAGGAGCATCTGCAGAAATATTTCAATGCAACATTAGGATTTAACCTTTTTCATTCATTAAGTGCCTCATGCGCATTAGCAACCAAACTGTCGACATGGTCAATATTTCAGTATTAGTCAAGCGTATTAAAATGCAGACCATCTGGACATGGATGGAAATGACTTTGCACAATGAATTAATGTAAATGCAGCTTATGCCATTTTTATTTAATTTGTCCCTGCTGTTAATTTCTACTAGCCGTTTGTGTTTCTAGTTTATATTTACTTATTCATACATTTCATCCTTCGAAAATATAATCTGAATACCTTTTAAAATATATTTTTAGTGAATATTCATCTGTAATTGGATTGTCTTTTTCATGTCTGTGAAGCAAACAAAGAAAATCATAAGTGGAAAAGTAGGCGTTTAACAGCTCTGTGCAACACTGCCGTTATAATTACAGATACGGTTTGCTGATACATTTGGCACTTTTTCAAATCAAAGCCCTTTACATTTTATATTTTGAAAAGTAGAACAAAAAACGTTTTGAAAAGTTTTTGGTTCTATATTGTCGATCATAGGTTCTGCCACGCACTCAACGACCTACTGGTGTGCAACAGTTTGCTCTTTGTATATTTAGAAATGCACCACACCATATGCTACTGAAACTGGACCACAAATTCTTCACTTGCACCACATGTTGGCAACTAATTGTATCAGGGACACTCCAAATAACTGTGACCCTATGTACACCTGAACTCTGACCCCTACCCTTTGAACCCCAGGGTGTGTCTTAAATTGGTCCCAAACTCAGTAGTTATTCTGGTGAGTCAGCATTTTTTCTTGTGCGTCCTAATGACAAAATATTTTGGGTGCACTGCAGTTTCAGATCCCCCCATTATTCCCAAAATGTATTCTAAAAACAGTGAGACTCATTAACTTAATGTTCTCACTGATGTTGTGACATATTTTAGTTTACGGCACATTAGGCTTCACATAATAATGAGGTCGTAGAAATGCGAACGCCAAATTACCGTCGGATTTATGAAATGTGCGCAGTGTCCAATTTGGTTCTTACCGCCTTGAGTATGTTAACAAATCAGAATTAGTCTAAATTGACAGTCGCGTGTCCACTATTTGCAATCAGCATACTGCCAAGCCCCCATTTCTCTATATAAGGAAATACAGCTACATATATCAAAGTGTATACCGTGTTTCTCCAGCAGATCCAGGACAGCGCTGGCTCTGGGTGGCACAAAGCCTTTACTTAGGTCTCCTCGCACCAGGCGGCCCATATTCAAATCAGATATCCTTTATCAAGAAAATAAATGGACACAAACATATCAAAAGAAATACAGAATTATTACCCCGGAAGCATTTAACTCTTACTGGGCAGTGTGAGCACTACATCAAGGTTATTTTGTAAAGTGCAATGAGCGTGTTAAGGTCATTCAGAAGATAAATTGATAAATGATACATTGCTGTTCCAATTTGTGCTGATTATGAAGGGTGCCTTGCACATTTTCCTCATTCACTTATGTGCTGAAGTCACGAGCTGCATTTAGACAGTCTTGATTCTGAGCAGCCCCTTTCTAATTGAGTGTACCATATGAGTAAATACATTTATCGCTGTTGGGACAGGGAAACACGCACAGCTGATACCTGGCAGACTGCTGCACTAAAATGTCTACTGCTGACACGTTAAACAACATGTCGGGTCATTTCTAAGGGACTACGAATGCAATACAAAAACAACCAATGGAAAATCAACACAGTTAAAGACTATGTGCTATTTGGAAGAGATATGCTCTTCACTATTATTATCTCTCTGTGTGAGAACATAAAGCTCAGCAGTCTTATATGCTGTGATCCTAGTTAGCTAGTGCTAGTGGTGTTTACCCCTCTACATCCTTCTCAGGTTTCAGCGTGTTCAACACTCGACTGGTGAGGGAAGCAGGGGGGAGGTGAAGGTGGACTCCGTGCACCCTCGGGTCTTCATTGAGCTTCAACACCTCTTCTATGATCTACACGCAGTCACACAAAGACAAAACACACACAAAAAGAAAAGTATTTATAAGCCATTGTTGCAATAGTGACATTTTGCCTCCAGAAAATTCTGCATTGACAGGGTTCCTCCTTTCTATATGGATCAAGAGTCGACTTCAATAAAGCCAAAGAGAGCCACAGCTGAGAGGCTGCATTGCATTCCCAGCAACAGAATTTTGGAAAATACCATGAAGTAAAAAAAAATAAATGAACAGAACCCCAAGGAGTGACTAAGTCAATTAGGAAGTCACGGTTTAGCCATGCAACACTGGATATATGGTGACTTACAGTCAAGAAAAGCTTGAATAATACAAAAGCTCATGAGAGGCACTGATTACCTTGATGTTTACTACAACCACCATGCTGCACTGACAAACAGCAAGGGGAATGGCAAATCATGCACTGACTTGCTAAATAATGAGGGGGCGGGGAGAGTTTTTCTTGTTTTATGCGCAGAGGGAAAGTAACCAAATGTGTGTGTCAGCTTCACTTACTTCATCTTCACTGCACTCCTTTGCCAGACAAATCTGTGTGATGTTTAAGCCAACCTGTGGACGAACAGGGACGAACAAGAAGAGGGTTAACAGCTTGAATTATTGTGTGGAAAAAGACAAAATGGTTTAAATTCACATATAGCAACAGGAAGACGGGAATTTACCCTTCCTGCGATTTTCTTACTGATCTCCAACAAGCTGTCATCTTCACCTGCCTTTGAGATACAATTTGCATAATGACAAAACACACACTTGATGTCACAAGCATCTTCAATGGCTTCAGTAAAAACAGATAAACCTTGGGTTAAAGGTAAATTAAGACAAATTAAATACAACTATGCCATGGTAAGTTAGACAATATTTGAAGGCAACCTTCCACAAAATTGTTACTTTCACATTTGCTCACACAGTCTTTCATTCTACAATAGGAAACACAAATCCTACATGTTTATTCGTTTTTGTGCTTACAATACCTGAATAATGGCTAACAAAGGTTGGACGGTTGAATTTCTTCTCTGCAGAGCCGCGATTGCCTCCTTGGTGCTCTGAACCACCTCGCTATGAGAGAAAATAAACTGGTTAGTCATCTATCACATATCTTAAGCCAAAGACACCCATCATGTAAGGCTTTGGAAAAGGTAACACCAACAGAGAAGGAGACAACATTTAGAATAGTTTATTCTGTGTTTGGGAGGAAGGGTGAAAAACCTAACTGTGAATTATGCCTCAAATTCTCTCACTTGCTCAATTCAAATAAAACAATAACCGGACAGATAATTGGTTTGTTGCAGTTAAGAAATATCACATTCCAACTAGAACACTAGAAAAAAGAATTTTTAAAAATATAATAAAATAAAATACTATGCGTGAGGTTCCACCCATTGACCAAGCTTGTTACTGCGCGTGTAACAAGGTGTGGGAGGGGCTAATGTGTAAATGTCTCCAGTTAACACACTGACCTACTTTGTTTTCCAAAGTGTAAACATTGTCTCGATCAAATTCACCTCCAGCCATCTCCGATCAATCATTCAATGTGAAGCACATTTAGATTATGGTATATAATAACGTTATATATAAATATAAATATAGTTTAAACATTAACAAACCGTAAACACTATGTAAACACACAGTGATGGGGATGCTATATGTCCAATAACGTTACAGCAAAACTCTACAGCACGACCCATTCATTCATTCATACGTGTTTTTGGCTTTATTCGCTGTGAATTCAGACACATTGTATCATTGTGTGTTTGGCAACAACGGAGAAAAGTTACATCAGCTGGCTGGAGTCCAATCTGATGATGTCGGGGACACGTGCGGAACCGACTGCTAGCTCGAGACAGGAAATAGTTACCGGTTATAACTTTATCAAGATGCTAGGCGATAGTTTTGTTATTTCCGGTTAAAAACACACAAAGAAAACAGTAACTTAGTAGCGTAATGTTTGGTCACACGCAACACGCTTACCTCAAAGAACTGTCGCATTCAAACCCATCACCCTTTCGGGACTGTTTCCCAAAATTGACGGCTAGTTTTGGGTTGGTACCGCCGCTGCTTGTAGCGCTGGCTGCCCGGAGAATCAACCGGCTGTTGGCAGGACCCACCGGTGGGCATCTCCGCGACAAGCCGCTGACCCTGCTTCCTGGACGGGCTGGATGTATCCGAAGGCTGCCGCAAGCACTACGAATCATAGACAACTTCATGGCCGTTTCTTTTTAAACTGTGGCGTTTAACTTTTTCTTTGTTGGTCTTGAAGTTGGTTAGCAAAGGATTCAACCTCCGTGGGGAACACAAATACAGTTGGAGTGGCAACAGGGTCCTGATGGAGGTACGCTGTCTTCAGGGGCAGTCGGAAATTTGAACACTCAAGAGGTTACCATCCATGAACAACCCTTTCAATGTGACGCTGCATGTTTACAAGCTGACTGTGGGGCGCGGAAATGTGGATGCCACGTTCTCCGCGTGTAGCCCAGTTGTTCAGCAACATTTTGATCTTGTAATGATTAAATTATAAATTAGCCTATATAATGTAATGCGTATTTGTCTTTCCTGTCCAAATGTCACTTCTAAAGTTCGGCTGTTGTTAAAACCACGAAAGAAGTAAAACATTTTGCCACATGTCCTGTGTTTTGTTATCCACCAGGGGATCAGGAAAAGTTTATTAGAATTTCAGAGGTAGCCTACACATGAAAGCAGCGGCCTCAGAAAAAGGGACGTTCACGTGCTATATTTACACAGAGGCGAGGTCAGTTTAGGCCACATGGGTTCAAAAACTATGTCCTGTGAATCTAATTAGGACTACGTGAAAAAGTTGATGATATAGGCCCATAGAGTGACATTTCTGCATATGACAATCTGTGCATGAAGAATAACACCAAAGTAAATTATATCTCAGCTCATCTAGGACCACCACAGAACCTGTATGGAAGAAATGTTTGGAAACACTGCTGTTTAAAGACGGTATTAAAGTCTTGTCATTGTAAAAGAAAGAGGATGAGTGTGGCTTGACAGGGTGTAGGCCTACCTTTGTCAGTTTAAGTTTGTGTTTGTGAGTGTGTGTGTGTGTGTGTGTGTGTGAGGAACAAAGTAAGAAGCCATTCAACCCAATCATTAGGTCATTAAAAGGAAGTGAATGTCATGCACTTAACTGCCTATTGACTGGTATACCAACCTTAAAGACTACATGTGAATACAGCGGTACAACGAGTTTCCAAATGATAAACGACAGAAAAAAGGCACATTAAATGTAGAAACATTAAGCACAGGCTCTACACTGCAGGCACTCAATTGCTCTTTAGCATATTAACACGTGACTTGACATATACAGTTCAATGGACGCACACAGTCAAAAACAAAGGCTGCAAATCAGTCACATTGGAATCAATAGAATGCAATTGACCAGGCAGCCTCTGATTCACTGATGGTGAGTAAACCATGGTGAGTAAAGTTTTGACTTTGTTCGGGGTTTACACAAAGGGTATACATTATGTGTGTCCATACACCAAAGGAAGTAAAACAAACAAGACATTCCCAATAAGAATTAAATGATCGCTACATTAATATGAAAAGAGAACAAAAGGCATTCCCCACTGTATTATTATAATGATTCTGCTCGGGTTATAGGGATGATACACAACTTCCTGCTTTAATCCAAGTCGCCGAACCATAATTTGAAACGGTGCCACCCTGTCTGGCCCCTGATCCTAAACCACTATATTTAAATGATGGCATACACTATTTTAGGCTAATATCTAAGCAAACGTCAGTTATTTTCAAATGTGCCTCAGTGGAACAATATTAAACATAGTGTGACATATTTGGCCAACAGTAGAGTGCGGTAGGTCTGTCTGTGGCTAGCTCACGCTCTCTCACATGCACGCGCGCGCGCACACACGCACTATTAAGAGCAAATGGGAGTAATTTGGGTGTGGCTGGGAAAACCTTAACCTCAAGCCACCTCAACACGCGGGCTGCGTTATTTGACGCATTGGTGAGAATGTGTTGGTATCAGTCAGCCGCTCAGTCAGCGGCTGTTGTTCAAGGGACAACGTTGCTGATGGACAAGTGTCGCGTTTGAGACTCATGTCAAAACCACTTGTCCTGGGCCTCCCTTAACATTTTATTAAAAATATCGCTTTATTAGAGTAAAGAGGCCTGCGAGTTCAAATTGGCACTCACTTGGTTTATACACACCAGCTGCTCACACACACCTCGTCCTGTCGACGCTCCTGAGAAGCAGCGTCACTCCTAAGGACAAACCGACCGGGTTTCATTCCTGAAGTCACGGCAGCACAGTCGCATGGCGTGGCGCAATCCACCACCCTAACAAAACCACAGCTGAATACCAGTTTGGGCTCCAAAGATAGCTGCAATTACGCATAGGGCCCTTTGTTCCTGCTCACAGTCTGGAGCAGTCAACTGTAGCATGGTGCTGTGGCTCTACAGTCACCCTACATTAAAGGACAACGTTTGATATCTGTGGACATCAGAGCACAACAGGTAAGGAGCTTTCCTTATCTTCTCAAAATACATGAAGCCCCACAACATGCCTGGATTCATTCTGATATTTTAACCCTGAGACTGAGCAGTTTGATATCATCTGAATAATTAATATAAAAGTAATGTTTTTCAGGAGTATTGAGTACTGTAACAATAATGACTTCCAACCTGATGACCAGCAGCACTTGATTCAATGTTTCTTAATGTTGAAATCTTAATGTTTTATACATTAGATTTCAACTTGTTTCAAACCTATTTTGTTCAGACATAAATACTATTATTTAAATAAATGCTACTATACTATACTATTTCCAGCTGAAATAGGAAACGACTACAACAATATCAGGTAGGAGTTCCTGAAGTTTGGGAAGTTTTGGTCAGTAGCCTTTTGAAAAGCCTTCTAATGATGTCACCAGCCTCATAATTTCACATATGTTGTGACACATTTTGTGACACATATGTCACAAAATGTTTATTTTATAGTATTACTCAAACTGGAGATCCAAGATTTTCCTGTATCTGCTGACTCTTGTGCTCCAGTTCAATTAAAAAGTCAAAATGCCTGTCTAGATAAAGACGTCAGACAGATCACAAGGTAAAAGAACTAGTCTGGTGAGGAGCAACACGTTTGATTATTCTCTGGAGAACCTGTTAGGCCAGTGCTGGGTGGAGGACATCTAAGGAAAGAAACGTTTAAACGGTTAGCCGGCTTAAATGAGGCACTGGGTGTGTTTGAAACTTGCAAATGTTTTCTGTTTGGATCTTGAATGTCATTTGTGTCCCTTTTTGCTTTATCGAGCCATATACGATGAAAAAAAGGTTCAATTCATGAGCTGTGAATCTAAAAATGTGTTGTTTGCTCTTTCAGGTCAGCCATCTTTTAATGAGTCCCCTTTACCAATGTGTGTTAGAAGAGGACAGATAACCGGACAGAGAACATCTTCTTGACATCTGTAGCCTTCGCTTATTCTCCAGCCCAACCATGAGGGACAGACTGAGCAACCTGCAGGAAATGTCCAACGACCATGTGGAGCAGATGGAGTATGAGGACTCCACTGTCTCCGACACCTTAAGCAACGTGGACCTGGAGGAGGAGCTGTCCCATGAGGCAGTGGTGTTCGACAGCAGCCCTGCTCTGGAGGGGATCTTTTCCCAGTCGCAGGATATCCACAGAGAGATCCAGCTCATCCGCCTGGAGATTAAAAGGCTTCGTGAGCAGAACTCTCGCATGGTCAAGGCCGTCACCACCATGAGCATTATCAAAAGGGACGCCAACGCTATTGGTGCTGATATCAAGGCTCGGGCTGAGGGTGTGCTGGCACACCTGCGGGATATGGACGGCACAGCCCGCAAGCTAGAAGAAGAATATGGCTCAAATTCTGCCATCACGCGCATTGCCAGAACCCAGTATGCTTGCCTCAGCAACAGTTTCCGCGATGCCATGTTTGAGTATAATGAGACCGAGATGAGTCATCGGGAGAACTGTAAAGCCCAGATCCAGAGGCAAATGGAGGTAGTGGGACGTGAGGTGACGGGAGAGGAGGTGGAGGAGATGATCGAGAAAGGCCAGTGGAACATCTTTAATGACAACGTTATGGCTGAAGGTAAAACCGCCCGCTCAGCTCTGTCCCTGGTTGAGAAACGTCACCAAGAGTTAGTGGACCTGGAGACCCGCATCAATGGCATCCATGAGATCTTCCTGGACGTCGCCCTGCTGGTGGAGGAGCAGGGCCCCATGCTGACCACCATCCAAACCAACGTTCAGAAAACCGACGAGAGCATAAAGGAGGCCCTCGTGAAAATCGGCAGGGCCAAACGTCATAACAAGAACAACCCCCTTAAAAAGATGTTTTGCAGCTGTTTCCCATGCGTCGACTGATGACTGTACAGCACAGAGATGGTAGAGGGACAGAAAAATATGCAATGTGCTGTCAAAGATCAGGGGGAAATCTAAAGGACAATAAGCATTTTCTGTATCATTTGAATAACTTCTTATCGTCACAAAATCTTTGTCAACATGGCCTGTAGAGGTATTGCGTAATATCTTTCCGGGAAGTGAAATAAAGGTTTTCATAGAACGGTTCAAACTATGTGTCTAGATTGAGAGACACGGGTAAAGTATTTTAAAATTGTATAAAAGTGATCCGTAGATGACCGGTGTCGCAAATCAGAATTCATCCCCCATGATGAGTCATGCGAATGCTATCTGAAAATATTTTTTAAGTTTTTGTAGCCTGTTGATTTCCCACATTTTTATAGAATCGCAGATGAATTCATAGAGAAGATGCAGGTTTGAGCTGGGCGAGCTGTGGTTTCAGATGCAGTAAACTAAATCTTTTTATATACAAGTTCATTCAGACAGTTGTTACCTAAGATGATTTTCTAGTGTCTGATGATGTCATTCATGTCAAATAATTTGTCACTACATGTACAAATGGATGTCCTAGAGATACGGCTCAAAGAAATTCTACAGTTTTGTGGTTCTTGATTAGATACATATTTTCCGCAATACTATACAAACATTTAAACTACAAAATTGGTTTGGTTGAAAGTAACCGGCCATTCACATTCTTAAAATCCCCCATTTCCTAATGTTTACTGTCTCATATGAGGACACGAGAAGCGGATGTGATGTACCCTAATCTGTTACTTTTTTTTTTACATTTTATGACTATATTACCTTTCTTTTATGGTGTCATGTATATTACATAAACGGTTATATTAAAATCAATGTGAGTGTGGCTTTATTCTTGTTAAACATGAAATTAACCGATAAACATGAAGACCTGTTGAAATTCAAGTTTTCAATCACAAGGGGCAGTGCTAAAAATGTTGCGTGGCAACAGCTCAATCACACGTGTGACATTTAATACCTGTAATCCCTGGCATGTTTCAGGTTCTACATCTAGACCTGGACCGTATGAACGATCCAGGGTCCTCCCACCTCAGCGTCACCTCAGACACACACGTCTCCTTACACAGGTGTCATCACTTACCAAACATAGAGCAGCTCGTGTTGCATTCGTCCAGTGTAGTGCTGTCAAATAGTTAAAGGGAAAGTTCACCCTAAAATCAAAAATACATGTTTTTCCTAGTACAAGTAGTGCTTTATATCAATCTATGTTGTTCTGGCGTGCGTTGTTTTGTTTTGGAGATACTGTCAGAGATGTCTTCCTACTATCCAATATAATGGGACTACATGGCACTCAGCTTGTGGTGCTCAAAACACCAAAAAGAAAAACGTGGAAAACTTAACAGTAATGTCTCTTTTGAGAAATCATGACCCGGTTACTGATTATAATCCACACACCTTGTGAGCAGTTTCATTTAAGGAGCTTTTTTTTAAAACCATGATCGACCTTTAAGTCTAATTCCTCAGATTTCTTCAGTAACTTCCTTGTGAACATTTGTCACTGATGCATCATTTGACAGGAATATTTTCTTACTTAATCGACGCTGAAGTGACGAGAAAAAGAACCATAAACAATGCGTCTTCCTTCAAGGAAGTATGGTGTGTGTTGCAGTGGGAAGGCCCTCGTCTGTCACCTGGGAAGGGGCGGCAGTCACACACACACTGAACACGAAGGAGACAGACAACTTCCTTCATCAGAATAAAAAAGATGTGTTTTTTTCAAGCACCTTGGACCAAATAAATCGGCCTGAAACACTTTGAAGAGATTTACTTGCTTTCTGATTTTGTGGGAGCCGGTCACAAGAGGTAAGGCACTTTAAAAGTTAATTTGATTTAATTCATTTTCTTAGGTAATGTGTGGAGCAGAGGCACCTGGAGACAAGTGGATAATTGGATCTAATCAGCGCCGAAAGAAAGGGCTGATTCAATGACTATCAAGAAGATGAATTGTTTTATCATACATTGTGACCGCTTTTGAAATATTGCTTTTGTACTAATGTGGTATGAGGAAATGGCTTTTCTGTGTTCCGACTTGGACTGTATGAAATAATCAATCTCAGAGATTTATGAAAGTACCAGAATTTTGTGCAGCGTTTGACTAAATTATTGTACTGAAGAAATACTTAAACATACATATATAGCGTCACAGTATCATTGGCCGTAACCCCACTTTTAAAGGAAATGTCAGTTTTTCAATAAGATAACGTCTTCCTTGTTCCTGGTTTGAAAAACAAATTCTTTGAGCTTTGACTGTCATTGTTGTTAACCACAGAAAGAAAACCTCCATCAGATAAACTTGTTGCTGTAGTTGTATAACTCTGACATGTTGGCTTTGGATGGGTGGTGTAGTTTCCCTGTATGAACCATGACTCTGTACATGCTGTCATCAAGGTACTCAATGTGATGTCATTTTATTTTTTTAAAGGAGAACACTCTATGCCATCAATTTGAGGAGGATTTTACCATAATGAGGGTGCTTACAGCCCAAAATGTAGAACGCATGCGATACTAATTTTGCATTATGAATTTGATCAATAACCAACATCTTGTTTTGCTCTGGTCTCTCAGGCAAAAATGCGGGACATGCTGGAGAGGCTGCAGACCATTAGTGAGGAGCAGGAGGACGACGAGCCAGAGTTCTATTGCCCCGAGTATGATGTAGACAAGGGGACTCTGTCTCAACAGGCGGTGATGTTTGAGAACACCTCTACCATTGACAACATCCTGAGGGAGGCCTACTCCCTACGCAAGGAGATCTCCTTGCTCCACTTAGAGGTGGAGCGTCTGAAGACAAATAACGAACGCTTTGGCACCTCTGTGCGGCGTCTCACCCTACTCAAACGGGACTCCGACTCGATTGCCAGGGGGATCCTGCAATGTGGGGGGGCTCTATACATCCGCCTTCAGGCCCTGGGGAAGGAGAGCAGCCAGCTAGAGGAAAAAGAGGGTCCCAACTCTGCTGTTGGTCGCATTGCCCGGACTCAGTATGACACACTGTCCCGTTACTTCCAAGATGCCATGAGTGACTACAATGTGGCAGAGGAGATGCAGAGGAGCACATGCAGGCGGAGGATCCAGAGGCAGGCCTCCATAATAGGGACTGAAATCACAGATAACCAGCTGGACGTGATGGTGGACAAAGGTGGTGAGGGATGGGCAGAGCTGTCCCAGAGCCTGCAGACCCAAGGTGCCCGCTCGTCCCGCTGGGCGATCTGCGAGATCAAAGGCAGACACAAGGAGCTGGTGGCGCTGGAGGTCCGGCTGAAGGAGGTCCATGAACTGTTCCTGGACATGGCCGTGCTGGTGGAGGAGCAGGGGCCCATGGTTAATAACATTGAGGCGAATGTGTGTGGCACACAGGAATATACTGAGAAAATCAATGTTAACATCAAGAGGGCCCTGCAGTACAAGAGGAGGAATCCTTTTAAACAATGTTGTCCCTGTCTGCCCTGTTGGAGACACAAGCAACTCATTTAGGGCTTATTTTAAATGTATGCAATTTTATGGATGATTGAAAAATTAAATAAATATTTACCTGTGTAAAAAGTTATTATAAGCTGAAAAGAGATGTTAGACAATGTGTTCAATTCATGATAAACTGAGACTTTACAAGCACCCTCACGAGGACAAAATGCAAGAGAAACAGTTTTGCTGTTAAAGAGCAGCACACTGTATTTCCCAAATCGTGGTGTGAGGCTTAAAATTGTTCAAGGTTTGGAGTTACCAGCGGTCTAAAATGTAATCTACACTTAAATAACTTCTTATTTGTGTCAGAGTATTATTTGTTAACAAGTACATATTGTGTTAATGTGTTGAACTTGACTTTTTGGCCCTCTAATGTGGCTCATCTGAAAGACACAAATAAAAACTGAGAACTTTAAGAACTGTAGAGTTTCAAGTACATTTGTTATTGAGGGAAAACTGAATTATATAAAAGTGTTATTCAGACTTTACATTTTTGATGCTACCTATACTTCCCCTTTGTTTACAGGTGTACCGATTGACTAGAAACCATCATAACTTCCACACTCAGCTGCCTTCTACTGGAATTTTGTTTTGCTAAAGTCCATAATGAATATCACTGATTACATTTTAGGCTTCACGTGTAAATCATCGCCAATAGCCTACTAGTTCACATACATTCTTGCTTCACTGGTTGTGCAAAGTAAAACATGGTAGAACTGAATGTGACCACTATTATAAGTTGGCGTGGCTTCATCAGCCTCCTTCATGGAGAGGTAACGGTAGCTGTGCGCTCTAACATAAATCACAATGTTGGCCATGTTTGACCATTACATCAAAAATGATATTCATGATATTAGAAACGACAAACAATATGGAACTTAACGAGCTAACGTTATAGGGACATTTCATGAACCAAACATCCTAAAGCTAGCCCAACTAGCTGAGGTTAACTAGCGTTGGTGACATCTCTTCAAAATTGCAGAGACAAGACGACAAAACTTCACGCCTCTCTAAAATAAGCTGTGTGGCGTTTTAGTGCACATCCTGGTTGTTGCCTAAATTATGCTAGGCTCCCTAGCTGCTCTTGAATGCTTGTAGCTTGCTAGTTGTCAACGAGCGTGACATTAGCAAGTTCGCTCCAGTTTTCCACCTTACAAGTTAGCTGCTAGCTGCGCTAGCAACCTAGCTCTAACCAGGACGAGACATTGTCGATGTTGGATTGTTGTAACAACCCAGTGAGCACTAACCCTGATTTCAACGTTGATATTTGGTTTAAATCGCGGTGAAATCGGGTCTGAACGTCTTAGACCTATTTTCACCCTCATTTCAACCGGCTAAATTACGGTTACAATATCAACGTGTCACAAAACACCAATTTCTTTTAAAATATTGATGGTGTGTTCAGTTGTAGGTTGAAAGAGACGCGATTTTGGTTACTTTAAACTTATTTCTCCAAAATGATATTATGCTGGCCGTTGATATGTGGTCTATACGAAGACGCGATTTCAACGCATTTAATGTTTCATATAAAACGTCATAAATATGGAACTATAGACTCTGTGCTGTCAACAAGAAGCTCCCAGGACATCATCATCTGGTCCGTTAAATACATTACTTTTAAATCAGACAGTTTGCTTACAGCTGTAACGCGCATGCGCAAGTCCTCTACGCCACAGTCTGGAGCTTCGACTGCACCGCCAGAGACGAACAGCAGCAGACACGTTGCGGCTCCAGAGCATCGAGAAACGGGCTACTAAACCCAAGGCTTAACGCTCCACATACTTTGTAAGTACATTGACTATTTTAAACCTTAAATTATAACCATTTCTTTCACTTTATGCTGCCCACACGATACTGGATGGGCTGCTCGTTCTGGCATGCTAGCTTGTGCTAGCTTGTAACGTTAGCATGCCAACTTAGCACGTGCTGCTGCGACGATACAAATTAAACGTAAAAAGTAAACTTAAATAGTCTCCCAGACTTTAATGTACAGTATGTGTATGTTTGGTGTTACTAATGCATTTGGCTTCGTGGACTGTCGTTACCTATAAAGTACTTTTAAAGCCCATTTCGCATCGGAAATACACTACAGAACGCGAGAGGGGCTAATTACAGATTGGATGGGGGAGGAAGTAAACAAGGCCTGTTTTGCAACCAATATGGCCAAAACATTGTATGTTGCTGCATGCTAAACAGCAAAAAATGTACAGTATAATACAGTGTAATGCACAATGTTGAGAATGTTACTCTATAAATGTAATAGCTAGTAATATTTATCTTGTTAATAGTGTAATAAGTAAGCTGTATTTACTTTATTAATGACACGTTACTTATTACATGTGAGTACATTTTCATTATTTTTTGTACAACTTTTTTTAACTGGACAATAATGCTGAAAAGTTTTATTCACCATAAACAGGCAGTGTAAACCTCACAACACTGATCAACATTTAATACTATCCAACTTGTATTAAAGTTCTTCAATATAACTTGATTTAAAATTATAAAGGGCTACTATAATGATTGATCTTTTCTACATATATTCTAGCCTAAGCCTTTTAGCAAAAGTCAATTTGGGTGTAACCCCTTTGTAATCACCAACACTTTGATAAGAAACTGTTAGTTAATTGCATGTATTTTTCTCGGTAACTGTAACTGATTCCAATTATATTTATTTGGTAATATAATAATGTAATTCTACCTAACAATGTACTAATTGTAACAATATTTTTATTTACAGGCATCTTCCCTGTCAAACACCCACATGGACAACATGGACAACGTAAGTTGTCTACATGAAATGTACTTGAATTTGTCAATTCTCCGCACAAGCTGAATCTAACACAACTACATTTTACATTACAGTAATTAAACGTCTGCTCAAACAATAATGGATTACAATTATTTGAAAGAATGGAGGGTACGAAAAGCCAAAATTGATGCTTTAGCTACTTCCAACACAACTGATGGTGGACAGGAGGGATCTTTTGCACACGTGGAATCCGACACATCTGTTAATGAGGGTTCCAACACGTCTCTACGAGAGGACTTGTCCATGTCTGCACTCGAGGGGTGTTCTACACACTCTGTCTTTTTCTGAAGTTAATAACATTTTTCATTGACATTCCACACTGTTCATGCTAATGTATCATGATTTTACTCTTGTTAGGTTCTGTACGCACTCACCTAGAGGCCAGCACCATCAGCCCAGAACTGTCAGACCATGGGCACAGAAGTCCGCAGACACAAACACAAAGAGGTGAGGCTTAACCACTAACAAAGTACTACATTCTGCCCTGTAATAAAGACCTGAAAGTATCTCCTAATTTCTTTGACTTTCAACTTCGTATGACTCAACAAAATACTTGACTGATATGTTCAACACAGTATCATAACATTCCTTTTCCATCTGTCCATCAATTTCGCCAGGCAACAAGAAAAGTCTGTTTCCGATGTCCACAGCAAGTAAGTAATAGCTTTTAGGCTGAGGGATTTGTCTATAATACCTACATCAATGACCATTTAATGTTTTTTTTTAAAGAATTCCAGAGGGTGGTGCTGGGAAAATTGGTGGACCTCATTGAGGAAGTGAAAAGAATTGGGAGAGGGGTAGAGAACGAAGGACTTGAGAGACAGGTGCCAACATTAAGAAACAACGAGGAGCTGGATGAGCTGGAGGGCAAGCTGCAAAATGCTGAGCAGCGGGCATTGTTGGTAAAAAAAGAAAAGATTTTTAAAGATAATTTCTTTTTAAGCTTTAAACATTTATGAAAAAACTGAAGTCGGTTTCTAAGAGCACAGAGCAATAGATTGTACGCCTTTATTTTTAAACAGGTTCATCTGCTGGCCAAAGTGGGGGGGAAGAATATCAAAGATGCCACAAATAAAATCATGGACAGGTATGAACGTCATACCAACACGGTAATATCTGACAACTAAAGAAGTGGAAATAAAATGTATATGGCATGGACATCATGGAGCCATTCTAAACAGGTGAGCATTACTGAACAGTTGAAACAGCTTAAGTGACACTATGCGTTTTCTTATTCACAGACTCTTCACAAACAGATTAATGGCCACTTTCAATATGAAAGGAGGTGGTCATAAGAAAAAGAGGGCCTTCAGGGAAACTGAAGTCTACGCCGTTGTTAAAGGTAATACATGTTCTAATATGCAAAATACATTTAATGAATGGTTGTACAGTCAAAGTCTCTCATTTCATGATCTACTATATTCAATAATGCTATTCTCCTAATTTTATAGAGGCTGTCATACGGTCCGACCAAAGTGCCACAGAGTCAGCAGTTGACAGAGCCATGGCAGACCATCTCAAACAGGCTCCTGGGAGGTCCGGTGGGGGTGGCTTTTGAAGCGGAAAAAAACGTTATGTTTACCCCACACTAGTTTTATTTCCATAGTTGTTCAGCTTTAATATGTTATTGTGCTTTTCTTGTTATTTTTATATGGTTCATTAATAGATCCAAATGTTAATATATTATGATTATTTAGCTTTATTTTTGTTATATTATTGTTCCATTTTATTGTGCTTTTATTTAATAAATGTAATTCATGTTATTTTTAGATTGTTCCATTTCATTTTGCTTAAAAATACTTCGTGTTATATTGTTCATGCATTGTTTGTTAATAAATCTAAATGCATCAAAAGCATTGTGTTGTCCTTTTAAGTGAAAAATGTTAATGTATTATGAATAAGTATGTAACTTTTAATGTGCTGTGGGTTGTCTAGTTGTCATCCTATACCCAGAAGTAGCCTACTGTATGCATTTTGGCATTTAAAACACGGTTAAAAGTGAACGTTTTTTAGACGACTATATATAGTCGTTGTTTAAACGTTTAGGTTTAGACCAGATTTCAACGGGATTTGCGATACTGGCTTTCAACTGATAAATGTGGATGTGGTTTCTTAGTAAGCATCTAAAATGAGGATATACTATTATTAGCACAATGTAGAGGACGAAAAATTGTAGTATTGCAAATCCCGTTGAAATCTGGTCTACGCGTGAACGTTCAATCACCGTCTATGAATAGTCGGCAAAAAAACTTTCACTTTTGAACCAATTCTGAACGTCTTTTCAACGGTGGGCGTAGACGTCTTTTGAACGTCTTTTCAACGGAAAAATGCTCACTGGGAATGGTTGCATTGCCAGCTCCGTAGCCATTTCAAAAAACAAAATACAACAGGACAACCTCGCAGGTAGCTAGTTGAAGTATATCTAACGAGTCCGTACGCGGTGTATACACCAGGATGGCCGAGTGGTTAAGGCGTTGGACTTAAGATCCAATGGACATATGTCCGCGTGGGTTCGAACCCCACTCCTGGTATATGTTTTTGGTGAAATCTCCTACAGCATATTGACATTCTCAATATACGGAGAGTGTCCGATACCGCACCCTTTGTGGCTTAATAAAACAGTACACGCCTAAATCAGTCAATGAGGCGGATGTAACGTTATGCTTGTATGGAATTCATGGCATGTCAAAAAACAGAGACAATTGCAGTTAAATGAAGGTAGACTAGTAAGAAAAACGTGAAAGTGCAGTTAAAGCGCCTTCGTTGATCACAGTAGATAATGAATAATTACAATATCACAACAGAGGAGCAGTCTTTTCATTAATGTTTTCACTTTTGTCCCGTTACCGCTATTTAAGGATAGTAACATCCTTACTATTTCATCTCTTAAGCTATTGCAAATCGTTTCGTCTCTACTGTGATTAGTCAAGATTGGCAGGAAAGTACTACTGATGGTACAATAATGCTGAATAATCACAAGCAATACAATACAAGACCACCTCCTGCTGGTTTGTACAGGTAAAGTATCCATACATTCGGCATATTTGGGGAATATGTCTTTGTGATGATACCAAATTAATTTTAACTAAGTTGAACGTGTTTATACATTTATGAATATCTGTCGTATTTGTTTAGTAAAGTCCTCCAGGTAAATGTTGCCTTTAGGAGTAGTTGCACCTTTGGGGCAGAAGAGGGCACTCTAACCCTGTCTTGTAGTCTCTGGGCTGGAGTCCAACATTGGCTCATTGAAGGCCCTACACACACTCTAACCCCTATAATTTTACAGCAAGGGCGATGCCTTGGGCTCATGGAAACCCAGTCATCTGCATCTGCCACAGGAAAAGCTTCACAAATAGAAATAGCTGTAACTCTTTTAAAGTAGTGTTTTAAAGTTTGCTGCACTGTAGTCACATCCAAGAGGTGTGGATGGAAAATAAGCCTTTTGAAACTTTCTCCTAAACAGGTCTTTCGCACTGCAGCGCTAACAAACAATGAATGTAAACATGTTAAACATGCGTAGCAGTCCTGTGACAAATTGTGGTACATGTACTTCAGATTTCCTTATTTTACTCGGTAATCTATTTCAACACGTCAGTGAACCACAGGTGAGCATTCTCACCTGTCCCCTGTCTCCCTCTATACTCACCACTCAGTTTATGTGCTGTCACTGGATAGGTGTTCGAGGCCTAAGAGAGCACCGATTTGTGAACTTGAGCTTTTTCTTTGAGCTGTGTGAGGAAGCATCCACAAAAGAGCCCCGACAACTGAGAAGAGGGAGGGGGAAGGATGAGGGCTTACAATGGATGATCAAC
Organism: Pholis gunnellus; assembly: GCF_910591455.1. NCBI lineage: Eukaryota > Metazoa > Chordata > Actinopteri > Perciformes > Pholidae > Pholis > Pholis gunnellus. The sequence continues at coordinate 12,461,953 of NC_136546.1, forward strand.
ATCTCTGCATCCCCAAAGCCTCGGAGACTCTTTCTAATGGGCCTTGCTCTATTGTTCAGGCCCCTCGTGTTGCTTTTCCAACACATCACTCAATACAATAAAGTGAAACCTGAGATAAGAGGAGGTGAAAGGGTTTAATGATAATATCTGTTGCTATTATTATCATTAAGGTAATCAATACTGCTACTGTTATTTTCTATTATTTTAAGTTGTTGCTTCCCTCCGCATTAAGTCACATTTTAAATGTCAAGTTGTCTGCTCTTTTTTTGTTTTTGTTTGCATGTCATGTATGAAAGGAGCAATATAAATAAAGTGTATTGTCATTGAGTGAAATGTGTTATGTTTTGAATACCGTACCTTTGAAATAATGGAAATTAAATGGAGTGGATTATTAAGGAAGACATTTTTTTGTGTGATATGAACATTTGTGTTACAGCGTTACCGTTTCACTTGTTTTCGGAGTACCAAAATGGAAGTGTATTGACTGAAACTAGAATACATGCAGAACTATACCATACACGTTTGACGTAATTATACTTATTTCTTGTCACCTGCTTCACCACCTTTTAGAGGGAAATATTGTGCTTATACATTTGTCTAATCATACAAGTTATAGATTAAAGTAGCTGACCCAACAGTGAATAAGGTAGTTAAAATTAACTTAAACATGACCTGTTAATATATCAATAATCATATTCCAATAAAGTATTATATCATGAAATGCTGAAGTACATTTTTGATGCTTTAACTACGTTTTACTGGCACTATTGCTGTACTTTAGCTTAAAGGAACAGTGTCTAGTATTAGGGGGATCTATTGGCTGAAATGTAATATGTTATGAATATGTTTTCAAAGTGTATAATCACCTGAAATGAATAATCGTTGTGTTGTTGTATTACATTTCTGCTAATAGATTCTCCTAAACACTGTGCCTTTAATTACGCTTTTGAATGTAGGCCTTTTTCTTGTAATATAGCTTTTTGTACTGTGATATTACTACTTCTACCTTAGCAAAAGAACAGCATTTTCTTACTTTCACCAATGCAATAGTGTAGTGAATAAATATAATTTGTCATATTGCAATTTAGCAAACATCTTGGATCAAATGGCTTTGTGTAAATAGTCAATTTAAGAAAGCTGTGGTGCCTTTACGTGGAAAGGTTTTAAAGACCCGTGGCCTAATAAACATTCCAGTTATTATTCCACAGTGAAAGTTTCTTGTAAAGTGTTGTGTTTCCCAGTGGGAATCACTGGTTTCGTTGATGTTACGTCACGTGACGCCCACCGCGCCATGTTTCCATCTCCGCGTCAGGAAAACTTTTTACAGCCAGAGGGGAAAAACTCGAGATGAGCGTGAAGCCACCCAGAGTGAACACTGTGGTTCCGGTTAAAACCTTCACAATAAATGAAGTTGACGCAACATTAATGGAGTATCCTCCTTAATTGAGGATTATCGAGAGTGAAACAGAAATATGTAGCAAATGTAATCATTACTTAAGTTGTTACAGTCATAATATATGCCATGTAAAGTATTTAACATTTCAAACATGGGGTGGCAGGGTGCCTGTTCATGATGGAAGCTGCAATGGGAAGTTATCGTTATATTACTAAGTAGAAAAAGTGAAAAACAACGACACAATTATATCCCTGAAGACAACAGGAGAAACTGCAATTGCCAATTGGAATGACTTTGAATTGATTGTCATGGTGGACCATCTTCAGGCCCTTTTACTTTGAAGAACCTGTTCCGGCATTTCCGCTTTGATTAGCTAACTCTCTCGAGCTTGACACCGCTGTAAGCAGCAGGGAGAAAGAGTCAAGTAAGCAACAGGAACAAAGTTGTAGGACCCGAATCCCGCAGTACCGCGGTGTTCACCCTTGAAATGCAATAACCATCTTTCCGTTTCCCACACACAGCCTGCCGTGTGTTTTAAAGACTACCGGAGTTGTGCTTTGCTGTGCGTTGCAAAAAAGGCGTGTTTTTTTGGCACATTGTGGAGACTGGATGCGCTGGAGGACGGGATCCTCTTAGTCAGCTAACGCAGTTTAGAAGACGAGTGCCTCGCATCGAGTAGAAAATGCCTTAGATTAATTGATCTAATGTTACGTTAGAAAAAAAACTTTTTTTTTTTTAAACTTTTCCAATACATTTGACGTCATTGGGTCGATCCGTACTCGACACGCTTCGGACTTGTTTTGAGGGCGCACGTCTTCTGACTCCTGACAGCGGAGGTGAGTGTTTGATTTGGATCCGTGATGTGCCTCGATACATTGTATCAACGGAATACGAAGCTTATTGTGAAGTAAGAAGTCACACTTTGGGTGTTTTTAAAACGTTAAAACGTTGGAATAAGACGTCAAACAGCCACTGCTCCTACTAATCATGAGGTCTTGTACTGAGGTAGCTCTTAGTGTACATTGCAACATGATGAAAAGTCAGTAAGCTCTAAATACCTCCGAGATAAAACATTAACTACGATTGGTTTACGGTTTAAAAGTCCCCTTTATGTGTGTTGTAGCTGCACCATTGTGAGTTTATTTTTGATAATCTCCTCAGATTACTACAACACAGGAGTACTTTTAAATGTATTGATCTCAAGCCAAAGCATTGACACTGCTCTTGTTCAAATTAAGCAGTCTAGAAAAGACTGAACTACACCTGTGGAAGTTTACAGCTTCAGTGATTTCTGATTAAACTGAGCTGATTGTACCCGTCAGTGGTTTTTGTTGTCAAAACTACTTCACTCCCACTGAGAGGAACCGAAATTGTAAAGCCACCACCAGCACAGATCGATGGGACTGTCGTTTCCTCCAGTTTACAGTTGTTATTTTTGGGGTCTTGCATCATCACTCAACGCCAAGCACTCCTCCTTAAAACTGCGCATGCACTCCTTTCATGGTAAAAGCAAGCTATTTTGGGAGTTGACATGGTTGAGTTTTTTTTTTTTTTTTTTTTTTTTTCAATGAAAGGACACCTTAAATGAAAACAGACCACACGCTTTGACCCGACACTACAAAAAGCAGGTGCGGGAAAAATGACCTGTGCAACTGCAGCACCAGCTGATCTATTCACGAGGTCAAAGTGAACTTTGGAAATGATGAAATGTGGAGTTTCATTTTTGGAGCTAATGAAAGTTGAGCAAACATCCCATGATAAAAAAAAAAAAACCACACAGTGCCATTTGCAAATATCGGCACATGATAAGACGTAAACATTTAAGTGTAATATAATATTTGATTAATGAGGAAACTCCCATCATTACTTGAAACTCTCACCACTTACAAGGATTCATAGTCCAGGGTTGGCTGCTCTTATGATGACAAACCTTACCCATTAACCATCCTACATAACACCATCAGATACCTCTGAAATCATTGTCAGGGGTCTTACATTTATTAATTAGCTCGTGACTAAGTGCAAATAATCTCACTACATTTTTATTTTGAACTCTTACATTTATACAGTGGGAAAGAAACAGTGTAATGCATTCGATTTGTCAAGACTTTGACTGTGTGTGATGGTTTGTGGGGACCAACCAAAGAAAAATCAGCACACTCGACACATCTCTACGGTGGCTTAATATCACCTTTGCTTAATGCTTCGGGGGTGTTTCAAACTCTGAGATTATTGGCTAGTGTTGTACGAGCCTCTACAGAAGCCTACACTATCATTTTCCATTAGTACAGCATCAATTATTAATAGGATTTGTCTTACACATAAATCAAGGCCCATATTTTCAGTGAAGGCCATGAAACCATCCTGTTTCTACCCCAGGATTGTTGCGCGGACACGGAGGTGAAGTCCCAAACAGCTGTTAGTGTTTTGATGACCTACGTCAGATATTCCTGCGTGCTATGTGACCGTGTTTCAATGTTTTTGTGTGTGAAGCTCAAAAGCATGTGACCCCCCCCCCCCCCCCCCACTCTCCCAGACCTCCTTTTTTGAGATTATTTTTCTCTGCTTGAAACCACATTGAAGCAGAAAGGAGCTCACGTTTTTATTCTTACACACAGGTGCAGAGAAAGAGGGCTGTTGCATTGTGCGTCGAGGAGCCTGGAACTGTATCGCACGATTTGAACCGATAAAGCGGTGAATCTATTGGCTGCCATGGCATCGCACGGCGACGGCGCAGAGGGAGGAGCCAACGAAGAGTTCAACGACATCATCAAGTGGAGATCTGGTATGTTTCTGAGTATTGTTTAATGTCTGACGCTCCATGTTGGACACACCGCTCGCAGAGTGTGTGTGTGTGTGCCAAACCGAAAAGCTGTCAGATCATTTGGTGGTCTTTAGAAAGAAAAAAAAAGACGCGTCTTCTTATTCGTACATTGGGAGAAACTCTTTTTGTCGTACGTGCATAAGAGCAGTCTCTGAAAGGAAACACTGACGGAGCCAGAAGTCCTGTTGTGCACGGTTAACCTCAGTTCCCATGGAGGCGAAGGGAAAAAGGGAGCAGAAGGAAAGCAGAGCGACAGCGCCACGGAGAGAACAGGAGACGGTCGGTTTGTAACACGTTTGCAAGGAGAAGGAGAAAGTCACAGGCAAGGTGACCAATGACAGCGGAGAAGACAAGAATGCAAGGGATGGGTCTAAAGAGCCGCGCCCTGTGATCCCTTTCTCTGTGGATCATTCCATTCCGTGGGTTAATCTTTTGTAGAGGCACACAAACAAACACGTTGTTGCTCTGGCAGGGGGAGTGCTTCAGTTGAGCAAACTGTAAACGTTCAGGGCTGGCACATAATTATTTAGCATGTCGAACCTGATATTGTGTGTCCATCTCTGCTCAAAGGTGGGATTTCTCGCTGGCTTTTGGAATAGGCTTTAACTTGAAGGCACTTCATGAGCTTTTAGAAATGAAGATAAAATAAGAACAAACAGGACTTTAATTTAAAACGTCACAAAGGCATTTCTCACGATGAATTTATAAGATGAATATGTGGATACTTCTATATCTGGGTAAACCGGTTGATAAACTATTCCACACTAGAAATGCTTGCTTGGTAGATAATGTGGTTAGTCTTGTATGTAAATTTAAATTATAGCTTCAATCAACTTAAAGCAGCAGATCGCTGGTGTGTTACTTCCATTGGTTTGATAATGTGCACCTGGAATCAATCATATAAATGCTTATGTTCCGCCATGTGCTTTAATTTAAATATGCTGGACATCCCTCCCCACTCCCCAGCCTTCGCTGTTCGTCTCTCTTTACTGTAAACTGTGAAATAGAAAAAGTAATACTAAGAAAAGCTGGTAGGCTGAGCCGTCCGTGTGCCAGCTTTCCACGCCCGTGCAGCCCCAGAAGGCCGGCAGATTCCGTGCCAGCAGGAGTTTGTAATTTACAGCGCTCGTATCCAGACCACAATGCTTTTTCTTACAGAGATTCCCGTTTCCCTAGCAACCCCCAAAAAGTAATGTTTTTCTTTTTCTGGCAAAGCGGGGGAACATTTAGCACGTAGCTTAGCGGCACACTAGAACGACCCACAGAAGAAATTGCAGGGCACGCTTGTGTCGAGGCCTTTTGCGAAATAGTTTCGGGCCTTTTTCGTGAAATTATGGCTGAAATGAGGCGTTCTGTCCTTTTTAAGTGCGAGGCTGTGCGAACTCTGCAAATCCAGGTCAAACCAGGGGAAACAGCTGCACACCTCACCATGAGAAAATAGGAAAAAGGTTATTTTTCAGCGGCCGGTTCTTCCAATTGATCCTGTAAGAAGTCGAGACAGGAAGATAGATGGTGAGAAAGAGAGATTTGTAGCACACGTGGGGCTGAAACATGGGCTTTGAGAGGTGATTGACAAGCAGCTGTGTGTGTGTGTGTGTGTGGTGGGCAGGTGGACGGATGTTTTCACAGCTGTTAGAAAAGCATTAGCCCACGTGTTCATCTGATCTCGCCATGGGGGGCGTGTCTGAGCGGTTGAAGACTTTACTGAAGGAGTGTATGCTCTAAACAGCATGCGCGCTCTCGCCTTTTTCGTCACTATTGCTGACCGTGAGGAGATGAACACCGGTCATCCTGATCATGTGGAGAGAGTGAACACAAGTTTTCATTTTGAACCTTTGTTTCAGCTTATTTCAGCTGCTGTGTGCTCCATCTGTAAACGAGTACTACAGCGAGATCACCACTAATGTAAAACGTGTGTGTGTGTGTGTGTGTGTGTGTGTGTTGTGACTGCCACCTATGATGGAGGTCAGCAGGCTAGACAGTCTGTCCCTCTCACACATATGCACACTCGTGCCTCTTCGGGGGGGGGGGGGGGGGGGGGGGGGGGCCTCATGTTTTCCAGCGTGTCGAGTTGTTATGCAAGCTCACAATGGACCAGGGAGACGGAGACAAATGTGCAGGGTAGAACCGTGTGCAGCTGGAGGAAGTAGTGCTTCTGGGAAAAGGGGACTCAACTGAGTGATTGACGGGTTTACGCATTCAAAATAAATATGCCCAACGTGTACCTGTCATGTGTAAGCCCGACTCTCAGGTGCTGTTTTCCCTTTGCTCCCTTAACTAACAGGTTGGTGGGATGCAGCATTTCAGTATGTTTCAGCACATGAAAAAGACTTTAAAGTCACTAAAAAGCTTTCCTGCTCCTCAGCTGTGAGTATTTGCGTTGTTTTTTTCGCATTAAATAGACCTGAATCGTCTACAGACGCGCTGCGATGAAGGGATCACTACCTGTACCCCTAAAACTGACCCAATAGGCGGAGCTCTGTTGAGAGCCAGATGTGTGTGTGTGTGTGTGTGTGTGTGGTCCGGGTCATGGCACAGCAGTCCTTAAAGGGCCGAACCAGATGTTAAGGAGTAGTTACACACATCTCCTGGTTGAATTAGCCCACAGCACCCTGCAGCCCTATCTAGCTATCCTACCCGTGCACCTCCCCTCCCCCGACCCATTCCAGAGTGCAAACAAAAGGTGAAAGGTCATATATCATCCACTGTTGTTCAACAAGCATTACACAGTAATGGACACTCACCTGACCTTATTTCCTCTCCGTTTATTCGTCACTTGAGAGCTCTGCAGGGGAACTGGGAACTCTGGTTCCCCGACCTGGTCCTGTTCTTCTTCATCTTTCTATTCTCTGCTGCTTCCTGTATCTTTTTCTTTCCCTCACTCAGTGCTCTCTCCTGTTATTCAGTGACGGTGACTTTGTAAATGGGAGAGTTTGGGTTAGACGGGTAAAAGATTTGGTGGGTGACTCCAGCTCCTTGGGTGTTATATCTCTACTATTGTCACCAAACGGAGGAGGGTGTGGTAGGAAGCTTTCTCTGAAGGCTTGTCATACGAGCTCTGACACACGTCATGGATTGCTTAATTCTAGCCTTGGCTGCTCGTAGCAGGGTGTACCGAGTGTTCCTACGAGTTTCAGCCATGACGGTAACAACGGTCTGTCAGAGGTATGCAGTGTTATGCTAATACATAATGATGGGTGTGCATCTGCATGTGTGGGTAGCATGGAACACAAATCAAAACAAAGAAGCTTTCACTGTGGCCGCCCTCTCCTTCTGAGATGTCGGGACCTGAATTTGTTTTGTTTCTTTGCCTCTGGTGTTTGAGCTTCACTTTCCGGTAAGGGTCCAGGGTCACTGAGCTTTTCCAAGAGCATCTTTTTGACTTTGAGGAAGCAAAGTGTCCGCAAGGGAATGCAGCTAGATATATACATATACAGTATATACAGTATACACACACACACACACACACACACACACACACACACACACACACACACACACACAAGTGTGTGTTGGATTTGGCTGCCTGGGAAGTGGGAGGAAACAAGCTCTGCAAAATTCAGGCTGGAAATGGAAACAGTGGCCAAAACATCTCCCCAGGGTGTGGTTGTCTGTGGGACTCTGCCTCTTTGGTCCATGTCCATGTGAATGTGTGTGTGTGTGTGTGTGTGTGTGTGTGTGTGTGTGTGTGTGAATGTGTGTGTGTGTGTGAATGTGTGCGCATTCAGACACCACGCCCAGCTGACATTTAAACTCCTCTCGAGAGGGCTGAAAATGTCAGAAAATGATCAGTGTTGGATGTTCCGGTGGTTGTTGAACACATTTACTGTGAGTCTCTCCTTTCCAAAGCCCTTCTAGTTTAAACACACACCCCCCCCCCCCCTTTCAGCCCCTTTCCCTAGCTCATTAGGGCCACAAAGCCATGTTGCCCAATCTACCTTCTGACCCCTCGCATGACAGGATTTACTAAAACAAAAAAAATAGGCTGAGGCCCAAAGAGAGTTTAGATTAACCCTTGAAAGCTACTGTGTTGTATTTCACCACTGAGTAAATAACGTGGGGAGATTGAATCCCTCTATTGAAATGTCTTTTTTCTTAAAATGCTGAAGTTTCTTTTGTCCTTTTGGTTCTTAATAGGTTTGTGTTAGTTCTTCTAGTATTTATGGACTAAAACTAGGTGCATGAAGCTTTCTGACACTGTGTTAAAAGTGGGAATGATACCAGAAACTCTACAGTCTTTTTTTTTTTTTTTTACTACCGAGCCCTGCAGGGAGTTTAGAATATGTTGAACATTGTTTTTGTATTTTTCCAACACTGCACACAGTGGTCGGTATGAACAGGACAAACTGGGTGAGAAAAGGTCTCAGGTCAGCCAAGGACAGTGTAGCTACTGTACATGTTGTGCACCTCTACAAAGACATTTTGAGGATTTAATTCAATTCAACTTCAGTTTATTTTGTGGAGCACAAAATCACAATTTTCCCTCCAGAGGGCTTAACAATCAGTACACGTACGACATCCTCTGTCCCAGGACCCTCGCATCGGTACAGGAAAAACACATTCAATGCATATGATATAAATGATTCATATAATGATATGATTTAGAAATGTGCATCTTCCATCTCTTTCTCTTGGACGCTGGTCAGACCACTGACTCGTCTGCTCTGCATCTGTGTATTCGTGTGTGTGTGTGTGTGTGTGTGTGTGTGTGTGTGTGTGTGTGTGTGTGTGTGTGTGTGTGTGTGTGTGTGTGTGTGTGTGTGTGTGTGTGTGTGTGTGTGTGTGTGTGTGTGTGTGAGAGAAGCACAGCCATGATTACCTGATCGCATCTGCCACTTCTGGAAAGGTATTTCCCTGGTAAGCACTAAGCAACCATTTTCAGCATATCCTACATTTGATGGTCCTGTTAACTGCGGTGCGTTTGAGATAATAATCATGAATACATCTATCATTGTTCACCTTGTGAAACAAGTGGACAGCAGCCCCGACCGCCATGAGTTGTTGCAACAAAACAAGTAAAAGTTTGAGTGAGGCGTGCGACTCTTGACTGCTGTTTTGTGACGGGTGGGGATCACAAACAGAGATGAAAGTTGACAATCAGGACAGGAAGCTGACCGAAAGAGGGCACAACTATAACGTTAATTCCATTATTCCATTACGAACGTCTGCAGGACGTCAAAGAGTGACAGCACAGTGCAAGTTTTTGTCAGTGGCGAGTGGGTGTCAACAGTGAAGCCTATTAGTGTAACTAGAAGGCATGGGTATGTGACTATCCTTGATTGTAAATGATTTATTTTTGATGTAGTCTAAATGTTGTTTGTTGAGTTTGTGGGCGAGGAGGCTTTTGTTGGTCAGCCAGAGGAGGATACACACAGTCACAACTCTGAACCTCGTAGCGCGACGTCATTGTTTTTAGTCGGCTGTGTGACGTACGGACGAGTTATTTCATATATCAACATAAATACAGTGCGTCTTGATGAATGAAGTGTGTGTGTGTGAGAGAGAGACACACAGAGATGTTTATGCCAGTGCAATGTGCGCTCACACGGCTTCATCCAAGCAGCTCGATGACGGATGCTCTCGGCGGGGTGTGTGAGGACGGGATGACGGAGGGGGGGGGGGGGGGGACGCCTGTCTCTGTGTTCATGACTGATGCAGCCGAGTGGAAAGTCCCTTTTCGGTCTCTTGATTCCTTCGGCCACTGCCAAAACCGGCCTCACCCCAACCCCGAGTCATTCCTCTTTTGAGTTGTGACCAGACCAGCTGCTACAACTCTCTCTCTCTCTCTCTGGAAGGAAGTGGATTTCATTCAGCCAGACTCAGGAAGCTGGTCACGGGTCGACCGGGCTGGTATTCCTCCTCTACTTCCTCCTTTTTGAAGGAAGGAAAAAGAGAAAACAAAAGACAGGGAAATGAACTTTCTCTCTCCGTTTCCCTCCCCCCCCTCTCTTCCCACTCTTGCTCCCATCTCTGTCCCTATGTTACCCTCTCTGTGGGAATAGAGTTGTTTGTTCAGTTGCCCCTCATTGACTAAATATGTCAATGAGCAAATGGACTCAGACCTTTGCCCGGTTCCCTGTTCCACCACGCTGGCTGGCTCGCAGACCTGCATTAAATGTCACGAGTCACAACTTTGGACTGCATGTCCTGCATTTAATGCCGAGTCATTTCTTTGATACGTTCATACTAACGGCAGCAAAGGAAGTGGCTGCTGAAGCCGATGGGTGTCAGCGGTATGTTTTTCGGGTTCGGGTCGCTCTTGATCATGTTTATCTGCTGTCGCTCTCTGCGACGCGGGGGAGACGAGAGGCCGCCGTCCCCCCGTCAGTATTTTAGTTTTTTCAGGGGGGGAGAATCGGCTGTCAGCTACAGCAGTGCATTTCGTACACGTCAACAAACGCCCGCGTCACCTGTCACTTACCTTTTTTAATTGACTTGCCGAAAGCAGCCCCGGCTCTTGTCACTCACTTTTCCTCACCCTCGCTGTCGAGTGTGAACATGTGTGTGATGTCACATCTGACAACCCCCCGGCCCAGCACCCCAAGTAAACAAACCCAGCGTACTCGATAAGTGCTCTCACACCTCTACTTCCTCTTTCTCTCTCTCTCTCTCTCTCACCACCACCTTCTTGCCTTCCTGTTCCGGATTTGTTTCTCTTTCTTTCCCCGTCTTTTTCTCTCTCTCTCTCTCTCTTTTTTTTTTTTGTTTTGTATACAGACTTGCTTCCCAACATGAATTTGAGTAAGTGGATGTCGTCGAGGAAGCGTAACTTTTTCAGGAGGAAAGGAAAGCCTGAAAGTAGTCCCGTTCTAGGTAAGTGGATGAGCACATCTGCATCACTGCCCATCTGTGGAGGAGTTTCAAAGCAGCACGACAGGAAACGTAGCTGTTTATCCACTTCACTCGTCCGATCACTTGACAAAGTGTTCAGGCGCTCTGTTAAACCAAACTGAACTGTCCCGGTGATGCTCTGAACATGCCAGCAACAGTTCACTTAAGTCCAAATGTAACATCATCTGTCACTGACTTTTGTTTTGTCTCTGAGGCTTTATGCAAAAATAATTAGGTTGTGTGTGTGTGTGTGTGTGTGTGTGTGTGTTTTCACCTCTCAATCTCCGTATATTTGTAGTTTTCTTAACGATGTGCTGACCTGTATCTTTAGCATCTCGGTGTTTGCTGCATGCAGCTGGTCAACAACTGCCATCAGGTTTTGTTTTGAGATGAAATTGACAGATTTCTCACTTTCATCGTGAAGAAAAAAGACTGAACTAGAATGTGTGTGTGTGTGTGTGTGTGTGTGTGTGTGTGTGTGTGTGTGTGTGTGTGTGTGTGTGTGTGTGTGTGTGTGTGTGTGTGTGTGTGTGTGTGTGTGTGTGTGTGTGTGTGTGTGTGAAAGTGAAATAATAAGGTGAATGTTTCTGTCGTTATGGTCCTTTTTTCTCTTTTTCTCACACTGCATCACATGAGTATTTGAAATAGTTTGACCCTCTTTTGCATCTGAATAGACTTTTCGATTTCTTTTTTGTCAAAGTGCCGGCCTTTTCTCCGTCTTTGAACTTTGAACTTTGAACTTCGACGACACATTGTTGAGTTCATCTCTCTTAAAATCACTGCAGTTATTTTATGACCCAATACCTTAGATTACTCACACTCGGGCTCCTGTGTGTTGTGCTTGCGACAGCTGCGTCGCGTACAAGGGTTAAAAGTCTTAATGTAAGGACAAGCGTCGTATAATATACAGTATATGGAGGATTGGATCTGAGGAATGTGGGCAAACTTTGATTTCCAGCAGATGCAGATCTGAAAGTTAAAGCCTCTGCCCCGCCACATATTTGGGCAGTGATCTCCGGGCGATACCTTGTTTGTCTCCTTTTCCCATCTCGTCACGGCACGTGCACTCTGCCCTTTTGCACGCAGGGATGGTGCCGAACAGTGTTTCTGTGTTCACCTGTGTTCCCTCCCTGTCCCACCATGCATTGTAGCTCCCCACGCTAGGCCTGCCCTGTCGTGTTCTGCTCTGCCCCCAATCTGTTTCCCTTTCATTGGCAGTGTCCCTCTTTCCCTCCCCTCCCTCTCTCTCTCTCTCTCTCTTTTTCTCTCTCTCTCTTTGCTGCATTCTTCTGATCTTTTCATCCCTCGCTGGTCAAGGAGCGACAGAGGCAGAAGAGAGAGCGAGAGAGAGAGAGGAGGAGAGTGAGGCATGAATGTCAAACTCTGTTTTGTGCTGATACACTTGGATTATCTCTCGCTACCTTTTCTTTTTTTTCTTCTTCTTTGGTTCAGCATTGCGGGGGCTTATGGTAAATGATGGCAGAGTATGGGCTCAAACTCAGAGGTAGGAACTTTTGACAGCTGTGTGACACATGGCCCGGTGACAGCTAGGCGTGTTACAGGTGGTGCAGTTTTTTGTGCTAGACAAATGCTGTATAGATTTAGATTCAAGTGTATATGTCATATATGTACTATATACAGTATCTACTCTAAAGATGCCACAGGGTTTACCACAGTTGTTACTTTATAAGTATGTTCTTAAAGATTTGCTTTATTCTCATTCATTTCACTTCATCTTCAAGTTGTATCACTGACTTGGCTTACTGCTTACAGTCAACCTGCTGTGCCTTCACTAGATTACAGTACCCCCCCCCCCCCCCCCCCCCCTTCACTTCACCATTCATGCTCAGCCAGCATGCCACTGAGATGCTTTTCAGGCTGCTAAGTGGGGATATGGGTTAATCTTTCTGGACGTTCTGTAGTGTTTTCCTTACAAATTCCCTGATCTTAGCGGGGGAAGAGTGTCAACAAGGCTGTGTGCGGCCGCCGCCGCCGCTGCCGCTGCCTGGGACAAGCTTAGACAAGTGACCACTGGAGGAAGGAGGGAGGAATGCATGGTGGAAATTGTAGGAATTCTATGCATTCCTCGCAACGTACATAGTCAAAATAAAACACGTCCCATCCAACTGTTACCTGGATTCAGTTTTATGTGAACATACGTATATGAGGAAAAGTTTAAATTTGTCAAGAGAGATTCTAACTTCAGTGATGGACAATGGTTGGCTTGAAAGCCTAACAGTGTGATTGTTGTTTGTGTCCTGTGTAAAGCGTTATTTATGCGATGCGCGCGCAATCGGGGCCTCGCAAGTGGTCGCGGCGCTTGGTCGCCTCACTGATAATAACACTATGCATTTGTCTAGGGTTCATACAAAGAAGGCCAATTTGTTTTTAGATGCTTTCGGAACAGGAGGTGTTAAAAATCTTCATTTGAGTATATATTTAGCAACCAAATCAAATAGTTTTACAGGGTATTAAACCTTAGTTTCTTTCCCTTGCATGTAATACTTAGCATTACACCTACAGTCTATGGGCGCATCTATAGGTTACACTCGTCGTCTTTTTGATTCCTTACAGTTCATTTTGTTTGTATGCCCTCTGGCGTTCCTTTGAATAACGCAGCACGTAGACAATAGACGCCTCCGTTCATGCTCGGAGCTCGCGGAGGCCAAGCGTGAGTATAAACAGAGCTTCAGGAATCAGTGCCCTCCACTAGGCTGCGGGTGGTGCTGGACTGAAAGACAAGACGGTTAAAAGATGAGCCTCCTTCTAGACTCCCATCAAGGTGAAGTTCATCCTGGAAAACATCATGAATGCGGCGTCAGCTTGAGAGTCGTTTTATAGCCAAGACGTACGCCGTCCTTAATGTTTCATCTCCCATGACTCCGGTAAAGCGTGTACAGAGACAGTTTACTTTTGGTGCAGTGACTTTCAACACTGTGACAACTTTCAAACAAACACTCACAGTTTGTTTTCCGCTTATTAAACCTTCAGTTACTTCAGCTGATACTGGGGCTGAGTGTATGGCGTCTCAGTTATTCATTCAGTGGCCACACATGCATTTTAGGCTTTAACGAATCAATGATTGAGGACATTTAGAAGTTTTAGCTTAACCTAAATATAACTTAACAAGTATAACTCCGCTAAAGTTAATCGCTGCTCACTGGTGCAGCTAAACTTTGTAAATATCTCTATTTATCTAATCTCTGAGCTCTCGTGTTGACCGTGTGATGCTGCCGTGGAAACCCTGAGGGTTTGTTTGATTTTCACCTCGGTGCCTCCCACCTCTCCCCCCCCCCCCCTTCTCCCCGCTGTGTGGTCACAGGCTCTCTCCACCTGTGAGAGGGGAGGGGATACACTAATAGACCGGAGCTGTATATTTGACGTGTCTGCTCTGTGTTCCCAGCTGGCTGCTCTGAAGAACGTGTGTGTTTCTTGCCGGCTTATGTCCTCTTTTGAGGTTTGCTCGCGGTTCATTTCTCTCAAACCTCTCAGTCAAAGCGTGCTTCTTTAATGTTGGTCAACACTGGGTCAAGGGAAGTGGGAGCAGCCGGGCAATTTTTGACAGATCATGGAATATCTCCAAAAAAATAAACTTGTATCTGAATGCATTTTTTTTGGGGGGGGGGGGGGGGGGGGTTTGCAGAACGTATTTCTCTTTTTGACGGAAACAGAGAGCTCTGCATACAGGCTGTGTACATAAATATGAAAATTAGTCACACGAAACGTGAGAGGAAACATATTGAGAGCATGCGTGTGCTCAGTGGACTGTGAGAGGACACCAGTGGGATTACTCTTCCTGATGTAATCACTACTTCCTGAAGAGAAGCATTTGTTTCTCACCACATTGACTGTACGCGACTCCGCTTACACTAATGTGAGTGTGTCTGGCTCAGTAATGGGAAATATGACGGCTGATTATTTGACAGGGGTTGACTGCTTGTTCTGCAAATACACACGGGCCTGTGGCTCTTGCTTCTCTGTGCTAGGGTCAGTTCACTGGGCTGATAGGACATCTTTATCATATGACCAAGTGACCCAAAACGATTGGTTTCCAGTACAAGCATTACTCAACTGTTGCCAGTTGTTTTGAATAGGACCAGGCAAAAACTTTACTTTTTAATATTAGTATAGGACCTCAAATTCTGTGATGGTTCTATTTCCTCAGTAATAATTAACATTACGAGCAGGCAGCATGTTTATCTTGAAAGGAATCCACCATTTGGTAGGTCCAATGCTTCTATTGATGCCTTTTTTTTTGGGGGGGGGGGTTAAATATACACCAGGCCAAGATGATTTGTTGACAGGCTTCAATTAGCAACAGCAGTGGGTTTAAATTATAAGTTAAACAGGAATTTCTGTGAAATCCGTGAACGGGACACGGCACAATACTCTATATAGCAAAGTGTTACAAAGAGACGAGAGTAACGCAACGTATACGTATAGTTGTCAGCATCCCTTTGGCATACCAGCTCATTGAAAAGGGGGCGTTTTTGGATAAACAAACCTCATCTAGTGTAGTTTCAAAACGAATGTTGACTCTCCCTCTAATCATTGGTATTCCATGGCCTCAGCATAACTAATTAGACTTTACTTACAGCTACTAGACACTGTATTCACTTTGTGTGTGCAATGTTGTACTTTGTGTGCGCATGTGGCTGGTCATAAGCAAAGTGACATAAGTGGACATATGTAATGGTGTGTTAGTGATGTTTATACAGACTCTGCTTGCTGAGGGTATTTTTCTCTCTCTTGCTCACACACACTCACTCACACACACACTCACACACGCCCTCTTGAACACACTTTGCGCACACAGCCCCGTCGCCGCTTTGATCCGTCCACCAGTAAGACATTCCTGTGCTGTGGTGAGTAGGAGCAGCAGACAGATTGAGGTGGAGCAGGGCATGAATCGAGTGTATTGTCCTGTCGAGGTGGTTAAGGTGGAGAGCCCAGGAGGAGACCCGAGCCCACGGGGGACCCTCTCCTCACGGGGCCCCCAGAGGCCCTCCACAGGCTGCCGATAAGACCGACAGGACAGGAGGCCTCCGCATTTTATTAAAAGGAAAATGTATATTGTGTTGAAAGCATGCTTGTCCCGTACCTGTCCTGCTCCTCGTGAGTTGTTTTCTCAATGTTCTTGCCAGCATTCTTCTCTCTCTCTCTGGCTGCCTCTCTTTATCTTTTTGTCTCTCTCTCTCTCTCTCCTTGTTTTCTCTCTTTGTTGTTTTGTCTTTCATCCCCCCCCCCCCCGTGTCTGTCAGGACATGTTTAACCATTCCACCGGGTCCGTTATCCACTGTGATTGATTGCCCACAGTTATTGGGCCCTCTGTTATGTCACCTACCCTTTTGTCAATCACGCTATCGTTTTATTTTTTTCCAAAGACCCCATGACCGTCTTTGTCTCCTGTATCCTTTTCTCTCCATCACCTTCTTTGATTCATCGCCTCCTTCAGCGATCGCCTCTTTGTCTTCCTCACCTCTTGAGAAAGAATCCTTTAGGTTTTTGTTGTTGCCGCCTGAGATTTATGTGGAAAAATAGGTCAACATACTCTCAGGAGGGCCTTTTTTACAGTGTTACGGTTCAAAGCCCTTTTAAAGACAATGGCACAGAGAAGAGGACGCAGTGCAAGTGTATACGAGTGACTAGTCTCTCCTGCTTTAGTTCCCACCTAGAAACCTCACCCGTCCACTCGTCTCCTTCCACAGAAACACCGCTCCACCTTCTACTTCTCTGCCCCAATCATCTTCTCTGGTCTTCATGGAATTTTAGATCATTTGACAACTAAAAAGTTTTCAAATTGAGTCAAAAGTTTTAAAGTATCCCTAAAGAATGGAATTTCATAATAAAATGGAAGATGTAGTAACTCTGTCTTGTCTTCTTCCCCAAAATCAAAAAAATCCCCTCAAAGGGCTGAACTATCTGTAAAGCAGACAACGCCTTCTATACGTTGACCCTTCGTAGTTCCAAAAAAATCCTGCCTCTAGTCGAGTCTTGTCTCTTCCACCACCATTTATCTCCTCCTCTCATCTCGTCACCTCTCTCACCCCTACCTCTGGCCTCTGTTTGCAGTACATTCTTGTTTTTATTCCCCTTCTCACCCAGCCACACACACACACACACACACACACACACACACACACACACACACACACACACACACACACACACACACACACACACACACACACACACACACACACACACACACACACACACACACACACACAACAAAGAAACCGACGACTGTTGGGGCTGGTGATCATAACCTCCGACCTTTTGTTCAGTTCATGGTACTTTACACAGCGGCGAGTTGAATGACAGTGGCAGTTTAATGCTCACGCGCACACACAGTCTTTTGCACCTCCATCCAAGACTGTATTGTCCTGTAAATTATTTTTTTTCCCGACTCCCCCAGGTGTGCAATTCTGAGGGAGAATGACAACTTAATGAACAATTTATTTGGGAGGTTAAGAGTACAGGAAGTTCACACGAGAGAGAAAGAAACCAAACATCACCTAAACTTGCAGAACATGGCAGGCCGACATACACATTTATCTGCGGTGCAGGTTCTCTGACAGGATAATGGATAACACTCGTTCCCTCAGGTGTTCAACTCTATCGTTGATGCTGTTGTGTATTTGACTGGAAGTTCAAACGGCTGCTATACTTTGCTGAGGAATGTCACATTTTTTCTGCAGTGATTTGATGTTCTAGCCTGGAGTTTAGTGATCCACCACCATGCATCCTGGGATTGTTGATTACATGACAAGAGAAATTCACTCCCTGAAAAAGTATTTACTGTGTATTGGTGACAGTACCGGGTACTGATACTGATCTAACAGATTGGATCATTCCTACAGTCCAAATTGAAGACTTGCAATTGCTTATTTTGTCTGTAGAGTAAAAAAATCTAATAAATCAAAGAGATTCAGTTTCCTAAATGATGTGTTTGTTGAAAATAATGGAATCCTCACACCTGAGCAGCTGTAATCACGACATGTTTGGAGTCATTGCTTTACAAATGAGTCTACGGTTCAAAAATGCCTCGTTTAATTTAGTGTTTATCGATTAATCATCATTAATCATTTCCTGGCCATATGGAAATAGTTTCCACTTCATTTCATTTATCACTGATCTACTATACACAACACCTGCAGAGGCCTCTATGAAGGATTTCTACTCACACAGGCTGTGCCCCCAAATCCTTCAGCTTTGATTGTAAAGCATTCATCTCAACATCTCATTTTGTCCAATATTATAAAGATATAAAGTCTTTATAATGAAATGGATCGTTTCACTCTATACTCTTTTAAATGTGGGACAAAGTGGTACAAATATTGTTTTGTCAAGTCCAAGGCTTTTGTATGGAGCTAACAGTAGCCAGCCATCGCCCAGGCACATGAGAGCAGCTGACACACAATGAGGCCTTATTGGAGAGCCAGGCTGGAGAGAATGGAGCAGGAGCAGCAGGGAGGGAGTCGAGCGGGAAGAGAATGGGAAATATTTGTCCATTTGGATTCGGAGACCAGGGGAACATTATAAATGGACAAGGACTTGTGCACAGATGCAGATGGGTTACCCTTTTACTGACGCGGCAGACCTTTTTGACATGTTCTACAAATGATCCAACGCCCCTCTTGCCTGCATTGTGTTGCTGTAGTTTCCTGGTGTTCCAGCCGCATCGATCGTGAGGCTTTTAAGCCGTGACGCCTCCAGCCTCTATAACCGTTTAGCAAGCATGTCGGCGTGAGAGTGAATGAAGGCAGTGGGTTCCTGAAATAAACGAGTGAAAATGGACTTTTGAGCGTTAACAATGTTCTCTGCTGTCGTCATAAGACTGGCTGTACCTTCCGTCGATGTGGACATTTTTTTAACCACTTGTCGATCAGCCAGCTTTCTAACAACCCCTCTTCTCTGTCCTCCACAGATGAGCATGATTCAGTACAGAAGAAAACATTCACCAAATGGATAAATGCACAGCTGTCCAAGGTAAAGTCTGTCGACCACACTTTAACGGCACTGATTAAAAACAGATTAGAAAATGCAAATGTGTTCAGAAAGAAGCCCATTAAGCTGAGTTATTGATTTTAAAAGAGCTTCATCTGCCTGATATTAAAATAAAAAACTTTATGGAGGCACTGAAATGGTGGCACTATATCAAGGTTACTGCAGCAGGTTAGCTTTGCTGCTAGCAGGGTAGTAGGGTAGTAAACTGTTGAAATGTGAACCATTGTTGTTACTGTTATATGATTCACTTTAATATATTTCATCTTAATGTGGTAAAATGAAGCACAAATGTTCAGACCAATGAACTAAACATTTAGTTTTACTGCACGTCTTAGCCCTGTTTTTCTATCTCATCATCCTCATAATCACACCATTTACAGTGGTGTTAAATATGCTGAGTAGATTTTATAAACTCTCCAGACCTGCCAAAAATTGTCTTTGAAGCTCTTAAATGCTCTCATGCCGTGGTTACTCTAGTCTCTTCAATGCAATTTAATTTCCTATAAAGTCTTCACAATAAAAGTCCCACGCTTTCACATTCTCTCCTGACTTACCTGTTAAAAATATCTTGTTGCTCATGTTTCATGTTTATGACCTTCATTGGGTGGTTGAACTACCCTTTTTAATCTTTTTCGTTAAAATGCATGTACTGTAAATGTTATGCCTCTGGGAATTTAAGTCCACTTTTGCCCCTCTAAATGCCAATCTGACTGTCTTTTTAAAAATCCTCCTTGAGTGGATTACATAGTTGATTCAAAGTTAAAATCTTAAAGGGGGAAATTTTCACCCTTGGTGCCAACACATTGTAGACACAACCTTACCCGTTCTGCTGTTTTCTCCTGTCAGACGGGGAAGCCGGCCATCAATGATATGTTCTCTGACCTGAGGGATGGGAGGAAGCTGCTGGACCTGCTGGAGAGTCTCACTGGCACTGTACTGGTGAGTTTGTGCATATTAAGGTTCGCGTTGGTTTATTGGTTTACCTCTTCAATACTTTTTCAAAGGTTTTTTTTGGGGGCATGGGCAGGGTTGTAACTGCTGCATCCACTCAAGGCAGTACAAGCAAATGCTTTCTCTCGACCTTAAATCTAATGCAAACATTAGAGCCACACCGCAGATGTAGTTTGGATGCTTGAATAGAAACGGATACATTAAGAGCAGATATTTTGAAATTCTTGTACGTTATTTTCAGCAAGACGTTTCAGTTTTTCAGCGGGTTAAATTAATACTTTCCCCTAACAAACACAAACACTATCTTTATGTTCCTTTTTTTATCAGTGTCCCCTCGGTGTTACCCCCTTCAACAGCATATCTGCTTTCTAGCACCTGCAGCCACACTTAAGTGCCAACTGTCTCCATGCCGTACATGCCGGCACATACATGTGCACACACTATCTCTCTGGTACCACAATACTAATTCTATAATGGGGTGCTAATGAGTGATCGAGTTATGCGGAGACTTAAAAAGGATTTTCAGCTGGCGGCTATTCATCCTGCCATTCTTTCCATAAGTTGGCCTGTGGACACTGCTGATAGGGTAATGGCTGTGATTAACGTATGGAGAGAAGCACTCCGCTGAGTGATGGCATTCCTTTTCCGTGGTGTCGCAATGCCTCACATTTTTTTCACGAGTGTGAATAAATAAATGAATAAATGTGTCATAGGCTTCAATTTTCGAGGAACTGCTTTATGTATCTCTGATGATTTAATGAACGGCCAGAGATTGCTGCAGGCTAATGATAACGCTGAACATGCTCAGTCACCTGATCAGCGTTGTGTTTCCTGTTCCTCAGACCAAAGAGAGAGGCTCAACCAGAGTGCACGCTCTCAACAACGTCAACAAAGTTCTTCAAGTCCTGCATCAAAATAATGTGAGTATCTGTTGTTTTCTGCTGTTTTCTTTTGGGCTGTCAGCTGCTGTTGACGGATGATTTTAGCCAAACCACGGACATGTGGTTCTTAACCAGGTCAAAGAGTCTGCAGGGTTTGACTTTAGCGTAGCACAGCCACAAATAAGGAACTAGAATGAACTGTAAACTTACCTGCTGCTGTGTTGCTGAAGTAAAAAATCCACAAATGCTTTAGCTATGGTACGTTTGACATTGTCTCACACTGTCATAGATGTGTCCATTTCCATCCTGTTTGAATGTGTCATTTTGTCTACACTGAGTTTTGTATTTTTCTTTCTGCGTCGCTCCTCTGCTCCCTCATCCCTCATCCCTCCTCCTCTCTGTGTACAATAGTCGGTCTTAATGCCTTGACCGTAGCAGTGGGAGATAATGGGAAGGGCATGCATATGGGAAGTCACAGAGGCTACAGTTTGCATGTAGCCCTTGCTGGTTTCTCTCCTGCAAGAGCCAGATACTGTCAGCTGTGAAGGCCAGAGTTTCCACGAGCCTTTAAAGTCTAATGCCTGGAGAAAAGGAAACACGGCCTTGGAATCTTTTGTAAAATACATAGAAATCATAAAAAACACTTATTTAAAGTATAGAAACAACATTTATTATTGATATGTGCTTTGTTCTCCTTGAGAAACATGCACACACGCAGAAGTAGAACGAACCGTGTGTGTGTGTGTGGCGCAGGACGAAAGAGTGACGGAGAGAGAAGGGACAGTGTGGCAGGATGGAGCTCATTGGGACTAGAGAAGGGTCAGAGGTCAGCTCTGCCATAGACAGAGAGGTCACTTTTTTAGTTTAACCAGACACTTGACCTCATGTTCCACTCTGTGCCTTGATCCCCTCCAAAATATCTATGTATAATCAGTCCACACATGGCCTCTCCTCGTAGGATCTGTGTCTGACAAGGCTGCAGACACACTTCATAGGTACCATTGGAAGGGTGTAATTAGGGTTGGATAATCCACTGTGTGGGGAAAATGCATGGTTGAGAGGTTTTCAGCTGTACCAGTGTGGACACTCATTACGACTCAAAGCAATAGTATATGTGCTCCACTTGATGAAGACATTGAGATGTTACTTTGTGTTTTACTGTCAGGGTTCGTGCGGTAACCAGCTTCATTTTGAAAAGATTTTATGATAACAGCAAACAAAAGATTTTCCCTGAGAAGATTTTATATTGTGTGTAACTGGGTTGGCTTTCCAACTAATCTGCTCAAAACAGGAATATTTTCTACTTTACAACTAGGACCCGACTATGTGCCACTGCTTGTGTTATTAGTTATGTATTTTCAATGAGTGTGTCATTTCTCTCAGGTCGATCTGGTAAACATCGGAGGGACAGATATTGTGGATGGGAACCACAAGCTGACTTTGGGCCTCATCTGGAGTATTATCCTCCACTGGCAGGTGAGCACACGTGTAGACACACATGGGCTGTTCCTTTCTTTCCACCCACATCCTGCACGTACACCCACACACACACACACACACACACACACACACAGGCTCATTAATGTTTGCGCTGACGGTAAACTCCCAATTCACTAATGATCCAGAGGGATTAGAAATACAGATGATGGAAAATCAGTATTGATGTGCACACGTGCGTGTAAACATGCTTATCATCCACTGCTTTGTGTAAGTTTGAAAGTCTATGCCGGTCACATGATGCTGTAATCATGGTCCCCTGGTTAGTAAGGTGATCATTAGAATAATCATCACTTTCCATGGCACCAAAAAAACAAAAACATACGCAGGTTTTCACTCCTGTTCCTTCACCCGTATTAATGTGTGTCTGTTTTTCCACGTTTGTGTAGGTGAAAGATATCATGAAGGATATCATGTCCAACCTGCAGCAGACCAACAGTGAGAAGATCCTGCTGAGTTGGGTACGTCAGTGCACCCGCTCTTACCCAGAAGTCAATGTGCTGAACTTCACCACCAGCTGGGCTGACGGCCTGGCTCTCAACAGCATCCTTCATCACTTCAGGTGAGGCGAGATCGTAGATTCTGGGGGTTGCTGGTGTGCAAAACGGGGTCACGTGAACAAACACTTTACTGCAGTGATCTGAAGAAACGGACAATATCCTCCGTCTTCGTTCGTGTCTTTGTATTTCTGTACATTTAGTCTTTTTCCGTAACCTTTCTTACGTGCCACGTTTTGATATTTGTTGCTGTTGGAGGAATTTTCCACTTGGAGTTGTCTTTGCATATTTGACATATACCCTTTGACTCTCTGTATGTAAATCATCCGGGACCCAGACCAAGAGCTTCAAATACCTTCAAGAAACCAATTCCTGGAATTTAAGAATGGTTGATATGTAGAAAGTGTTCTGTGTGCGTGCGTGTGTGTGAGAGAGGGAGAGCTTGTGAGGATACCCAGGCTAAGTGGCAGGAGGTCAGGTTGGCAGGTCAGCGCCTGCCGGGTGTGTGTACACCGCTTGACTTGCTCTGTTTACGCCTGCCATACCACTGTTTACACACGCTTGGTGTATGTGTGTAAGCTGCTGTGTGTGTGAAAGAAAGAGAGCGGGAGAAGCGTTCGGGCTGTTTTTCCCGCTTTCTGTAACCCCTTGTCTTTACTAGTGACATGCACGCGCGCACACACAGGCCTGTGAGCAGTGAGAAAGGCCAGTGTTGGTTTAGACCTGGGCCAGGATTTAGGTGGATAACTGAACGCACACATTCCACACCCAACTGGCCTCAACACAAGTTCCCCCTTGCACAACTAAGGGAAGTCTTTTCTGTGCGGAGAACAGATTATATGTTCCAAATACTTGTTCCGTGTTGTTTTTTTTTCTGCACAAGGGTTATGCCCAGGCAGGAAAAGGTCATTTTTTTTTGTCCACATATCATCTAGAAACCTCCACTCCCTGAGTTATAACATTGTTGGTATGTCCAAAACACAATTTTTGCATAAGTGCATGTGAAACAGAAGCTGTGTTCTTAAAAAAAACATTTTTGCGGATATGATGCATGTGTTTTATGGATTATCTGAGACCGGAACCTTCATTTTGGAAATGATTACAGTCTCCATGTTGCTGCTCTCTCATATCGCCACTGTTCTTTGTGTCTTCAGGCCAAATGCATTCAGCTGGGATCAGGTGGTCAGACTGAGCCCTGTGGAGAGACTGGACCACGCCTTCACTGTAGCCAAAGACCAGCTGGCTATTGATAGGCTACTGGATGCCGAAGGTACGGCCTTGTTGAGCGTCGTTGAACACTGAACCACACTGTACACCAACTGTAATTATTTGGACAAGAATAACGTGAAAATGTAAAACAATTGGATTACAAAAGAAAAGGCACATACCAACTACCTTTTATAGTAGTCCCAAAGATTAGCTGGATGCAAAATTATATTTTACCGTCCAAAATTCCCCCGTATTAAAACATGGCCTGTGTTCATGGAGCCTGCCTTCATGTCCTGCCAGCAGTTGGATATGCTCACCATGGAGCGAATACCTTGGTGTTGTCTTTGGCTGAAAATTTAAGAAGCTGCGTTTGTGCAGAATGTTTTTTTTTTTTTTACAGTTCACGGTGTGCACGTACGTGAGCTGTCTATGTTCAGACACTTCTTGTTATGTCATGAGCGAGAGGTAGTCACACTTGACCCGTGTCAAAGCCTTGTTTAATTAGCGCAACTTGCCTCAACCTGCCTTTTTCCCCTCCCCTCTCCCCTTCCGTCCCATCTGATCTCCTGCTGTCACCCTTAACCGTGATCTCACCTCATCGACCATGCTGCTTTTCTCCACATGCAATTTTCACCTCTCTATCCCCCCCCACTCTCCTCCTCCTGCTTCTCACGCTTAACTTCTATCTCTGATCTTTCCGCCTTTACATCCACCTCCCTCCCACCATCTTGCCCGCTCTCTCTCTCTCTCTCAGACGTGGCAGTGCAGTTACCGGATAAGAAGTCCATCATCATGTACGTAACATCGCTGTTCGCCGTGCTGCCCAAAGACGTGAGCATGGAGGCTATCCGAGAAGTGGAGACCCTCCCACGCAAATACAAAGTGGAGTCTCAGGACTCAGGTCCAGGCCTCAGTGCTCAGGTAAAACACACAACACGGCATGTTTGTACTTCATGTGATAGGATACAGGAGGGTACGATGTCAGCATGCAAAAAAGCACCAACAGCTGAGGCTTTACTGGACGACGATTTTGGGGCAAAGTGGGATCCATACCGACGGGAAAGCCACTGTACTATTCTCACAACCTTTTAAGCTGCTGAGTCCATGGAGACATCTGTTTTTCAAGGAATCCAAGGTGCAAACTTTCAAAATCCACAGCTGGTAACCGGCAATGTAGACAAAAGCACATTGAGTTCAAACTTCGGGAATTCACAACTGGAATAACAAAAAGCAGTTCAGAACTGGTTCTCGATACACAAACCTAGGTCAATCAAATACGATTGTAAAAGCCCCACCGACGAACATTGAAGCATTCACGTGTCTTAAAAAGAGCGGTTGCTAACAAGTGGCTAAAGCAGATGACTTAACGTCATCACGCCGAACACTAGTCCACCTTTCACTTAGGGGGGGGGGCTGACGTGAAGTCATGCGACCATGGTATAATTTGTTATTCTAACCTTACGTCTTTTTACTTCTGCTGATTGCATTTATGCCTAAAAAAAAACATAGAAGTGAAGTTTATTTGTTAAGATTATCATAATCATACATGTGTAATCAGAGCTTATTTTCAAGAAGTCAATGGGATAGTTTATCAGGGCGCTAGGCTAACCTCACTATCATGCTGAAGCAAACATCTGGCTTTATTGGACTTGAATATTTGGATTTATGTTCTGCAAATGCCAATATGTAGTATAAGATGTACTGCAAATAGTATTGTACTGTACTAGACTGTAACTATTTGCTTCATAGGACGTACCTTTTTGTAAACAGCACAGTGGATGTCCTACCCCAACCTGTTTATGACAATTTTGTGTATGGATACGCCCCTCAAGAAATATACAAAACAGTGTACTATCTCTTTAATCCCCATGGTTCGGTTATTTCAATAGTGACACAGTGCTCCCCAGTGGCTGCCTGTCTGAACCCCCCCTTGTCTGTGCCCCCTGGGAACAAAAAAAAACCCCGTTATCTCTTTCTATGAATGGGAGAGAAGCTAGTTCAGCTCCTTCACGTCTGCTTGAAGAACAACTGAAAAGCTGAAGGCGCAAAAAAAAAAAAAAAAAAAATTGAACCCATAACTGCCTCAACCTTTACTGCTGTGTTGTGTTTCTGATAACATTCAGTTTGAAGGCCACAGACGCCGTTATGTGCAAGCATAAGGAATATTGTATAAGTGTCTCATTGTGTGTCGCCAGATAGAGGGAGTCACCCCCCCACCCAGGAAAAAAAAAAGCCATCTCCTTCATTCTCTCCAGCGCTGCTCATGAAAAGCACAGCAGGCGTAGGCAAATAGGGAGCAGAGCCATGACTCACCCCTCTGACATTAGCCAACAGACCGAACTGCATGCTGCTGGAAACACAGAGCTGTAAAGGGGGGGGGGGGGAAGGAAATGAGGGAATAAATTGGGGAGAATGGGAGTGTGTGCAGAGAGTTGACAGGGAAGGTTATTGGAGCATTAAAGATGCCTGCGTGCTGGTGGGCAGGTGGCTTTACATGCACACACCGGCACTGTTCAATGTTTAACATCTGTGAGCGTTTCAGGGTGTCTTATTTCTACACCTTGATTCAGTTGGACTTTCCTGCCGTTTGACTAACTTGTGATGAGTAACTACAGCAGATCAAACTGCAGCCCTGTATGGATACATCGCTGGTGTGGCTGTTTCAGAGGTTTTTTTTTTTAGTCAGAAAATCCCAGAAACCACCTTCTTAGGTTTTTATTGGCCGCGGGCACATACTTCACACGTCCTGGAACGAGTGCTGGAAAAGTCTCTTTTTAAATAGTGTCCTGATTGGTCCAACAAGGGGTTTACTTTCCTGGCAAAATTCCTCTCTCCATAGGAAGTGATGCGTAATGCTGCTGGTAGTGAGCGAGTGGAGGAAAAAAAATAAAGGCTCTTTGTTTCTGATAATTGTGTTTTTGAAGTTCATGCTACTGGTTCATGCTATTTTTGTGGAGTCCTTAATATTCATGTGTTTTCAATATTGACGGCTTGTGATCTAACAAAATGTTACGTATGCATGATTGCATGCTCCAGAACCACAACGGCAAACGTGATGAATGCAGGGATTGAGTTGAGCAAATCATCTGGTGATAATAAAGTGTTCTGTTGAGCCAGACCACAGCTATTCACAGCCATTCAAGTCAATAAATCGAGCAAGGCTGCAGTTTTTTCTCTCCCTCTCTCTCTCCCTCTCTCTCCCTCTCCCTCTCTCCCTCCTTGTCTTTCAGTCTAACGTTGTTACTGATGTCTCCGCCAGCCTCCACCGGTCTAACATAAGGACTTACAGTATTTTTGTGACTTACACCAAAATATCTGAAAGGTCATCAAATATTTTTAGCAGGTGACCTTTTTCTGAGTTCGCTGCACAGACATTACTTTTGTGTAATTTCCGCCTGGATAACAAAGGTCCATTTGACTTGTTGCTGTACCAGTCTCTCCACAGCCATTAGCATTTCTGTCATCTTTGACTTGGCACGGCTCCGACTGCAAAGATGTTATCTCCTGTTTATTTGAGCTCCAGACCGATTTGTTGAGCTCTGTCGAACTCTTTTTTTCCCAACTTTTCTTCAGAAAATGGAATCCTGGAATAGTTTGCTAATTTAGTGAGATCGTGTTGAAGGAGTTAATGAACTGCCTCTTTTTTTATGGTGTTCGATTTAGAAATGTATTCAGGGAAGTTGTTATTGAAGGACACTGCACTGACAAGACAACTGTCATTACACAACAAAGCTTCTTTCCGCTTACATCTAAGCTTTGTTTCATTTCAAACATGCTTTCCCTCTTGTTCTTAAAGCCATTTCTCATATCTGACTGTACACTCAACTTTACCCGGGACAAACTTGCTGCTATTCCTAGAATGAGCATTGCCCTGCCCTGTGTTGAAAGGGCTCCCCTAAGCATCCTATAATAGGCCTGCAGTTGTTTTTTTCTTAACTTAGAAGGGCAGGTTGCTCTGCATGCTCCAGAGCAACACTGGCCCCTCCTAGATGTCTGGCTCTATTTAAAAACGTACCAACTAATGTGCTCAGATGAAAAGACAAATGGAGGTTTTGACCTAGTAAAGTAATTACTTTTCCTATTATACCTTTCCTATTATCGCAGTAATGATAACCCCAGATGTCTAAAATATGGTCGACCAATGCCCTCATCCCCGCCTCATGTCTTACAGAATGTGCAGATGGAGGAAGCGGGCAGCAGCCCCCGGCCCGAGACTCCCAGCACCCTGACGGAGACAGAGGGGGAGATGGAGGGCAGCCTGCTGGAAGTGGACCTGGACAGCTACCAGACCACACTGGAGGAGGTACTGACCTGGCTGCTGTTGGCCGAGGATGCCCTGCATACTCAGGAGGAGGTGTCGGATGATGTGGAAGACGTCAAGGAGCAGTTTCACACGCACGAGGTAGGAGGAGACCCGCAGGCTGGCTGGCCGGCTTAGGCACTTGCAGAGATGTAAACATGCTTGCACATGTAGACAGGACTCGAATACATTGACACAACAAAATAAATACATAAATAACACTGTTGTTTGCACCTCTACTACTGTCAAAAAGTGACAAAGTGATACATTATGTGGTGCTTCTCAAAGGTTAATATATGAAAAGTCCATAACTGTCTAAATGGACTTATATTTCAGTTTAGAATTAAACATTTTATTGTTTTTAAGACAAATGATGACACACTCAGGATATATGTCTTATCTTAACTTGCACACCAGTTGTTGTTTTTTTATCTTAAGAACTGTCATTCTCCATTGCTGAGCCTGAATATAGTGTCCCAGAGATAAAGCCCTCCCACCACCAGCAGTACATGCTCCGTACATGTTGGGAATGCCAGGAATTCTGCTGCGAACAGTGGCGCACAGCACCCCACGGTGCCCTGGCACAGACCTCACTTGCTTGCCTGAGAAGGCGTAGCTGCAGGGTTTGTGTCTGTGCATGTGTGTGTAAAAGGGCTTTGGCTGGATTCCCTTTGGCTGAAATGTGAATATTTGTGAAGTCTGATGTCTGGAATCCAGGTCAAAGCTGAAAGCCGGTAGTGAGACTGAGCAACAAGACCCAAAGCCTCTTTAACCGCCAGGCTTTTCAGGAGGCCTAAAACAAATCAATCCAGTTTGTTTCGGCCTTATTGTTCACATACGTACTCCCGACTTCTCCAGCAAAGCCTGATCCAAAAACAAGGCGCAGTCAAAAAGGCTTACTCATCCAGAGAGCTCACGGAAAAACCACAATAACTCAATTCATTGGGCTTCATATTGCTCACAACAGGGACCAGCAAAAAGCAGCTCCTCTAAGGAGCTGAGAAGCAAAGTTGCTCTTGTTTTCCTTCTTGAAGCATGTGTCCTCCCTCTTTTGTTTTGTAATTGGCCTCAGTTGGCTGCTTGACAGACTCTGCTCTTCAGTTTGTGCTCGCAGGCCTGTCTGACTGTTGCTACAGCAACACTCGTTAATGCAAGGGTGCAGAGGTGATACCCGGTGCTTCTGCGGGGCATTATTAAGTGTCCTACCTAGTGAAGCTCGAGGTAAGGGGTCGCCAGGGACACGCATCCAGGTTTTAGTATGTGGGTGCTAAGTGTCAGCAGGCTGCCTGAGATTATATAAGCATGGTTAGGTCTCCATGTTAGACTGAATCTGCATAATTCTAAGGGTATGAAGTAAAACATGATTTTACCATAACTCTTTACTCCTCCTCTCCTAAAAGGCCTTTATGATGGAGTTGACAGCGCACCAGAGCAGTGTGGGTAATGTGCTCCAAGCGGGTAACCAACTGATTGCCCAGGGCAATCTGACAGACGAGGAAGAGGAGGAAATCCGGGAGCAGATGTGCCTCCTCAACTCCCGCTGGGAGAGCCTCCGAGTGGCCAGCATGGACCGCCAGGCCAGGTTGATACACACACATGTACACACACTTTGGTCCTATAGAGGTATAGC
Organism: Pholis gunnellus; assembly: GCF_910591455.1. Taxonomy (NCBI): domain Eukaryota; kingdom Metazoa; phylum Chordata; class Actinopteri; order Perciformes; family Pholidae; genus Pholis; species Pholis gunnellus. Next base: position 12,491,979 of record NC_136546.1, read on the forward strand.
AATACATTTTGAGGTTGTCGATTGCAAATATCACATGATGTTTTACTTTATTGTGTCGGAAACCAGCAAGGCTGAGCCGAATGCTTTTATGTTTGCATTATCCCAAAAATCTGAAATAGAGTTATTCTCAGACAAATAGTTTTGTTTGTTGTGTGTAGAGGTTTGTGTGTCGCTGCGGCAGGAAAATGGAAAATCCTTGAAGTCCAATTTTTGTGCTTATCTCTCATTAGACAATAATAGCAAAGTGAAGTACATGATAAGGTAAATAATGACTGCAGGTTTGAGGAAAGTATGACAGCCTGCGTTGTCGTCGTTGCGCCCCATATTTGTTGAATATTCTCAATTTATTTTTCACCCAAGCATTCAAAGCATTAACATGGTATCCAGACAGCCTTAGAAACTAGTTAGCTGATATTGTATTGTCATTAAAAAAAAAGAAGTTACAACTCAAAAATCTGGAAATGTGTGTGTCGTGTGCAGTCGTATCACATCGTGAGCCACACATTGCCCAGCAGAGGTCATTTTCCTCTCAGTGTTACTGTTGACCTCAGATGTTCAGAGTTTTTCTCGTGAAGAATGTACAAGGCTACAAACTGAGTGAAGGTGACAATTGATAAGCCTTGAGCTCTCCAAGGCCTAACAAGTCTAACGCTTGATGTCTGTTATCAAGGTTTATGACGCTGTAGACACACACACACACACACACACAAAACACATTTGTTGATAAATCGTATTCATGATGTCCACTTGAGCATTTGTTGACCCTGTTATAAAGTATATATGTGCTTTTGCACGCCTCATTGTCCGTGGAGTCTGTATACAGCGTTCTCTCTTATTGCAGGGTTTGTGAGGCAGTTAAATCGGTCAGTTTCACCTGAAAGATTATTAAACCGATATCTTTCATGTCTTCTTTTTTCCTCACTGTCTGCGCTGACTCTGTCCCTCCCCAGGCTCCACGAAGTCCTGATGGATCTTCAGCAGCAGCAGTTACAGCAGCTTTCTGATTGGCTGTCGCGAACAGAGGAGCGAATCAAAAAGATCGAGACAGAACCAGCAGCTAAAGACCTGGAGCTCTACAAAGAACAGATAGAACAGCACAAAGTAAATATTCCCATTCAAGTGTCTTCTGTCAAAGCCAAAATGTATTCAATGAAGAACGGGTAATTGATTTAACATGGACAAGTAGAACACAAATCCCGAACTTGCATGAGTCATTCACTGTGTGTCACTATGAAGCTCACTGGCTTCTCTGCCAGCTCTGTTAATGGGTAATATGCCACCGGGCTGAATTCCCTATTTGTGTTTCTGTTCAGGAGCTTCAGAACGACCTGGAGGCGGAGCAGGTGAAGGTCAACTCTCTAACGCACATGGTGGTGGTGGTAGATGAGAACAGTGGGGAGAGTGCCACCGCTGCCCTGGAGGAGCAACTACAAGTGAGTTATCAGACGTCTTTGTGAATTTGTCAGCTATATATATATATTTATTCCCTCCTTTTTGTTTTTAGAACTTCATCTACAAAAGCTGGCTGCGTGACCTCACATTTTCTATAGATTGTCGGGCTGTATTAAGTTTCTCTACCCATGACTGTTGACTTCTGTATATATGGAGAGCTTCAACAAGAAGTCGGCTCATACAAAATGATTGCCAACTATTTTGATAGTTGATTCATCTTTTAAGTCATTTTTCATAAAATAATGGCTCTTAAATATGGAGATTTCCTGCTTTTTCTGTTTTATAGCTTAATGAACTCAATGTCTTTGGGTTTGCTCTGACAAAGCAAGACATTTGAGGACATCACCTTAGACTATGAGAAACTGAAGGGACATTTTTCACTATTTTGTTGACCAAATATTTAATTGATTCATCTAGAAAAAATCAACAAATTAATCGATAATGAAAGTAAAAGTTAAATACAGCCCTAATTATATGTATTGAACTTTTTCCTCTCCTTTACATTGTGTTTCTAAGAACGTCCGTGTTCGTATTAATGTTGCTCTTTATCCTGCTTTCAAGTCTTTGGGTGAGCGCTGGGCGGCTGTGTGTCGCTGGACCGAGGAGAGGTGGCACAAGCTGCAGGAAGTCTTCATGGTGTGGCAGCAGCTTCTATCAGACCAGGTAGGACATGCAGCACGCTCTCCCTACTGCGTACACAAACAGGCACACTGTCTTCTTTTCCCTTTTTTCATTAAATAATCAAACATAATGGAGCACTTCAGCAGCAGACAATGCCACAGTGTAAATCTTCCAAACTGTCCTTCTTTGAAAGGTCGTGAAGGACGGTGCTTCACTTTATGAAGCCTCCTTAAGTGTTTCAGATCCACTATTTTTAGTGTAGAACTTCATGTTCTTCATCCTGCAATTCTGTTGTTTTGAGTTGGAACTGTTTCTGTTTTTGAATTTAGTTTTTTTCCCTAATCGCCGAATTCAGAACTCCAAATGTGTTACATGTTAACAAGGCTCCAGGACACCAATGCGCTCTTTTTTTTTTCAGTTAATACTATTTTCTCGCCTCCTCTGTAGAGTTTGTTTCTAGCGTGGTTGGCAGAAAAAGAGGAGGCCTTGAGTGAAGTACAGACCAGCAACTTTAAGGACCCGAGTGAAATGAATACCAATGTGCGCCGATTAGCAGTAAGTAGTCTGCCAAGTCTTTGTAGTTGCCATGCTGCTGCTGCAGATACTTTTAACAACTAACCACCTCTAGTTTGTGAACTTTAGTAGTAAGGTTTCTATGTTTAGCGTAGCCAATGATTTTGTTTGTGATTCAATTCTGTAGATTTTAAAGGAAGACATGGAAAATAAGAGGAGGACTCTTGACCAGCTCTCTGATGCAGGACAGGATGTGATATCGCTACTGCAGAGCTCTGAGGCGGGAGCCAAGATTGAGACAAACACAGAGGAGCTGGCACATAGATGGGACAACCTAGTGCAGAAGCTGGAGGACTGCTCCTTCCAGGTGTGTGTGTGTGTGTGTGTTTTCATCCTTTATTCGCAAGTAACTTTATTCAGAATGGCTTTTGTCTCCATGCTTACTGTACCTGAGCTAATAGAGGTACACGGATACTCAACAAATTCAATGCACAAAGCACACGGCTGCTTAGCTAGAAAAATCCAGCAGATGCTACAGTTTACATCAGAATATAGATTAATTCAAACATGTAGCGGCCAGTGTTGGGGAAGCTACAGTAGACCACCTTGGAAGAAGATGAAGTACAACAAAGCGCCCCTTGAACAAAAATGTATTTCTGTAACTGGAGCTACTTACTAAAGATAACTCGACCTACTTTGTAAAAAGAGACTTTTGCTCCGCCTGGACAGTGTGAACGTGTTGATTTGGCCTTTCCTGTGGCCTTGGGAAAACAAAAAGGGGAAGTAAGATGGGTGGAAGTTCATTGGATGTCCATTGAAGACAATGGAAAAAGATAACATTATAAATCTTACATTTTAAGTAAGTCAGTTTAAGTAAAGTAATGAATAATTAATGACCAAAACAACTGTTATCAGTGTAACATTTTAACTAAGTCGGAACAACATTCAAGAATGCAAAATGTTGTTTTTCCCCCGATAAAATCACTGCTGTACATTGTTATTGAGTGTATGGAGTAAGTTTAAAGTCGCAGCCTGTTTTGGTTCAGACTTGATGAGTGTGGTTGATTTCTGTCCCATTCTCACCGTTGCTCTACCTCCCTGCTAAGGTCATGGAAGCCGTGACGGATGCTGGGATGACTCAGGTGGAGGAGCAGGTCGTCGTGGATGCAGTTGCTATAGCTGCTGCTGCTTCGATCGCTGACCAGGAGTTGGGCCCGCCTGCTCCTCCGAAGAAACGACTGGTGGAGACCGATGCAGAAGTCAGACAATTGTAAGAACTGGGACAGTTCTGGGACGTCTACCGTACAAACTAGGCCTCCATTGTCAGAAAAGTGTAAGAATTAAAGACACATTGTGTTTTGGGTTCTGCAGGTTTGAAAATCAGCTTTCTGGCGTCCTGACCTGGATTAAAACATGGAAGACGTCCACTCAGGCACTGGCCTCCACGCACCCCGACACTACGCCTGACACACCGGACCCGCAGGAGACACTGAAGGTAAACCTGCAGTTCGTACGGCTTAAGAACACACAATTCCAACTTAAAGTCAGTGCACATGTTTTTAAAATCACACCGTGAATGTGTGTTGACCAATCGCTGCAGAGTTTAGAGTTGGACTGCAATGCAAAGGAAGCCACGGTCAGTCAAGTGATCCAGGAGGGACGGGTCTTGATGGACCAGCTGGAGAGAGGTATGATTCTTTGCTCACTGACCACACAAACCAATCCCACGTTTTCTCACGTTCCAAGACAGCTGCTCATATTTATTGTTGCTCAGAGGCTCACGACTAGTGGCTCGAACAGAAATCTCATAAGACTTAACCACTTTTCCACAGCTGGTTGGTATTTTTCTGGGTATTTACAAGCCTACGTTTTTTTTCCCCCCCCAATTGTGTTTGTTTGTGGACAGAGTAGTAAAATCTGTCAGCCTGGTGGGTTGCTGACTTCATATAACTGCTCAATGAAATGAAGAGGCACTCAGGTGTTTACACTGTTCTGGAGGCAGTGAGGGGTAGTGGAGTATGTTTGTTAAACACAAAACTTTCCACAAAACAGAACTTCTTTTCTGACCTCGTGTCTGCTTTTTACTCTTGCTAGGGTCTCTTACTCACACCAAAAACTCAGGCTGTGACAGACTAAATGATGTGAAAATTCACTTAAAGTCTACTTAATTAGTCGATCAGTACATTTGAAGTGAGCCTTTTTGTCTGTTGGCTTCTTTCTTTCTCTGCAGAGGGAGTGTGTGTGGACTCAGTGAGGGCGGACATAGACCTGACCCAAACTGAGTGGGATGTGTGTGCGAGGGAGCTGCAGGCAGCCCGCGAGCGAGTTCACGCTCAAAGCCGTGTCAGGGCGGTGTCCGCAGAGCTGGCAGACCTGGACCGAGCCCTCGAGGAACAGGACCGGTGGCTGGACTCAACTTCGGCTGTAGAAACGTGTGACGAGGCTGAGCTCAGAAGCCTGAGCGGAGGCTGTCAGGTAAGAGTCATTGTGTCCGTCCACATTCACCCTGATCTCTTCTGTGTGAGTTTCATCTTTAATTTCACCTCCAGCCTTTTCCTCAGTCCTCTTGCATTCAGCTCATGCTGGCGCTTCATAAACATTTCAGTTTTCACAGCAGAGATGAGACTCTTTAACAGTGCTTCAAGTGCTTGTAAAGACAGTAAAAGGTGTACAGATTCAGACAGATAAAACTCTTCCTGGTGTGTCCTGAAGTGTGGAGTTGAGATTCACTTTGAGCAGGGAGGGAAAACCTGTCAGTGTAAAGCACGACTTCATCCTGTAACTTGTGAGTTTATCTCCAGAATAACTTATTGTGTCTGTTGCAGGTTTTCCTCCTTTTTTAGACCGAGAAAAGATTATTTCTTTAAGATGACGCAGATTATTCTTAATGGCACTGAATAAATCAGATACAAGGACATGAATTGCTGAAACATAAATTTTCCATCTTCATTATTGAAGAAGAAGTCACGAGAATCTACTTATCTTGAGCCAAGTTTCTAACATTTCCCTTCTGAATTATCGTTGAACAATTCTCTTCTTACAAAAGAATGAACTTGGGTCTTCCTCTTGTGTTCTCCAGGCCCGACTTGTCCAGGTCACTGCCTCGAGTCCGCGACTGGAGCAGCTTTCTGCCGAGGCGGGGTCCCTAGGAGCCGTGCCCTCTCTGAAAGACAACATGGTGGTGGTATCGGCTCATCACGCCTCCACACTGCAGCGGCTACAGAGCAGAGAGCAAGAGGTCAACAAAGGTACTCCTTTGGCTAAACTGTATCAAAATTATCTCTTGAAATGGGTGCAGCGGAACCCTGTTCCAAAGCTCTGAGGAGGTTTATCGGTATTAACAGTATGTGCTTTTTTTCACGAGGTTTTGACAGCCTTGAGGCATCCTCCTATTTTCAGAGAGCTGCAGTACAGGAGATTTAAGCCTTCCTTAAAACAAAGACCCATTTCTCTTTCCTTGCTCTTGGCTCAAAGCTTTCAGGTTTATAGGGAGACGGAAAGAGTGATGGCTAAGATCAGCAGAGCTCAGTCCCACAGGGGTTGTGTAAATTTGACATCAGCTTTTATATGAATCTGTGGACAGCCACACGTAATGATGTCCTTATATGGCCTCCAAAAGCTCACAGAAGCGCGTGTGTGTGTATACGTGAGCGATCGAGTGTAAGATCATCCCTTCTGTGCCAGCTCCGTCTCTACCTGAGGACGTGACTTGGACCCGGAGCAGTCCTGAAAATCAGTCACTGTTTTAACCCTGGAATTTACATCCACTCCTATTGGCCAAAAAACGAGTCTGTAAATAGAGACTTGAATGATCCCCTCCACTCCAGACGACAGGTGTGTGTATGTGTGTGTGTGTGTGTCTGTGTGTGTGTGTCTGTGTGTCTATGTCTGTCTCACTCTGCCTTTTAGGCTTTTATGACTGTGAGGATTTGGATGAACGCCAAGGAAAACTATTTTGTCTCTGCTTAAGGGCCGTTTGCCTCCCACCAGTGCCTCTTTCTATTTCTCTCCCAGTTCCCATCTCTGCTCTTTGCGTATATAAACATAGCCATATTATGAAAGCATTAAATCACCTGGTAATTACGACGCTGACAGAGAAGGAGATGAGGAGAGAGACAGCAAGAAGAAGCAGGAAGCGAAAATAATACAACCATTCAATATGAACGAGGTAACGTTTGTGTATTTTTAAAATGCATCCGTCATAATTAGTTTATTTGTGAACTGTTATTATTATACATTAAAAGTGACATTTAATGTGTTACAGTTAATCTGGCCCGACTCTGTTAAAACTAGCAGGTTCCTGTACTGCAGCACATGAGACGGAATCACAGTTACATCACAAAATAAAGACAGAAACCAGACAACAACAAAACATGCAAGTCTGCACTGGCTTAAGTGCCGGCAAAATGTGATCTTGTGATGCGTTCCTGTCTTGTGTTGTTTCTTAGACGTAGAGCAGTAAGTGCAGCAAGTGAGCTATTGGTTTGGATCTGAAAGCAAATGTGAAAGTGCAGTGTGGAGTCCACAGGGGAAGGTTGCCAAAGATTGTATAAGCTCTATCGTATAGTCTTGCTGTTTGGTTCGACAGAAGGGTATTGTTGGCAGAATGATTGAATTTTCATGTGTCCGAGATAGTATGGATCAAATATTTAGTTCAATTCGATTTATTTCGGTCCGACATAGATAAAGATATCTTTGTGGGATGTAGATACATACATTCTGTCTCGTGGCATTGATAGTTGGATGATTAAACATATGCATGAGTTGGTTAGAAGAGCGCAGCAAAAACGTATTTTGAGACTGTCAAACATCTGGGATCCTCCTGTAAAAACACACACATGCACAGAAGGGGAAATCCCAAACCTGCTCACTGCCCCCTTGTGGTTTTATTCCTGATGCTTAAAGTCTGCTGCAAAGGTTCTGATACCATAACTTAATGTATAATTCCTCCTTGTTCCAGCTTTGACCAGTCTCGAGGCCAACCAGGTGTTATCGAGCCAGGTGGACGGGCTGAAGGCCAGGCTGGCCACCCTGAGAGAAGGAATAGTAGACATCCCGTCAGCTGAGGTAGCAGTGGAGAGTGCACAGGTGAGAAGCGCATGATCTTAATAAATAAAGTTGAAATCTGTAAAATAGAAATATTCTGATGACCAGGAACCCAAAACATGAACTCCTAGGTGGAGGTTACCATTACAAGTATGATCACAGAGTCTCATTATTATTGTTTGACAGTATTAGAATGATTATTTTTAATGTATTTTAAGGTTTGAGGTTGTCTTGAAGGTTTAACTTGGATTTCTCTACGATACAATATTTTCTAATATTCTTATTACTCAAATATTTGTATTCAATAGTCAGTCTATACATTTAAACCAATGCATTTCACAGTTCACTTCAGCTAATTTTATTGTTACCCATTATATTTATTATTTTATAATCCACGTTGCTGTTTCATGCTCATCTTGTAAGATATTTTGTGTTGGTCTGCATCTCATTGTTGCCCGTATTGGTTAAAGATTTTTTGATAATAAATCTAATAATATTTAAATCAATAACAACATTAAGTGAAAACTACCGACACAACTGCATACTCATGTGTTGGAATAAAAAAAAAAAGCACATTATTATTTTTGAACTATTGTCGTTGGACTGAAGCTGATATCACATGTGCCCTCTGACATCTAAACTAAAATGATTTCATTGTTGTGTCTGTCTGTGTGCCTCCACGTGAATCAGAGTGAGTGTTAGCCAATGTCAGTTCTTTTTTCAAGCACACAATAGGCCCCTTTATCAGCCAGTCACTTCCCTCTGCACTGTATCAAACCTCTGTGTAGGAGGAAAAGGGTGTGTGTGTGGGTGTGTGTTTTGGAATGCAGCTTTGTGATATGCGTTGTTGTGTTTCGCGTGTGTTTCGCTCCTCCTCCATCCTTTGGTGGAATGTGGCTCACTCCGAGCTCTTGTTATCGTGGCAGATAGGGCACGGTGCCGGGGAAAGGGGCGGGGATGTGGCACATTCTGGGCAGCGTGCCCATTCATGCTGCACGGAGATCCTAACCGCTCAGTGAGAGGCCGCTCAACCAGTCAGTCAGTCAGTCTGACAGGCGACACGCACAATCCAATGATAGCATCTCATCTCCCATTAGCAATTAGCCTAATGATAGAAGGTGATCGTCGTCTGATTGGCCCAGTGTTGTTCTGTCATGTTTAAATGGATTCATCTTTCACTCCACACACATTCAAATTTCTCATGAAACTGTCAATTAACTATAAAAGAATGTGTGAATTAACCTCTGTTCAAGGAAGTTATTGGGATTGCTAGGTTGTAACAAGCCGTTGTTGCTTCTGTGCAAACCCTTTTATTTTAATACTTTGTGCTGCATCATTGTCACATCTCTCCACATAGTTGACTGGATGTTTTTTAATACATTCTTAAAGGTATATTGTGGAGATTTTGACCAATGATTTTAGGAGTAGGTCCCAGTGCACACCAGTTATATTATGTCCATTTCAGTTTCACACTATTTTGACGTTTGACAGCTGCAAGACAAACAAGTTGTAATTCTGCATTCATGTCAAATTGAAATAAATGTAATTACCAGTTTCCAACTGAAGTAGCAGTGGGAAAGTCAATTGTTTTTGAAAGTTTGATTTGCAGCCTAATAACTCTGAAGTGTCTGAAAACCAAACAAACACGAATGCCTCATTTCTGCCAAAGTGGTTTAAGATAATGAATCCCAAATGTGGTGGTTATAGCGTTATATATTGTCAATGCTCAGTAGTTTTAACCCTCGCACCCCAACTGTCATGAGTCGTCCAGTGAATTATACACACATGAAGTCATAAACATGGGAATCTTTCTCATCTCAACCAATTCGTAGCACATGAAAGCTGCATACGGCCTCGAGACGTTGTGCTTCGGGAACTTTGTGGAGGATAATTGTGGTTGTACTATGTACTTCTGAGGGGGTTCTTAATATAACGTCACTGTGGGGCAAAATATCAAATGACCTGGAAAATCACAAGTTGACAAACGACATGACCGCCACAAATGTTTACATAATCGTGAGGCCTCAGCCAGTGAAAGAGATTAGGGACTTCTTATCTTCTTCTCACCAAGAGATGACACACAATGTTCGACATTGTTGTTTTCAATGTTGCTGCATAACAAATTGTTTCACGGACATAAAGAGTTTCCATTACACACAGCTTGGACGTGTCATTTTAAGCCTGATCTCTTGTTCCCCGCAGGGCCTGTGTCTGGAGATTGAGCAAACACAGCAAGCTTCTGATCCTACGGAACTACAAAGATGGAGTCAGCTCTCCTCCAGCGCCCGTGAGGAGCTGGGCACACTGCAGTGCATCCTGGGTAGCATGAAGGACAATCAGGTGAAGTAGCTGTGATTTGTGATACAGAAAGCCTTCGAGTGTTTTTGGTCTTTACTTTGATGTTTTCGATACGTTTTGTTTGATGCCGTTGTCAGGTGCGTTTGGTGGAAGTTGAACGTTGGTTGGATGCGGTTCAGGAACTGTTGTCTCGTGATTCTACGGGGTTGGGCGACAAAGAGAGTCTACAGGAAGAGCTTAACCAGTGCAAGGTTAGGGGACAATGCAGAATATGAAAACACTGATTATTTATATGCTTTTTGACATTCTAACGGTAAAGACATCATCACGTAACCACTTAAAAGTTACTTTTACAGATGTTTATGTGAAGACTGCAGTCAAAGTATTATTCTTTATTGTTCGTTCATCTCTTCTGCTAACAAGGAGTATGTGAATGAGATGGAGTCAGTGGAAGGTTCATTGAAGCAGATGGGAGAGAATGTGAGCGCGATACAGACCGTGGCAGTCCCAGGACTAGCCAAGTGGGGGCAGGATAAGTTGGACGAGTGCCAGAGCAAATGGGACACGCTCGGCAAACAGGTGAGGAATAACTTCTCTCTTGTTTGCATTGTGTGCTGTTACATCCCGCGGTTCCTATTTTGTGTGTCTGTGTGCCTGTGTTCATTCACATAACTACGGTGAGAGTTGTTTTCGCTGACGAAGCTAATGTGTCCCTCCCAGCTGCTGAAACATCAGGAGCGTGTGGCAGAGAATCGGGAGAGGCAGGTGAATCTGAGGAAGGACTTGGCGGAGATGCAGGAATGGATGACCCAGGTCGATGAGGAGTTTCTCATGAGGGACTTTGAGTACAAGAGTCCAGAGGAGCTGGAAACATCGCTGGAGGAGATGAAGGTGGGAGGGGAGGCTCGGTTATAACATAGTAGGAAACATGTTGATTCCCTGATTTTCACAGTGCTTTATTGGAGTGTGTCGGTCTAAGTGTCTTCTTCTGTTACTGTCGCCGTTGTCCTCTGACCTCTCGCGCAGAGGGCCAAAGAGGATGTGCTGCAGAAGGAGGTGAAGGTGAAGATCCTGAAGGACAGCATCAACATGCTGGTGTCCAGAACATCGCCCCCTGGCGGAGGCGGTGCAGAGGAGCTGACCTCTGAGCTGGAGGGGGTTCTCGTTAACTACCAAAAGCTCTGTGACCGCTTTAAGAGCAAGTGTCACACTCTGGAGGTAAAGTGTGTGGGTGTGATGTCCTTCTGATGTGATTCTTTTCATTGTGGATTTCAGTTGGCTTTTAGTGTGTTTTTCCAGTATAAATACTCCTCTAACACATTAATCACGTGAAAATATGAATAAAATCTTAATTTTATGCATGAATGTCCCAATTTTGGCCAGCAACTTGCAACAGAATTGGAATGACATGTTTGTTTACGCGATGTGTCATTTCTCTGGCTCCTTTTTGTTAATTTTCATGCAAAGAACAAGAGCAGCTGGAAGGGCACTGGTTCTGGTATTACGAGCTAATCTGTGAGTGTAATGTCATAGTTTAAGGCTGTTTCTGATTATCATCCCCCAGACTGCAGGGAAAAAGGTCAAACACGTCACTGAGCTGTGCTTATGTTCATATATAGTCTTTGCCTGAAGTCCCATTAGTCACTGTTCTCTCTTTGTCCGTTGTTCTTTGCTGCTTAATTGAGTAAACTAAGTATTTTTCATATTGCTCTTCAAGATTGTAAGCGAGGGCATGCTTATTACAGCTGTGGCTTTGTAGTCACAGTTTTCTTCTGGGCGTGCACAGCGTTGTATAAATGTTTCTGACTGAGTGTTTATGTGTAGGAGGTTTGGTCCTGCTGGATGGAGTTGCTTCAGTACCTGGATATGGAGCAGACCTGGCTCAACACGCTGGGGGAGAAGGTCCAAGCTACTGAGAACTTACCAGAGAGCACTGAGGCCGTGAATGAAGCTCTGGAGGTACAAATATAAACAGTAATCTACATCATTTCAGACACAACTTGTGTGCGTGTGCAAAATTTGACATACTTTAAAAATGCTGAATTACTTTTGGAAAACACTTTTTTTTTAAATTTCTCTACGGCTACGGGCCCATCAACAGAAAGTGAGCAAGATGTCTGATAACTTCTTTGATCTTACTTATTGTGGAAAGAAGTTATGAATATAATATTTAAATAATGAATCATATAGTTGGACCAGCCATCCATCTTTTGAATTTGTTTAGATTTGCATTTATTCTATATTCCTGCGCCTCCATTATATTTGAGAGAAGCTGCTGCTCGATCTACCTGGGGATTTAGTCGGCTGAGATAAAATCTCCTCGCCAACCAACAAGCCATTTAATATTCTAACTCTGTTAATGACCTCATTGACTTTGTCTTCCAAATTTCTTCTGCTCTGTCTTGCTACGTTGCTATATCTGTAGACTTGCTAGCGGCATGACTGTCAAACTCACTTTAATCACAGTGCTGCTTCTGTAACATCGCATAGTGATGAAGGAAATTGAAGACCCTTGAAGACAGTGTTTACCCCTCTCCTCTTCGTCCTCATGTGTTTTGGCTGTTTTTTCTCTCTCTCTCTCTCTCTCTCTCTCTCTCTCTCTTTCTCCATTCTAAACCTCTCTTTCTCATCCCTCACCCCTCCCAGTTCCCAAATCAGACTCACCCCTCTGGAGGGGGGCTTTCTCTCTTTCTCTCTCTCTCTCTCTCTCTCTCTCTCTCTGTGTTCATTACCTCCGGGAAGGAAAAGCACATTTAATGACCCCACGTAAACAATGACTGTGGAATCCAAACATGTGTCGTCACTCGACAAGCTTCTCTCTCACTTGTCTCTCATTTCTTGTTCAGTTATCATCTTTTTTTTCTCCTTTTGCCTCCATCTGACTCACCCAAGGCTGCAATTTCTGCATCTGCACTCCATCTATTTGGCAGTAAATCAGTCTTTTACACAAATCTTCTCTTTTTTTCTTGTTTCTGTGGCAAATCTTTGGAACCGTGAAGCAGTTCAACTTTCTTGATCTTCGTCGCAGCTTTATCAAAGGACTATTTTATTTGATCACTTCCTCACGCCCTCACTTCCATTGCTTCCCTCTTGGCTTGATTTTTACGATTATTTGCTCATAACTTTACCCCCTTCTCCATCTCGTCATTCACCACCAGGGTTTGGAGAGTGCGCTTCGCCACCCCGGGGATAACCGGACCCAAATCAGAGAGCTGGGTCAGACGCTGATAGACGGGGGCATACTGGACGAACTCATTAGTGAAAAACTAGAGGCCTTCAATTCCCGTTACGAGCAACTCAACCACCAGGTCAGGACCTTGGCTTTGTGTGGAAACAAATGTGGGATGTGCGTTTGTAGAAAGAAGGCATCCATTATATGTTTTGTTTGGATTTCGTTTTCAGTAAATTCAGACGTATGCATTTTATTTTACTGTATTGAAATATATCCTTTGCAGATATGCAACTGTGTAATTTTTGCCAAACATCCATGGGTTGTTCGAAGGAAATTGTCAATTTGATGTACTCTTTGCATTATTTAGACTCAAATACAATAATATTTTTTTTATTTCAAATGGGTGGTCATGTTCCTGAGTATAATCGTTAATATATGAATATATCGACTTATATTCAGCCTTTTCCCTCTACCTTTTTTTAAGACATGAATTTCCCCATAATTGCTTGAAATTGTGCAATATTGACATCCTTGACTGTGAAATATTCAAACACGTGGCTTAAATACGTGTCCCCTTCCAGGCGGTCAACAGGCAGATCAGCCTTGAGCAGCAGCTGCAGACTCTGAAGGAGAACGAACAGGCGCTCCAAACACTGCAGGAGTCTCTGAGCCAGCTGGACCACACACTCACGTCCTACCTCACCGACCGCATCGACGCCATCCAGCTCACACAGGAGGCACAGGTACCGTACGCGTGTGCGTTACACACTCGCACACAGTTACCAGGCAAGACGGGAAACTCAAGGAAGTATCCAAACATGATGAATCTTACTTCAGACGGAATCATCTCACTTGTCTGAAGGCCCTCCCTTCACCTAGAGGCCCATGGGATAGTAGTAAAATATTAATAAATAGTGTTAGTATAATATACACACAAAACGCATCAGGTTGTCCACAGATGCTTTAGGAAAACGAAGAAATATATTTCATTCTTTGATCCCAACAGCATCAGTAAGAGGGCTGTCTGTATGAGTGCACATATACTCGCATACACTCATGGTGTTTGTGTTTGTTGTCCTTCAGACCATCGGGGCAGAGATCGCAGCCCACGAGGTGACAGTGGAGGAGATGAGGAAGAGGAACGTGGCCAACTTGCCTCCCACCACCACTGATGGCAAAGCCGCTCGAGGCGGGACCATGCTGGACCAGCTACAGGTAACGCTGACTTCTACTGGAGAATATCAGGAACTGCAGGAAGTCGTGTCAGACTGGTATGCTATGAATGCCTTCATGTTTAAAGCTGTTTAACTTTACCAATCTCTCCCTTAACGCACTGTAGAGGAAACTGAGAGAGATCTCCACAAAGTACCAGCTGTTCCAGAAGCCAGCTAACTTTGAGCAGCGCATGTTGGACTGTAAGAGGGTCCTGGACGGCGCCCAGGCTGAGCTTCACATTCTGGATGTCAGGGACGTGGACCCGGAACAACTCCAGTCCCACCTCGGCGGTTGCATGGTGAGCGCTACAACTTTCTCGCTCTCTCTTACAAGCAAAGCACAAATGGTTTATTCATTGCAGATTGTGTGAACTGTGCCGTGTGCCCATTCAAGAATACATGAATCTGCCAGCCGAGCTACCTATTTATGCAGACGCATAAACTCTTATCTCACCCTCACTCATAGGCTCATTTTCCTTTTTTTTTGAATTGTAGAAACTATACAAGTTGTTGAGTGAGGTGAAGCTGGAGGTGGAGACGGTAATTAAAACAGGTCGACAGATTGTGCAGAAACAGCAGACGGAGAACCCCAAGTCCATGGACGAACAGCTCACGGCTCTCAAACTGCTCTACAATGACCTGGGGGCACAGGTAACTTATTGTTACATCATTCTCCTTGTTCTGACTGCGGCTCATGTTGGATTATGCGTAATATTCAATATTTCTTGGACCAATTTAAGGCACCTTTTGTTTTCCTTCTCTTCACAGGTAACGGAGGGCAAGCAGGACCTGGAAAAGGCTTTGTCTCTGTCTCAAAAGTTCCAAAAAGAGAGCGCCGCCCTGGAGGAGTGGCTGACCACCAATGAGGCCCAGCTCCAGCAGAAGAACAGCTGTGGAGACATGCCAGCTGACATTGATGCGGAGATCGCATGGGCTAATGTGAGCAAACAGTCCAAACATTTCATCAAATCTCTTCAGCAGGAGCAAAGAAGTGTTTCTGCTTCTGGCCAGTAGGTGGAGCATAGGGACAGTAAGATGTTCCTGCAAATGCAAATCTCTCTCTATTTAGCACCGGAGATATAGAAAGAGGGCGACTGTGGGGCTGTTGAGAGTGCTTCTGTGTTAACAAAGCGTTCATCCCCCATTTTCTCTCTCTCTGAGAGCCCGATTCAGTGAAAAGGACAACAGTATTAGTGAAGAAGTGAAGCAGTATGCATTTTAAATGAGTCACCGGTTCACAGTACAGTACATGAAAATGTGTAGAAAGATTCTTCAAATTTACCTTTTTGTTCTCCAGATGCCCTTGTCTTCAGCATAAACACATGTTTTCAACTTTTAAAATATAAATGCGGTTGAAAAATATGAATATTGACCCGATTCATGCCTTAGTTTTGGTGTGCATTACAGCGTGTGTCTGTCTTTGCTGTACAATAACTCCCAACAACAGCTGGCTGATAAGACAAATCATGTATTGAAAGATGGAGGTCATCACATAATTACTGTATATTGAATTGTATGTGTGTGTCCCTCCTTCAGGGCCTGCTGAAGGAGTCGGAGTGTCGTAAGGTGGAGCTGTCCAGCTTGATGGAGACCAGTGCTGGTCTGCAGACTCTGGTGGAGGGCAGCGAGGCTCCGTTGGAGAACAAACTCTGTGGCCTCAATGAAGCCTGGGGCCGTGTCCGCACCTGGACCGAGGACTGGCTTAGTGCTGTGCTGGTGAGTGCAAATATTTTATACAGCAAGGCTTAATAAATAATGCTGTGTTCTTTATTTTATGTTCTCTGAGTAAGTTGAAACTCCCACCTGCTTTTTTTTATAGTTTTATGCTTAAACTATATTTTTATTTGCCATCATTCGCAAATGAACAAAGGCTACTCTTGGGAGAATAAATATATTTCTATTTCTTAGCTTATTTTTGTGGGTAACGAGAATTCTTCCATCAATTATGACTGCACGTATAATACATATCCAATGTGCTAGAATAATTAAAGTTTTGGTTTTGAAGTTTATTCAATTTTAAAGTAGTTTATTTTCCAACCTTGGAAGATAAATTAAGGCATTACAAGGTTATTTCTTTATGACCCAAATAAACGATTCCTCATTATGCTGTCTAAGTCGAGTGAAGAAATAAACTTAAAAATCAAAAACAAAACAAAGACATGCAAATCACCTCTTCAAGTGCAAATCATTAAAAGGTAACGGAGCCCTCAGAGAATCTTTCAAATGTCTTTGTTTTAGATGAAGTAGTAAATGGTGAAAACACAGAGAGACCTTTAGCAGTGATTAATGTGCTTATTGTGATTATGATTGAATGGAAACATTGAGCCCTTGTTTTATATTGTACGGGAGCAGAGTCACCAGAATGAAGTGGAAATCTTTGATGAGAACTTGGCTCATATCAGCACCTGGCTCTACCAGACCGAGATCCACCTGGACGAGGCTGAGCGGCTCGCCCCGACAGAGAGAGAGAAGGTGGTCACGGTAAGACGGGAAGCGTTCACATTGTGTGTGAGAGAGAGAAGCATCACGATCAATAAAGGGAGAATGACCCTAAAGTGAGGATACAGCACACCCGGTACATAGAAGACAGTTACTAGTCTGTCCTTTTCCATATTATCATCGCAAAGTTATTAGATTATACGTCTGAAAATATGTAAGAATTGGCAGAGCTTATACCTTGACAAGCAGTATCGAACAGTAGTTTAGAATTGCTTCATGTAAATGACTTTCTCTGGCAAGGACAATCAAGAAAATCCCCTCCTCTTACCTTAGACGTTTTAATGCGTTTCTTCATGAAAGGAGTAGCAAGGTTACGATCAATCATTTCTAAATGTAAAATTTTGGATTGTCCACTGTTACAACAGAAATGTTCTAGGCTTGGTCAAGATAGGCATTTTCCAAGAAGCACACATATTTGGACATTTTCTTTTGTGCAGTTCTTAATAAAAATAGCCAACTTCACTAAATGGAATAAAAAAAGAGAGTAAAAGCGAGTTGGTACAAGAGAGAGGTTTGTTGAAGCGAGGGAAAGAACACAGTGAGGAAAGAGAGTCTTTCACGGTAGCGTCAAATAATTTATCTTCCAGTTATATTAAATTCGTAACCCTTCCCTTCCTCTCTCCATGTCATGAAGGTCGCCACTAAATATCAGCTGGTGCATGGCCCTGCTAACCTTAATCAGTACATGCCGTGCTAAGCTCTTTGTTCTGCACCAAGGCTACCCCTGTCTCAGAGAATGACCGATAGCATAAAGTGATTTGAGTCTGCGGTCTGTCCGCAGAGCATGCTGGAGGAGCTGGAGGACATCAGTCTGCGCGTGGACAATGTGAGGGACCAGGCCATCATCCTGATGACCAGCAGGGGGCCCGCCTGCCGCGATGTGGTGGAGCCGAAACTGTCTGATCTCAACTGCAACTTCGACAAAGTCTCCCAACACATCAAAACTGCCAAGGTACGAAAGCGCTGTATGTTACCTAAAGTCACTGCATAAAGCAAGCCAATGTTGTGTAACGCATTCACTAATGAACAATACAGTGTCAAATGTAATCCTGCTAAACCGAAAAAGGTTTAACTGTGCAATAGAAAGCATGTGTCATAGCCTGTACAGTCACTTCATCTGTTCCTTGTCTTTTTTTTGCATTCAGATGATGACATGTCTGCAATCAGGTGGCGTTGAGTTGAACCAGCCGGTACCTCAGCAGGTACAGAGATTTCATCCAAACTACATACAGCTGCCAAGCCTTTCAGAGACAACACTGCAAGGCTCTATTTGGAGTCGGCGTATGATCACAAATTATACCGCGGCTGAAACAAACCGACGCATGCAGTCAGGTAGTTCCATGTATTTTACTTGTTTTGACTTGAGGTCTGTTTGGGGTCATCAGGTCATTCACAGCCAGGGGATCCGAAAAGAGAGTCAGAGTCGGACTCAGGTCTCCAGTGAGGTGATGGAGCTTCAGGCAGAGCTCCAGGACACCCTGAGGGCTCTGCAGCAGCAGCGTGACCCGACAATCATCCTGGATGACGACGAGGTAAACAAGGTCCCCTTTAAATGTCGTCCTATTGTCGCGTTCTTATTTTGTTTCCTAAAATTCTCAAAGAAACAGAACTTTGAATAATGACGATTCGTAATGATGGTCATATCATGCGATATGTACTCATTCACAAGGCACGAGCAGCCAAGTAGTAATTGCTTTGTTAAAATGTTGCTGATAGGGAAAAGGGCACTCTATCTATTGTCTGGCCAATATTTTTTATGAAGGCGAGCCATCTCTAACAATTTCCCACAGACATTTGAAACCACGCACAGAAAATTGCCCCAGGTTGCCTATTATTCTCTTTCCGGAGTTCTATGGGATTTTCTATGAGGATCATGCCAGGCTACAGGCTATTTAAAGCTGCCACCTGATAAAACGCGCTTTGATTGGGCATTTCAAGGCCTAACAAGTCTGGAATTCACTCTGTGTTATCAAGGTTTATGACGTAAAACACACTGCCTGAACAGACCCGAACAGTGCAAAGCAAGGTCGTTGTCCCAGTCGGGAAGCTCTTAGTGTGTTTTCAAACAGTATTTTCCCCGAGAAGCGCCTGCATCGTCTCCACTCTGATGAGCAAAGGAGCAACTAGCAGCTGATGTCAGTTTCTGGTGTGTAGGTTGTTACTTATGATAACTGAATCGATGGCTTTAAGATGTGTAGAGGATTGCTGTAGTTTACTAAAAAGAATCTCTGCAATTAAGTTGGATTTGAATTGCTTGAACTCTTCATTTGACCTGTCTCTCTCTCTCTCTCTGCACCAGATGGATGAGGAGAAAGCCAGCGTGGAAGACTTGTTAAGAAGAGGAGACGAACTGCTACAGCAAACTTCAGACGAAGGCCAGAGGGAGGAGTTTAGGCTCCTACTGCTCCGGCTGCAGAGTCAATATTCTGCTCACAGGGTGAGATGCATATCAAATATGTTGTGTCTTCCTTAAACCAGGTTTATATGGGAATGTTTTTTTTTTATCTAGGAAAATGTAGCTCTCTATCTTATTGTGTTTGCACTGTTGCGGTTTACTCACTGTGTGTGTGTGTGTGTGTGTGTGTGTGTGTGTGTGTGTGTGTGTTTGCCTGCTTTAGGAGTTGAGGGTGCTACGAATCAGGCAGGCCGAAGTATCTGTGGAGTCGTCTACTCTCATCTTCACAGACCCGATAAGAGCCGAAGTGAGGGATCCACACATGGATAAGCACACGGTCTGTACACAGACACTATCTAGGATGTTCCTTTTAATGGCCGAGCTGTGTGTTGTGCTTGATTGTATTGACTGTAGCGTGAGCTTAGCATACTGTGACCATGCGGTGTTATCAGGTGGCACAATATGCGTTCATACAGATTTTGCTTCTCTCACTGCTCTGTGTTTTTCTCATCTTCGGTGTAGGAGATGTCTTCAGTGGAGCGTAGCAGAGCTCCCCCACTGAGGCCCTCCGACTACCTGTTGGACATCAACAAAGTGCTCCTTGCCATGGCCGACAACGAGTTGCTTCTGAACTCCTCTGAGCTCAGCGGCGGGCTCTACGAAGACTTCTCCAGCCAGGAGGACACACTGAGGGTGGGTCATTGTAAACGTCACAAAAAGTGATCTGATATTGTGTTGTTTTAGCTTCTGTTTAACAGTTTTCACAAAGTTAATCAAGAAAATAAGCAGAAAAGGGAAAGTTAATGGACATTTTGTAGTAGAAATAGAGGAAATCATTTACTTTAAAGCACTTGCTCTGCACCTTCTGGGGAGAGCTTTAGAAAACAAAGTGTTCTGGTATCAACCATTCAGATATATGGGGACACTGTGCCGTCTCTTTTCCTTTATCTTGCATTTGTCTTTTTGTAGAATATCAAAGAGAATCTCGAGCGTGTTGGTGAGCAGGTCACAGGGATCCACGAGCGACAGCCCGATGCCGTCCGGGATGCTTCCCCCGCTGAGGTTGCCCAGATCGGAGACGGCCTCACACAGCTCAACGCCAAGTGGGACCGCATCAACCGCATGTACAACCACCGCATGGGGTGCGTGCGCCAACTTCACACACAAACCTGTACAACAGATCACACTGTACACGCACTCGCGACTAGATATAAGGTGGCGAATCAAACTCGGAAGAAGTTTTCCGCAGAAAAGGTGCGACTTGGGAGACGAGAACAAGCTGCGGTTTTTCAAATGTGAATTTGTGTGTCAGGAAATGTGGTCGAAGCTGCAGGGACACTAAATGCCAGCTGTCCGCTAGTCGGGAGACAGCAGGAACAGATAAAGAGATAGACCAAGGCACACTATCAAGCTCGCTACACACACACACACACTGACCTTGATTACTATCAACACAATTCCTCGGGCATAAACAATCTCATGCCTATTCACATTTTCACTCACTCATTCACTTACTGACACACACACACACACACACACACACACACTGGGTGACCTTGACTACTATCAACACAATTCCTTTGGCGTAAACAGAGTACTGTGCAAATGCTAGAATTAACGAGTAAGCTAATTCTGAAGAGTGCACACAAATGCTAAAGCACTCTGTCTGCAATCGCAATAACCTTTGGGCGTAATTAAAAACCAAAAGAATTGAGTGTATTTTGTGAAATTGCTCATCCAAAACTGATTTCCTCACATTGTCTCTCTCATCAGATTTGTTGTGCTCCGAGCGGGGCTGTAAGAGGAAATAGCCCTCATGCAGACCATCAATGAGATAAAGATCTGTTCTTTATACTCGGCATTTTAAGTAATCGGTCCGTCTATGCTGATTTATTCAATAGCTCCCAGTGTGGAGATTTTCATAGTGTCCTATGTAAATGTTTAACATGTCAACCAATGTTTGCAATATGTTTAGCATTTATTTGTTGAGATTTCCTGAAAGGGACAGTGTGTAGCATTCCGGGGGATCCATATTTAGAATTGGAATTTGCTCTTAAAGTAGTGTAATTATGGTGAAGATGGCCTCTGAGCCCAGCCTTACACACTAACCCTTTGTTTGTCAGATTCCCTCTTACATATTTCCATTATAGATGTATGGAACGGGTGAAGTTAGTTTTTTTATTCCCCCAATATCAGTCCTTCCACTTTTTTTAAGTTTACCTTACACACATTCTTTACAATTTTTGAATGTAAATCATACTGAAGAAAGACCTGGTGTGTGTGTGTGTGTGTGTGTGTGTGTGTGTGTGTGTTTCCTTGTTCTGCTGCAGGAGTTTTGACCGTGCTGTAGAGGAGTGGAGGCAGTTCCACTGTGACATGAATGACCTGAACCTGTGGCTGACCGATACAGAGACACTGCTGTCAGAGAGCGTTGGCCCTGATGGACAGCTGGACCTGAACTGTGCCCGACAACACCAAGAGGTCAGTGGAGAGTGATGGAGCTCGTGAATGTCTGAATATGTGTTTTGTGAATAAGTGTGTTTGTGACTGAATTTACATGTATACTGGTGTGTTTTACATGCTTTTGACATTAGCATTTTGTCTCACCACCACAAAGACCTGCGTCTCACTAAGTGCAGAGTATTATATGTTCTTACATATTTTTTGTCATTATACAAAACTTTCATGGTATTCCACCTTTGTCATGATCACACTAATAAGTCAAATATAGACTCAGACTATCCCATACAGTATGCTTACAAGCTTAAAGCAAGATTATTACCTTCCCAGGGTGCACTAGTAAAATGTTTGAAATACAAGCAGGCAGATGTTTGGAAATGTTAGACCTGAGATAATTGCATTTTGTTCCACTCGCGGGAAAATAGGTGCAATACTGTACCCGATAAACAAACACACCGCACAGCCACTTGTTCGTTATGCAGAGCGAGACAGCGAGAGGTGAACTGAAAAGTACGACGAGAAGGGGCCTCTAATTTGGTTTGAAAGCGCTAATTTCATTTCCAAGTGTTAGACTGAGGTTCTCCGAAGCTGCTGCGTTATCGCTGACGGCGCTATCGCCATCAACACCTTTATCGGTGTGATTTGCAAAGTCCGAGCTACGCTCCATCTCCCCTTTTACATGTTTTCACAGTCTCAGAGATTGATGCGAGGGATCAAGTGGATGGGACTTGAGAGATCAATTAGCTGACTCGCGCCTTTAGCGGTCTTCCCAATCGCTCACCCTGCTTTAGGGGTCTGTCTTGGCAAGTTAAATCTCTCTTGGTGGAAGTAGAGATTTCGCAGCTTAAATCTTGATGTGCCACAAATCATGCCTCTGTGTCAATCAGAGATTCGCTTGGAGAGACGGACTTGAGCCGGGGGATTTGGACCTGAGTGAATCGGCTTATGCTGTTTGATTGATCCCCGATACAACCTTTTTTTTTTTGTGCTCATGCTCTCTTTCTTTCTTTCTTTTTATACGTGTTTTAGGAGCTGGAGGAAGGTCTTGTCAGCCACCAGCCCGTCCTGGCTGAGCTGACCCGCACCGGGGAGCAGATAATTGGGCAGCTGTCATCCCCTGACGGATCTCTGCTCGAGGAGAAGCTAGACAGCCTCGGTCAGCGCTGGAGAGCTGTCAACCGCCATGCCCTTGAGAGACAGCGCAGGTAATGTATACTTGGGAAAACACACAGGATGTTACTTCTCCTGTGGATCAACAATATTATATAAGAGGATTTGGTCAAATGTGGATTTTGACACATACGATAAATATCATTGACTATATAAGATTTGGTTTTACAGTATAATGTAGCAAAGAGGTCCCTCTCCATCACCGACGGTCTTTGTTTCTTTATCAGCGTTTGACAGGTTAACATTATCAGTGTGGCCAATCAGTCTACAACAGTCATTTAAATGTAAATTTTAGGAAAAGGCCTGCAACCTGCAGGAAATGGAGATCCTAATCTGAGTAAATAATATGCGTGTGTTTGTAGGCTGGCTGGAGGAGACCCGGCCCTGTCAGACCTGGTGAGGAGACGCGAGGCGCTGGCTGTGTGGCTGGAGCAGGCAGAAAACGCTGTCAGCTCCTTACCCGTCACTGCCACTGACAGCAACCTCAGAGAACTCAAGGTACAGCAAGGCCCAAACAGGCTCATGTTAGTGTGCAGGGTTTTTCTATTTCTGCTCCAGAGCTGAAAGATTTCAGCTGTTTTCATGGTCAAGCTCTACCCTCATGTTGCTCTCCGTATCTCAATAACAAGCCAAGCCTGTCAAACCCAGTAAACATACAGAGACCCTAACTCACGTCTGTTGATTTTTACAACACAGTTTTGTTGAAGAAAATACAATCGCTCTGTGTTTTCGGGTCTTCATTCCCTCCTGACAGCCTCAGCCAGACTTTTCCTCTGTGGACACATTGCAAACAGTACAATAAAGGTGTTATGTGGCTTTATGGATCAACTCTGTTCTACTGCTGACATTCACAGTCTTACGTCTTGATTTCATTTTGTCTTTTGATTTATTTCATCAACAAATCCGTCCGTCTTCATGGGATTAAGTTTCAGTGCTTTTTCCCTCGCAGGTCCTTGCCGAGGGAATGGATGCACAGAATGAACGTCTCGGATGGGTTAACAAGCATGCTCCTCAGATCCTGGCCAGTCCAAATGTGAGCCCTCAGAGCAGAGACCAGCATGTTGGCAAACTGAGAGCCATCAACCTCAACTGGAGCAAGGTGCAGACTTTTTCTTCGTTTATTATTCTGCCTCCGTCTTCCAAGTTTTTGTATTTGGTGACAAGGTGAAAGCAGCTTTATACTGTAAACATTGTAATACTGTAATGTTCACCGTGTTTTACAACATGTTTTACGACGGCTGCAACACGTCCTGTCCTCCTTGTTTTCTTCACTTGCCCTTTGACGTTCTCTCCTCCCACTTGTTTACTCGCCTTCTTTCCTCTGCAGGTGACCCATGAGTTGTTGGACAAAGTCGGGGAGGTGGAGACCAACCTGCAAAGTCATGCCCAGTTCCAGGACAGGATGAACAGGCTCACTGACTGGGTCGTCGTCACACACCAGACAATCGTGACCAGGGGCTTGAGCCCCGGCCAAGCACAGGTAGATCGCCTGAATACAATACATCACAAGACACCTAACATCACTGCAAATCTGTTGTTGTTTTTATGACAAACATACAAGTTGTACCTAAAGGGAGTTCTTTCCTGTTGTAGTCTCTGGAGGCCTCCATGAAGGACAGGAAGAAGGACCTGGAGGACCTGCTGGCTCATTCTATAGAGCTACAGAGACAACAGCAGCTGCTGCCTCAGGAAAAGGTCCCAGTTTCCATAGCAATATGATTTAATAATGATATACTGCTAATTGTTACATGCAATTATGCCATATTGCTTGTTAAAGTGCCACAAATTTAATTGGCTGTCCTATTAAAAGCTGATGCACTCCTGTTTCCTGTTGCTGAAAATGTTGTCATTAATTATACATTCCCATCTCTGAATTCATGCGTAATAGGGTAAGGTAGAGGAGCTGGCAGGCGATTGGAAAGCTCTGGATGGTCGACTGAGGGAATCTCTCCAGCCACCCGTCTCTCCATGGACACAGCACCAACATGTCGTCCAGCACCAGCAGCTTGGTAAAGAGATCTAGGATTGCACTCATGAGTTCTCTCACTTCTGTATCCTGTATTGTCAGTACTAAAGGGATGTAAGAAATTTGACTTCCCATTGAAGTATTAAGCCTTTTAATGGGACAGAGGAAATTAGATATTGGATCATTAACAGGAGGCGACAAAAATATAAACATGTACAGGATGAAATAACAAATAAGAGGTGAGCAACAAATTCCTGCTCGTGGAACACTAAAACAAACCCTGATGCCTCATTCATCATGATTTAGTGTGATGGCAGAATCCCCCGAGAGCCATTTGACAGCAGCATCTCCTCTCTCGCTCTAACATCTTAAATGTTCATTGCATCATTTCCTCATAAAGAAGCTCTATATGTCAACATTACCTGGCTTTTTTTCCCCCCCCTGTCCCTGCTCCAGTGTCTGCTGTCCCCTCAGCCGTGCAGATGGCCAGCCTGGTTAGCGAGGACCCTCGCCACCAAACCCCGCACACGCCAGAGAGCGTGGCGCCCACCGACCTCAACGAGACTGCCACCGAACTGGCCAACTGGCTTCTCCTCATCACGCAGATGCTGAAGTCTAATATCGTCACTGTGGGGGACACGGAGGAGATCAGGACGACGATGGGACGTCTTCAGGTGAGAAATGGGGAGGCAGAGAGGACAGACTGAAAAAAAGTTGACGATGTGATTGTGTGATGAACATTCATTCATGGAATAGTACATAAACTGTCCTATGAGCGGTACACTTTGTGTGACAGTGTGTGCTTTTGTGCCTCGTCCTTGGCAGGTGACAAAGAGTGACCTGGAACAGCGTCACCCCCAGCTCGAGGACATTTTCACCCTGGCACAGAACATTAAGAACAAGACCTCTAATCTGGACGTTCGCACATCCATTACCGAGAAACGTATGCAGAAAGCAGTTTTAAAACACAAAGACAGCATATTTTTTTTTTTCAATACAATGGCTTGTTTTCAAGGTGCCGTCATTACTTTCTGTTTTTGTGACCGCATCTGTCTCCGTCTAAAGTGGAGAAGGTCCGCAGCCAGTGGGACAGCACTCAGCATGGTGTCGAGGCACGGCTTCAGCAGCTGGATAACATGATTGGCCACAGCAACCAGTGGGAGGAGCAGAGGAAGGAGGTCAACGCTCTAATTGGGCACAACGAAGGACGTTTCCACAACCTTCTTCAGCAGTCCAGCGACCCCCTGACTAAACAGCTTGCTGACAACAAGGTTAGGGAAAAGTTGAACTGCTAGACTTTCTCTCCATGTCCTCTGGGTGTCTGTCCTTCCGCTGGTCATTTGTTATGAATCTATAGTCGCGTCATGACGGTAGATTAGAAATATACTCGAGGGGAATTTGTCGGCTCACTTTCCTAATTGAGAGAAAAATCGTATGCGAAACCAAACTTTACTTTAATAAAAGTATTAGAGCTCCTTTAACGAACTGTATAAGTCTGTGCAAGGTGGGACTGAATAAATCACCTCTCTGCAGTATCACTTTGAACCCTAATAGCATCCGTACACCACATCATCCATCATTTTAATTTGAGATGATGACTTCTCCGAGAGTTTCTGGAAACAAATTCTGCCTTCATGAGTGTGTCCGACGCATTACAAGAACCAAACACTAGAGGGCAACTGAGTTTAATAGAATCCGGCAGGTTAGACACACGGCTATCTGCTCCTGGTTTGTGTGGTTTCGTGATGATGAGTAATTGTCCATTTAAAATGGTGAAGTGTACCTTTTCGTTAACAGAACAGGAGGCTGGGGGTCAAATATGGATGACTTATTTGCCAATGCTAAATCTGAAATAATGATATGGCCTCATGAATAACAGTTGTGGTCTTATGTAACCTGCTTGATTAAGTAGAGGTTAGAATAACAATGTCAGATTGCTGAGCAGTGGAATAACAAATGTCTTTGTGTTTTTAGTGCCTGAAGTGTAATTTGATTTTATGAAGTTTGTAGAATAGGTTATTAATAACTAAAGCTGGCCAAAAGGGCTGTGCCAACAGGGCCCGTCATATTTGTCACAGTTTCAGTCACAATGATCCTAATGCCACCGCGTTGATTGTTTTATAGGCGTTCCTCCAAGACCTGGGCCGAGGCCAAGCTGCAGTTGTGGCCTTCAACGAGCTCTCCAATCATCTTTTGCGGGAGTATTCTATTGACGACACCAGGAGGATCAAAGAGGTCACAGATAAGCACAACACTGCCTGGAACAGCATCAACAACAGGTGCACACACACACACACACACACACACACTCACCTGTTTACCTGTGCATGCAGTTTGATTGTGTCACATGCAGGGGCTGCTATTGCTGCCAGTATTTAGTCATGCACTGCCTGCTACAGCAGTTAAACTCCTAAATCTTTCCACATGTGAAGTCACGTATTTGACTCGTCGTTATTGATTGGCAGGGCAAGTGACCGCCACGCCCATCTGGACAGTGAGCTGAAGGGCCTGCAGATGTCTCTCAGGGAGCTGGAGTCCTTCCTCAAATGGCTCCAGGAGGCAGAGACTACGGTCAACGTTCTGGCCGACGCCTCCCAGAGGGAAGACTTGTCGCAGGACTCCGCCCATGTGAAAGAGCTGAGGCGACAACTAGAGGTAGGGCTATAAACAGATAGAGGAACTTCCTGTGTGTGTGGGTGTGTGTGTGGAATCTATGCACAGGTGCTAGCCTATTATCTCAGTGTCATCCTCCATTAGCGCATCCTTCACCATTAGGTCTGAGGCAGAGGTGTGTGTGGGTGTGTGGGTGTGTGGGTGCATCCATGTGTAAGTGGCTGGTTTAAGGTGTGTGAATGAGAGGGCATACAGAGGGCGTGTGAGTGCTTGTATGCATGGAGTGCTGCTCATTGATCCTCTTGTCCTGTGCTGCTTAGGAATTCAGTGTGTGTGTGTGTGTGTGTGTGCTAGTGCTCCCTCGCACCAGCTTGTCATTTACCCAGACCTCCCTTCGGGGATCTGTTGACACACCTCATCTTATGCTTCATGTAACGTTTTAATCCCCAAATCGCTCCACCTCACCCTTGCAACGGATAAAACGGGCACTGATATTCTTTGTTTTGAAATGCTGCCCCTGTCAGCCGCGACCTCATCTCTTTTGGATTGTACACTGAGGGGCTGTCATTTGCACAACCTCCTTTTCAGACATTGCTGTGTGTGTGTGTGTGTGTATCCAAGCTTGGTCTTTGGATAAACCCCTTGTCCCTGAGAAATTGCTGCAGTGTCGTACATCTTCGAGAGAGACCGAAAGCTTAAGGCCAATAGCATCTTTTGGTTTCATTGTCTTGAATGGCACAGTTCTATCCCTCCTGTTTCCAGGATCCAATTAGTTAAAAGCAGGCCAAGGTTATAGAAAAAAAATTACAATGAATCACTGCATGAATAGCCACAAAGATTTCTGAGGATTCATTAACTGGGTTAGGACGGGAGGCTAAGAGCCGCTTGCAGCTCATTGTTAGGCCCTGGCTGGATTTGGTCTGATACAATTCTGACCATTGAAAAAAGGACGTTAGTATCACTTTCATCTGCCCGTTACAGGGATCTGGGATTTGTTGTGTCAAAACACGATCCATCATTTTAAGCCCCACTTTCAAAGTTACAAAAGGACACTTTCTTTATACTATTACATTTTATGACTAAAAAGTCATCTCGAAGGTCAAGTGTGGGGTAAATATGATTTAAAGTAATCAAGCTGAAATGTAGATTACGCAACAGTCTGAGGCTAATATCTCTAGACATACTGGCACATTAACATATCAGATCTTATTGAGTTGATCATCGCATACTCTTTTTTTAAAAAAAATGTTATCCTAATTTTTTTTGTTGTCCAAGTTGGAGTCAAGATTTATGGATGGCACTCGTGTAGAAAGTGGAAGAATAAAACCACCTTTGAGCCTCAGAGGATGTGTGTGGACATGGAGAGTTGTCTCCACAAGCCTTTTATGAACTCACAGTGATTGCTCGGCTTTCTTTAATCACAACATTTGGCCACAAGCCATTGTCATTCTGACTTCTTTTTTCATATTAAACCTACAGTTAGTGGTTTTAGGAGCAGTGACAAATACAAATGTGGCACATTAGCGGACATTTCCTGGAAACATAGAGGCTGAATGGATATTGAACAACTGTCAACTGAGACATGTGATGCACTCATGACTGACTGGACCACAGGATTCACCAGCTTCTGTTAGAAATACACTGAGGGACTCAATGATCGCCTGTATTTCTATCTGTTTCCCTCTGCTCTCCACTCGTTATGCTAAGCTAAGCTAACTGAACCACCTACTGGCTCTATAGCCACTACTTACTGTCCACGAAAGAACATGACAGTGCGATCAACCTTCTCGTCGACTCTCAGCAAGAAAAGCGAACGCTTATATTTCCTAAAATGTAACTTCCATTAATATGTGTTTAATTTCAGACTCTCGTAGATTGAATACTTAAAACACATTTTTAAGATGCTTCACTGTAATAATGTTTCACGATCTTGGCATTGGAGGAGTTACAGGAGGGCATTATGGATAAAATCCTTTATTAATGTGTAGTACAATGTGGTATAGTTTATTAAAGCGGGTGAGCAAATTTTGTGTAAATCCAATTTTGTCATAAAGCAGTCCTGCTTATTAATTTCCAACATTGTCTTCAACGGTGCATTACAACCGGAGTCATTAAAAAAAGGATTGTTACATCTGACTCATTTTCTATCATCTCGTAGTACATAATAAGATCATATCGCCTAACTGTTGCTGCAGCCGGTGTGTGTGGTATATCTTATATAAGACCCCCCCCCCCCCCATCACACTACACCACACCTCGCATGTGGACACATGGTGGAAGGCCTCGCAATGATGGCATCAGCAGAGCAGTGCAAAGGTGCACACAGCGGGAGGAGCTGCTTCTTTTTTATCAAACTCAACTTTATCTTTTGCTGTAGGCATCAGAAATGTACTTGTGCGTGTGTGTGTGTCTGTGTGTCTGTGTGTGTTGACCACAGCAATGTGAGCAGCAGGGACTTCTTAGCTGAGACCCGTGTCAGCGCCATTTAAAACTGAGCCCCTGAAGCAGAGTTGGTACTTTGTGGACGGATCGGAGTGGACTCTGTAGCCAGTTAAATCTTAACTAAACACAGCACCTCAGTAAGCTCATCATGATCCCCTCTCCGAGTGACTGTGTGTGTGTGTGTGTGTGTGTGTGTGTGTGTGTGTGTGTGTGTGTGTGTATCTGTGCACAGGCCTGTCGGTAAATGATGATTACTCTAGCTGGCTGCGCAGGTAAGCCGCGTGTTGGTTTAAAAGGAATTTGTTTGTGTTCATTTGTCCCCCTCCGCCTCGGAGTCTCCCTCCCATCTGTATGAAGAGACGCGGCAAGCAAGGGACCCAGTGCTGTGATGCAACCCCGTAGTGCGCGTATGTGTGTCAGTGTGTGCTCATTTTAAATGCATGAGTCATAGTTACTGGCAGCCGTCGGCGTGTAGCATGCTGCCGCTGGGCATTACAGATGTTTTTTTTAAGTGTTTTTTTTTATCCTCACTTCAAATAGATGCCCCTTGTCTTGTGGTTGGGAGAAAGAGAGGCTTTCAACAGCACTTCAAATGGAAGTCAAGAGAAGGAGTCCAAGACAACATGAACGGGTTTAAAATACCCAGCGCGTGTGATACTGTGTTGGTCAGTGGCTCTGCAGGAGCTGAGTGGCTGCTTTATGATAATCTCTGCTGATCGTTCACCGCTCTCTGTTTCTTCTCCTGCCTCTTTGTCTCTTGATGTCATCTCTCCGGTACTTGTGTGCTTCCAGCGGATTTATTCTCGACAGATTAAACCGCTTTCTGCATCGATAAAAGTTGCTTAAAAGCCCCTTATCTTCTCTTGCCCTTGCCCTCCTACCTTCTCTCCCGCTGCTCTATTTTCCTCCCACTTTCATCATTTATCTGCAGTTTTTCCAGTAAGACCTCAGTCTTTTCCTCTGTTAATCTTTGGAAAGCTGCATATGGGCCACATAAACACGACACATAACGAACACATGTGCTCTGATTCTCTCTTTCTCTCTTTCACTCACACACCACAAGGTTGCAAAGTAGGAGGAGCTGCTGATGTCTGAAGTACTTCTTCTCCGCTGTGTTTTTCCTGTTTTTAATAATATCTTCAGTGTTTCTCAACATAGATAGTATTTTGGATTATTAGTTACATGATAGTGTCGATGTATGCTTTGGCCATCTGTTTTAAATACTTAAATGAAAGTGTGATGCAAATAAAAGCTTTAACATTTGTGTGAAATAGTGTTTGGTGAGGCACATGGCTTTAAACACTATGCGATACCAATGAGCCTCAGCTGCCAAATGGAGAAGAGGCTGATTAAAAATGCTTTGTCGTTGCGACTGGGAATTTGCTGAATTGCATTGACCCTTAATCTGAAAGTCCGGCATTAGTGGCACATCAGAAATTTAAACTTGGATGTTTCCCAAATGCTCTCTGACTCGTAAGGTACATGGGTTTGTAATTTTTTACTTTTATCAAAAGAAACAGATTTTTTTTTTATTTTAGTTACTCAGCTTTTGTCCTCATGATTCAACCAGGAGAGTTTCATGTCCATCCAAGCCTTGGACGTGCTCCGTCACTAACATCGCCAAGGCAGAAGATGAATGGGACATTTACTTCCAGGAACCCTGGACGGTAGAAATAACTCCTCCCTCTCCGTGACTCTATTGTGTGTGTGTGTGTGTGTGTGTGTGTATGTGTGTGCATCTCATTTGTGCACCGAGTTCTCGCTCAGTCGCCCTCACTCTCTCACTCTCACTCTGCCTGTCTCCCGCTCATTGATCTGTTGGTTGTCTTGCGTAATGTCATTCTACCTTCACGGCAGAGGCAGTGTTTGTCCTCCCTTACACTGCTGCTTTTGATCTGGCTCTCTCCCTTTTCTTCCTCCGCTCTCTCTCTCTCTCTCTCTCTCTCTCTCGCCCCCTCTCTCTTTCTGTGATCCAAAAGGAGTACTATGTCCCTCCTTCTCTCCATCTCTCTCCGGATCAGCGGCAGTAAAAAGTGAACCGCGCACGATCAGCTTCTCTTCTCGTCCAGTACAACTCGTGCCTCTCCTCTCTCCTCTCCACCCTTGCTTGCCGGCACTTTCCACTCTTGTCTCCCTCTTGATTTTTTTCCCCCTCGTTCTTTTTCTTCTTCTTCATTTCTTCTTTTTTTTTTTCTTCTTCTTCTTCGTCACCCTCCTCCGACTCTGCCGTCACAAGTGATTTGTTTGATTCTCTTCTGGCTCTGCAGTTGGAGGGTGCAAGTGTGAATGTCCGCGTGGAGGAGAAAGTGAGTGTCTCGTCTTGTCCTGCTCGCCGGCATCATCGCTTGTGTGTGTGTGTGTGAGAGAGAGTGACTGTTTATAGAGAGAGAGAGAGAGAGAGAGAGATAACTGAGGCGGCACGCACTGTGTGTAGTGTGTAGTGTTTGTGTGTGTGTGTGACAAAACATGGGGGCATGCTGAGCTGAGTACGCTCGCAAGTGTGTGTGTGTGTGTTTTTTTTTTTTTTTTTCTCTCTCTCTCTGTGCATGTGTGTGTGCGCGCATCACGTCAGCTTGGCTGGGGTCTGGTCGGCTGGCTAGGGAGAGGGAGAGGGAGAACAATATGAGCGGGGTAGGGCAGTGCTAGCATGCGGACCAGGAGCAGGCTGCTGCAGAGTTGTAGCAGTCTTAAGATGATGGCTATGGTCCGGACCTCCCTCCAGAAAGTGGTGGTCTTCCTACACAGGCTCCAGAGGATGGCCATCTCCTCCCCGCGCTACCAGAAACTCTGCAAGGTACGTGGAATCCAGGAGAGAGAGAGAGAGAGAGAGAGAGAGCGGCCGGAGGACCGGGAGTTTTTGTTTTTGTTTTTCCATCCTTTCCTTTTAGATTAGTTGGAAGTTTCAACATGTGTCCAGTTGATTCTTTTCAATTCATTTTTGACTTTACTCTCAAAACTTTCATGGCGTGTTTTGGAGGCTTTTGGATTTGTTTTGAAGACGATATTCCTGCTTAATGTAATGGCTGTTTGGCTTTGTGCATCCCTCACAGCAGATAGTCCCAAAGTTTTTGCAGCGTATGTGTATTTTTTTTTTCTTCCCCCAAATGTAAATGTCACAAATCAGGAACGGCTCGCCAAGTAATCCATCTATGCCACGTCCATGTGATTCTCCTTTATTTTGAGTCTGTTTTATTCATGAGTCATTTGGTTGTCAAGACATTCTGTTCCAGGAGATGTTCTTTTGCGTCTGTCACCTCTACAGTATGTCGTTAAAAAAATAATATATATATATATATATATTTACCTCACTGACTTGAGGACTTTTCACACCTTTTCTGCATAACAAATAATGACTCCAATGGTGTGTCCCTGTCGTGGCGAGTGTGCACCGATGTCTGTATATTGTTGGTTTTGAAGTGAGTTTTGACTTTAGGCATAAACAAACTTAACAAGGCAGAGCAGAGGATGTGCTGTCTTTGAGTGAGTGCATCGTCTTGAGGCTTTTGCGGTTCGCGAGGGGCATCCTGACTGGAGATACTGTGTGAGTGAAAGGAGACCTGAATTCCTCAGTTGTTCAGAGGATTGATGGAGAGAGTTTTACTCTATAAATGGCCGAGAATGATTAACTCCCTTTAATGAAATTAATTTGCCCAAATCGCACGCAGCAAATTCATTTGAAAAGAGTTTAACAGACTCGGTGGTCTTGCTGTTGAATAAAACAAAAAACAAAGCCAGTCGTATTACAGCTGTTTGTCAGCTCTGACGAGTTCACCGTAGAGGAAGCGATTGCTGCTGTGTGGGTGGACTTGTTGTCATTTTCTGCCTCTGCTGTTCACTATTGATTGCTGATCTTCATTGCTTTCTCTCTTGCCTTGCACAACATTGACCCGCTCTCAGTAAGAGGGCAGAGGGGACCAGCTGTTGCGATTTGACAGTGCAAGAGACTAATGCATCAGACCAGGTTCTGATTACACGCCAGCTTCAATCATGCTCCAACAAACATGTGGTGGTTGGACTTAATCCATCTTTAATCCATGAATCCATCGCTCTTTAGGGCTCCAATCTTTTTTTTTTCTAGTGCACGTGTTTCGCTGGTTTTAGCGGTTTACTTTGTATTTATGCCAAAGCGGGATGACGATGTCAATTTAGTGTACTTAACTGTATTTTACAGGTTTGGTTCACCTCTCAAGTCTCTTAAAGAAAGGGAAACATTGAATGGATTAGATAGATGACCCAAGGACAAGACTCTTTCTCAGTTATTTATCTTGCTGATGCTTTGCTTGTTTCTGCTTAGTTTAGCCAATTCTGGGGAAACCAAGTGAAATCCGATCATTCCTGCAGCCCTGCAGGTGTACAGAATCTGCGCATTCAATGCTCTTTCTTTCATTGTTCAAAATGTTGCACCCGCTTATTTGGCTCCGTTCAGCACCCTTAGGCTACACCTTCCTGGAATGCGTCCCTACCGGTGGGAGGCATCAGTCATTCCACACCCGATTACCCTCCCTTGGGTTGCATCAGTCATTCCAGCTTCGTTTGGCCTTCCCTTGGGGGAATCAGTAATGCCGGGCTTGTCCTGCCTCCCTAGGGTGCGCTCGCTGGCTGCCAGACTGGAACAGTGACTTCTGCGTGATGGATTTGCTCGGGGCTCACCCTCTGGGATCGGGCCATTCTTTCTGCTTCAGGACAGCGCTGGTCCTAAAACATCCCACATGGCTGTTGTCTGACTCGGGATGGTACGCACTTAAATGAACGAGTGGCCTCCTCTTATATTGATTTAAATGATACACAACCACTGAGGGAAATAACTTGAGAGAAGTTATGAAAATTCTTTATTTTCCATGGGAAGATAATGTATCGATACCAACCGGTACCTGAACATCAGCATATGAATAATCATCAGCTGAATGTCTGACCAAGTCAACATTCTGGGTTTTATAGTACATACAGGCTTTATTTTACTCTTGGTAGCCCAGTTAAGCTGCAAATCCAAGCTCATCTTCTAAAACTTAATGACCGCCGTGCCAGTTCACCAAGCTATGAGTGATGGGGAACTTTATAAAGTCTCCTGAGTAATAACCAACTCATTGTTTTTTCTCCTTCTGTTAATCGTGCTTTGCTGGTAGCTTTTGGGTCTTTGTGTGCCCTTTTAACAGCACTCATTATGTTGATGTATAATACTGCGCTTTGCAGACTTTGCAAGCAGAAGCCATTTAGCTTCAACCGTTTTTAGAATTGCATCTATTATTTGGTGCTTATATTGTGTTTTTTCTCCCGCTTTCCCAATTCAAAGCAATAATGTTTAATGAGCTAGTAGGCAATTAGGGATATTTTACATCTATACAGTGCTGCTCCCCAAGGCCTTGTTTATGTGTATGGTCCTATAGTGTATTTATACCACACACAGAACCGCACTCCCTACCATTGAAGACGCCAGCTGAATTCCTTAAATGTACATGTGAATCATTGTACTGTCCTGATTGTTTCTTTTCACATTAACTTAACTCTCGGTCCTTCTTCTTCAGTGTTCTCGCCTCTTCTTTGCTTGCATGCACATTTGTGACATGACTAGTTTACTGGTTAAGAGCACTTCTGAGTAGCATGCCTGGTTGGCTCACACTGAGGCACACAGAGGGCCCCGGCAGCTCATCTCATCTCCTCACTTTTGCTCCGTCTCTCTCTCTCTGTGTGTGTAATCACTAGCTGCGAATTGGCTGAAGGAGCCACGTCCCTCCTGAGGAGTGTCCTCCCACTCTCATTACTGTGGCATTGGCTTCTACTGTGTGTGTGTGTGTGTGTGTGTTTCAAGCCAAAACCCACTGAAGAAACAGCCCTAGAGCCTTGACAGAGTATAGTCATGCCATCTCTTTCCTATTGTTTTTCTGGCAAACATGTTGGCCTTTGTCCTCCACACTCCATCCACCTTTGCTTGTGGCTCACTGTTACCCCAGGACAGGTGACTCAGGCATGGGCGTGGAGCCCAGCTGCCTGCCCTTCCCGTCCTTGAGCTCCAACGGGGTCCGATGGGTTATTAGCAAGTGTTAGCATTAGCAGTTAGAGCCTCAGGTGCACCCCCCCCTCCCACACACACACACACACACACACACACTCGTCCCACTGTTACCTGGCTCGCACTCAAATCACAGATTTTTTTTTTGTTTCACGCCTGCTTAGACAAATTTAGTGTACGGACACACATGCCCACAATGCATTCTGTTCTCTCACGCACATTTATTCACTCAACCACAATTATATATACACGCACACACACACACGCACACACACACACACACACACACACACACACACACACACACACACACACTTTCTTACTCTACAGCTAGGCCGAGTGATGAGTCACTGACAGGGGAATTATATGGGAACAGATTCATAAATGTAGATCATTTAAATTCATCAAGACAATATTGGGAGAGAGCAAGGGACAATACAAGAACATGAAGACGGGATTCTGCTCCCAATCAACATTACATGTAAATCACCGCAGATGGACCTGCTAATGGCAGTAGTGGTGATTTGCAATAGCACTTAAATCATGGATACAGCACAGAGTTAAGTTGTTTTCCTGTTCTCAATTGGCATTTCTGGAGCAAGTGACCGTTTGATTAGGAAGAGAAACTCCCCTTGTAATTGACAAATGCCATCCTGGGATTAGATGAAAGCTGCAATAAATTATACTATATATTATTAGATGCAAATATAAATGGAGAGAAAGTCGTTCAATCTCCCTACCTCTCGCTCTCGCGCTCTCTCTCTCGCTCTCTCTCGCTCTCTCTCTCTCTACTTTGTCTCCAACATCCAGTAAACCCATTTATTGAGCCAGTGTTGCACGTGTGCGTCGGGGTTTGTGTCTTTGTGCACTACAGCGATGGATTTTGTGCACACACTTCCATTAGTGGCTTTCAGGCAGCAGCAAGCTAAACCTGCTAATGCATGTGTGGTTTATCGTCGGATGGAATTTAACGGTGCTCGACGCTCTGTAACCACAAGGCCCTCAACATGCGACGGTCAGGGCAACAGCAGATTGTAGCCAGGGTGGAGGGAAAAGGAGGGAGAGACGGACACACTGCTATCATGGAGAATTACATTTGTGTTTATTTTATGGTTGCATTAATATTGCTTCACACTTCTCTGTATTGGTTAGATATCGTGATCGAAAAGCGTAGTTTTTAAAGCAATGCTTTCGAGGCTACATTGAGTGAACAAAATGTTTTTCACTCATTGGATAATGATGACAACAACTATTTAGTAGAATGAATCATTACATTTCAGAGAGGGTGGGCTACTGTATTCAGCACTTTGGCAAGTAGAGCTTGATTGTTACAGGAAATGTTTAGGTCTGAAGCCAAGAGGCGATTAGCTTAGCTTAGCATAAAGACTAGAAGCAGAGGGAAAAAGATAACATCAACCCATCGTATCTTCTTTGTGTAATCTGTATACAAACAGAAATGTGTAAAAAAACGTGCATGCTGTAAATCACGTTTGCAGGCCAAACTCATCGCGCACAGCCATACAAGAATCATATTAGTGTAACATTTTCAAACTTATGAAGAATACTTAAACAAGACAAAGTAATGAATGCTAACTTTCAGTAGAGTACTCGACTTTATACTTGAGGCTACAGACACATTTCAGGTGTGCACTAAAGGTACTGAAGTTCAATACCCCGCTGTACTGGAACACTTGTTTGTTTTTCAGACAGCACATTCTGCCAAAACTCTCTGACTCACCTGCCATCATGATTTATGGCCGGCCCAGACTTTCAGCGCCAGATCACGCCAAGTTGAGACAGGATAAAGATTGCGATGTCCTGCAGGCTCAGTGGACAAGAGGCACGTTCCACACAGCGTTCAACTCCGTCTCAAGATTTTGGCCGAACAGAGAGAGAAAAGGGGACACATTGACTTAGAGTGACCGGTGAGAGGCAGGAGGCAGTGATGTTGCCAGCTTGAAATCTCTCTGACCTTCCACTCGCCCCCCCCCCTTACATCGCCAGGACCATTTGCCACACCGAGTCTGGGGTCAGCCTAAGTGGGGGGAAATAAAACGAGCGGTGCAATCATTTTTTCCCTTTGCTGCTCCTTCTAGTCCTGGTCTGACGGTCAATCTACAGCGATGAGGCCTGAGCTCTGCCCCCCCGCCAGTGTACCTCCCTGCCAATATCTATGGTCGGTGCTGACTCACAGCCCGTTATCGTACGTGAGCGTCTCTACCTCCGTGGTGCTGACAAATATCCCGGTTTCAGATTGGAGGAGTGATTACGATGTGTAATCCTCGCTCGAACACACTCACACACATAGTGGCCCACTCAGCCAGCCTCACACACACACACACAATCGATAACATTAGGCCGGTATAATGATCAGAAGGGTATAGACCTATTTATTATTAAGCAGATTTGACCTAGAAATCACATACTTCTTTCCTCCTCTCGCCGTTATTTTCTCCTCTTTTCTCCTCTTTTCTCCTTCGTTTGTCCTGCCCTTCTGTTTACCCACTTTCACTTCAACACTTATTCTTTCTATTTAGTGTTCCTCTACCTTCTGGCCATTTTTCCTCTCCTGTCAAGGGTAATTAATTCCTTAAAAAGAAGTGGCACATTTGCTGAGAGATAACTTTGCTCCTTTTACGTCTCAGCGGTTTGCCATTTAATTTCTGTGGTGCACTTAGCCCAAAGAATTTAGTATTTCCTCTGCTCTGTGGAAGACACATTTTAGTGATTTACCACGAAAGTCTTTGTTTTGCTCTTTCTGAAGCTGGAAAGTATGGCGCCACACTCTCCCCTCATGCTGTACCTGTCTTTTTCCTCTTCTGTTGCCTCTTCCAATTTCCCGAAAACCACCCCTCAGTAGGTTAGCATATGCTCTGGCTCATATCATCCTCTTTCCATTTATGCCGTCATCTGCTCTTTGCATGCCACTCCTAAATCATTCATGCTCGCCCTCTTTTCCTCCCATCCTCCTAAAACCCTCTGCCCATCTCTTCCTCAAGTTTTACACAGATGGCGTCCATGCTACTTGATGCCACGCTTATGACGCAGATCATTACATGCTGCTGAAACATTGATCAAACGCTTTCTCTGACACGGTAACATCTAATTATGCAGGGTCAGATATCCAGTTTCCATCACTGAAACTCCCACATTATATGTGGTTTCGCCTTAATTCGTCTGTTTTGCTTCTATAGAGCGTTTTTGAGTGATAAAGAGCTTGCTTAGCAGCCTCCTTGGAATGGATGAGAGGATGTAAAAATCCTCAGGTTAATGATGAATTAAAGAAATATGTCAACAATGTATCAAAGAAGACCTTACTTAGTGAATCTTCTGAATACCTTGTTGATCAAAACATTGAAAATTCAATTGAAGGTAGTTGGGGGGGGGGGGGGGGGGGGGGGGGGGGGGGTGGATTCAAAAAAAGATGCAGAAGAAGTACAACAGAAAAAATAATACCAAGGACAAGGTACAGTGTTGAAGGAAATAGCAGTGTGCGTTGGTTAAAGGAGGCGCATAGTGCAGTGAGCATCCCCTCAGAGGTAAATTCGGTGGCGCGGCAAAACAAAGAGTTACTGAAAATGGTTCCACTGTTATATCACAGGGAGATTAAAGATAAATCCTGCTATATATAGTTTGTAATCTGCAGGAGGCTACAGCCTGCAAGAGCAGCCGGAGTCAAATTGATATGATGGGTAGTCGGAAGCACTTCACAGACGTATTTGAGTTAGCATAATATCTTAACTTTGCCCAAAGGAGTTCTTGCTGTTGACATACAGTTTGTGCGCAAAGCAGCTTTTGGTAAAACTAAAACGACACATTAAATCAGAAATGTCTTTTTCACACGTCGTGGTTAAAAGATTAGACACGAGACCGCTCCATCAAATGTGTGATATTCAAGGAAGTTGACAGCGGGATCAGAGATGACAGGAAAAGGATCAGCGTGAGCAGCGAAAGTGTTTGTGGAAGACAGTCCAACATAAGCTTTAACTCCGCTTGAGTGGTACCTTCACACGTCGGACCACGGACATCAAAGGGAATTCAGAGCTGTTAGACGTGACGAGGAATCAAATTTGATTCACCACAGGGCTGCAAGTGTGGGTGTTCATTAGTTCAGCGCATTTCATAGTTATCACCCAAATGTCTGAAAAGAGGGACATTTTCACTCATCACCCCGGAGGGGATGAGTCTAGCTTCCCCGAGAAGGAAGCAAAGGAGGGCGAGTCAAAAAGCAACAGACGAAAGAAAAACATGTCTGGAAAGAAAATGGCTGCCAAGTTTGTTTTTTGTTTTTTTTCGGGGGAAAGAACTGAGGTGAGGCAAAGACAGACCATGGCATTGTAGAAGGATAGAAAATACAAAATATATTTGAAAAAGGAGAAGTGGGAATTTGACATGCAGAAGGATGGGAAGAAAGAGGATGAAGAGACGAGAGCCCGAGAGAGGAAGAAATGGTTGATAGAAGTGTACAATTGCTTTTTACATCTTTGAGGTTTGCAGGGTTGATTTGAGGGTCACCGGAGAGACAATCTCACACACACACGCACACACACACACACACACACACACACACACACACACACACACACACTGGATCGATCCAAGTGCTCATTTTCAGTCAAAAGCATATTCTCAGATTGAACATGGGGTGAAAACTCATTTATTGCTTCAGTACATCGGCTACAAGGACTTCATTTTCACCGACTGCCTTGCCTCCCACTGTGGACAAAAGAGAAAAACCAGCAAAGCCTATTACACGTTTGTGCAGTTTACAGCCAGGTAGGTCGTGTTGAGTGTCTCCCTCTTTTAGTCTCTGTCCCC
Organism: Pholis gunnellus; assembly: GCF_910591455.1. Taxonomy (NCBI): domain Eukaryota; kingdom Metazoa; phylum Chordata; class Actinopteri; order Perciformes; family Pholidae; genus Pholis; species Pholis gunnellus. The sequence continues at coordinate 12,532,665 of NC_136546.1, forward strand.
TCTTCAGCGTGTGTGCGTGTGTGTGCGTGTGTGTGTGTGTATATGTGTGTAAATTTGTGTGCCTGCTAAATATCATTGGGATTAGTACCAGGGGCTTAATTAAAAAGCAATTACCTTTGGTCGCTGTGGGCGACGCTTGGCGAAGAGTAGCTCGACTAATCTGGTGAATGGTGCGATGGACCCTCAGCGTGCATCACACACACAAACACGCACACAAATTGTGCAATTGTCTGCCGAATTAAAGGGGGATTAAAACAATTGTTAATTAGTGAAGAGGGGTAGAGGCTAAATGGTCGAGAAGGGGCTTCATTCCCCTCTGCCTCACGTAGCCTCTGTGCGTTTGTTTATGAGGTTAAAGGGGCAAATGATATGCCCAGAGAAGAATAAAGTCCGATGGGCTAGTTAGCATGCTCTCTCCCTCCCTCTGTCCGTCTCTCTCTCTCTCTCTCTCTCTCTCTCTCTCTCTCTCTCTCTCTCTCTTCCGTTTTTGCTCTCTAAAGCCTAAAATAAGTTAGCACCAGAGCAAATCTTTTAATTTTAAAGCTTCAATTAGATGTTGTTAATGGTAGTAATTAGATCATCTCTCTGAGACTCACTGCGAAGTGCCCTTGAAGAACCCTGTATGGTGGAGACGGTAGACAGAGCGAAATCTGCCATATATATATATGTGTGTGTGTGTGTGTGTGTGTGTGTGTGTGTGTTTGTGTCTCCTTTACCGTTACCCTGACGGATCTTTCTGAATACAAAGGATGCTTTGTGTTGACTCCTAAAACTAGAGATTTATGTGTGAGGGTGTTTGGGTAAAGGTACAGGGATAACAGTATATAGTTTGAAGCTAAAGGATAGGAAATGTAAGTTGCTCCCAGCAAGATGTTTGAACGTGCTAAAAACGAACCCGGCCTGTACCAACGGCTTTCAAACCAGACCTGGGTGAGTTATATGCTTGCTTTGAAAAGGTTTCCTCACAAATAAAAACATCTAAACTGACAATAGACCAACACATCATATAGCACGGCACAAAATAAATATAACTTCTACTAGAAGTTGCCACTAAGCCATAGGCTTAGTGGCAATAATACACAGATAACACAGATCAACTATGCCTTTTCCCATATCGGCCAGATGAACGTGGCTGCCTCAAAATGACTCTCTCAGTTGAATTTGTTGAATTTTTACGTGTAGGAGTTGTGGAGTAGATGGTTTTAGTGCCGCTCTCCTCTGGTCAACCGCATTGGCTGTGCTCAGTCCCTCCCCCTGTTTCCCAGTGGGCATTGCAGATCCATTAGCAACACATTACACACATCGATTTGCAGAGTCAGGGTGTGAAAGAGAGAGAATTTTCTTATTGAATTAGATTTGAAAATAATCCAACCCAGGCCCAAAGCTTTTCGCAACAAAACAGACCCAACGCATGCTCCGTGGTCTGGACCCGTCGGGTTCGGGTCAGATTACTGAACTCTGCTCTTAGCTGAGACGTGGTCAGGTCTGTGTGTGTTTGTGTGTTTGTGAGGACACAACGTTCTCACAGCAATAGTAAAATCAAGGGAAGCATCCAAATTGAGATCATTTTAAATGAAGTGTGAACTATTCCTCCGTTTGGGGTCATAATTATGAAGTGGGTCAAGGTTAGGGTTCATTTTAGAATTCGTGTTTTTTTTTTTATTCCTCACAAAGATAGAGCTAAAGAGTGTGTGTGTGTGTGTGTGTGTGTGTGTGTGTATATTCTGTTTGCCCTCAAGTTCATCGATTTGTGGTAGTTCATCAAGATTTAATTTTGGATTGATGTTTTCCATCCCGGAGAGAGACCATTAATTACTACTAACCACTCTGGGAAAATACACAGACACACACGCACAAACAAACACACGCACACGCGCTCAGAGGTAGACACCTCTACCCCTGGCTGATGTATCGTAATTGTCCTCTATCCTCTTTCTATCCTGCCATGCTCTATTTATAGCCCTTTTTAGGCCCCGCCCTGCCAGACAGTGCCATGGCAACTAAATGATTGACAGGGCAATCGACAAGCATGCTCAACCAATCTGGCACTCTCCTTCCTCCTGTTGACCTTCCCTGAGACATCACTAGTGTCTGACTGTCTATATACTTTCGCTCCACGCTGCCTGTGTGTGTGTGAGATCATAACTCACGTTCGGATGGCCTTGCACCTCGCTGCCAAATGTCCCCCCTCACGCAGAGAGAGTACCCAGCTCACGGAGGGGATGTGGGCCATAAAACACTCACTCACACACCACCTTTACTGTGCTCGACTACATTAACTACTTACACTTTAACCTCAACCTGCGTGCCTGTATATTAGCCGGGCTGTCAGTTTTTATTCAAAGTTTGAATTACCCTTTGAAGTGAGAAAAAAAAAAGTATCAGTTATCAGTTGTGCTAATCATGACAACACCTCAGATGTAAAAATGGTGGTGACATTACTCAATGTATAAATTCAGGTTGTCACTCGAGTGAGGCAACTGAAAGAAACCAAGTCGGTTATACAGTGTTATGCTTTGGATATATTTCTAACACGCGATATGTTTTGATATTATCTCAGGTATGAAAGATGCCTTTTAATCCTCAAGAACATAAGCATTCGAGCTATGCCCAACTCATAATAGCGTAGCTTAGCGGTTCCTGGCCTCCAGAGTGTGCACACAGGAGGTCAAGTGTTTTGTTTTGTTTAGAATAAAAAGAATGTCGGGGTAATGAGAAAATGAGCAGCAGTAGCTGCACTTTGAAAGAAAAGAGCATCACTTACAAAAACATAAACCTTATCTGAAAATGCTGTCACTCTGATCCCCAACGATATATGCAAGCCATATTCAAGGAGTGCAGTACAAACAAACAAAAACAGAAAAGTCATACTCTTTTCAGATAGTATCCGTTTTAATTGTTATTTTGGTGCAAGTTTGCAGCCATGGTACTCAATTCAAATTCATTCTCACACGAACAGCAAAAACGGACCGAATGCTACGTCCAGTCTGAGTTCTACAGTCCCAGTGGCTTCACTTTCACCGTATATACTGTATCTGTCTTCCTCTCTGTTTGGCAGGAAGATGAATTGGTTTCCCTGGAGCGTTGCTGTACTCACCGCTAACTCTTCAGCAACGCTGAACCACTCAGATTCTTGTTAGCACTCCAAAGATATTAATTCTTCTTAACTTCATAACGTTTGTTGACAGCATGGGGGGGCTGACTGTCTCAAGATCAGCAGAAGTATCGCGTTCTGACGGGCTGACGAACTTGAATTTGGCATCTCAGTGCGTCTATCAGCTGAAGTATTGTAATTCTTTGCGGCTTTACTGACTTACATATTTGTTTGCTCTTCTACTTGCTCGAGTGGTTTGATAAAGACTTTTAGACAAAGCTTATCAAACGGTTTACCATCTGTCTATCTGCAGTAAACAAAGTGGAGTGTCTGTGTCTTTCTCTCCAACCATATCCCTCACCTTCTCCTCCATAGCAATACTTAACATCTCATCTTTGTGTGAAAAGACTGATAGCAATAACAGAGTGTGGGCTTCATTGTGCATATAGGTTACTATACCATATAGGGAGCAAGCATGTACTGCAAATACTAGTTTCCATGGCAGTGTCACTGGCTGGAAGAGAAAAAAAGGGACCACTGAGCTGGCAGGTGGGAGGAAATGAAAAATAATGAAGGAAGAAGAAATGTCATTTCGCCCTCCACATGGAGCGGTGTGTACTTCGGTCACAGTCAAAGACGTGTCGGAGCTAGTTGGCGTAAAGGTTGCTGTTTCATAACCGCAAACCGGGATGAAGGCCGGCCACATGAAACGGTCCTGACACGAGCTGTAACCTTCGTCCACTCACCACTGCTACAGTGAACCACGCTAACCCTCGTCACGCACAACAACATCAAAACCAGCGTGATGTCGCTGCACGTGCGTGATTTAGTTTTAAGGTTAGGTTAAAGTAAAGACAAAACTGAAACAGGCTATTAATGTTTGACTTATATTTCAGACGCGTACCTGAGAAAAATAATGCAAAGTTAGAAAGCATTACTTACAATAATCCCAATGCCGACTGGTCCTGAGTAGCACAGACGGAGGCTAATCAGATATACCTGCAAGTCAGGGGACAGGGTCCGCTATGCTCGGGGAAACGAGACCTGAGTGCATCGAATCAATCAAAGTTAAATGATTTATGAGCACAACAATTACAGGAAAGTTTTCCATTTTTATGACAAATGCCAGTCAGGCTAAAAGAAGGGTCAGACTGCCAGTAAAGCATTTTAGAGAGAAGTGACAGCATTCGTGCTCATTCATAGTCTGGCTTCAAGAAGGCTGTTCATTGTTCATTCCCAGCCATTCAAATCTATGGTACAGATATTTTAATGGCTTCAATTATGATTAACCTGGCTTGCACTAAATAGCATGCATTAGAGTAACTGTATCTGTTTTCAAACTCGGCTGCTCACCCTGTCTGAGGGTACGACGTGTTCTCATTAGAAACGAGGCCGTGTGTGTTCGTCAGGCGTTTTTAAACCCTTACCGCTGGTCTCGCCACTGTTGTGTATGTGAACACCAAGCAGATGATTGTTTGACCGGACTGACTTGTGATTTGCAAGATTATAATGGAAATTAATGAGGCAGCTCTGTGCTGCTCTTATAAAAATACAATAATACAAATGAGCAATAAAAAAAAAACTCCACAGCTGATTGTGGCGAAATGCACTTAGTACTCGGATGTGAATTCTGAATCTTAATGTCCAGCTAAAGCTCTCTGGGGCATTGCAGGCGACGTTGCTGCCACGATGCCATTTCATCAAATGAAACAGTTGTAAGTCTGATTGAATTGCTCCCAACCAGCAGAATTGTATTTTGCCCGCAGTATGAAGGATATTGGGCTGATGTGCTGTGTTGCCGAATTGCTTCTGGAAACTGCATGTATTACGGGGCTGAATTGGAGGGGACAAATAGTCGCTGTAATGGAAGATGGCCTTTCGGCTTTGTCTGTAGTGTAACTCAGTTTTTCCCAGGCTATTGTGGATTTTATTCACTCCTATTCTGCAATTTCAGCACAGAGCAATCACACGCGGCAGAGCGGCTTTTCCTCTGTTTCGACTCCGTCTACTTTTTTCATTTTTCTTCGAAGTTTCTGTGCGAGTGGCCTGCTGTGCCCCGGTGACTTAAACAACGGTGGCGTGAGATTACACTTTTTCTTCTGTCTGGGCCCACTTGTGTCTGTTTATATACTCGCGCTGACAGGCCTGGGCCCTTAAGCTCGGTGGGAAATCAATTTAGGGCTCCGACCTTTCCATAGACGTGTCACTCATCACTTAATTGCTCGGTTCACTAGTGTACTTTAATTAACACACACACACGCACAGCAGCTTTGCAGCTTTTTATATAGTTTGTCACGGAGCAGACTAGATTGATAAATGGCTTTAACGCTGGAGGTGCTGACTGGTGTTTGTGAATCAAACGCTGATTGGCTGCTCAGTTAGGACGTCACACACACTCTGTCTCTAACTCCCTATTTCCATCGTTTTTCTCTTAACTGCCTCTGCCTCGCTGTGGGTACCGAGTGCCTTGTTAGGGCTGAACTGACATTTATAAGTGGCTTCCTTTAGAATGATTAAGTTGTTTCAGACCATGATGTACTGGAATTACTAAAACGGCAAATATATCCGGGACATTCGTAGCTTAAAGGGCATCTTTTTTTACTTTAGGGAGAAAAAGGAAATGAGTCATTTCATTTTCCATTTTAGCTATATTTTAAAAAAATACACACGCTTCCAGTTTATCAAAGAAACTAATGCATATTAACTTGATTTTACACTCATTTTCTGTCCATGAGGGCTGTGTCTCCGTGATATACGGAGATGTGTTCTTGTGATTAAATCCGACAAGTGCGATTGAAATGCCGTCAGCAACATCTCCAATGTTTTTTCTCTTCATGGCTCTATGTATCAAAAATTTCACATTGCTTCATACTTCATGGAAAATCAATTTGGAAAGAAAGAAACGGCAGCACCGCTTGCACAAACAAGGGCCTGGCGAAGCGGTTCATGTATATTTAGTCAAGCATTGAGTTGATCCTTCAAAATAGATCGATTTTGTAGACAGAAAATCACTAATAGTGGGAACATTTTAGTTTGGAGTTGAGCTAATTTTGGTGTACTAGAGATGGTGTGTGTGTCATTAGTTCATTTTGCTAATGGGTGAGTCATTGTTGCTTCACTCCTACGACAGAATGTACAAGGCACATTTACAGAAAGGACTTCTCCTGCTACAGATTATTATTGTTTTTCTATACTTTGCTGTCCTGCTCCCCTTACTCATAGACTAACCTTCCAGCTCATCAACGCATCCCTCTCTCAACAGGATTGTTGTTGTAATTATTACATCAATAGGATCAATTTGGATTTGATGTTATTTTTCATTGCAGCCGAGGTTATCTTTGAGTCTGGTGAGCTTGTTTGCTGCCTCTCTGTGGCATTTTGTTTTATTGATGCAGTCTAGTTTTATGAGATGACCTTTATGATAATATCATGTGCTGCATATTTCTGTTCGCAGGTGACGTGCTAACGTTGGCATTTTTTAATATTTTAGATCAGATGAAGGATGCCTGCTGGTTTTCTGTGCACTGAGGAAAAAAAATGAAACCCGTGATCTTTGATTCAAAACCTTTCCATGCCTATTGGTTAATATGAGAAATACATTACAAACAAGCCGCTAACGAGGCAATTGATTTTTGTGCCGACATTTTCAATATTAACTGTACTATGTAACATTTTATATTGGGTAAAGAAAATGTGATCGATGAATCTTTGAGTTTTGACTCCAAAACCTCTGGAATCTGAATTCTCCAACCTGCCTGTTTCTTGATCTATCCCAGAGCTGCTGAACCTCATTTTAGAGAAACTACAGGAAGTCAAGTGTATATGTGATGTTAGTAAAACAATAGCAAATCAGCATACAGTAGTCGTTGCAGCAATTTCATGGTTATGGTTACGTTTATGGTGTACTCCAATTCATTCCAAGACTTCTGTCTGTTTTTTTTTTTCTCTCTTCCGTTTCCCATTATACGCATGCAAGAAAAACACAAATCAAGTTAACACGATGCGAGTAGTTTCCTTAATTGCTCTCAGTGGTTTTTATACAGCAGTGCCCCGAGACTTTCATATTTAACCTGCACAGATGTTATTAAGCCTTCGGACATGAGGTTGGCTTATGTCTTGTGTCTGCACCACAGTGCTGCAATACTGTGTGAAAACCAACCCCCTCCATTGACCTCAAGGATGTACCCATGTTTCCGTGTCACAGCTGGGCCAGTCACAGTCCACATCACTACACGATGAACCGGTCATCTGAGTAAAATGACCCATTAAAATGAACCGTTCTGACATTGTGCTAACACAAGAAGGCAACAAACATCCTAAACTGTATCTTTGATTTTGTCAAACAAAGGTACAGTATAACATCCTGTACTCTTCTGCTGTACCTCCTTATCTTTCACGCTGAATCCATCAAAACGGTCACCTTAATTTGTTTTTCAGCCAGTGTTGTAATTAGGTTACGGTCTTCTTGTCTCCCTTCCCCTCACCATGTTTTACATAGTTGCTGCACATAAATTAAATTTATATCTGAGTCAATGAAAAAAAAGAAAGAAGACGTTTTGGTGCTTTAGGACAGATTTCTTTTCTCCACTTATGGAAAGTAGTGGGTCACATCAGATCATCTCTGTTTGCCTTTTCCCCGTGCAGCTCTTTCTTCTTTTTCACTTATTTGCTTTTCATACTTTCCTTGTCTCTTGAGCCAGGCACTTTGGAAGTCGTAGCTAACTAGCATGCATCGCTAAATAGTCTCTGTTTTTTTCCTGAATGCCTGTCAACATGAGAGTCATCAGCTCTTGCTTTATTTTCATAGATTGATGGTGGAGGTCCTTGAATATCTGAAAGTCTGCCTTGTGATTACATTGCTCACAGTAGACACCACCTAAGATTTTAGCGCAAAACAATACGTTCCCTGTCTGTATGTTTTCCTTCGTAATGTGTAGCTACAGGTAGAGATGGGAGCTTGTGATTTGGCCTCACTGGGCTGCAGTGCTGAACCTTTGTTTCTGCAGGACCACAATATGTAAACACTGCTGTCGTCCTGAAGCTTTTAGAGCACCTCTTTTGAGTTTGAATCGATACTGACTTCCCTGGAATAAAAGCTCTGTGATGCTGCTGACCATTGCTCTGGACCAGTGCATTTAGTTCACCCGATAAAAATGTGCTCGTATGTTTGTGTGTGATGGTCGAAAGAGCCCTCAGCACGGGTTAGCGTTGTGTTCATGTGGAGAATCCTAATGTGCCTGAAGAGGCCTGTATCGGGGAGAAGTGGTCGAGTGAAATGAATGTGAGATGATGTGTGAAGACTGTGTGTGTGTGTGTGTGTGTGTTGAGTTTGGATGCAACGTGATTTAGAGATTGGGCTTTAAGTCAAGCCAATTACTGCATCACAACTCTCCCAGTCAGGGTTAAGTGAACTAACAGAGAGGCACGAGGTCGTAAATCACATCCCGCCATCACACTCCAAGCCGGTCCGATGACAGTCATGGTGGTGGAGGGAGAATAATGGCAAAACTAAGTGCAGCGTTGGAGCTTTAAATTTGGTTATAAAAATAAAATCCAGTAATGTGCTTTTTTTTATTTTTTAGACCAGATTGTTGAGTGCAGATCTCCTCAACGCCATTGGTGTCTCAGTTGTTTGTTCGTTTTTCACACTTGACATTTTTTGTGCTGCTCACCGTTCTTTCTGTTTTTAGCGAACTCCTTTTAAGGCCCCGTCCCACATTGAGTGGATTTTTTTTTGTGTGAGCTTGGAAGATTCGTAATGGTAAACATCTATTACCGGGATGTCCTGGATTCTACAAAGCATGTTATTTTTTTCATTATTTTTAGCCTGGAAAAAAATAGGATATCAGCCACATACTAGCTTCAATTACAGGGGCTGCTATCATCAGGGAGGACAGCTGAGCAGCTCAGGCTTCATTAAAAAAAAAAAAAGGGGGAACTGTATTCTAATTTCTTTTTTAAGCACTGCCAATCAGGAACAGGCATATTTTAATATAAAGTACACAGATGCACACGGAGCTGTGCTGCTGATTCAAATGCAAAAATGATGTGCTAATCATATAAAGCAGACTGACCCTTCATGGTTCACGGGTATATTGAGGAAAAGCATCAACTGCTGGACAATATGGACGAGCTGCTTTAGCAGAACTACAGATCCAGTATGTCTTCAGTTTGACTTTACATGTAATGAATCTGATTTTAGACGTAGACACTTTTATTTGCTCAGTAATAGTAGATAGTGGGACAATATTATATATATATTATATATAACAGCCCTCCCACGGATGACTAATCGCCTCATATTACCCAGTAATTCTGCACTTGACTTCTCATTCGCTATGGGTTCTACCGCACTGATGATGTGTGTGATCAAATGAATGTCAAAGGTTTCATATTGCAGCCACTGCAGCCTCGGCGCTTATAGTTTGACTTTGTTGCCGTTTTCATTCTGGTTGACGACATCAGTGTTGGCACTATGAAGTTATCGGCTCCCGTCGTGCCTTCGGCTGGTTTCTGGTTGTTTCCAACCGTCTGTTGCAGACTGCTGAATCTGTCAAGTCCACAAACAAAAAAATGAAACAGTATTTTCATTTTGAATCAGTCGTGCTCTTCCCTTTTCTTCTTCTTAATACAGCTGCTAAATCTCAGCGAAGGGTTAATTGGGCACCAAAAGGTGAGCAGCTGCCGACACCACTCACACCCACAGGCGCTAAATAGATGCAAATCATAGGTATGAAAATGGATCTTAGCCGTCATCTTGCACTTACCATAGATGGAGTACTGGATTACTGCCACTTAAAGGTAATTGCATGAGACACTCTGATGCATTTCTTAGGGTGTTCTACATTAAAGAGCTCATCACCGCTGTTAGAATTGTTGTATGACGCGAAAGGTGATCGTATGACACGAACGGTTATTTCATTTCTTCCACTGGAAGGAGCACTCAGGAAATGAGGTTATGCCTTGAGTGGAACCACCACCCGCTAGTGCAACTGTTTAATTCGTTGCATGTTTTTAGCCACTAGTGGCATGGCTCTAGAGATGGCAATATCGGTCTGTCCCTCGACTGGAATAGCTCAACTATTGGATGGATTGCCACACATTCATGGTCCCAAAGAGAATGAATCCTACTGACTTTGGTGATCCCCGGACTTTCCCTCTAGCACCGCCATGAGGTTGTCTTTTTAGTTTATTAGCGAAATGTCTATGACAACTGTTGAATGGATTGCCATGACATTTGGGAGAGACATTCATGTCCTCCTCAGGATGAACTGCAATAACTTTGGTGATCCCTGACTTTTCACCTAACAAGCGAACACGCTAAACTAAGTACATGTTATGCCTGCCAAACATCAGTATGTTAACTAACATTGTTATTGTTAGCATGCTGACATCAGGATTTAGTTCAGTACAGCCTGCCACAGGGCTGCTAGCGTGGCTGCAGACTCTTTATAGCAAAAATAAGAAGTAAACCTACTCCCAATTGAAGGAATTTGCTATGTTTTGCTGCTTTTGATAATGTTTTACATCACTTCGGGATCACTAAATAAAAAATGTCCTTTGAAGACGGCTGTTTCAGTTGTCATCTCCATGCTCTATTTAAAGCATCTCCATGTTCCAGCTGTAATAGCAGAAACCTCAATAATTAGACAAGCCTTTGAAAGAATCCATGAAATTGATGACAAGCTTACAAGTAATCCACAGAATTCATCTGAATGAAGACCAATCCATTCAAATAGCGCATAAAATTGATGCCGTGCCAACAATAGAAAGTTAATCATATACAACAACACTCCAAAAAGTAATATAGATATTAATGAGATGTCAAACTGCCTGCGTCTCTACGCCTGTGTTGCTGCTAAATGTGTCGGGGTATGGACTTTTTGCAGCGTATCAAACTAATGTGTACAAGTGTTTATGAACAACTGCATATTTCAAGGATCGCTTTAGTTCACCATAATTGGACAGGCCTTTCATCTCTCGCTCATGCTGATTTTGATTATGCGTCTCCTCATCGTGGCAGATCAAAGGCAGCGCTTACAGATTAAAAAGAAGACGGTATGAATATGTGCGTGTGTGCATATGTGGATCCATCCATGCATGTATGTCCGTGAATACTGAAACAGAACATCTGAGGGAACACTGATATCGGCTCCCTTTTTTCCGTGTTCGTCACTTTTTATTTGTTTGTCTTAATCCTCAGCTACGTTAACGGCACAACATTCAGCTTGAATTATGACACATCTGACAGATGCAGATATCTAACTTTGGCTGTTGGGACTTTAGAGCTACATGAAGTGATTGTCACCACTAGGGTGTAAAAGTAGACTCCAAAACAAACCAGAAAAACACAGATTTCCCATTTAGAGTCTGTATTTTAATTTGTGTCTTTAGCTGCTTGTGGAGTCCAAGTCCAACATTTACTCACATTGGAATCCTGTTTTGGTCCTCCAACTCCAACAAAATCTCTTTACTAGCTATGTCACCATTTTATGCTGGACTGGTAGCAAATCAAATCTTCTTGCTTGAGCTTCTATGAATGGAGGCACTTGCCCACATTTTTAAAGGCTGAAATAATTTGATTAGTTGTTGATTCTCAGTCCAATCGGCAGCAGCAACAACAACCCTTTTCCATTGCAGGGACTCACTTAACTCAATGTTGATGTATACACGTTGCTAAAGGAGCTTTATTCTTTATTACTGTGCAGCTCTGTTGGTGCCTTAAAGTCCCAGTGAAACAGATGTTTGAGCATCTTTAACTTCTGTACTGTGATATATTCCCCAGTCAAACGTACTATTTTTATTTATTTTTCTTGAAATTGTTAGTGAAATGTCTATGACAACTATCAAACTACTATAATGCGACGTGACTGCATTAGTGTGAAGCCATTTTGGAAATACAACTAAAGCCAAAGGGCAAAAAAGGTTAGAAAAAAATCCATTTTATGATTAAACCCTTAATCCTAATTGTCTAGTACTTTGTATTTGATTTCTGTCGCGATAGGTAAATGTGCTTTTTTTTTCAACACTCACAAGATGTTTAACAAGCCAGCAGTAACACCAAATCAATATATAGTTCAGATGCAATAATGAACCTTAGAGTTCTGTTGATGGATTCTTCCCTGCTTCTGGGAAACTGACCAAGAACATTTGCCCAAAGTGATGAGTAATGGTGAGAAGTGAGAACCCAAGTGAGGAAATGTAACATGTTCATTTTATATTTCTAAATAAAAAGAAGTTTGGAGACATTGGGTGGTATGATTCTCTAATCAGTTGGTATTTTAGTGAGACTCATAATATGTCTATCTTCTTTATCTAGCTTCTTGTTATCCTTTCATTTATACCCGTCGTGCACTATATTTACAAAGGCTCTGGTTTATGAAAGTTATGCGAACCAACTCATTATTCTCCGATCAATTCAAATGTTGTGTGGCGGGGGTCATACTTCATCATGTCACCTCTTGGCCCAGCACGCCTCACACAGATCTCCCAGGCGTGCAGAAGGATGTTTAACATGTACATTTGCAGGCACACTTGCGTAACATTTGTGTCTCCTTCAGCGCCGTTTGAGGAGTGTGCGGCGAAGCCTCGGCGGGGCTGGCCCAGTCTGAGTGTGTTTGCCACTGTTCTCACCCTACTTACCCCCCCCCCCCCCCCCCCCCCCCTCCTCTCATCTTCATTTGAGGCACTGAGCCATGGCAGGCACCACAGAGGCCCAGATGAGCACAAGCAGTTCTCCTCATCTCTCTCATTTTTCCTCCCACTCCTCATGCTCCGGCGTCCTCGGTGATGGAAGCAGCTGTTGTTTGTTCATTAACTTCTTTTAGGTAGCAGACATATCCCACCGTGTTTTAAAGGGTGTGCTCGTGCAAACACGCGCTCTCACACATTACTCACGCAAACACCTTGTTTTCCTTTTAGCACACACCTCTCTCTCAATCTCGCTTTTTTTTTTTGGTGCGCACTCATTATCTGTGTTTATCCGTCTAATTAGACCAATTGAATTTTGTTTGCTCTGAAGAGTCTCGCTTGTCGTGCGACATCGCTCCTAAAGATTGTGGCTTTTGTTTGATCAGTCGGGGAAGTCTGAGGAAGAGAAACGGCACAGGCGGATCAAACTACGGGATGTGTGTATTTTTGTACAGGCTCAGAACAATTTCCTTCTGTGCGAATCGAGGCAAAAAAGGTCATGTCTTTTCAGGCCACACACTCAATCTTTACGTCTCTCTCCCCACCAGATTCATTCGCATAACCCTCTTGGTATACTTGTGAGTGCAAGTTCAAAGCTGTGCCACCGTGGCCCGTCCTCATACGTTTGCTTGAAAGTGGATGCAATTTGCCCCGATTTCCACATTGAGGTTGTGTGTAATGCATGCAGAGACAACAAAGTTGGACGCGGTTGTGTTTTCATCCCTTCCGGTCTGTTGGGTTTGTCAGGGTATCTTATCCTGTTAACAGTGGATCTGAACACACTTTGTTAGGACCGGGAGTGAACGTCTTCTCATCGATTAGTCAAAGGGTTGTGTGACTTCTGATGGAAAGGCCGCGTAACGTCAGAACAGATTTATGTAACACCCATCAGTCTTTGTGCGCTTATACACAGAAGAGGCAAATCCTCTATAATTGGCCCTGTCAAGCAATTTGTGGCCCCCCCTCGAGATCTCATTTACAGCCTGCCAGTTTTTCTCAAATTTCATACTGTACAACACTCTGGTTCATACGGGCGTTCAGTAATGGCTACTGACCAAACATGTGCTGGTTGGTCATGCACTGTTTCAAAAGTCACCCAAAATGAGTGGGTAGGATGACATTTATAGTCACGGCCCATTTCATGTACAGCCATTAATATGTGTGCGTCTCCTCATGTGAAAATGGTTGACTATGCACTATCGAATATAAAGACAATACATACAATAATGCACATACAATTTCAATTCTTTCAAAGTGCCTACACATAGTAAAGCAGTTTTTGGTGTCGCATCCTGTTTCATGGCCATATCCAGGTGTTTAATAGTTAATTTATTTTTAAAGAATATATGTATTTTTTTTCAAACTTCATTTCTTAACCTTGAATGTTCACTGCACTGGATTTTGGAAACCCTAAAAATTCCCTTTCCTCTGGGTTTCAACAATGAAAAATGGCTGTGAAGATAAGCTGTGTGTGTGTGTGCGCGCTTGTTTGTGTTGTAGATGTTATGAACATTGAAAGGAATGATGACAGCGCACACAATTATATATATTCTATCACTTGAGTTCAAAGAGCATGTTGAGATAAATGACTTTCAGTCTATATTTCCCCAAAACAACACATGAACACACGAAGAGACAACTTTTCGACCCTTTAAAAGATAATGTTGACATAAACCTATAATGAGCTAGACTGTCTGGCTTCACAGACATGATGCTTGTCTACAGTATGTCACTATTCAACTGTTACATTCATATTTATTGGTAACAGCACCTGGTTGTTTCAACTGTTATCCCCCACTGAGTTAATAGGGTTTTTAAACTGATTGGTTGTCAGATTAATGATAACCCGTCTCACCCTCTCTTAATAATCGCCCGCAACTGGCCACATCGCTGACGTTTCGCCTCGTCTTCTTGAGGTGCGTAGGCGGTCACATCTTTCAGGGGCCATCCGGCAGGACACCAAACGAATGTTTGGAGTTATTCCAGCCCAGTGAATGTGCAGAACTCACTTCGTGCCTCAGTTGACGTGTGACAGAATCCGTCTCATTAGCATCAGGAACAAGTTGTGTACAATACGGAGTCGAGTGTGTCGCTAATCAGACTGATGAATAATTGCTGGAATTGAAAGTTAAGGGTCGTGTGGGGGTGACGAAGCATATCAACTGCAGACAGAAATCTTTAATTGCATGAATCTTTGAATATATTTTACAACATCTGCATCGCCCTCTATCTCATCCAGACAAAAGGAGTTTATTATGGTCTGTTAAGGAGTGCTGAGGCAGTATTATACAGTAGTTGCTAAAGAGTTTTGAACATTATGTTGGGAAAATGTTTTTGCTTGTTTGTAGTTTCGAGAGCTCAGGAAAGCTGCTGCAGACGGCCAGGGGACAGCAGAGCCGTAAGGCAGCTGGTGTTGTTAGAAGACTGCTCTCAAACTCTAGCGGAGGTGTGCATGCTGATGAAAAGTGAAAAAAAACAAGAAGTTCTTTCAAGTGGTCCTGATTCCTCCTCTGGAGGGAGTAGTAGTACAGGAGTGTGCCGTCGTGACTTCAGGGTTTACAATTATAGAGCTGGATCTGATCCCTAGAGAGAAAGCTGATAAGGCCACGAAGACACCGAGTATGACGTACGCTCGAGTGATTCCCCTAATTTCTGTCTCTGGGAAAGTCAATCGGGAACCACCAAGACCTGTGTTGGTGAGACGGGAATAAAATTGGGCAAAGATGATTCATTTAAGGATTAGATTTTTATGGTGACACGAGAGAACATTGCTTTTGTCACTGACGAAAAGAAGACATGCATCTCTAGAGATGAAGAGCTTAGAGAGAGAGAAACCACAGGGAACACAGGACGCACTCGCTCCTTTTCAATTTTCTTATTTTCACCTCATGCCCAGTGGAGTTAAAGTGTCTCAGTGTTCGTGCAGAGGAAGAAAATTGAGCTCAGGCGTCCACGCCGTGTGCTAAATTGTTGCACTGTGCAAACCATCTCCAGGGAGGAGTGCACTGTACGCGGATGACACTCATCAAAACCTGCAATGGATTCACAGTGAGAGGCTGAATATGAAACTAAAGTCATACATATTTGTAGCAGTTTAGACCAAGGTAAAAAACAAACAAATGCACTCCTGCTGAGACAACACCGAGTCAAATGTATTCTAAATCTGATATCAGGGATTACATACCATAAAAGGAGTGATTTCACTCAACAATAGCACATGGTTAGGAGCTTGTGGTTAGAAATGGCAGCATGCAGTGTCAATGTTAAGACAGTAACACAAGTGGAGAGAGATATATGAAGAGCAACGTTGAGGGAAGCCGTGCATCGGGAAGGGAGGAGGACAAATGAAGACAGAACCTCCAACCAGAGTCCTGCTTGAATGATGGGTGAGGTAATTTATCTCAGCACGACAGAAAACACTGTGATATAGGCCGAGACAGCTCTCCTGCAGTAAACACTCCAGGAAGTAATGAGCCAACCGTCAGCCAGTGGTTGGGGTGATAGGAGGGGTGGGGGGGGGGGGGGGGGGACGACCTGTGGAGGTTAGATATCTCACTCACCTCGCCTCAACAATAAAATAACTCAGGAGGAGGAGGAGGATAGAGAAGAAATAAAAAAGATGAGTAGGATGAAAAGGAGGTGCTGAAAGTGAGCGATGGAGGAGGAGGAGGGAGAAGGATAGAAAGTGTAGTTGGCGTTAACAGGAGCAGAGGAGGAAGACGATCGTGACTAAGAGAAGCGCTGAAAAGTTGCTATGAGGGGTAGGGTGGAGCAGCGTCGGCTGTATAACTCATCATACACTTATGCGCCCACCATTTCAGTGTCATCTCTTTTTCAGCACAGGTATTTCAAACTCTCTTATTGTGTATTCATTGAACGATGCCAGCTTTGTTTTTCGCTTGGCCCGTTGGTATGAATCCGATAGTTTTTTGTTTTGGAACCTCCCCAGGGTCTGACTGAGAAACCTAGAAAGTAATCACAAAGCAACGCGTTGGAACAGAAGGGAAGGTTTGGCATATTCTGCTGAGAAAAAAAGAAAATATCCAGCCTGTTTAGATTTTCAAAAGGTAACATTCAAAGAAAAATGTGTACAGTGGGAAAGACCAAACAGCCTGGGTTGCCAGCATGATTTACAGCACATATTATATCACATACTCTTATCTTACCCATCATGTCACTTCACACTTTATTGGACATTGACTCAGTGCCCAACAGGGATGTGCTCTTCTCAGTTTGTTGCCGTCTCCTCCTCACCTCTGTCAGGCCAGAGGAGTCCGGTTTGAATTGTTTGCACAATCTAGTCTCCTCACCGAGTCTTCCTCCTTTTGACCATCCTTTCACCTTTAATCAAACCCTGTCTTGTTGAATCCCTCCTCAGCGTCCTCTCTGTGTCTTTTTTTAAAAACTTCTTAAAAGTAGTTTTTACACTGTTTTTTTTTTTATTGCCTTGATTAGACTTGACTCCAGAGGTGGAACAAACAAAAGTCCCCCAGCTGGACTCATGCTGTTCATGGTCAGAGCATTAAACCTTCAGACCAACAGGGCTCCCCAATCGTTCGTTGTTAAAGAAAGTTAGAAAAAGTTCTCTGATATAAAAACAGTTCCAGAGCCTATTTTTCTTGTATAAAGCTTCATGTCCCTAGAAATGTCTGTGTTGTACTGTAACAGCGTAGCGGTTGGCGTTGGCTTATCTTTCCCCTCAACTGCAGCGCTGTTGTTGAGTCCCACCCAGCGGCTCGTCCCTGTGGGACCGGACAGGAACTCGGTCTGTAGCATTTGGGCACTCACACACACACACACCCACACAAACACCCCTACGCTGTGTGATTTTTGGTTCATGGAAATGGGAATCATCTGACATGAAATGGGCGCTGCTTGTTCTCTGTTTGCTGTTTTGAGTGCTTGATTCCATTGGCATGGTATTCTTTTCGCTAAACAGAGACTGAGACAGAACGGAGGGGAAAGTGTGTCTTGTGGTATATACAGTATAATATATATAGATTTTAACTGTAATGAAGCTGTAATTCTCATCCGGACGTCATCTCAGACTCCCATCTGGTCTATCTTTGAGATCAATAGAGCAGTTAATTGAGGGTGCACAGAAACTGTCCGATTATTTTATCTCTTAACGCTCAAAGCTGAACCTTTTACCCGCGGGGTCGCTACGACTGGGGAAACTCTTCCCCTCCATAGAACAACGTGAACCCAATAAATTCTCTCAGGGGACACCAGAGCTGAACAAGCACGTCTCTAACTTCAATAACTGGCAGTTGTAAACAACATGTGAGGAGCAGGTCAGTGTTTACGAACTCACCGTGTCCAGAGACTTCCTATTTGTATCTCTGAATGGTGTTTTTGTGTTTCCTCTGTTTGTCCCTTGAAGGCAAAGATCTGGTGGAAATGCAGAGCAGAATTAATATTTCATTCATGTATTCCCCCCCCCCCCCTCTTTTTAAACCCACATTGAGTTGATACAGGGCGTATATTAAAGAGGATGTGTGGGTGGCAGCGGTGATGTTGATGTTCACAGCAAAGTATCTGATTACCAGGTGGATTTTGGGGCTGTTATCAGAAACTACGGAGGAATGTTTTGTTTGGTGGAGGTGGAGGGCAGAGGAGGATTTGAATACAACCCTTTCCCACGCACGCTACCTGTTATCTCTGGTCCCGAAACAAACCATTCAAATGATTGGAAAATAACCTAATAACCTGAGGTAATCCCGTCATGCCTTCGTAGCTAAACGCTTCACGTGTTTTTTTTTACCGTTGCTTTCTTGAGGGCATTGTGCCATCTGTTCTCTTCCTGATATTATTGCGGTCTCTCTCACTTTTTCTAAATTACCTTTTCATTCATCTTTAATGGAAGTTCATCATAATCTTCATTAGTTTCTGTCATCTTGCTTCAAGCCAAATACCATTGCTGTTTTTTTTTTTTTTATAGTATAATGACAATACTAGTCATTTTCCTAGTTTTCTTTAGTTTTCCTCTCTGTGTGTTTGGGTTAAATTGTGTCGAGATAGATTGTGTTGCACAATATATTGTTAGTGTTTTAGCTTCTCTATCGTCACTCATCATCTTCCCCCTCCAACAAAGAGGTCTTAGTTACGATGCGTGGTGGTCTATTATTTAGGCATTAGCTCCATAACTCTGTGTTTTTGTTCACACAGGGGTTTTTTTTCTCTACAGCGGGTAACAGCCCTTTGTTAGCTCAACAGTCTAATTGGTGCAGTCACATAACCTTCCGAGGCCCCGTTCCTCACCATCAAACACAACAGGTGGCCCGCTCCTATCTCCGCCTGTTGTGGAGGCGACGGCAGCTTCAGAAGCAATCACGTCACAGAGACTTTTTTTTTTTTTTTTATTGCTCCCTACGCGCTGACGGACCACCTACCGCGGTCAAGCGCTTCTGTTCCCAATAGGCACACCACTTCAAATAGTCTTGAGCACTGGGGAGAAAGGGGAAGAGATGCCCTGCCGGAGTAAAGCAGTGATAAAAGAAAAGAGGCACGGGCAGAAATCTAGTGAAGAGCCGGCTGATAAGAACTCACAGGGCCCCACAGCAGGCATGTGGGTTTTAAAATCCAGTCAATTCAGCAAGTTTATTCTCTTCAAAATGTAGCGAGTGGAAATCTTTCTGCTTAAAAGGGTGTGTTATCCAGGAATTCATTATTCCCTGTCCTTTTGGAGACCTCAGTTTCAGTTTTGAACTGTTAGAAGTTTCAACGCGTTTTTTTATGAAATCTAACCTCGTTTTGATACTGTTTATGATCGGCATTATTCCAGCAGAAGGCATTCAATGTATTGTAATGTATTCTCATTGTGGAACTAGTTCCGTCTGCTGTGTTGTTTTGCCTCATTATTTGGCGTTTTCCTGGCTTCCTCTCGGATGCGTGCTGAAGATCATGCACCTGGTTGATACGTTTTCTTGATAGAGGTTGACGCCCTGAAACGTCTCGCACACATCAAAATAAGAAAACACCGGAAGAGGACGGGGCCTCTGCAGGTACAGACACCGCCACACACACACACTTATAAGTGACGATCGAGAGAGATTATTTTCTTTTAGAGTTTATAAATTGTATCGTCGGGCAAAATCCTACACATTGTGCCTTTTAAAGTTATTGCTAATACAAAATAACAAAATTCTACTGCTGCTAGTTCACATTAACACCATTCATTAAACAGTAAGCAGTCACAAGCGCTGACTGTTGGTGCGGCCTCTTGCACACAACCCCAAAGCCACCGTGTTCATTTCCTGCACAAGGATTAGTATCTAAGAGCCTCTGCATTTCACCTCTATCTTTAGGGCATCTACAAAGTGTCTTGTAGAAACACAGAAGGCCCAACAGAATCAATAGCTGATTATCAGGCAACAGTACACTGCGCTCCCAATCAATTTCAATTTCCCCTGTTCAATTTCTCTTGCGTATGATTACAAGGATGACTCGCGGTCCATTATTGGATTCCCTGGAATAAGTTATTAGTGATGCGTGTGACCTGTGACTCCAGTTGTCTTCTGTAATGGCAGCTCTGTCACATCAGCGGCGGTCAGCTGTCAATGGACACGCTTTCTAAAGTGCACATTAACAATTTCGCCGACTCAGGGAAATGTTTTATTGCTTTGACTTTGCTGTTGGCTTTGTGCTCGTTTCCGTTGCGCTCTTCTCGCTCTCTTGTTTTGTTTTTTTAAGGAGTTCTCCTGAGTTTTGATCTGGAGTTGTGTTGGCGTACAAAAGTTGAGATTCAGTCGGTAAATCCTTCACTAGAGTCATGTGGACAGCCTTCGTCAGATAAAAGCCATCTGGCAGTGTGAGCCCAGCACTGAGATATGAAGAGTATAAACATACACACACACACACACCTTATGTATGACTCTTTTCCTGGGAGACGCACGGGATGTGAAAACGTCATGCGGTTGACGCGCACATGCTATTGAACGGCACCATTTTGCCAATGCTGTTTCATCCACTCTTTCCCTCCATTCTTCCTCCTACCCACCATTCAAACTGAGAGCTGCACTAACCTTGTGGCGACTAAAGCAGAGAGTGTTCAGGCTGTGACGACTGAAGCTACTATTCGCTCTGTAATCGCGTTGAAAAACAGAAAAGAAAGGCGTACATTGTTGAGTGGTTAAAGACCTACTACCACAGCAAAAGTGACTAAATAATGAAGTGTATATTTACTTTTGAATGAAGAGCACTAGTGCCCCGTAACATACATGAAGAGCGCTTTCATCTTTGCACACCCACTGTGATTTGTTCCGCAGTTTGTCTTGCTTGTTGTACCGCCGAATGAGCGGCAAAGAAGAACTACTCCAGCTACTCTGTCTGCCAGTGACACACACACACACACACACACACACACACACACACACACACACACACACACACACACACACACACATATGCTGTGTATACAAACAAAGCCAGGGCCCTAATCTCCCCAGATGGGTGCTGCCCTCCTAACAGGAAGAGGAGTGTCAGTGATAACCTTGGGGCACAGGAAGTGACTTCACTGGATGTGGCCTATTTGTGAGAATTATCGTGGAATGCTGCAGCTACATTGATTTTTGTCTGACACTAAATTGTAGAGGTAGGAAGTCTGGATTAGATGGGATGAATCTTAAGTGATCCGACTGGGGAAAAGCCTCAGAGACAGGTCCTCCTGTGAAATCGGTCTCTCGCTCTACTTGTGTATCTGTGTTTGTGTTTGTTCACTGTGGTGTTCACTTGCTCTGTTTGTGATCTTGCTGATACGGCTGCTCCACTTTATTTAGACGGTATGGCCTCTGCTCCCTCTTGACATCATCGGAGACAGCAAAACTCTTCCGCTGTTGCTCTTTGACTCGTTCACATGTTCCCTTTTGGCAGTTTTCTCTTAAGTTATTATTTTTTAAAGCCAAAGTGGTTGTTAGTGAGACGAGGTAAGCTGCATTTGAGGATTGGGCAAATACACATTCTCGTCTCTTGCTTTTTTTTCTTTTGTTCAGATCGTTCCCTTTGAACAGTGTCTCTTCTCTTTTGAAGAGTTAGTGGATGAATAGAAGTGGCCTCCCTTTTCATAATTATTTATGACATAAAGGCTTCAAGCACAACCTGGATTATTGGTCCAAGATGTCTTTTCTTAAAGCAGCAATATTTTTACTTTCAGCAGAAGAATATTGACTTGTTCAGCTTTAAAGGTTTGCGTAAAGAGCACTTCTTTGTCAGATTTGAAGGCCAGAATGTCTGAATAAGTCACAGCCCTTGATGCAGCACGTAGCCTCTGCAGACAGAAGAGTAGAGCGACCACAGCCGTGATGGAGAGGACAGAAAGAACGGGCTTTTGACTCAGTTGGCCGGTACAAAATGTTACGCTCCGATGTTTGTTCTTCCACTCTGTTACCCTGACTTTACATCGGATACATTGTAGTTTCCAATTAAAAATCGCAACCTTTTCTTTCCTCTCCTTCCTTTTCTCAGCTTTGGCTCTTAGTAATTATAGGCAGATATACCGTCTTTTGACATGTTACATAATATACGTTACTCCTCAGTTCTCGTCGTCACTGCCTCTCTCGGCTCAATCAGTCCCATTTTCTTTCCTGAGGGATTGGAACCGTTCCATTCTTACCCCTGTAATGGTCCTAATCCGCTTAGTGTAGTAATGTAGCCCAACGTTAACCCCCAACGTCTCCTGCCTTAAGCTCCACATATGTGCGTGTTTGCAATCTTAATAAGTGTTTGTGCGAATGATAGAAGTTGCTTGCACTAAGTTGAAAACCCTTGGTAAGCCAAAATTGCCAAACATGTTTCACAAAAAGGTTGTTTCATCTCTTTTTTTTCTTTTCTGCTTAATCTCAGCTTCCACTCATTGTTGAATTAGTTATGCTCGTCAAACGTGCCAATTCCCACCAGTTAATTTCACATCCTTCGCTGGAAAGCCATCAAATAGTATATATTTGTCGGGCGTAGATCAAAAATGCTGTTTTAAGGGCCTCGAGTATGTAAATATTTTTAATTAGCTAAGCGCACTTCAAAGTCTTTCTGTTATGAATATGCAACGTTGTATTGTATCTTTTTCTTTTTTTTTTTCTCAGTCGACAGCCATCTGTCTGCGTGTCTTTGATGCACACCACATGTCTACCCTGCTGTTCAAAATGCCAACACACACTCTCTCACACAAACTGGCAACACAAAGACTTCCACATACAGGTTTAATATATGGAATACATTTGAATGGAATACTTGCATCTCTTTTACATAGCCCTATAGACCATAGCTCCTATACCCAAGCCTCTCCAAACATGTTATTAATAGATTTATTTCACGTACTCTGCCTTTATTAGGAAGGAAGTAGGAACCGCAGGATTCGCCTAATGCAGTCCTCTGCAGGCTGATGGTATTCACATTATGGGATCTGAACCGTAACGGAGTTCAGTAGTTCCTGGAGTTAACATTTTAAATAGGAGCTGACAAAGAAAGGTGTTGAACATTGATTAAAATGCATGAATAATGTCCTCTGTACAGAAGATTATGTCTGCCCTGTCCTTTGTTCTTTTAACAAAACAGCCATATTTTCATCACCCCTGAGCCAGACAGGTAGAACGTTAGTGGAGCTCTGCTCACTCGGCCCTCTGCCCTCACTTTCTTTCTTCTAACTCTCACAGACACACTTTCCTTTTTTTCTCCTACCTTCTTGCACTCTGCTCAATTATCCCTTTTATCACTTCCATCTTTTAGCCATTCTCTCATTTGAATCCTTTTGTAAAAACTAAAAAGCATGTGAAGTTCTTACTCTAAACTTTCCTCTCTATACCATGCTCTCTGCCCATACAGGCCTCAGGAAGTGGGTGTGTAGTCTGTTGAGTTAGTTTAGGGGGGGAGAGAGAGAGAGAGGTAGGCAGGCAGGCAGGCAGAGGAGGGGAAAGGGAGGATACTGATCAAAATAATAAACAGCTGTGTGAAAGAGTGAGGCCAGTGGCCAGAGAGAGCGAGAGCAAGAAGAGAGAGGGATGTGAACACCAGTACGAGTGTTTCTTTGACCCCCTAAGGAACAAAAAGCCAAAGAAGAAACAAAACTTTTTTCAGAAGTTTCCTCGTCCCACTGGAGGGGAGGTGGGACAGCGAACGGGATGACAAACGAGTCAACCTCTCCTCCCTCTCAAGAGGCAAAGAGGAGATAATCGGCAGAGCTTTCGACTCAAAGAGGCTGACGAGTCGAGACTACCGACCCAGGATCGAGACGCCAAGTCCTGAGGCAGCTCCCTGCGAAAACACGTGGCTCCAGGAGAAGAAGAAGGCATTCTTTGACTGAGTGGCCCAGTCATGGGAGTGATTAGGAGGGTGTGATAGAGTGAGACCAGACCGGGGCTGGAGACCCGAGGGGAGTGGGTAGTAAGGCAGACACTGAGGTGACTCTGTCTCTTTGAGCACCGTTACCGCTCACTCAGGGGAACGAGAGGGCGAACCATGTGCCTCTTTGTGCTGCTCCTCTTGACCTGTGTGGAGTTGTGTGACTGGCAGGAATAGAGTGCCTTTTTATCCGAGTAATTGAGAGCAAATGCCGCAGCCCTGACCGGGGTTGGACTGCCGGACATCGTGTAAACAGCTTCCTTCATGCCCAGAGGGGAAGTGCAGGAAGGGAAGTACGGCGAAGTTGAAGTTGTCCTCGGCCATTCGGAGGTCTACATCAGGCGCCCCGGCCCTCAAGACACGAAACGTCTCCCTTTTGCAGACGTCCGCCTGAGATTTGTTGGATTCCTCTCCCAGTTTTAGTGCCCCATTCCCGGCCAGAGGAAGTCAGCTGTCAGCCCCCAGCCTCTACTTTGTCCATCCTACAGTGGCACCAATCGTCCCGTTAATCCTAGTCCCAGCTCTGAAGCATGACTGCAGGGTAGCTGTCAACCCCGACTCTGAGCATTGCTGCCTTTCCAAAGAGGATGCTACGAACATGTGGCGGGATTGGGCGAGCACACACACCGCCACGCATGCCCAAGTGCTGCCGGGGGGTGTGTGAATTGCCTGTTTTGGGACCGCGAATCGACTTTGACCCTCTTGCTTTTGAATTCTTTACAACAGCCGGGTTTCTCTGTGGTTGGATTGAAGTTTGTTCCTACTTTGGATTTAGTATTGATCCCAGCCTCGACGTTGAAGGTATCCGTTTTGACCAGAACCGCTGGAGGACTTAACTGCCTGCGCTGACTCCTTGCCGACCTTCCATCTGTTTGACAGTAGAGAGCATGTAGACACCGGAGGGAGTGGGAGGAGTCTGTGCGCACGCTCCACTATGATTGGCTTGAACTTCAGCTTGCAGGAGCTGCTCAAAAAGCTTGAACAGGTATAAGTTTACTGGTCTTGGGATGTGTTTTTGGTCTCACAGTGGCTTCTAAGTCTTTTTAACACCATGAATGCAAACACAGTCACCATTGATTCTCCTTCTCCCCTCGTGTTTGTAGTCGTGGACCTAATGTATTCAGCTTCACAAGGTCTCAACAGTCATCATTGCACTCATTAAAATGGTATAATCAGTTCTGGCCTGCTTTGCTAGCGCGCTACCATGCAGAGAGAGAGTCAATCCATTAGTATAGAATTTGTCAAAGCAAACCTTTACAGTAATTGTGTTATTAAAGGCTAAAGACAAACATGGCTTCGCCCAGTAAGGGTCCTGTTTGTCAATGTGAAATACTTATTTTGGGCAAAAGGACATTTTGTTTGGGTGTATTTTACCTCAGCCACAGCTTAACTGTGTGTTTAATGCTTGTATTCTTCATAAAGCTCTAAGTAGTAGTTTTAACCTCAGTTAAAATTAGAGAGTGTGTCACTTCCCATCTGCGCTCCAAGCAGCCCACTGCCAACAAATCTTTATCACTCATTAAAGTGTGCATGAGATTCAGAACCCATTAACCTTTCAATTTCCCTCCCTGAATTAGTGTTTCACTTGAGTCATTAGCTCTCCGTTTGTGATATGTATGTATGAGTGCTTTTTTTATTTTTATATTTACACATCATATCTTCAGTGTCTTCACGATTAGCCTAAAGCTGTTGACGTGAATTTGAGATCCTTTGCCGGGACGGAATAACCCCAGTTTGAGTTCATTTCTATCAACAAGCCATGAATAAATCATAGAATAGTGGCAAACAGAGACTTTTTGTGTGACCTGTGGCACACAAATGTTTTCTTTTTTGGTAGTGTTTGTGTATGTGTGTGTGTGCTAACGAGCAAGAGAGAGAGAGAGAAAGTGATCCATTACCACACTTAAGCCCCCCAGGACACACACTGACGTACATAAACCACTGGCTCAAAGTAGTCTTTCAGTGGGTGAAATTAAATTTAAAGGGAGCTTTGTAAATGAATATATATGTGCCTCTGTGTGCCCACACAGTCTGTGTGCCTTCTGTGACGGTGTGAGAGCGTGTGCTGGTGTGTGTGTGTGTGTGTGCAGTCAGGATTACGTCCAGTGGAAGTAGAAGTCCTAAAGACAACGAAAAGGGAAGCACTTGGGTAATGACTTGAAACACGGCCAGCTGGCTGAGTGACAGAATGACTCTTTCTTTCACTCTTTTGTCTGTCCTTCCATCTTTCTTTTCCTATATGTCTCTCTCTCTCTCTCTCTCTCTCTCTTTCTGTCTTTCTTACTGTCTCTTTCTCCTTCTGCTCATCTGTCTCTCTCTCACTGTTCCTCTCTTCTATGACCTTTTAAGAGGCATTTGATTTGTGTCAAAAAGCCAGCGGGTGATTATCCTGACAAATCACAGTGGAGGGATTTTCTTCAGCCTTTGGTGAAATGGCTATTGGCATTCAGTAAATTGCAGCGCGGTGCCACGGATGACTGTGGTAATTGATAGTTGTTTTGAGAGTGGTCTGGTTCTACTGTAACCGGATTGTATTTTCTCCGTTTATTTGTTCAAGAACACAGTTTGCGGAGAAGCGGAGCTGCGTGGTCACACGCTCCGCTTACTGTACCACATGTTGTCATGTGCACCGAACCTGCATCCACTCTGTGTCCCCCATGTGATGTGCAACATCCTCAATCCCTTCAAGGAGGCTAAAGTAGTCCCAGCGTGATATCAGCGGAGTACAACACATGCAAAGACAAATCTGGTCTGCACACGAGATGCAACATTAACAATACTGATACCGGACATCGGTCCGGTGCTGACTCAAATTGCTGGATCCGGTATAGGTGACGGTTGCCTTTCGCATAAAAGAATGGTCACTTCCACACAGTGAGGCACACGGCTTATTCATTAAACACAGGTATTGGATCGGTACTCGGTATCGATAACCAAAGACCAGATCTCGCTTAAAATGGAGCTGCAAAAGCCGGATCAGTGCATCCCTAGTCTGCACTTGCCGAAAGGCTCCCTAGCTGGCGTGAACATGACTCTCCAGCATCGCAGCTCCAGTTACTTTGCGCGTGTGTCAGACACCATAATTCTCGTGGTGTCTCCGCCTTCATTTAAAAGCCTTGAATCCCTTGCTGGGTAGGTATGTTTGTATGATAATGGGGGTTTCCATTACTGTATGTTCCCTCTAATATATGTTATCTACATGAGTAAGTATGCAAGAACATAAGTATCTTGCTGTTTGTGTGATTCGGCTGGTGATGAACAGTCACTTTTTGGATTTACAGAATTCAATTTGCAAACTTCACTTAATTTACAGATTTGTGAAAGCTGAGTGCACTCTAATTGCCTCTTAATAACCTCTGTTGGTAATTGTAAATGTGTTTTAATATTGCAGAGACTACAAGGAAACAGTGCAGCAACATTCCTCTCATTTTCCTCGATAAGGCAGTTTGACAGGAATTGTAAAAAGAAATGGTTGACTGATTTCAGTAATTTCCCATCTGTAATGCAACAACGTGATGGATACACAAGCAACAACCGCAGGCACTGAAGACGGGTCATTTCGCACACAATGACCACAATATTTTGTATATATTATATATGCTATATGTCTCATTACACTTCTCTTATCTGCACTCATTTCTTCCCATTTGCAAATCTGTCTCTGTGCTGCAGGCAGTGTTACACTCATCCGTGTGGTATTGGAGTCGTTTCTTTATCTGTAGTTCAAATGGGTTGAACTGAAGGGAGTCCCACCAGCGAGAGAGAGAGAGAGAGAGAGAGAGAGAGAGGGGAGAAAATGGAGCAGTTTTACACATCTAAAAATAAAACATTTGACAGGATCCTCTTCTTGCGTCATCCCCCCTTGTGGTTCCACCCTCACACACAAACACTAACACATACCCTTTGAAATGTGGTTGTGTAATAGTGCAGCCTTGTTAAGGACACTCGTATACATGGAACAATTGTACTGTGTCACATTGTAATTTAGTAGCATCTTGCAGACGCACATAATCGCAGTGTTTTGGAATAGCACTGCAATGCACTAGTATTGCAAACAGTATCCCAGCATCAAATGATCAAAGCTTGATTTGGTGATGCCCTGGTTTAACCTTATGCAGCATTAGTATAGAGGCAGACGTTGCCTAGGGACTTGCTTCTGGTAGGCCTTGGAAGTCAGTGAAAGGGTAGAAGCTAAAATCTTTTTAGTCAGAGTCAGAAAGTACCTTGAGGACATTTCATAAAAACATAAACTTCTCTGCCCCCTGGAAATGTTGTGTGCGGTAAGCTGTGAACTCCCTCAAGATCAGCCCTTACGACAAAATCCAACGTTATTTTCGGTTCTTAAATACTCAGCTGTTATAGCCTAAAGACTCTGATGTCCACATTTTGGATGAGTTTGTAATAATCCTGCTTGACTGACTGCCCTTGACCGTGAATTTTCTCAGAGAAATGGTCACTTGTGACAATTCTTTTTTTTGTCCGTGTATTTGCAGGACATCCAGGCTGAGATCGATGCCCACAATGACATCTACAAGAGTGTGGACGGAAACAAGTCGAAGATGGTCAAGGCTCTGGGCAGCTCGGATGAAGCTGTGTTCCTCCAGCATCGACTGGATGACATGAACCAACGCTGGAGCGACCTGAAGGCCAAATCTGCCAACATCCGGTCAGTAAAACTTCACCCAGTGCTTACAAATGGAATGTTTGTTTGCTGCAGTGTTTGTGGTCAAGCAGCTCAGATTTCAGTTTTCTGCCCTTCAGTTTACTACTTGAATCAGCCAGTGAATGGCACATTGCAGAAGTGAGTGTCTGAAGTGTAATTCCAGTATAATTCTAACGTATTAAAAGCACAATAACAAAAAAGAAAGGTTGCAAACGTGGAATTCCCACATCAAGCAACTCTCAACTCTTTTTACTCAGCAATGCACTTAACTCTGCGTTTTAACTCATAATATATCTCCCATACTGTTGACTTGGGTATTCACTGCTCTCCGCTCACATGTCTTGCATCCATGGAAAACCACATGTGACATACTGCATGTTGTGTAATCTTTACATAGGTTGTTGTGTTTCCTGTCAGCTGCATGGATACAGTAGCTCTTGTGTTCCACATGTCCGGCGTGAAAGCACAGGGATGAGATACAGCTCCAAAAGGACATCATAGCTGCCACAGTGGCACATAAACTTCTGACGACGGAGACAATGCCGCGTCAGCTGCAACCTTGGCATAGATAAATAAGATTGGCGATGCAGAGGGTGAAGAAAGTGAAGGTGGAAGTGAAGTTGACAGGGCCAGATGGAGATCAAGAAAACAAGGACGAGGGAGGCTGGAGAGAAGCAGCAGAAGAGCACAACAAAGCTTCAGGGGCAAGGGGAGAATGGTTGGAGAGGCTGAAGAGGGAAGGGAGAAATAACAAAAGGTGCAGGAAAGGATTCTTCCCTGGAAAGTCCTTGGGTCAAGTTCAAGCGGCGCAGACGTAATGGGCTGGACATGTTCCACAGGAAGACAGGCGAGAGAAAAATAGACACTGAGAGATCTGTCTGTGTGTGAGATGGGGCACCAGGTTTGTTGATTGAATATAGCCCATTATGCCTTAATTGCAGTACATGTGTAATTACGGCTAACTCAGCGAGCGGCAATAGGAGGTCTCTGCACACTGTGTTCAGAAACATTATGCCTAGAGGAAAACTAAAGTGCTTATCAACACATATTGCATGCATGCTACCACCCACACAATTAGCGTCTAACTTGTGTTCCCCTTTATGAATAAAATCTACCACTCGAGTGGTCAGGGATCAGGTTTTTACAGGGCTTCTGTAGTAATACATGTTTTTTTTCCGTTGATTTCTTCTTTCATGTTTTTATAAGCTATGAACTTTTTAAAATCTTCAGCTTCCTGGTTCTTGCTGTGAAGAGGGTCTCTGACCAAAAGCTTGCTGTATAAAAAGATTTTGCATTGATTTTAGTGCGAGGATGCTTTTACTTATTTAAGCACACGAGAGTTATAGCTCCAGCGTCTCAGCAAGTCTGATACCGGGTGAGCTGTGCTCTATTCTTTATACAATCAGTTTCTTAAAAATAAAAGAATAAGTGTCATTACTTCTGTATAAATGAATAAATGCCTGTCTCTTAAATACACAGCTTTATGTCTGTACAAGGCTGTATAGGCTTCAATAGTGAGAGTTTAAAATGCACACAGTATAATAATAGAGTAAGCGGGTGGTGTATGTTGGCAGAGCCCATCTGGAGGCGAGTGCTGAGCGCTGGTCTCGTCTGCTGGGCCTCCTGGAGGAGCTGTGGAGGTGGATCTGCACAAAGGATGAGGAGCTGACCAAGCAGATGCCCGTCGGAGGAGATGTCCCCACTCTGCTGCAACAGCAAAACCACTGCACGGTACGTTGTGTCGCCACAGGCAGTGCTCCTGTCACTCTGGACTAGATTCATCAGACCTTGACCCCCTTTGTTTTCTTCAACTTTCCTAAAAGTTGAGTATTTGAGTTCTTCCCAGATGAGAAAAGCATTGCTACTGCATAGGTTTTAGCATTTTTGTAACCATGTATTAAAGGCCCTTCTTTAATGTGCTATCAAGGCATTTAACCTATTCTGCCTCATTAGGCTCATTAGGCTCTTTGGGTGTGTACTGACTTATCTCAACCGAGTAGTTTTTATTAGGCAGAATAAATAAATACACCTATGTGGGTTTACAGGGCCTTTTAAGTCAAAGGCAACTGGATGAGAATTGAAATAAGCATCATGTCGATGGCATTACTAGGACTTAATTCTATTTGACTGCTAATGACTCAGTTAAATAGAATCAAGCCATCATTCAATCTTATGATCTGTGCCGTCCTGCTTAATTGAGAATGACTCTGTTTCCAGACTGGACCAGGCGATATAATGCTGGATTAATCTGTCTCGCTTAAAGAAATCTTGCGCTCTACCTATACCCTGTAATGATCCCAGACCGAAGATGATAATCCAGGCAGCTGAACAGTATTTTAATATATATATATATATATATAGTGCTGGTTCATGTACATTCAGTCACTGTATTGAGTGTCTACACAAGTGCCAAACAGGATGGACTGAAACCACAAGAAGACACTGTAACCATAAAGCAGTAGCAGTAATCACCCCGACATTAATTACATTAGGCTGGTCAGCATGGTGGCTGCAGTAAGTTTAGCTAAAGTACAGATTGCAGCAGCCAAGCAAGAACCACAGCGGGATGTTTTTCCTCTCCGTGGTTGATAATCGGCAGTGTAATTATGGTCACCCAGCAGTCAAGAAGCACAAAGCTTGTAGCAGCGCAGAGTGAAAGACCAATATCAAAAGTACTACTACACAATCAGTGTTCCTTCTATTTCATTCCGAGAAATATTGTTATTTATCACTCTTATGCCACATCATATCATTTATTCTAACAAGATCAATATCTTTTCGTGCCGACCCATTCACACCTTTGTCTATACTGCTGTTTGTCATCCGCGTTCCCCACTGTATTATTTATTGTAACCAATGGTTATTGTGATAGTGCATTGGCGTGTAATTGCTTTCAGATAGATGACTAACCCTGCGGCTACTGTTTACTCCCAGCCTGCTGGCCGCTACTACTGTTGATGTCGCCCTTGACATCGTAATGCGTTTCGCCGCACCCTGTTCACCACGCTATTATTTTGTTCCCCAAAATGCCTCGAGAGTTAATACACGTGCTGTTGTGCAGGATCACACCCACACTAAGACAGATCAACAGACCCTGGCCCTCTGGGACACACACACACACACACACACCCATCATATTTGTGTACATGATGCTTACTACACTTACACAACTTATCTGTGTGCATACCGTATGTGTCCAGGTACATGTGTATCCACTTTAAGGATGTGGTCATTCTTTTTACAGTTTGACAAACAATTCTAAGCTCAAGCATTTCTACGTTTTTATGTAATTACATTTTACATGACATTTTCTTATTTCATGTCGGTCGATACAATACTAGTCGAGACCAAAAAAGCAGTTGTGCACGCAGACGCAATCCGTTTCCAAGAAAGCTGAAATAAGATACGTCCTTTATTATAAGGAGGGGAATCAAACGCGCCTCAATACTGATACGTGGAAGGAGAAGAAGATGGAATAAAGGAAATGTAAAAATGTTTGAGTTAATAAACTGAAGAAGTTTGAACCTCATCCTAACCCCCAACAAAGACACGGGGAACTGAAGCTTCAACATTAGTAAAATGAACTCGGTGCATTTTTGCGGCCTCTAATTTCAAAGACAGAAAAAGTGAGACTGGCAGATAACTGATCTATCGTAGAGACAGAGTGCGGCTCTCTGCATCGGCAGACAATCAATTTCTTGGCCGCTGTAATGCCTGCTAAGTATATACTTTTAATGATTTAATGGAGAATCATCATTCAAAAGCGGAACTGATTATGTAAAAGAGTAGTGTTTCTCAAAATCATGGCTAAAATCTTATATTATTCAACTATTCCTGTCAGGACAATTCCTGACCGTGTCAATATAATGTATCCAGGGACGAAAAACTACAACGATCTTGCCCTCGTTATATATTCAGTCTGTGAAGGAAAGAGATGTATGAATTTAAAAGGAATGTGTTCACGGAAGAAAGAGAGATACTCTGCCAGTTCAGACTCCGAATGAGGGACTCAACATCTGAGTTTCAGGTCTGTCTGCGTTTTGAGCCATGAGACAACAAACAACTGCCCAGGTTAATCAAAAATGTGTCCTCCTGAGGTCTGAGATGATATAGCGGTGCGCTCTGTATCTTGTTCTCAGAGAGTGACAGAAAACCGAGACGGGCCTCAACCCAGCAGATCCGACTAGGTCCATTAAATAAGGAATGGGACTGCGAGCACATAATACCCGCAGGAGAACACAATCTTCCCGCATCTCTACTTTCACCTTCCTTTTCTCATTACCCTCTCTCAGCTCTTCTGTCTCGTTTTCTCCTCCGTGGTGTCTGTCGTGCTGTTGGTCTCCCTCGCGTTTGCATCTCCTTTCTTTACCGTCTCTTTCTCTCGCGCTCTATCTTCTCTCCCTTTTCCTTGTTCATCTCCAGGTCTTCAGCTTTGAGAACGCTGGAATAGGAAATAATGGGACGGGGGGAGTTGAAGGCTCACTTTATTTTTTTTTTGTGACTTTGTTGCATTGTATTTTCCCTTTGCTTCCTCCTTGTATTCTTAATAGATTGGCCTGGGGGTCTTGTCGACCCTGAGAGAGATGAGGGGGCTGAGCAGCACAAAGAGCTGGGGCTTTGAACACGTCATGCTCTATTACTTGCTTACACACACACACACACACACACACACGCATACACACAGGCATACGCATGCTATTCCCCTGTGCTTACATATTCATGCGCGCACACTTAAGTCACTCAGTGATACACAGCTACGCTGTCACTGTGATGGGAGAAATGTGCGTTGCTCTATGGAAATAGGTATCTATGCGGTACGGAGGGCTTAGAAGGGCTAAGTGGAAAAACCTGTCTGTTTCCCCTCTTTTTTTGTTTCTGGGAGACTTGTGGAGATATAAAGGGAAGGCTAAGCCACTTAGCCCAATAGAGAGCAACTATTAAAGAATCAGAGGGAAGAAAAATATGAGAGAGAGCAGTCGTCCGGACACCTGAAGAAAGTGATGGACAGGAAGAGGATGGAAAGAGGTTTATATGTGGAAGAAAATCAGTTATTAGGGGCAGAAACATGGGGCACTTTCACCTGTCACCTGTTTTCAGGGTATTCAGTTTCTAACACAACTGTTGCATTAGATTCTGCCTGAAAGCCTTTCCGTTCATCTGACAACACCCTGGAGGAATTTAAAAAGAGTGTGTGAGACAGAGAGAGAGAGAGAGAGAGAGAGGGAACGGCATTGCCTTGTATTACTTGAGTGACTTTGTGCTCCTTCCTGTCTGGATTGATTTGTGTCTGTGTTTTCCCCCGCCAAAATGGCCATAATAGCATTTATTAATTGCACATTATCCAATAAAAGGCCTCCGTCAGCATCCAGCTGATTAAACTCATCAATCTGCTCTATTAAATTAGCAGCTTCAAGAACAAGGTGCCAAGTGCTTGTGGGCATTTTGAACAAGTCTTATCTTTCAGCAACAGTTGGCTTCTTGTCTACATTGTTCGGACTGTTAAGTCTTTTCAAACGCTCCTCCAAACGTTTCAGAGTGAATAAGTATGCAAACAAACTGTCAAAAAGTGGGATTCTATTTATAGTTCAATTTATTTAACTTGGTTTCTTTAAAGTCTCTTAATACGCTTAATATGCTTAAGCAGGGCACAATTACCCTGTCTAAAGCGAGGAGGGTATAATACTCCGCTAGAGAAGCCTTCTTAATCATTGTGCCTGCATGATTGATTAGCACCATTTGCACCTGAACGGGGCCGGTAGTAAAGGAGAATGGAATGAATTAAAGTGCTGGGCTGGACTTTACCTTATCTCTCAGGAAAGGAAGGACATTTTGAAATACTCAATTGCCTCATTGTGAGTAACTTTTGATTGTTTTTGCCTTTGCATCCTTTGCATAGACGTGTGTCCTGACGGTGTGTAGCCCTGCTTGCTGAGTGCAGTTTTGTGGTCCACTGTGGTGGAAATATGTTTACACTACACCTCAACCATCAACGCTGCTATGATCTAAGATTTTTGTGTGAACAATGGCTAAAATCAATACATGCGTGTGTATGCAGCTTTACTGTTTTGATTAATTCTCACTGCTCTCATCAGCCTCGTCTCCAGCCACAGTATGCAGCACTTTGAGCAAATTCTCTCTCAAAACCAATTGCACGCTATCTATCCAGCAGCAAATGGCAGACGGACCTGATAGTGAAAGGTCTGTCTGCCTTTTAGCAGCTAGAGATGAAGATGCTTCATACCTACAAAGAGAGTATATATATATTCGACATACATTCATCAGGTTGACAGACGCATGACTCTCGCTGTATCCACTGAAAGAAATATAGTATGTTTGTGTTGTTTCTCCACTGCCCTCAAGTTAATAACAAAAAAGGTAAATGCAGGTCATAGGCCACATGGAAAACAATATAATCGACAATGCAATTAATGAATAACTGTGACTACATAGTAGTGGTAGTGATCAGGGATAAGACAAATTACAAACATACTATGTTCATGTTAAGAATTTGCATTGGGAATTGAAAATATTCCTTTTTGCCAGAAGCAACAGAAAAGTCTCTTCAGTGGATTACAATCCTTGAAAGATCACTGCAGTGGCAGCAGCATTGTAAAATAAACATATCCAATACATATTTTAGAGAAAATAATAAAAATAACCATGTTGTATTAGAAACGGTCACTGAAGAAACTTGAGTTATTATTATTTAACTATGCTTTACTTCTTTATTAGTCTGACACATGGGTCCGTGGGTGTTTTACTTGTTTTAATATGGCTCAGGCTGGAAGCAGTAGATTAGTCGAGCATGTCGGTGAGTATGATTGCAAACAACAACTACTACATATCGGTAGCTTCTGGCTATTCCAAGATAGCGGTGGGTGTTGAGGGGAAAGGTGCACGCTGCGGCTTCCTTTGGAGCTGTGTAACTGTATGCAGATGCAAAATCTAATTTGGCTCAGACAACGAGTTCAGTCATTTGCCTCTTCTAAAATTACCCAAAAGTCCCCCAGTTTCTCAACAATTTGTAATTTCTTTGAATGTGTGTGAACGCTCCTGGAGTCGCGTGCTGTTCTGATGTTTACAACTGGTACGTCGTAGTGGTTTCCGGAGGCTTGTTTTCCTCCTGGAGATTAGGGTTGCGGTAATATTGCAGTGAGGCTGAGATTGCGGGGTTTTGAGAGCGGGATAGAGGGATGTTTGGCAGCGCCTCGGAACGCAGCGGTGTTGTGATGGTATCTTATCTCCACCACAGCGCTGGGCACACGGTGATAAGAGTTTGCTGTGTTACTAGGGCCACACGCAAATCGCAGACCTGGACACAAGCACCGTCGCACAGACACAACGATTCAGATACACACACACACGTGCACACAACCAAGGTCGCGTTGATCTGGTCTTCACAAATCACAGTGGCCCAAAACATATTTAGATTTGCTAAAAAACTACAGAAGCATAGTGAAGACCTGGTCCCTTTTTATCTTTGACACAGACAGCCATGTCTTATCACTCATAGACCACATGGGATTTGCTATGAAAATAAGCTTTTTCTTAGCCTTAAATCTGTACATCTGTTTGATATTTACCTTTCATTTCACTTTCCTCTGAAAAGTGTGTCACTCTGATAATGTGAGTGCAAGTGGGAAGTGTCTCTCAAAAGACTCGTGTGAGCGTTGGGGAAAGGTCTTTGGAGTTGCCGTCTGTCTGATCTCGGATACGCAGTGGCTGGATGACAGACAGAGAGGCTGTTTCTAACAGAGGGAATTACTTGGCACTACTTGTGTTGCCACTGTTCCAACCTTCTGTGTCTTTGTCTGTGTCTCTTTGGAGCCAGTTTAACAGTAAACGATGATATACCGTCATCAATTTCAACATCTACTGTACTGTAATGGTACAAATAACACAGTATTTATCAAACTAGGGCTGATAAATAGGGCTTTAACATTAAAGGAGCTGTGTTTAACATCTGACCGTTAATATAGCAGCAAACATAGAGACACAGTGGAGTAATGGCTACCTGAGCAGAGAATGGAGTCACTCTCAATCAAAGCAATGTAAAGATGTTTTTTTGACACAAAATGATTAATTGAATTAAAAAAACAAATCAGCAGATCAATTAAAATTGACTATCCTTAGATAGTATTGAATGATCAGCCAGGCCTAAAGCAACTGTTCTGAGACTTTGCTATGCACTTTTTAAAATCCGTGAATCACGATACTACACACAAAACGGAGCCAAAGTTGGTTTATATTTTGGCAGCAGCAGCCGTTTGAGCTCCTTTTTTTTATCTGGTTGTAATCAGGCGTCTCTGATTTATCCAACCGGGATGCTGTTGTCTGTGCTGAGCACCAACGCTATCTGTGATTTGCAGGAAAAAATGATTGTGACGTAAGAAAACTGATTTTACTTGCTAAGCTCATTATGCAAAGAATATTTGTGAATAAACAACATCTTCACTCTCAATTGGATCCCTTTCAAAGCGCAATTTAAGCCACCAGCATATCTGTGAGTGCAAAACAAAAAGACGGATTAAAAAAAAAGCAAGAAGTTGGTTTCTGCTGGCAGTTGTCCTCGCAGCTCAACTCCCCAACCTCTTTTTCTTATCTCGACTCCACACACACACCTCTTTTCCTCTTCCTCAATCACCTCTAATTTACTTTCCATCTCTCAAGGTCCCCCCTCTGAGCTACCTGCCTAATATGTTTCCTCCATGTGAGCAGGTAGGAAATCATTGGAACGGCGCAAACCCATTTATTAGCAGGCGTGATTTAATTTATCTTCAGCGGGACGCTCCATTTCAGCACGAGGGTACTTTTGTCCGCAGGACGCTGTGTGAAATTGTCATTGCGGTGGTCTAAACTTGACTTAACAGCCACTTACTCCCCGAAATTAGCTTTGTTATTTTGAGACTAGAACAAAAAGTACATCTCAAGGCCTGTGAGCAGACTGTTCCTTCCCACCCTCTTACCCTGCTATTTGTTCCCATGTCTTCGTATCTCTCCAGATGGGACTGTGTATACGATCCCAATAAACCCAGCATGTTTGACATCTGCCGCTCAGTCAGTGTCGCGTGCGTCTCATTTTATCGGCACTCGTCTGTTTGAGAAGTCTGATAAGTGTGAGACTTTATCAAAGCGAGTCGTCCCATCTAATCAACTTTCCTCACAGCATCTTAAACTACATCGCTTCCTCACAAAGCAATCTCACACTCCGATAGGCAATGACGTTCCCCAGGGGTCACACTTATATTAAAACAAGAATAATTATACCGTTACATGCCATGCTTACACCTTCTATTTAGTTTGTTTTTTTATCCTGCTGTGGCGAGGATGACTAGTTGACATGAGGTTAAGAAAAGTGTTGTTTCTTATTTTTTTTGGGACTTTTCATATCTTTTTTTTCTGTACTATTGGACACTCGGGAGTGTGTGTCGATGGCTGTGGTAATGTGTCTATCGCAGTGTGAGTAGGATATGTGGTATCGCTCGCCGGCTTTGTAATGATAAGTCCTGCAGGGTTATAGCTCCAAGCAGCTCACTTCACTCTGCAGATCACTCAGCTAATTTCACACCGACCCCAAAGAAATGCCCTGTTTTGAACCCTGCACTCTCGCCTTCAATCGCCGCTCTGTTTACAGAATTCTCACTGCCGCTGCCGCTCCTAACATAGCTGCTCTCTGGCTCCTTATCTCTCGCTTTCCCGCTTAAAATGGGAAGACTCTGCAATCACCTAATTAGCCGCTGAGAGTGTTGTTTATCTCATCCGTAAGTTGAAAATAAACATCTGCTTGTCTTCTTTTTGCCATATTAACGAGTGTGAGGGGATCATAAGTGTCTCCTTTGGAAGAAAAGGAAAGTTGGAGCTGATTTTTGGTTGATTCGTGGATGTTTCAGTGGGGGGGGAGCAGCGAGCAGCAATCTGGATCCAACACCTTGTTCAGCAGGTTCATTTGGAGTTCACTGGTGCTGACAGGATAAAGAGTCAAACATGCACATACCTGCAGAGGGAATAAATTAATTACCCGTTTCTCATTGAGATGGCTTGTTCTGTCTTCTATCACTGCGTAGAGTTGACTGGATTTCAATCAGGAGAGCCAAGTGAATGATTAGTAGTTAACATTTATTATGACAGATGCTGCGTTTAATGACTTGCACAGAAATTCTTTGGCGCTCGAACTCAACGAGGAGGTTTGTGATCGACGTTGTGATCGCCCTGAGCGGCAACAATATAAATCCCCCCCCGTGGAGTCCAGACACCGGTGGTGACGGTGGCTGATGAGGTTGATAGAATGATGAGCTGATGAATCTGCGAACATTGGGGGGAGGTGGAGGGTTGCGCAACAGCGGCTTGAATGTACTGAAGGTATAGAGAGACACTCGTATTTAAGAGAGACAGCAGCAAGATGACACGCTAACGATGCCGTTGTGCTATTGGCTAGAGAGGCCAGCTGATCTAGACAGCTGATCATGATTGACAGCCCCAAACAATAACAGCGTAGTGTGCCTGCATGAGGAGTGATGGCAGATGTATGGTAAATAAGCTATGGGCTTAGGCATGCAAGAGTACAGTCTTCCTGTCTGAACTCACGCTAGAGCTTCATATCACACACTGTCTTTTCTATTATAATCAATACAAAGTATAAAAGCCATTTGTTTTTCCGAACACTATCTTTTTCATATGAATGGAAGCCACTTCAACCCATTGCTTTGCATTTCTCCTGCAGGTACTACGGTCCGAATTGAAGGAACGCGAGTACTTGGTGATGAGTACTTTGGATCAAGCCCGGATGTTTCTCGCTGACCAGCCCATCGAGGGTCCCGGAGAGCCACGCAAGAACCTGCAGCCAAAGACAGGCACGTTTACACTCTCCATATAAAAAAAAACCTCTACATACTCCCTTATATAATAGAGACTCAGTGGTATACTCTATAGTGCGCATTCTGTGTCGTGTGTAGTGTACTGTAATTAATGCATCTATAAAATGCAACTTATTGAATTGTTGGATCGTGCTCGATACGTTACGATTACACGTAGACTCCCTTTTAATCAGCTTGGAGTACCAGATCAACATGGTGTCTCATTCAGTGCATCCTGGACCAAATAGCCCTCTGACATGCACAGCAGGCCTGTCTGGCTGTCTTTTAAATCAAACACAAGGACTTATTTGGGCCAGTTTTGAGGTTAAGTGCTCTGGAAACACCGTTTACTGAAGTCTGAGCTGGTGGTAACGCCAATATCTTAACAGACCGACCGAGAATAACATATGCACAGACTCATTCAGCATTCCCTCTCTGTCTCTGTCGGATGCGCCATTGAAGTCTTGGTGAAGTCAGCACATTTCCCTTCAAACTAAAACTCCGCTGTGTAAATAATTAAACCTTCCCAAGGGGCTGTGTAGGGGTGTGGCAGGACTCGAGAGTGCATTCCGATAGGCTTGTTGTCTGTGATCTTTGATACGGATATCAAAGCGTCGCCTCATTGTATAAATAGATCGTGCTGATCCAGGATGAGACGCTGTGCTTGTTGTTTAACCAGCGGAGAAGGGATTTCGTATCGTGACACTGCAGCAAACTTCCGTTGTCTTACATGCTCTCTTTTAGTCATTTTAGTTTTGTCTCTGCCACTAAATTGACTTTTATTGTTTTGTTTGTACCCCACATTATGCATGACAAAAGACAGACAGCATCACATTGTGTGTATCTGTATGAGGTTCCACCTGCGGTACTTCTCACAGATGTCTGCTGTGTGTGTGGGCACAGTCTGCATGTGAGGAGGGGAGAGAGGCAAAAAGAGAGGTGCAACAGGTGAAGATGGTAATCCTGTCGCCACCCTGGAGAGGAGACCTTAGACCTCATAAAAGCTGCTCATCTTTCTTTCCAGTGAAAATGGGTATTTGGGGAGCAGGGAGCTTTGCTCTCTGTCTGCATCCTCTGATGTGTCACACATATTCTATCCTCTGTGTCTCTCACCCTTTTTATCTCTCTTGGTCACTTTCCTCATGCCTCGGCTGCCTTCACTTCCACCCTCGCTGTAATTGAGATCCTTGTTTTTTTATTACCTCCTGTCCTTCTCTTCTCCCTCCGTCTCTTGAGTTTTCCTTATTGCCCAAGCTGAAATCAAACAAAAGGAAAGTAATGTACAGGAAGATGGAAAACTCCCAAGAAAGGCTTATTTAGTACCTTAAGATGTAATTTGAAAAAACTTACAGCGCTCTAAATTTTATGACCTATATCTTATAAAGACTGACTGGAGAATAGTTCTCTTGCTTTAATCGTAACTTGTATATAAAAGTACAAAAATGGAAACTTCAGGTTTCTGGTGGAGGACATTATATATAAAAAAATTGAAGACATATATTCCTGCTGATACCATGTAGTGGTCTGGAAACTACGTTTATATTAAAGTGTAATGTAAACTGTCTTTGTCAGGAAGATAACTTACTTCTCCCGTAACCTGTCTTTTCCCTTCTCTTCCTCCAGACCTCACCCCAGAGGAGAAGGCCCGAGTGTTGGCCCGGGCCATCCGCAAGCAGACAGGCGAGGTGAGGGAGCGATGGGAGCGTCTGAAAGGACACATGGGTGGCTGGCAGAGTCAGGTGGAGCGAGCCTTGGAGCGACTCCAGGAGCTGCAGAGCTCCATGGACCAGCTCGACCTGCGGCTGACTCAGGCAGAGGAGGCCAAATCCACCTGGCAGCCTGTGGGGGATCTGCTGATCGACTCTCTGCAGGACCACATCGACAAGACCATGGTGAGTCAGACCGACGGCACGGCTGTTGTATGCACTACTGCCAAAAGCACCATAATCATCAATGCATCATGTCAGGATTTAGACACTCCGCCCTTCTGTTCATCATTAAACATGCAGCACTGAATCAACTTGGATAAATCCAGTCTTTCTTGCACGATCTCACACCGAGACCAACTGATTTAACAGTAAAGTTGGTGCTGCCATTTGTGATTTGATTCCGTAGAAGTATAAGCCGAAACGGCACATCCGTGAAATAAGTCTGCAATAACACGAGTGAGACGTGTCTGTGAATTCTCACCCCCCCCCCCCCCCCCCCCCCCCCATCTTTCTTTTCAGAACAAAATGCCACTTTGATTTGATGACGTACTCGGTTTTGATGAGTCGGTCTTGTTTGTCTGCAACTGCCACTCATGTGTTGTGAGGGTGTCTTTTCCCAAGGACGCCTGGCCAAAAAAAACAAGCAGCACATTTAGTTTACAGGCTGACAAATTGCTTCCTAATAAACAGTAAGAAACCGTGGCAGTAAAATAGTGAAAAATAACATTATATTCTGTTTCACCACTTCACGTCTTAATGATTGCCTCCCAGTGGTATGGTAAGTGTATATTGACAGCCACAGTAGAGACTTAACATGGTTACTATAGCACAACAAAACACAATTTAAAACTTGATTTATCTCCAATTAGACGTCATGAGTTCAACACAGTAAGCAAGGAAAAGTTGAACAGCAATTAAGATGAAACAGAAGGTAACCGATGTTACGACAATTAAAGTAATTAGACAGCCTAAGTTTATAATAATAATACAGTTACAATAACAATTGTTTTCACCCTGTAACACCATCAAACTTTCTTCCCAGACCTTCAGAGAGGAGATCGCCCCGTTACGTCAGGATGTGAGAACCGTCAACGAGCTTTCTGCAGAGCTGACACCGTTGGACATCCAGCTGTCCTCCACTGCTTCCAGACAACTGGACCAGCTCAACATGCGATGGAAACTACTGCAGGTAGTTGAAACCCTCCTGAATCACATGCCGATATTGGAGCCGACACGGCTCTTGGGTTATCCACCACCTCTCGTCCTACAGCATTTTGTCCACGCTTGCCCTAAATGAATGCTGGTTTCAATATATCTTGATCCTCTTTCTTCCTGTTCCTTCATTCTCCTACTGCCTGCCTGTGAGTTTTTATCTTCTTTGTCTCTCTCTCTCTCTCTCTCTCTCTCTCTCTCTCTCTCTCTCTCTCTCTCTCTCTCTCTCTCTTTCAGTTTTTCTCGCTGTGTTCATGCTGATTTCACTTTTTGTCAGCCAGACACACAGGAGACGGAGAGTTGTCCCTCTACCTGTGTACCTGTTTTATTTATACGCAGCCCAGTGCTCACTGCAACACTTTGTCTCTGCACATCAATGGACACTATTTTCCCAGAACACCAGTCACATTCTTGGCTCCCTACGCACCTGAGTGTCTTGGTCTGATCCGCTGGGGGGGGGGCTCGCTGAGTGTTTCTCAGAGTGGAGCATGTCTCAGCCCCAGAGGGAAAGTCCTGGAGTCTGTTTACAAGTCGTCAGAAGGAACGAGAAGAGAAGTGACGTTGGTTTTGAACTGAGGAGCGAAATCCTCCACGTGAAGTCTACAATTCAAATCGGCGAGCGTCTCACTTCTTTCAGACACGCTCTCCTTATCAAGCAAGCTCCCTTGTCCCTCTTCTTCATTTGTTTACGCTGTGTCCTCATCAGGCCTAATTTAAGTTATCTCATCGTTTCTTGATCTACCGTACAGTAGCAGAGAAAAGTGATGTCCGTGGTGCTCGCTGCCCAGCTGACATGGCGTCAATTGGAAGGCCACAGATAGACCGTGTTTTCAAACACACTGTGATGGAAACTTTTTCAGACGTCATTTGAAGTTTTTCTCGTATGCAGTCTTGCAGCATTGTTGCCGAAGATAAATGAGTTGGGGCGGAAAAAAACAGAATAAGGGGAGTTATATGTTGAGAGAGAAAAGATGAAACCTTGGACGGAAACCTTAAGTCATCCCTTTTAAAAACGCTACACTGCCGCAGAGACAAACTGGGAAGCTGGACTAATTTGTACTCTTGTGATATTTCCCCTGGACTGTACAGACAGCCACTAATAGTCTTTCTGCCTGGAGAATGAACATAACCCAACTCCTGAGTCAGAGGAGGGCAACGTTTCAGTGGTCTGCACACTTCTCTCTGGTGTCCGTTCACTTTATTTCTTTCAGTCCGCATGAAGGCGACGGCTTTACTAACAAGCCAGTTCTGGCTGTGCAGTTTGATGATTTGGTTTTCATATGCAGACAGCTCCCATCTTCCTCTCTGTGGGACAGTTGCCATAATAGCCATTAGTGGCCAGAAGGAAACTGAGCTATTGGCCTTTTCTGTGCCTATTTCCAAGATCCCTGTGTGGACCGCTGTAATCTGGCTGCCATACCGCCTGAGGTGTGTGTGTGTGTGTGTGTGTGTCTGTGTGTGTGTGTGTGAGTCTCAATATTACAGACTGCCAATACTGTCCTGCTAGTCCGCCTCATGGAGCAAAGTAACACCGCTGCCACGTAGGGCACAGGTGCACTGCCTGAGAGGTCAATACACCGTTTCCACAAGGGTACAGGAGTACAGCATTATTTATGAGCAAGCTTTTTGTTTTTGGAATAAAGTTTTGTAATAATAAAAGTTAATAGGGAGTTTATAAGGATGCATAAATCTATGGTATTTTTTGCACAGGACGCTTT
Source organism: Pholis gunnellus (assembly GCF_910591455.1). Classification (NCBI taxonomy): domain Eukaryota; kingdom Metazoa; phylum Chordata; class Actinopteri; order Perciformes; family Pholidae; genus Pholis; species Pholis gunnellus. Next base: position 12,576,935 of record NC_136546.1, read on the forward strand.
GAAATTCTTGTCCCGGTTGTGATCATATTCAGGATATTATGATGTTTTACATGCAACATGAGACGTCACATGATTGTGATATTGTTCAAGTTTTTGATCTGTGTGTCATACCACGATGGTTTTGTGAGGATATCATTCACATTGCCCACTCCTAACTTCTGCACATGCCAGTTATCTGCTTATGGAGACCTATCCTGTTGAAAACGGGATATGATGTTTGTATTCGCAAACACATTACGTGATCATCACAGGGTATCTACAGGACGCACCGGCGACAGTTCTGTCCTGTTGTCGTGATGCGATGTCTCCGTAACGCCTGGAGGGAAACTTCATAATGCTCTGCAAAAAACACTTTTCCGGCCATTATTAAGCACCAGGAACTGAAGGGACGTTTGTGACCATATTTGGTCAGATACTGAATTGGTGAACTCACACACTAATAGACATACGGTAGTAGAACAACATGACATACAACCGCGAGGCTGTAATTCTAGTTATCAATGCAGCTATCCACACCGGCCACGTAATGGCTCACAACTATGAACTTAAGAATGTTCTTGAATATTTTCTTCTGACTTTTAACGCACGTCTGCGGCTGCTGCCGTGCTGCTTTCGCTGCACGGCCGGTGTAAACGAGATGCCAACTCCATCCACTGTGAACCTCTATTTCTCTGAGTACAACTTTCAGGCCCGCAGCTGACTGTCTGTCTGTCTGTCTGTCTGTCTGTCTGTCTGTCTGTCTGTCTGTCTGTCTGTCTGTCTGTCTGTCTGTCTGTCTGTCTGTCAGGTGGCGGTGGAGGACAGACTGAAGCTGCTTCAAGAAGCCCACAGAGACTTCGGCCCGTCATCTCAACATTTCCTCTCCAGTAAGTACAGAACCAATGGGGGGGGGGGGGGGGACTTGGTTTGTTTCCTCTCAGTTACACTGTTTCACATCCCCCTAATTTCCCCATGTCCCATCTTCTAATCTTCGGCCATATGCTTCACAGTCATGCATGCTCGGTGGATATGTGGGTGGACGCGCGCACACACACATACACACTCACACACACAGTTTGCAGACGAGACACTTCACTCTTAAATAATGCAAGGCTTAATTACAGCTCTCCACTGTCTCCCTTTCTTTTCCCCCCTCTTTAGAGTGGTCATTAGTAGAGAGAGAGTAACAGAGAGAGCTAGAGACAGAGCCATAGAGAGAAAAGATAAATGCGCGAGTGTGAACATTAAACAAAGCAGCCAGACTCTCTCTCTCTCTCTCTCTCTCTCTCTCTCTCTCTCTCTCTCTCTCTCTCTCTCTCTCTCTCTCTCTCTCTCTCCCCCTGCGCGTCTCTTTCTAATGTCATTTTCTATAATCATGCGGCCATTAGTGTTCTTTCTGCTCCACCTGATTTGCTCTGCTGGCTGCCAGACACAGAGATAAAATGGACGGCGTGTGATTCAGAGGCAGGTGGTAAGCTCGGCCCGCCGTGCCATGTCTCCAAAAGACATGAATTCACCAAGTGAGCCCTGCTGAGAGCTCAGCGACTGCACCAGACAAAACCGCACTCCGTCTCTTCTTTCAACTTCCTGGCACCACGACACTATCTACTCAATCACACATTCGCTCTCATTACACTAGTAGCTTAATATTCCCTCGGGGATCAATAAAGTACTGCGTCATTATCTCGCCTTGCCATCTCGTATATCTCCCAATCTCGCTTAATCTCTTTCTCTTACTGTGTTTTCATCTCCCTATCTCAGCGTATAACTGTGTCAAGGAGGAGGGAAAGTGGGAGGGCAATAAATCAAGTAACATTTCTGCTCCGTATTTCTCTTAAGAGCCTCTCAAGTCTTATATCTGGCTCATATCCGCAATGTGTCAGCCTGTCATGTTGAACATGTCCTTTGTTTATCACTATTCATTGTCTCCTTTTCTTTCCATGAAGTTTAACATAAACCTGGACACGTGGCACCTTTTTCTCAACAGTATTTTTCTCTGTTGTTTAATTTATTGATCATTTCAAGCCCTATTTTTCCCCTTATTATTATGGAAGTGTTAGATATGAGATTTATATTCAAGTCACGCCCCAAACACTAAATGGATTACTGTACTGCGTGGTCAATACTGTGCAACGTTTATGAAGATGGTGTTTCATCTCTTCTTTTTCTTTGTCTTTGTTTTTCTCTCTCTGTCTGCAGCTTCTGTTGAGCTCCCCTGGCAACGTGCAGTATCTCAGAATAAGGTTCCATATTACATCAAGTAAGTGTCTAAAAATGGCTTCGATAGCCATCTTTGTGTGTCTTAATAGTGAGCGCGCGTGTGTGTGTGTGTGTGTGTGTGTGTGTGTGTGTGTGTGTGTGTGTGTGTATTAGCGTGTGACAATGATTATTCCACATTGATTGGCATTCAAGGCAGAGCAGTCAGGGTATTGTCTGTATAAATGCTGTATTTATACCTATCATCTTTATTATTGGTTTCAAATGTGTTTTGTGTGTCACCCTTTATACCAATGCATTTTCTATTTGTCATCACCGGCTGTATGTCTTTGAGTTTTGAGCGCTTGAATTGAAGATTGATTTTCTTGTCTCAGATTGTTTTAGAATTTTTAGAGGTCATACTAAAAAAGGTTCCAGAAAAGTCTGGAAAAAAAGAACAAAGTTATGAACATAACTGTACGTTTTATTTTTTTGTATTCCTAAACCCGGTGATCTTCTTTTGACCCCTTAGGTTAACTTTGTGACCGCTGTCCGATAATTGAGATTCCAGCCTCTATAGACCTGGAGAGTTTGTAAAAATGGAGGTTAATTCAATCAGAACAATCCAAAATATACTGAATCTATATCAGACTATCATATGATCTTTGACTTTAACTGGCATTGCTGTAGTTTCCAACTTCTATTTCCTCCTCAAGGTAGACCAAATGTGGGCAGTATGGTGCAGATGGAGTTGATTTTTCATTTTTATTTTTCATTTCAAAAAATGTTCATAGTTGACTGTGAAATAGCCCATTATCTTTTCTATCTAATGCTTTTCAACCTTTTCACATTAAAGTTCTGACCACTAGTGACCTCTCGCATACACCACCCACGAGTGTTCAGGTAGCCATTGTTCCATGCACATTCAATGCACGTACATCATTTATATTGCTCCCAATTACGAGCTCCTTTCTGCCCATTAGCTCCTGTGTGTATATATTAAAATTCCAACTGTTTCACCTGCATATTACTCATCCAGTCTAACATTTGCACTTCCTTTTGAATTGATAAATACCATGCTGAACCCCTGGGCAGCCTTCCACACTGTTCTAAAAGTGACTGTAACAACTTCAGCTTCACGTCTTGCTTCCCATGCAATGTTTTGCCGGCCAAACAGCAGGTTTTTATTAAAACGGGTAGAGAGAATATCTGTGTCGATAGCAAACAAGGCAGCTTCTCTGCTGTTCAGCAAATGACAGTTCTCAAAGTTTGAAGGACCTCATTATCCAGAAATCATGTAACCGAACCTAAATTCACCCTCTTTTTTAGAAACATAGTAGTTTTCAGCTACAGTATCACTTGTCAGTTATGCTTTCCTTGTTTTTCTCTCTGGCTTCTGTTGAGGCACTGTTACTGTGTAACTTTGAGATTCAGGATGATAAGGCAGTTGTAATTTTTAGGACTCCCTTAAATCACCTTTTTCCCCCGAGTTGAGAATGTCACCGTGTCAGTTAAATAGTCAGTAGACATTCTTCTAAAAAATCCCCCTTGTGCCATTGTTCACAGAACAACCCACCATAAAAGCTTCAGACACGAAGATGAACACATCCAGACCGGTCTTGTGATAGGTTAAATGTCTCCAAAGAGATTTAATGCAACACTTTCCAAAGCACAGCCATTTATGTTTAGTACGGTCGAAACTTAAATTTGCAGAGACTTTAGACTTGCTTGGGGTTGATGACATTATAATATTATCAGTTGGTGTACATTTGGGACTGTCTTCGAAGACTCTAGCTCGGTGGTGCGTTTAAGTTTGTCAGGAAAGCTTGTATCCCAAATGATACAAGCAGCTCATTAAAATAAACTGATTTTTTTTTTTTAATCCTATTAAAAAAATCTGAGTCAATTTGGGAGGAGGTCAAGATCAAATGTTTTCAGGCCGACTAGGAAGACATGAACCCAGGGATTTAGACAAAGAGAGTGGGGGAAGGGACACCTGCGCTGTGTTTAGGCTGCAGCTCGGCACTAGAGGAGGACAGGCTTCCAACATTACAGTCAACAACAGCCTCACAGATGTGCCCAGCCAATGAACCTGCATCCGCCCACTCGCACAAACAAAACACATCTGCACAAGGTACACAAACCAGTACACACACATGCAATTAGACACACAAATAGAGATTACGATCGTCTCACTGGCAAGTAAACGCTCACACGCACCCAGGAATGCATACTGTATGAGCCCCAACCGGAAACGAGCTCAAACTGGCTAACCAAACACACGCTACATAGTGCGCACACACCATTTGTTTTGTTGATGCTTCTGAGTTGGTTTCCTTCTGCCTGGCCCTTTTTCCACATTAAATTGCTTTTTTTAGAAACAGGAAGAAAAGGATCAATCCTTTTTCAACTCTTACCTCAATGTGTGGCTTTTCTTTTCTTATTAAAGTGAAGATAGTCTACTGTGCTGTACACTGCCCTCACTGAACCCCCCCTATTCACCATAAATATACATGCAGGCTGCTGCGCACTCATGCAAATCCACTTCATTTGCAGCTTGGAAGCTGAACTCTAAATCCATCTCCAGGACTAATCACAGGTCGCTTTCAGTGCCGGGACATCCTCGGGACACCCGCATCAGTCTTTGACACATTCATTACCCCAAACCAATCCTCGTTTCCTCTTCCATCTCCTCTCATGCTCTGCCTCTTTTCTTTGGGCGGACAAAGGGCCCCTGATTAAAACCGCGCCTTGTCCCCACCTCCTGTTGCGATGAGTTCGGGCGACATATTGGGGGGCGGGGGGTGGTGAATCAAATGGCTTCACACAAGTTCTGTGCCTGCCATCTCACGCTGGCAACCTCACATGTTCTCCCATTTCACCCATTTTTGCACTTCAGGGGAGGGCTCACACGCCTCGTAGGCTAATTGAGGGGAAATATACAAGAGTGCATTTCTGCAAAGATTTGATAAAGTCTCCGCTGTCTCTCTGTGTGTTTTTGTTCGGAAACCTTTGGTGGGGTTGGTTGGACAGAACACAACAGACAGCCTTGTGGACCTAATGCACCTCTTTCTTATGTGTGCAAAATTGTTGTCTAAGAAGAATTAAAGCAGTTTGCACTGTATGTCAGAAGCAGAATGCTGATGACATCGGCTGGGGTGGGTTTGATTTTATAAGCGCAAAGGAGGCAGAGACGGAGACGTGAAAGCCAGAAGATGTCAGGTGGTGAATGCAGGCTCTTCTCCCCCGTCACAGACACTTCGTGATAAGTCTGGCAGGTTGTTGTCACCGAGAGAAAAAGTTCCTGAAATCTTTCTCTTTCTTCCTCAGATATTTCCCTTATTCAGTCTATTTGGATATCCAAGTATTCATCTGCACACTCATAATTATTCTTGGTGCTCTCCAAGTGTGAAACAATGACTAACTGTCAGGATGCACAGCAGAAGTGTTTGACGGGATACGTCCACCTCTCGGACCATGGGGATATTTTATTGTCCTTTTGTAGGAAAGACAGACAGACAGGCATAGTCACTAGTTATGGGGAAGTTGCTGATACGGTTAATTATGAGGCAGCGGAGAAGTGAATAATTAGCAGAACCACTTTAACCTTCTGTTGGACTCTGTAGCAGCGGTAAATGGCGACGCTACCCTGAAAACGTCAAAGAAAATAGCAATTATTTTTGATAAGCTTAATTGTTATCATGGTGATCTGTTTGCTGCGACTACTTTGAAATCTCACAAAAATATCTCGTAGAAGGTTTTTATTTACATTTTATCCTTCCTCCGCCTGCCGCAGTGTCGCCTTCTGTGACCTCATTTGATTTGTTTGATGTTTACTTTGAGAGGTCATTAAATGATGTTTATGAAAGCATATGTCACATGCAGTGCAAAAAGACCCACGTGCCCATTTTAATTTCCCGCGTAAAGTTACAAGTTTTGTTTGATCAGCAGTCCAAAACACTAATATTATTCAATTTTCAATCATATAAAACAGAGAGAAACCGCTGTTGATTTAATTTCTGTTGCTTGTCCAATCAAATAATAGTCCACTTAGCTTAAGCTGGTATGAAAGCTGTCAACTGAACTCTGCAGCGGACTACACAACTACACCGGTCTGTGTTAACTCAAACCAAATTACTGGTGTGAAAGCAATTTTTGATTGGGAAGACCTCACACTGTTCACTGAGGATGTGCGTCTGTAGGTTGCTCTTTAATATTCTCTGTGGCCTCTCCGCTCGCCTATGAATGTTTCCTGCTTGTGTTGTCAAACCTGCAGCAGCTTTGTCGTAAAAGTGTCAACAGTTTGATATGTTTTTCCTCCTAAAGGACACCGAAAAGATTGCGTAGGCATTACAAAGGGAATACATTGAAGGGAAAGCGTTGAGTACCGTTGAACCTGACAACTTAGTCGTCCTCGTTATGGCATGCATGAGTTGTGGACATAAGCACAGGCTTTCTGATCCTTCTGTTGATTGAAATGTGTGTATATGTGAGTTAACACGACACCGATTTCTTTTTTTTAGTCGTGAATTGATCGCGTGTCTATTGTTTCCCTAATGTACCCTTCTACACTTAACTGACAAAAATGTTCTTTGGCAGTAGCCGTTGGCCAGTCTGTCTCCTTGTGTGTCTGTCATCAGCGCCGGAAGACCCAGACCTAAGCGATGCCTGTGAAAGTGTGAAAGGGTTCATCAGTCTGTACGCCCGTTGAATAGTGATGAAGTTCTGTGTAGGAGGAGGGCCATTCCGCCATCTCAGTTCACTGTCAGCACTCCACCCCACTTCCTGCTGCCTGTCAGCGGAGAGCGAGCCATTGCTGGAACCACGGGGGAGCCTCTGCATTCAAAAACAGACTTTTGTTTAAAAAAAAAACAGTCTTCCAGAAATGTTCTCACACATTCCACACAGATCTGAGTGCATCCTCTGACAGCCAGATAAAACACACGCACACACACACACACACACACACACACACACACACACACACACACACACACACTCACACAGCCACAACACGACCAGCAGAGCTCAAATACATGCACAGATTGGCAGCCGCAGCTTTGAGAAAAGTCAGATTCTTTGCTGCCCTGTGAGTGAAAGCCAACCATGTTTGATCAGTTTCAGCACAGAACTTATTTTATTTATTTTTGATGGCATTGGTTTTTCAGTAGATTTGGTGTGTTGTTTTGTATGTGTGTATTTGTGAGGCTTCTGTCTGATGCAGAAATGTAAACAGGGAGTTGAGACTAGGTCCCCTTGTATTCATGTCCCCTGGTGTTTGAAAAGATAGATGCTGTGGTGATAAGAGGGATTCACAGTACATGTCTATTTGTAAATGTGTGTGTGTGTGTGTTGTCTTGCTGTTTCATGCAGGCGGCTTTTTGGGGTTTTTGTGTGTGATTTATGATTTGTGGAAGAAATTTGATGCCGAATAACAGAAAAGTTGGCAATAAAGCCATCGACAAGGTTTGCACACATCAAGTGACGATGATGATAATGATGTTGGCTTGTGTGCAATTCCATTTTGGCTGTTGTGTCTATTTTTACTATTTTGTGTGTTTTTGTGTTCCTTAGGTTTCTAAGTACTAACAGAGGTAGTTTTTGTGATGAGCCTTGAAAGCTTTTGTTTGTGTGTGCGTGTGTGTGTGTGTGTGTTGTCAGTGGCTTCTGTTCTGTTTGTGTGTCAGCTTATGTGTTTTTTGCGTTTCTCAGTCTAATTGTCCTCCACTACTGTTGTGTTTTTCAGTCACCAGACACAGACAACCTGCTGGGACCATCCAAAGATGACAGAGCTATACCAGTCACTAGGTAAGAAACACACACAATGGCTTAGCATCTTCAGTACCTCGAATAATCTTGACCAAACATCTAGTTAAAGGGGCAGTTTATCTAATTACAAAAAAAAACACATTTTCGTAGTTATTTTTGATTTATATCAGTTTGGGTTTCAGTTGGCCATGTTTTATGATATCGCACATATCGTCTCTGAGATTTCAAATATGTGTTCGGAAACCATGTTCTTGTCCGTCTGGATAATCGACCAAATTCACCGTGAACTGTTTTATAGAAGTTCTCCAGTTAAAATGAAAAGTTTTCCAGGCGTGTTCTCGGTTTTCTTGTCCGGTTAGTTTACTCTTTAGATTTACCTTGATGAAAACTGCACCTTGGTCTTTCCGCTCTTTCTCCTGCTCCCCGTTAATATCCATATGCGTGTGTCTGTCCCAGCGGGGTGGCTGGTATGACGGTTCATTAATGAGCAGCCGGATAAGTAATAAGCTGTGAAACTTTGGGAGCGTTCGCTGTAGGCCAGCAGCTCAACAAATAGCACCGGCCCCCTCCGAGACAGAACTCAGTAACCTAATTACACAGTCCACATTAGCCACCCCTCCCCCCCCCGGTCATCTCCATAGACAATAACTAACAAGAAGTCGTCTGTCATTGAAGACAGAGGGCCTGCTCATGTTACTCGGTGGGCAGATTTCTGTTGCACTTTGTGATTCTGCTTCTGTTTGCTTTTTGTCTGTACACCTTTTCATCTCTCTGTCTCCATCCCCGTCTGCAGCGGACTTGAACAACGTGAGGTTCTCGGCATACCGAACAGCCATGAAGATCCGCAGACTGCAGAAAGCACTGTGCTGTAAGTAAGACGCACATGCACTCGAACACACCTCAACACCTGCAGTCGTGATCCGCTTCCTTTTGAAGTCTGAGTGCAACGAGGGGCTGCGGTAATGATTTGAGGCTTTGCCAGATGCTGTGCCAGAACAGTGCAGGAGCCAAGGATATTTTGGCTTTTAAAATGACACACTCTGTTTCAGTGTGTGTACGGGCAGGATTTTGACCATGCAGTGTCGCAGCTGGTGACTGTGTTAAACCTGTTGAGTATAGCCTCATTTTGGTGTGCACAGGTGGGATTTCTATAGGCTTTGCGTTTATTATCTTTTTTTATTTCTCTCAACACAAGAGCTGCTGTCTTCTCGTTTATAATGGAAGCTCTGATAAAGGCGGCTATTACCGACAGTCAGGTGGCTATCAAACCCATGTACACACACACACACTCGTACTCGTACACACTGCAGGTGCATGCAGACTCAACCATCACAGCAGCAGCCACTTGTGCTCAGTACAGTGTAATACTTTTGACAAATGTTAACTATTATCCAGCTGTTGACATTGTTATGGCAACACGCACTGCGAGCCCACACTGCTCATTTACATCCTGCTGCTTGTAGGAAGTTCTGTTCTGAATGCATGTTTGCGACAAACGGATGAAATATACCATTTCTCATGCAGCTGTGTGTGCGTGCGCAGCTTAGGCATGTGTACCTGGGTACACATATAACCGTGGGTATCAAAGTGTTTTTGTGTTTGTTCGTTGTTAATGAGTTTGAGCGATTCAGACGTTTTTGGTTTTCTATCTCATATTGGCTCTGTGATCGCATTCGTCTGTTTCTGATGGGAATGCTTTAGCCTGAGTGATTCCGACTTGGGGCACTGCAATTCAATTTCATCCATTAGATTAGAACAGTCACAGTGCAAAATACACACACATACGCACATACGCACAGCAGAAGGATCAGTAGTTATTAGTTATTGGCCTGGATTAATGTGGAATCTTTGCTTGGAGACCTTTGTGTATTAGCATGAATGTTTGTAAATCTGTGTGTGTGTGTGTGTGTACGTACACATGCATGTGTGTGAGGGAATGGCACACACACACATGACAGGGATCCTATCAAATGTCTAATTGGGTTAAGTCTGTGCCAGGGGGGCTGGTAAAGCACCAATGAGCTCGCGTGGCATGCCGTTAATGTGCCACGCCCTCTCATATCTCATATCTGCGTGAGAAGTGAGAAAGCTAGACAGAAGCCACGTTTTGCTTTCCGACGGCATCGGCTGCACTGCTGTGCCCGCTCCACGCGGGTGCACCACACTAATGAGTGCTCTCTGGGGACCAGGAGGTAACGTGAGGCAAGGAGCCGTAGAGGGGTTTGCAAGGAGCATGCAACAGGGCAAATGAGGAGACTTAAGTGAGGAGTGCAGGTGAGCGGGGTGCGGGCTCTAGGAGAGGGAGTTCAAATGGTTTGTGGAAAAGAGTCCGAGGGAGAGATGCATAAAGAGCAATGAGGGTTCATGGCTCACGAAAAACTATGTCCATTGTTTCACTTTCTAGTATATCTGTAAAACGTTTCTTATCCTCCCGTATTTTAGTATTCGATGGATGGAAGTAAAAATATAAATATACATGACGGGTATACATTTATTTAATTAATTCTCTACTATATATCCACAAAGTAATAGCCTTTATTTTATAGCGGTGTAAGAAAATATTGATACTCTTGAGTATCACAGTATATTGTTTTTTGTATTACATACATACAACTTACCGTGATGCAACATACTTCCTCCTGTATCCTTATGCATATCGTCTCACCACATTCATGTCCTGCCCTGTTATTTTGGTAATTTTAACACCTGTAGCAGAAAACCACACTGTGGGGTGAATTCACAGAGAATGGATTACGGCCGCTTACAGCAACAGGAAATGTGCATCATTTGCATCCAAATTCTCCCCCGTCTCAAGGTCCAATTCACAAAAGAGATGGCGCTAATATTACAGCGCAAACACCCCCATAACGTTTTGCAGCCGAGTGCAATTTGCCCTTCTTTTGCATCTAGATTTCAATTATCTATACGTCAAAGTATAAATGCGCTTGAGGCTAAGGCAGTGGTTGTGAGGGGGGAGAGTCAGCCTGAGCAAGAGTACCACTTCCATCCAGACCTCCCAAGGCAATTAAGAGAAAGGCAAGGGAAACAATTTGAGCCAAGGATTTAGGAAAGGAGGGAGAGGAAAGGAAAACAATTTTTTATTCATTTATATAATAACCTTATTTTCAAAATGACTGAAGCTTTTTAAAATTTATTTTTCATGACACGACGGTCGAATTTGACTGTTTTTGCAATGAGGTTAATTTGCATTGAAAGGGGCCAATTTTGTGCCAAAATGTGTGCGTACCTCATTTAAAATAGGTGCAAAGAGCACAGGAGCACCGAGATGCAATTTGCCTGGCAGCACAGTTTGGTGCGCATTTCACCCTTTGCAGCTGCTTTGACAATTATTCGGTTTCTTTTTGTCTTAATTGTGTAGAGTTAGCAGCTGCAAAAGCCGCACAATCCTTTTTTTAAAAATGTGCTCCTGTGTATTTGTTGCACTACTGTCTACACGTTTGGAACAGCGATTGGGTTAACTGTTTGACCTTTCCAGTGGACCTTGAATACAGCACTGATTAAAAGTTAACTCATCTGTAGATTTGTGTAAAAACACTGGGTCCCAAATGCATACTAGGTACTAATTCCACCCATGATCTGAGTCAAGATTATATTCACAATAATCTTAAATGAATAGTTTAACATTTGCACATTTAACGATCTACAAGACAGAAAAAGGAAGAACAATGCTCTAGAATAGAATATATGAGTGGTGTCCCAAATCCATCCAAACTATACAGCATGTACTACATACTGTGAGGACTTGATTAGCCTGTTTTCTTAAATATTCTCTTCTTCTACTCTCTTACTTTCAAGATACATCAGTGATAGCTGCATTGTAGAAGACAATGAAAGTTTAATTGAGATATTGATACAAAAAGATTCCATTTTTTCTTTGTCTCTGAAGATGTAGCCAACAAATTCAATTACAAGAAACTATAAGTCTGACGTTCTTTCCTCGTTTGTCCTTTCTGTCAAACGAGATTTCTCTCTGATATTAATATTTCACCTCAATGATCTGCCTGCTCTCTGTCTGTACTCCCTGCAGACTTTCAGTTTTGAACTGTTTTGGACAAAATATCAGTCACGTCTGCAGTTTATAAGCGCCTCTATTTTCAGCTCCTCGATCCTGTTCAGACGTGACATTTTTAGAAAAATCTGAACCGCTGCTGAAAGCCCATTGAACAAGTCAGAAAGGTTACTAATGGTTCGAACTACCTCTTTTCGTCCCCTGTCATCTCTTTTCTATATTCCTTCTTTGTCCCTTCTCGTTAACCTTTCTTCTCTTTCTCCCCATCCTCCTTGTTTCTGTCTCCCCTTTGTTTCTCCCCTACTCTTCCCCTCCACCGCTCCTCCCCCTCCTCCCCTGCAGTGGACCTGTTGGACCTCAGCGTGGCCCAGAACACCTTCGAGCAGCACAAGCTCACCAACAACAATCAGCTGCTGTCTGTCCCCGACGTCATCAACTGCCTGACGTCCATCTATGACGGCCTGGAGCAGGAGCACAAAGACCTGGTCAACGTGCCGCTCTGCGTTGACATGTGTCTCAACTGGCTGCTCAATGTTTACGACACGTACGTATGCCGTCTGGTTCACGTTTAGGATGGAGGATTATACACAAGCCCCTTTTCTTTTCCGAATTTGTCACAAATTATGACAAAACCGGTCGCCACCTGCGTCCTTGCCTTTCAAAAACGTAACTAATGATTGCAATCAGGGTTGCTATAATGACTTTTATACACATTTAAACATGCGCTTCGAAATAGGGCGTGTAAAATGTCTTAAATCAGTTGGAAGTGGCAGAACTGATGCATCTCATCACGATGCTCGACTATTTTTAAAATCCATTTGCATTAGCGTTGTCTGTGCATAATGATTATGTTATACGTATTTACACGCTCATATGTATATACATATTGTGGCAATGTCAACATGAGAGCAGACATGCATACATACATGTTCATATTCACTCTGCACTGGCCTATACAGCATGGAGAGACTGTATAATCATATGTGTGTTCACATGCTGTAAAGCCAACATGCCTACTGCTGTAAACATTGTTTGTGGGTACTCAGAAAATCTACTAATCTCACCAGCTCTCACCCACAGTGATAGAAGTACAAACGCACACACACACACTTGAAAAATCCTCTCTTTCCAAGCACATAATGATTTCCTATCACTGCTGTTGCATGTAATTCAGATCTGAATTGAACTGAACACACACAAACATGTTGTTTATACACAAATATACACCTACAATATATACAACTGGCTCATTGCCACTGTCTTTTGTGTGTGTGTGTGTGTGTGTGTGTGTGTGTGTGTGTGTGTGTGGTCCCTGCAGTGGTCGCAGTGGGAAGATCCGCGTCCTGTCCATGAAGATCGGTTTGCTCTCTCTCTCCAAGGGACACCTGGAGGAGAAATACAAATGTAAGTACCGGTCGACGGGGTTAGAAATCTGCTGATGTATGCATGCACTTAAACGCACCGCTGTCCACGCCAGACTGCGGCGAGTCCGTCCTTTTACTCTTCCAGCAAAGCTGCAATCCCAGCTGTATTAATCAAACTCACAGAAAGACGGAGATAGAGAGGAGCTGGAGAGCGGGTCGTCTAATTGCATGAGAGACCTCCTACGTGTTTCCCCTGTTCTTTATTGAATTTTCTATTCTGATTTATTTTTTGGGGATTAGCAAGCGTGAATATAGGCTTGCTGCACTGGGAGGAGACTGTCATTCTGGCTTTTCCTGCTCTTTGTTTCCTGGTGCTTTATCTCTCTCTGTCTATCTTCCACTGCTGTCACTGCTCACAGCATTGTTCATCCATCCAACAGTGCCCCTTTGTCTTCTGTCCTGTCTTACTTACTCTTACGTTCCCTCTTTTCTTCATCCTCCTTCCCCTCTTCGGCTTTCTCCTCCCCGTCTCTTGCCATGGCATTCCTGAGCCTATTCGTTCCACTGGCAGTTTCTATTAGCCTGAGAAGGGTATCAACCATGCTTGATTGCATCGTTCTTCCTTTACTCTCTTGGAGTCTCATTCGCTGTCAGTCCCATGCATATAGCTACAGTGCAACACACACACACACACACACACACACACACATACACTTAACCAGGCGTTCTGCCATTCGACACTCTTTTTGTGACAGTTGTGTATGTCAAATGTAATTTTGTGGCAGAAGTAGTGAGTTGGAGATCGGTCAGACGACTCAAGAGGTGTGTGTAGGAAGCGGGTCGCGAACACGCGTCATTGCTGGCGTTTGCATGTGCCGCGCGCACACACACTCACTTAACAGGAGCTGGCATCACACAGCGATCAAAGTCATCTGCAAGCGGAGCAGAAAGACCCGTCACGCCCTTCGTTTCCCCCATTCCCCTCTCCTCTCTCTATGGATTAACCTCTCTGCTCTCTTTGCTCAGTTTGTGCATGAGCTCTGGAGATGTTCCATAACTTCATCTAAAAAATATATAACGTGTTAACCGGCCGAAGCCTGCGTGTCACTGGCCAGGCATCCATATCCAGTAACAGCTCTGTCAATCGCTGGGAGAGTGTGGGGCAGAGAGAGAGAGAGAGAGAGAGAGAGAGAGAGAGAGAGAGAGAGAGAGAGAGAGAGAGAGAGAGAGAGAGAGAGAGAGAGAGAGAGAGAGAGAGAGAGAGAGAGAGAGAGAGAGAGAGAGAGAGAGAGAACCTGGCATGTAAGAAGTAAGACTGATAGATTAAAAATGCATCTCTTCCCTGATTTCTTCTGTCCTCCCGACCACCTCCCACCCACACATACACACACTAACACTTTCCCTCCCACTCCGTGCTCTTAACGTCACACTTTCTCCCTCTACATCTATTCATACCTATATCGTTTATTCTAAATATCACCCACATGAATTGACTCTTTCACTCACTCCCTCTTTTTTTTTTTTTTTTATCTCTTTCTCCCTCATCCAACCTCCACCCTACCCCCCCCCCCCTCAGACCTCTTCAGCCAGGTGGCGTCAGCAGGGGACACGTGTGACCAGAGGCAGCTTGGTCTGCTGCTACATGAAGCCATCCAGGTCCCGAGGCAGCTCGGGGAGGTGGCCGCCTTCGGAGGCTCTAACATCGAAC
This sequence comes from Pholis gunnellus, assembly GCF_910591455.1. Classification (NCBI taxonomy): domain Eukaryota; kingdom Metazoa; phylum Chordata; class Actinopteri; order Perciformes; family Pholidae; genus Pholis; species Pholis gunnellus. The sequence goes on from NC_136546.1 coordinate 12,591,981, forward strand.
CCAGTGTCCGCAGCTGCTTCCAGCACGTATGTTCACACACAGAGACACGCGCATGCATGTAGCTGTGCACTGAACGCATGCATGTCAGTGTACTTATACACACATCTGAGGACTATATAAGCATATAACCTCACATACTAGTCTTAATACCTAATAGATCACAGGCATGGGGAAGAGAAATGGAAGCATGAGTTACAAAGCACATCAGAAATCATGTTCTACTTTTATTATAAAGTCACAATTCTTAAACTTAACCCCAGTAAAAAGACTCCAGGTCAGGTGTGATGACAAAAATGTACATAAAGTGAGAAAGACAAATCTCTCACCACATCAAATTGCAATATAAAACTTATAAAAATCTTTATTTTTTTTGCAAAATGCCAACAATTCTAGAGTAATCTACTGCTTCCAACCTCACAAATGTGAATATTTGCTGGTTTAGATTTAGATTTAGTTTAGGATTTTGGGACTGTTGGTCAGTCAATTATTAAGTTATGACATTTTATAGACCAACCTTGTCAATCAGGAAAACAATTAGCAGCATAAGTGCTAAAGAAAATAGTAGTTGCAGCCCAGGGCTAGTTAGTGATTACAATGTTGCACCAGAACCACTAGGGTACAACACTCAAATTTACAACTCGTCTCAAAACGGCCTACAGCTTTCATAATATCTAGTTATTCTTATTTTGATGAAATAGCATATCCACATATTTAGGTAGACCCTCCCCTGACACAGCGTTTGCAGTTTTGTATCTGCTACAAACAAAACCGTTGACTGCGATATGCTGCAGCAAAAACAATGGCTGATATTCCACTTTTATCCCAAGACGACTTCTTTCAAACACAACCCTTCTTGTCACACTGCGTCTGACATAAATCAACATCTACGTGATACAGTGTTCGTAAAGCTGAACGCTTCCAAAAGAAATTCATTGTTGTTGTTCCACTGCATTGTAACTGAGCTGGAACGGTCTCTGCCAACAGTTCTGCATCGGCTTCTAAATGTACCCACGGGTTTGTCTAGCTTCATGTACGTGTAAAGGTTTTAAGAGTCACAGTAACCAGAGGTAGGTCAAAGTGGTCAGTATATTTAGAGGTACATTACTGATAATAGTTTTTGGCAGGTAATCAGTACTGTAAGAGATTAAGTTTCGGTGCATCTCCCCAAAGTTAATTGTCATTAAGCACCCCAGACTCCTCCATGTCTTCCAGGCTTGTATCGCCTGCCTCTCTCAATCCTGTAAAAGTGCTTCAATATTTAAGCTCTGCTGATCAACCATGAAGCCTCAAATGGCCTTCAGTCTTCTGCTGGCTGTCCTCTAGTGTTTTACAGCAGCCAGCTAACCACTTTCCTCTGGTTTATCTACGCACGTTACTGGCATTTAATGACGTCTTCATCCCCCAGGATGGCCGGTTCTTTTTTCTCACTCTTCCTTCCCTGGCTCAGGCTTCGTCGGTCATAAATGGGAACCAAACATTGAAATTAGGAAGCTATACGTTTCCCTGATCTCCTGCGCCTCTCCAAACAGCAGAGTGAGGCAGTTTTGAACCTTATTTCTTTCTCTTTTCTTCTCAAAATACTGAAAAAAGGGCAAACAATTCACTCTCTGGATGGCATATTAATGCACACAGAGAGGTGAGCATGCACAAGTGCACAGACTTGATCAGGAATTGATGTGCCAGCTGTTGTTGATTTGCTCATTAATCATTCAATAATCAAACCAAGTTTGCAGGTAGAAACCAGACACATAAACACAGGCACACACACACAGTCACTCTCTCTCTCTTTTATTTAACACATAAATGTGAGCATGGCCACCTGTGTGTCAGTTTGCCCTGCCAGTGACACTGCAGTCACCCAGTCCATTTGGTTTAATGGGCCTGTGATGAACGAGTTGCACTGGCCTCTTTCACCGTTCCTTTGTCCCTCTCCTTCATTTATCCAGACATCCATCCATCCATCCATCTAGCCATCCTTTCAGCCATCTCTCCTCCGCAGTAATTAATCCGGGAGTGCTATAATTCTGCCGTTAGATGACGTGGGGGAGGGACAGGAGGCGACAGTGAGACTAACGTATGGGAAAGGGGAGACGGAGGCAGAGACCTGCTCTGATTGTGCAGGGGGAAGGTCACATGGAAGGGTGAAGGGTGTCGAGATGATTTTTCAAACCAGTAATTTACAGAAGCCTTCTTTCAGGCTGCCCTTCAACTCATCTGAAAGAACCCACGCTTAATTAACACCTCATTTTATGGTTTTCAACTTTTCAAAATGGCCATATTATCCCCTGAACATTAAAGATAATCACTGATTGATCTCCTGAAATGCATTTAACCAGACGATCTTCAGGCCTGAGTATCGTTTGACATTTTCTGACACTAGTGCCAATGCGATACCTGAGTTTCACAACCGATTCCTACTTTCAGTAATATGAACATGTTTTTCTACAGCTGAACAAAAACTTCTCAAATGTTCAATGTTGTCTAAATGCTGCCTCATAAATATATATAGCATAAACCTTTCATCACTAAAGAAGAGCACAAATCCGAATAAATATGTGCCAGTTTTTGGTACTTGACCTTTTCGGTATTCGGTGCTATGAACTCATTAAACTTATCCCAAATTAGAAGTCACTGGGGAATGTTGTTACTGTGAACTGACTGCACACATTGATTAAATAAGCCAATCCCTGATTCCAATTTCCAGGTTGGATTGTGCCTGTAGCTTGTTTTGCAGCTTGCGTTTATTTTCAGGAGGATATGCTAATAATATTGAGACACTTACAGCCTTGCACACCATAAGCCTTGGGAAGGGATCTCACACACCCACACGTACACACACACGTACATACTCACTCTATTCCCTCTGATTATTCTCTCCTACCGTTTCAAATGTATTCAGCCCTTTGCGCCATTTGCTGCCCTTTTTAGTGTGTCAGGGATGATGGAAAGGTCGTCTTTGATTTGTTTGGCGGTAACAACAGCCACATCAAAGCTTCTCATCCCGTGTTGGCTTCTCCAATGAGCTCATTATAATCTGCAATCGGGCAAATAGTCTCCTGAAATGTAAATGTGTTAACAATGTCTTGTTATGTTTCTTCTTTTTGACCGGTTGGTTTGAAAAGGTACACATGTTGGACACTAGTGGACACAGTTGTTTTTTAGCTGGTTGTTCTTGGAGAAGCCTAGATATTGTTTCACATCCGGAGTCTTTAAAACAACAGATGTAGCACTGTGCAAGTGTAGGTTCGATAAACAATTACACCTCCAAAAGTTTCGAGTGGCAGTTAATAATAGGAGTTTGGGGGTGTATTTCACAGCTACTTGTACGCAGCAATATCAATGTTTATTGTTTGATATTTCAACCAGTAGACATGGATAGAGAGCTCATAAAAGTTATTTAATCTTGGTCCACAATTCAAGGCCGTAATGCGCCTGAGGGAATCGTCATTTTATGTACGGTCATCTTATGTACGGCCATCTTATGTATGGTCATCTTAAATATGTCTGCATCTTTATTAGGCTTTCAGTAACAAGCGAAGAGTTACAGCCTGTTTTTCATTCGTGCGAGCGATGTTGTGGACGTTTCTCTATCATGATACAAAGTGCCCTTACAGTTTACCAGCTTTGTGGGAACTTTATTGGAAACTGTAAACTGAACTTTTGATTGGAATGCTCCTAACTCTCGGCCTTGCCCTCTTTTACACCCAGGTGACCAATAAGGTGGAGCTGGAGCCCACGCAGTTTGTTGATTGGATGCGTCTGGAACCCCAGTCCATGGTTTGGCTTCCTGTCCTGCACAGAGTGGCTGCTGCCGAGACGGCAAAACATCAGGCCAAGTGCAACATCTGCAAGGAGTGTCCTATTGTTGGCTTCAGGTGAACACGCACAAAATATAAATAAGTTTGTTGTTTGATGTGACAGGCCTCACACACAAACACAACATGTGGCTGTGTTCTTTGTTGTTCTCTCCTGGTTGAGCATAAAGGGCAGATCTGCTCTGGAGGGCAGGCATTTATCTAAATGTCAACAGCTGATACACCACTGACTAAATACCATCCGCTGGTTTGCAAGGAAACATGCACACATCCTCACAAAGGCAGCAACACGCTCATACACACAAACATGCGGTGCTCTCCCACATTCACAAAGTTCACAAAGAGCTGATTGGCTGGCAATAATCCATAACAGACCACCCTCTGATACTTTGCCGGACTTACAATCACACACACACACACACACACACACAGCTGCCTTTGTTTCAGCTGGTTCCTGATCGTATCTTAAAGGTATACAGTAACAACAGGTAAACAAAAGATGTGCGTTGCTGTTCAACAGCTGTAGTCAATTAATCATACAATTTCGTTTTTGCTCTGAGCAGTTGTGCAGGGAAAAGATTTTTCCGTGGCTGGAGATATGTGTAACACTATGCCAAGTGAAGTAGGGTTGCTGTATTGTCCCCTTCAGATTCCTTGCTTTGCCAGCAAAAAGAGAAATACAGTCAGACATTTGATGAAGCACACGTCTGCCAAGTTCTGTCATTGATCGATGAGAGGGAGCAACGGAGGGAATGGCGGAGAGAAAGAGGAAGGAAAATGCACAGCAGGCATTTTGGAGATTTCATTCCCCCCCCCCCCCTTGCAAGTAGCAGTAGTGTTCAAACTAGCATGGTACATGGGATCATCCAAGAACTCAAGCAGGGTATTGTGTCAGCAGATACGTTTACTTTTGATAAATGTCAACTCAACCGCCACAAATTGGTGGGATCGTTAACAAGCCAAGAGCCACATTCAACATGCACCATTTCCTGTGCAGTCAAGCAGACTCGTCCTGAACATGCATGCGCTACATTTGCGTACTTACTTTCGGTGTTGGACCTGCCAACAATAATTAAAATGTAATTGCCTCTCTTACTAAATGTCAGTGAGACAAAAGACCTTCATGGTGTTTTTAATATGATCATTTGTGAGAGTAAAAATTTAAAATTGGATGTTGACCTTTTATTTTTTAAAGCAGTTTTATTTCTCACTGTTAATCTTGTTTTTTCATGTCATCTTATTGCCATTATTTGAATCAGTGATTCCCAACCAGGGGTACTTGTAACCCATTTATTTAGCTACTCCACAATTTATTTTCTACACACCCCGTGACAACTGCAGAATTAGTTTAAAAAAAAATTAAATCATGATTTTAGGAAAGAAAAATATCAACATATTTGTGTTGTGGAAAATAAACCATCAATATTTCTGTGATGCTGTCACAATAACCAGTAAGCTACCAGCTACAATGGGCTGACTGCAACATATATCTCACCAACCTGAGTCAGTTGTAACAGTGTTATTTTTAGTGTTGATGCCTTTATTCTAATTCCTTTGTTCCTACTTCAAACACTGCTTGCATTGATCATACATTGACAGTTTCTGCATAAAGGAACCTAATAAAAAAAGCTATTTTTAACAATAGGATGTCCACTAATGAGGCCAGACCAATACAGGGTCTATCATTATCCACATTTGTTAGTGGATATACTCATGAATTAAGGGCCGTCTCAGCAAATCCAGCTGTGAAGGTGAATTAACGCCCCCTCTTCATAGTAATATGCTACATGACAGTACGTAATGACGCTTCTGACTTGCTGGTCTGTTGCATCCTTTGATATATGGCAGCCTCTCGTAGCTCATCAGTCAGCTAACCTTGGGAGGGCTGGAGAAGAGGGAAAGATAAAAGACTTAAGCTAATACGTCTGAATGGGCCCTGTCTCAATTGAGCTGTTAAATGGCCTTCTGGCTACAGCTGCTACTGAGAACAACATCCTGACAGTTGTTGTCACGTTGTTGTGTTTTGGTGGAAATCCAACTGTCTGTCACACTGTCAGCATATTGAGAAAGGAAGTGTGCATGTGGAGGACTGTGTGACAGAGTAACGAGGTATATCGGCAGCTCTCCAGGAGGCTTCAGCGTAGCCTGGAGATGAATCACGTTGTCGGGGCTGCATATGAGCTCACACACAACCTCGCATCTTACACAAGTTACATCTACCCACACAACTTCTCAACTCAACTTATTTCACTTTTGACTTCCTTTCCTCTCCTCATACTCTCTCTCTCTCTCTCTTTTATCTCTATAGGTATCGCAGTCTGAAGCATTTCAACTACGACGTGTGTCAGAGCTGCTTCTTTTCTGGGCGCACCGCCAAGGGCCACAAGCTCAACTACCCCATGGTGGAGTACTGCACACCGGTGAGGGAGTAACACATACGCGGACAAAGACGCACACAGCATCTCATTTCCACTCGCGCACACTCTTCACTTATCCGTTTGAATGACTTTCAATGTTAATGTCTTGGAAATATTTAGCGATTCTATGAATGATTTGTTCTTAAAGTACGCGGACAGCTGAATTTCTTTCTCACCCACATGTGATTGGTGAACATCTCTGGTCGTCCTTCACGAGAGTTTCACCTCGCTCAACTTTTGTCGCAATGCAAAGTCATTTAAAGTCAAAGTAGTGCATCGGCCAATCAAGTTCATCATACTCCGAGATCAAACGGGGTTGAGTCAAGTCTCAGAATACCGCTTGGCCTCATAGTGTTGTTGTTGTTAAGGTGTTTCATGTACAGTATGAAACACAGAGTAGAAGTAGAACAGATTTGTATCCCCTCACTCTGATTAATCCCTCCCTGCCACTTGCCTCTACGTCCTACTTGACGATTGATTTCTCCAACTTGTTCTACAATCAACCCTCCGGACAGACCTCTGGCTTCATTTTAATTTTCACGTACAAATGGTAAAGTGCTTGTGGCTCTCTGAGGTCTTTTTATGATTCCTGCCAGAAAGCAATATTTCACTTTACTACTACGCAGAGAGAAAGAATATTAGAAAAGGGGGGAGCTTGGAGAAATTGAACATTGCCCTCTTTCTCAATTAGGATCGCGCACTTGTGGGCCAACTCGTTGCAATATTGCTTAACGTCAAACTTTGAGTGACTCAAGTGGAGACGTTTCTCATTTCTGTCTTTTAATTTGCTTTTTCAATTTTGCAAATGGGATAGATATTGACTGTGGGAGAGTAGCTGTAGGGAGTAGTGATCACTCTTCCCTGAGTTAAGATGCCCGGGCAGCTGCCTGCCACTACTTTGAAAAAAAACTTTATCTGTGCAGGAGCAACAAACACTTTAAATGGTGGTTAAAGATTATTACGCAGCTATAGGGTACATTCATCACTCAGGAGTTTGCTGTTCGGCTGCTTTATCAGAAAGGAGGAAATACACTGTGACTAGAGAGAGGATTCAACATTTTCCACGTTGGGCAGCTGTGGCTCAGGAGCTAGAGCGGGGAGTCCCGGCTGCGTTCATTCATGTCGATGAATGGGTAAATGTTGACATGTAATGTTAGACGCTTTGAGTGGTTGGAAGACTAGAAAGGCACAATATAAATGCAAGTCCTTCAAATCAAAGTGGATTCCCATAAAAGGAAAGTTTGTCATTCAGAGGTGCACCAATACTGATCTCAGATATTGGTCCGATTGAATCTATGTATTTATCTGTTACATTTTGTTTTAAAATGTTAGGAAAGCGATGTTTAAGTTAAGCCAGATGTTGCCTTACACATTAAAGAATGATCCCATTCACTTCCATACAGCTTATTAATTAAAAGCTGGTATCAGATCAGTACTCTGTATCGGCCGATACTCAAAGCCCAGGTATGTGGACTGAATAAGTCCCATTGGTGGAGCACTCATTTTATTCCCAATTGCTGCAACTAATAAAAAACCCTACGGTTAATCCAAATGATATGAATTCTTCATCTTGACCCACTCTGTGGTCAGAGGCTCATGACAGCTGAACGCAAGCTGCTAAAAGTTCTGTAATAGACTGAGAGCAAAAGACTATCAGTGGTTATATTCATATTTGAACTTATCAGCCATAATGTTGAGCTCTGCATCTGCCAGGAAGCAGTCGCTCCCAACTTATCGCCATCACTGCTTCGAAGTGTGTCTGTGACCGCAGCATTCCGTCCGCAGGCTTTTCAGCACAAACGAGGATAAAGGGAGCATCAAATGGAGCCAAATACAAGCACATTATTGAGGACAGCTTGCTTCGCAGCGCCATACATCTACGACGGGTGCATCGGCCTATTTTCTACTCAAACTGACCTAAAAGCATACAGTACAGTGAGATCAATACTGGAATGTCTGGAGAACAAAAGCAAGAAAAACCTTGAAAGAGCTTTGACTTGGACCCTGCTGAAAAGCTCTGATATCATGCGACACTTGCTGTTAATTAACACTGCAACTTAACAGAGCTTTATTGAACTGCAAGATACTATAGACTAGCAGGAAACCACCCAAATCTAGCAGTTCAAAGGTGTTGGATGTATCCAAGACCCACATCTATAACACCTGCCGAAATCAAATGAAACTTGAAGTTGAGTTTCACGGTTTGTTTGTTTCTCTTTCTCGCTATACTCGAACCAAATTGTGTTCCAGTTTTATAACTTAGAAAATATTGAGTCCGTATTGAATAATGATTCTTCAAAACACAGATTTTGCAGAGATTTAAAGACTGGTAGCAGCGTTTGTGAGTCTAATAAGATTCCTTCTCTCTTTATTTTCGTACTGTGTACTTTATGGCCACAGTATTGCTTTTTTTTTATTAGGTTTTCATTTTTATGGGAGTGACATTTTCATGGTTGCAATGGGAATTTTCAGAGCTGAAGAAGCTAAATGTGGCGCTGTGCTGTATTGATTACTGTAATTTCAATGTCTTTACTTTTCCTAAGTGGAGCTGCTGTCTGGGTTCGACTGCGGCCGGTGTCTCTGGTGTCATTTTGTTGTCACAATCCGTCAGGGAGCGTCCCGGTTGCCTTGTGGTTATGATGCACACACTGCAACTTCAATGTCTCTGACGAGATTCCAGCTGTGGACCTTTGTTTCACAACCCCTCCCTCCCTCCCTCCCTCATTTCCTCTCTGTCCTCATCTGTCTGTATCCACATTGTCACACTGAAAAAGGCGAAAAACTCAATCTTAAACAGAAAAAACCTGTTAAACCACACGGGAAGGAGAAAAGCACACACACATATAAACTTCCACAAATTCTTCTGCAGCTTTAGTTTAATTGTTCAGTAATGGCTGTTGGTTTGCTCAAGCTACCATCTTAAATTGCGTGGATTAGTTATTAAGCCAAATGAACTCAATAGAGCCTGTTAATTTACTCCCATCTGTCAAGTGTGGGAGTTGTACATTTGCGCGTGTGTTTGTGTTAAGCGGTGGTTGTCTGAATCCTCTGTGAAGGGGTTTTCTCCCCCTCCGGTCACACTGCTGTGGTAATTTGTTGTTTGCTTGCAAGGCAGAAACTGCTTCTGCGGGAGGAACACCTTTGCTAAGTATCTAATTAACAAAACGCATTCTCTTCCACACAAATGCATATGCTGCTGATGTGTGCACAAGAGACTGTGGAAATGCATACAACACACACACAACACACACACACACAAATAGCATGAACTTTCTCTCGCTCTCTCTCTCGTACTGCAGACGACATCAGGTGAGGACATGCGTGATTTCACCAAAGTGCTGAAGAACAAATTCCGATCGAAGAAGTACTTCGCCAAACATCCTCGGCTCGGTTACCTACCGGTCCAGACAGTTCTAGAGGGCGACAACATGGAAACGTAAGTAACACTCCAATGTGATTATGTGACATTTACAGATTGACTGAAACAGAATCCTCTTTGTTTGTGTCTGTCGTGCATCACAATGCCGTTCAAAAGGGGAGTTGTCTTTGCCTTCTGTGATGGGACATGTTTGTGAGGGAAAATGAACATGTGGCGGGTTTTTAGCTACAAGACGGATTCAAATCAAATCCTTTAAAAGAAAAATGGACTCTCCTGGATCCTTCAACTTGATAAGACAAGTGACCTCCATGACTGACTTCGATGTGTAAAATTGGTAAAGTGCATCTTCTTGCCAAATAATAACTTTATTTAAATAGAACCTTTCAAAACAAAGCATGAAAGCAAATGTGCCTGCCTTACATTACCAGGAAGGGAGTTCCACAGCTAAGAGGTCCGGACAGCAAAGGCCCGGTCACCTTCAGTGACCAGTCGTGAACTTGGAACCGTTAGTTCCCTCAGGTCCCAGGTTATCAGAAGTCTCATGCCTGACACACACACACACACACACACACACCTGTGCAACAGTATGCGGGCAGTGTTAATTCACCACTCAGTTTATGTGTTTATTTACCTGTCGGTCCAGTCATTACGAGGTGCCGCCGCTACACTGTAGATCTTCTTTCTGCAGCACCTGCTCCACTGACTGCGTCTGATTTATGTCCCTGCTCCTGCCAGCCTTAAATCCCCCCGGAGAGACATTTAACTCGGCCCACGTTATGCAGAGGCCTCAGGCGGGGCTCCTCATCCTCCACATCGGAGAGTTTTTCTGAGTTGTGGCCCTTTTCGAATACCAGCCCAGCTGCTCCGTGTGCTCCGGGACTCTGTTGTACATGTCTTTTTCTACATTTGATCCATCAATCTTTTTATTGTTTCCTTTTTCTCTGCCTGCCGCACATTTCCCACTCGGGCTCTCGCACTTTTCAACAATGTAGTTTTTGCATCTTGTTAGCACCAAAATGTCTCGAAGATGTTTATTCACAATGACTCATCTGTTCAGTCGAGATGGATTTTCCTCGACATCCAGTTGCACATAGTCACTTCTCAGATGGATTGCACTCCCTCTTTCATGCCTCCCATCCTTGCCCGTCCTCCCCCTCACCTCCCACCTTGCTCTATTCTCACTTCCCTTCCTCTCTGAAAAATGACTCCTGCAGAGATGCCTGCTTGATAAATGCCTCTAAAAGGTTGAGGAATTGTGGCGAAATGCAAGGATCTTTTCCAAATACGGCAGAAGGGTATGGCGACTTAAGAAATGTAGGACCGTTTCATCATGGTCATCATTTTCCCATCTCTCTTACTGGATTAGCTCTCTCCTGTGAACTGTGTGCTTTCCACATGTATCCACAGGCTTGAGCACACAATGAAAAGCTCTCTGTGTTGAAATAACCCTGGATGTGCTGTTTTCTGCTGTAGGACTGTCTATAAGATGTGGCTCTAAACATAGAATCAGTGTTAAGAAATGCTCAGCATTCATTTTAGACTCCTATTATCACACTTTATTGGCTTTGGCCATCTCCATGTCACTAAAATGAATATGTGACCTAAATTGATATGGATATTTCTGTAACAGGGTCCCTGCTTAGAATTCAGGAAGTATACCGATTGGTTAAACTTAACATTTGCTTTCATGTTTTGTTGAAATGAAAATATTTCTTTATTTTGTATTTCTTTATTTGTGTCTAATACAAATCTGATAAATCAGTCAATTGAAAGAAAACGTACTACTAGCGTCATCCTAAATAGCACAACTAAAGATGTGAAGTAGACTTTTCCAGTTTCTCTTGCTGCGTACAATTTTGAGTAATATTATAAGAAAACAATTTTAGTGCATTGTCTGGCTCCATTGGTCTTAACAAAGTGAACTTCTAAATAGTTGATTTTTTTTTTTTAATACTGTGGCAGCAGAAGAGAAAATGAGATGCACTCACTCGCTTGTCTTTTTCTTTTCCACTCTGGTATCGTTTCTCTTTTTTAATTCCACCCTCTCTGTTTCGTTCCACCTTGAGAGAGCAAAACACCACCTACACTCTCACCTCCCACTTGTACCTTTGCTTCTTTTCAGGGAGAAATGGGATTTAGATTTGTCACAGCTATGTTTGATAATGTGAAAGAACCGCTCTAATAGTTTCCCACTCAGTGTTGATTCTTGTGTGTTACCCTACATAACCAGATCAAGTAGATGAGCCTCTGCTGCATTGGGCCTCGCAGGGGCTAATGTTTTTTTTTTTTTTTTCAGAATCCAGTCTCAACAAAATCATTTTGTTATGGTTACAGTAAAAAAAAGTCCTCTCCGCTTTACTGAAAAGATGAAGAAAAGTTTTCTGTTGTATTACATTAGGGAAAGGTTTTGACTTATGCATGTTTATTACATGTAGATAAGCTAGCCCAAGTAAATTAGTTTAAGGGTAAAGCACAACCTTTTTGCTTCCAAACTATCTGCTGATGATGGAGTTGTGCGTTGTGGTAGTTATGGTGGGATACAGCGTCTACGTGTGCCGGCTCCACATTAAACACCCGTTCTCTTGTCAGCCCTCTAACCGTCTGTCTGACAGACAGGTAGGGCTGTCAACGGCGCTCATTGTCTTTTATCCATGACAGAGAAAAAGGGAGGACAAGTAGAACAGAGGGGAAGCGGTGTTAACTGTGACAGGGCGACTAGCACAGCACGAGTAACTAGCTTTAGAAACCTTTCAGGAGATTCATTAAAAACAGTAAAACACAGACAGCACGAGTTGTACGAATACGTTTTCTTAAAGTTACCGTGAGGGACTTTTAACTGGTTATGAAACCGTCTCAATTTCATTTGAATGCCTCCTGTATGATCTACACAAGTAAATGAGACCACTAGCCAGTGGAAGAGAGATGTGAACAGGGCTCTGTTCGGCTCCCTCTTATTGTACTTCAACAGGCACAACAAACCTTTCATAAAAACCCAGCCTTTACAGCAGCCACATTTGTCAGGCCCCAAATCCTCCCAAGGTCTCTGCTGACGTGATTCCTCCCCTCCCTCTCTTTCCTTCAGTCACCTTTCCTCCATTTCCAATGTCCCCCCCCCTCTCTGTTACAGTGGCTTGTGTTTCTGCCTTCGGTACAACTGTCTTTTCAAGTGAATCCATCTGAAGTTTGTGTCGTTTTTTAATGCGGGTCAGACACATTTGGGTGAAAGGAAGACCAGCTACACTCTACAAAAGCTATCCATTTTTTGGCAAAGATGAAAACTGAAATCCCTCTCCTGAAAAACAAAATGAGCAGATTGACTTTTCCCTCGAGCAACGAATGTTGGTGGGGGTGCGTAAAAATGCCGCACCACAGGCTCTGAATAGTTAGCTCAGTCTGCCCTGCCGACCCCGATCTGCTTTGTTTTTTTTCTCCACAGTTTTTCTCTTCTTCCGTCTGAATCCCCAGCTACATTTCAAATTCGCCTCGCAGCTACAGAAGTGTGACTACACTGGCTGCCCCGCTGTGAGAAACCTCACCACCAAAGACAGAAGTCTCCATCTAAATTTCCCGGCTTTAATGTGGGAACAAAAGCGCGAGGCAAAATAACGTCAACCTCGACCTTATCTTGCCAATTTCTATCAAGTCTCCTCTGTGAAAAAGATCCGTTTCTTTGTGTTCTTGAGATAAGAGTGTCCCATTTGCTTACAAATAATAAAGTTATTATCTGCGTCTCTAAGAATAGCTGCAATTATCATGGACTAGGAACCTTGAAAAGACTTCAAGACACATGCCTCTAGCATCCCGGGTTTGTCACATTTTGTTTCCAAAATCTCTAATTAACAGCATTTACTGAGCTCTTATGCACCGAACACATCTTTTTATAAAATAATATACTGATGCAAATTCACTTCAAAATAGGTTCTGTATGTTTTTCGCTGGCATGTTATTTCAGTAAATTCTGCTTGAAATAAAAGGAAGGAATTTTGGGCCATATCATCCTGTATGCAGCAGGCATTTTGAAAAACACATTGAAATGAAATATATGCGACGGCGGCAAAGCCAACTGACACAATCAATCTCTCCCTGTGCGAGATTTCATACACACAGCCCGGGTAATTTACCGTGTGCTGACAGGTCCACATGCCCATCTTTACCCTTTCAAAAGTGACAGATCAATCCACACAGTTCCTGTGTCACAGGTCTACTTTGATGCAGGTGTCAGAGAATGTCAGAGGGGATAATCATAGCCACACGTGGTGTGTATATTGGTGACTGTTTGGCATGCCTTTCGCTCCGTGTGCAGTCCAGCCACTCAGATGTTGGACGGACATTTTCCTTCCACTTCTTCCTCCACCTGCTGTGTTTTGGACCCTGAAATGTTTTGTGGTACCTAAACACTCCCCCTCCCCTCCTTCCCTCCCTCCCTCCGATTCTCTTACAGTCCTGTCACCCTCATCAGCATGTGTCCGGAGCAGTACGAGTGAGTATCTACGCCACCAGCAACTACACCTCGTCTCCAGACCGGAATGCCTTTTAATGACGCCTCCTTTGCTCCCTTCTCTCCTCACTCACACCCCCCCCCCCTATAAGTCCTCAATCCAACTAAGCCATGACTACACTGCATGTTGCCTGCCTGCCTACTCGCCTGCCCGATCCACTGGTTGAACATGCAACTGAAAAACTCACCCACTTTCTCCTTGCCGTCACCTACTCTTCTCTAAAGCATCCAACTAGAATTCGGTTTCTCATCCCAGCAGCGGCTGTCAAAAAACATCCAACCGCTGCGTAGATCATCCCGCTCTCCCATTTCTCTCTCTAGGATCACCAGATTGGTTTTCTAGGTGATGTTGTGAAGGCCCATTAGGTTGTGTGTGTGTGTGTGTGTGTGTGTGTGTGTGTGTGTGTGTGTGTGTGTGTGTGTGTGTGTGTGTGTGTGTGTGTGTGTGTGTGTGTGTGTGTGTGTGTGAGCGAGCGTGTGCATGCCATGTGCCTGTGAATTTCTGTGTGTTAATGAGGTTGTGTGAGCATGCAGAATCTCATTCATCTCCATCACCCCATTCATTTCCAGGCTGTCCCAGTCACCTCAGCTCTCTCATGATGACACCCACTCCCGGATAGAGCAGTATGCCAGCAGGTACGCATTGCATTCCCCAATCATCATCTCATCATCTCAGATGCCACAACCCACACACATACACGACCTGCTAACCGCATTTGAATGTAGCACATTTAAAATGCTTCATTATAGAATGAGAGATTTACTTTTAAAGGGCTTTGTAAGTTTAGAGTATGTAGTAAAAATCAACTGCTGTTTTTGACTTGCCTTCTTTCTGTACAATGCACAACTATGCAACGATAATCTTACCTGGATTGTTTCAGTAAATGCAGACATGATGTTGATGCTCAACCAAACCGAGTTGTGAGTT
This sequence comes from Pholis gunnellus, assembly GCF_910591455.1. NCBI lineage: Eukaryota > Metazoa > Chordata > Actinopteri > Perciformes > Pholidae > Pholis > Pholis gunnellus. The sequence goes on from NC_136546.1 coordinate 12,607,018, forward strand.
AAATGGATAGCAATGGAAGTGATGAAAAATGACATTTTAAATAGAACGTACTATATTATGCATTGGTACAAAATGAAAACCCAAAACCTCATAAGATGCACATGTAGTACAATGGTTTAAGGAAACATTTAACGAATTGTTGTTTACCTTTTGACTGTAACGCTTCCAGACAATCATACAAATCCAAATTGTGTTGGATGTCTTTATTAGTCGCCCTCGAGCTTCTTGAGGAGATTTTTGCTATTTATTCTCATTCTACTATGAAACGAGGATCAAGCTGTAGATCAGAATCACAAACAAAGCACGTTCTATCTATCTACATCCCAGTGTTTATCAAAGAATCCTTTTGTCGGGACATTACCGAGACAGAAAGAAGGAGAAAGCAAGTTTACCACAAAAAAATAAGAATTTTGAAATCTCTTTCACCAGCAATTATAGACGAACGAGAGAAGCAAAGACATATATTCTCCAGCTTCCCCTCTGACAGCACCAGAACAACTGAACAATATTTCCATTTCTGCCATGGCCAGGAATCTGTACAAACGAATGCTGTACCTTTTTAAATATGGGATCGTTAATGTCAGCCTGAACTTTTTAATGCGTACACAGTGAAAAACACTGCATCTCTAGATTATTATATAAACCTTGAGCGCAGTGGGAATATGCTGTTATGGCAAGCAAGTGTCATTATGTTTCAGTAGACTATTGCATTGTTAATTAAGTGTCAGGGAAGATACAAACCACAATATGCACTTTTGAACATGGTGTATCTGCTTTGTATTTCGTGGTGATGGCATACATTAAATGTCAGTGAACTCATGCGGCCCCTCGTACCCGATGGCTGTTTCCAGCCGCCTCCTTCAAATGATCCCGCTGTGTACGTGCCAGTCATGTACACAGTGTGTGATCCGCAGTTAATCATCACCAACATCGCCAAACTGGTGTCCTGCTGCACTGAGATGGAAAACCTGTCATGTTTGATATTAAGATAAGTGATCGTAAAGATCCCAAAGTATCACAAATCCCATCTTGCCCCTTGAATGAATCTCTAATCTGTCCAAAACGTATCTTCTCTAAAGGGAACGAGGCTTACTTCTTTTTTCAAGACGGGACCCGGCGTCCTTCCACAAAAACGCTTTATCACGAAGGCTCTTCTGATGCAGCGCTGCTCTGTCTGGCCTGTAACCTTTCATTGGTCACACACCATTAACCTTCGCTCAGCGTTTTCCGCTTGCATTGTTTTATCAGCAATGGCACAGACATGAGCCTTGTGAATTACAATTTTAACTGAAATATAGACGCTGACATTGTAGATTATAGCGTAGCTTATAGATTTGCACGGAGAAATGCACACAGTGATGAGGTTTCACCAGTGGTATAATAACTTTAAATATCTCCCTCCATGCATATTCTACCACAGTTCAATTTCATCCTCGGGTTTAGTGTGTGGATCGTGCTCTTCATCCGCTTGACAACCCTGCTGCCTCCTCGTTACATTCAGCAAATAGAAATACCGGCTTAGATCTGAGGAACCGGCCTCATTAGCATGGCAGCTTTGTCTGAATATATGACCAGAAAAAATCAGTTCCCCCATGTGCCTACACACACACACACACACTTTCACAAAAGATCTGATTGTGCACACACATACTAGACCACAAAGATGTATTTGGTCATTCGTCATCGAGACGACACTCTTTTACATTTTTATGTAAATTATTATTATTTTTATTTCTATTTCTTGACGTCGTCGCTCTGCATTTTGATGAGATGATGACAGCGTTGAAATGTCTCAGTTTGAACTGCTAATCTAAGTGTCAGCCACTGATGAGGGTTTCTTTTCTCAGGTTGGCCCAGATGGAGCGCTCCAACGGCTCTCTGCCCACAGACAGCAGCTCGGCCACAGGGAGCATGTAAGCCACCGCTGGTCATTTCTCCATGTTGTATTTGTTTCTACGTTTCCTTCAGTTATTGTTTCACAGATTTCCTTCTGAATGCTGCTCACGTTCATACATTTTCGTTATGTTCATATACACAGTACATATGCACCTTATCAGAAAATCTTCCTCCCAGGTGATTAACGCTTTCTAGCCATCAACAAAATCAAGTAAAATGTTGTTTTCATTACAACTGTAAGACATCTTCCTGTGCACTGTTTACCCATCAGAGCAGCCCAAAATCTTGCCTTCCCCACTGTCGGTGTATTAAAACCAGCCAAAGAAATAACATGGGGTCTTCTCGCATTGCTGAAAAATAATCAAGAGAGAGTGGGTTGAGAAATGAGGATACTTTTGAGAAAGCAAAAGAAATGTGGATTGAGGGGAAAAAGACAATGGGATGTGGTTGAATTCAGCGGGGAAGGACAGGGCTTCAGTAGAAATGTAATGGATTAGAGTGCCGACAATGAGAAGTGAGAGTGATTGGTTTCAGGGTCTCTGATAACGATCAGTTATCTTTGATCAGAGGAGATGAGGACATGGCAAAGAAGAAATCACAAAAAAAGGGGGGGAAAGCTGATGAGGTGCACGAGGTCTGAAGTTTCTGGTGTGTGTGTGTGTGTGTGTGTGTGTGTGTGTGTGTGTGTGTGTGTGTGTGTGTGTGTGTGAGAGAGAGAGAGAGAGAGAGAGAGAGAGAGAGAGAGAGAGAGAGAGAGAGAGAGAGAGAGAGAGAGAGAGAGAGAGAGAGAGAGAGAGAGAGAGAGAGAGAGAGAGAGAGAGAGAGAGTGTGTGTGAGAGAGTGTGAAGACATGTGTATGTCTTCTGCAAGCCATTCGAGTTGAAGGGCATATTTTTCCCTTTTCCTAAGTGAGATCAAAATCGGGGGAATGAGCTGTTTGAGGTTCAAACGCCCTTTGAGCTCATGGTCACACTTGTTCAAACTAAAACACACACACATGGGCACACACGTTTCGCTCTCTTCGTTCTGATAGGCTGCTTTGATAGGACACTTGTAGATCACAAGATTTCCCCGATCATTGATCATTATCGCGCTTCTGGAAATGAGCTGTGTGTGTGAAATGAATTTGTGCATGAAGATGTAACGGATACGAAGAGGGTGCAGACGATTTTATTTGGTCTCTCAAGAATTCCGAGTAGCACAAAGCCCAAAATGTCTTTTTTACACAAACGTGTTTTCAAGAGTGTTGTAAAGTCTGCACCTGGAGAGAGAAGCGATTCCCCGTATGGCATATAGAGGAAAGGGAAAAACAAGTTTTGGGATTTTCAAATAGAACGTTTCTAAAAAAAGGAGTGTTACACACGGGAGGACGGTTAAAACCTTTGAGAATCTTGAGTGAAGATGAAATGAAGCATCAACAAGCTTCCGTCTGTCGTTCCCTGCTGATGTGCCTGCATCATGTGGAGCACTGCTCTCATGCTCTACCTTCCTCCAACCTTGCCGTTTTAGAAACACAAGTGTTCGATTGAAGACCCCCCCAAAAAGCGCTCTTTGCTTTTCAACTGATCAATACGACGACAGAGGAAGGAAAAGACACGATGTGTTGGCGAGCGCGAGAAGGTGGATTTATTTTTCCTCTCCGAGCTTTCGTGATGCGGGACAAACGCATTATCCCCACTCCTCTTTGCTCTTTTGTGCTTTGTACTCTTATTTAAGAGAAGAAGCCATTATCTTTGCCAGCTCTGAAACCACACTGTGTAGACAGACCGCTAATGATGTGAGGGAGATGATGGTTTGATGAAGGCTAATGGCTTTAACAGCAGAGGGGAGAAACACCCACCAGGGCACATTTAGAACATAATCATAGTTCTTCTGCGTTCGCTCACTTTCACGTCAGTGTCTTTTCTGCGAGATTTGCATTCGGATTTACTGCAAAACAGCAGCCACAATGTAACTGTTGAAGATAAAAAAAAGTGCGCAATGCACCAAGAAAAGGGATTTTAAATGCCAATCAGTAAAAATACCAGAACTAGTGCGTTTCTCCAGCACACATCTTTGTCAAGAATGGTTTTATACTTATCAGCATGCAGTGCAGTATCGCACCCGTGTGCATCACATAAAAAAAAAAAAAAACTTTTTTTTGATGTGATGCAAACCCACATTTGGTTATCATCATACATGAAATGTATAACAATGCTCTCAATAAAAAGCACTTGGAGTCTAGGACACGATATACACTTTTATTTATTGCAACTTTTTGAACAGTGCCACTAATTAGGCAACAAACAAATAAACAAAAGAATTACATTCAATTAGTCTGCTGTTATTATTTGTTGGTTGTGTCCAGGATAATTAACATCTTGGAATGGAGTCCTGTACTTAATTTTAACAGAGACCTAAATAATGTTGAGATCTTCGGAATGACAATTAGTACTAAAAATCATCATTATAGCGCGCTTCACTTTCAATGAATAATTAAAAAAAGGGCTAATTTACATTCAAGCTCTTTGCAAGTCTGCTGTGTTATAAATTTGCTCACTAAAATGTTACTGTGCTGCAATAAAGTGTCATTCACAGTCGTCGTGAATGAAGGATGAGCTGTCTTTATTGAAAAAGGCCAGAATCCGACTGTAGCTCTGTTTTTATACAGCAACGTGTCCATCGAACGCTACTTTTAAGGAAAAAAGGTAACTCGTAAAAATAGCATTATTGTGCTTTATAGATACCACTAAAGTAAAACAGCCCACTCAGCCCAGTCTCTTCTCAAAAGAGGAGGCTTTACATTGTGTTGTCAGACTCCTCAGCCATGAGTCCTTCCTCTTCCTTCTAAAGGCCTTTGGTTTGGAGTGGTTGATTGTCTTCCCTCTCTTTTTCTAAGATGTATTCTTTTCCGCCTACAGCTGATTTCACCCAATGGCTCTTTGTCTAGTGCACGGCTCCATCTGGTTGTTTGTGTGGAGGACAGACGCACGCACAGAAATGATCTCGGTGCTGGTAGAAGGTTCCTTCTTGGCAGTGTTTGCGCTTATGAAAACATGCATAGTGGAACATGGATGACTGCATTTGCCAATTACATGCATGTTTGGCTTTTGGCTTGTATTTCCTGATCGCTCATAGCCTGCAAACACTGATTTGGACTCGCTGCCAGCTGTGCAGTGATATCAATAATTAGTGTGCGTGTGTGTATGTGAGAAAGCTCTAGAGATAAAGTGTGTGTGTGTGTGTGTGTGTGTGTGTGTGTGTGTGTGTGTGTGTGTGTGTGTGTGTGTGTGTGTGCGTGCGAGCGTTAGTGGTTTCAGTGCTTGTATAATTTTTGTCCTGTATTGCTTTTATCTAAAAGAGAATCCTTAATTAGTTATGTTGCCCATTTTCTCTGACCTCCAGCCAAAGCACAATGTTGTCATCGATGCCTCGGGACGTCACAGAGGAACTATAGACTCCCCACTTTGCTTTTTTTTTTCTCCGCTCAGCTTTTTTGTTTGGTTATCTCTCGCTTTCCAGTCTTTCCCCCAGTGTTGTCCCTTTTTTTTTTTTGTCTTTTGATATTTTGCCCTTTTATTTCTGTACCTCTCCCTTTAATTTCTCCAGCACTATTCTTTTGAAACCTCCTTTCATCATACCCCCCCCCCCCCCCCCCCGCCCCCCGCCCCCACTTTCTTTTTCTTTCGTCCCTGCCTTTCATCATTGTAGTTGTGGTCTACTCATGTTTTACCTTTGGGTCCAGGAAACCTTCAGATTGAACACTAAGCACATAGGTAAACATTGAAAGACCTTTTTTTTTCAACATAAATAAAACACCTGGACTTTACAGTGATCAGGGAGGGAGATTTAAACATCTCACCAGAGGGGAGAACTGAAAGACTTGTCTCTATCTCTCATAATTTCTCTCTGAGCTCAGTCTTGGCAGTTGATTGTGCTATTCAGCTTGAGAGGAGCCGCTCGCTTTGTGATATTTCAGCAAGGCATCAGGCCCGGATGCTATTGTTTTTGTATAGATAAGACTGGTAAAGTACCCTAAGCCAAGCTCACCAAGCACCACACTCATATTCACAAGACACAATGTATCTAATATCCTCTGAATTCATCACCATTATTCTGTCCTTTCACCGCACTTCCTCTTTCTTCCAGTATTCCAGAGCAGGTGGTTTGTGAGCCAGCTCTGCTTCCCGTAGTGCCCATCTCCGCATGTAATGATCCCCTTCCTGTGATCCTCTGGGGCTCCCGCTGCCAGCCATAATGTCCTGCTGCAGCTTCCTGTTGCCAGGGACCTGACTAATTGGCCACTCAGTTTGAGCCAGCAGACAATAATGCCACCATTGGTCAAGTTTCTCTACTAAGAACGAGGCCTTTCTTCATCATCCCTGTCTCCCTTGTTCCAGCGTACCCATATTTCAAGTGTGTGTGTTGGTTTATTGCTGCATATTGCTGCAGAGTGAAATTTGACATTCTGTCAGCTTTCTCTATGTCATTTATCAGCAACCCAGCAGTGTCACAGCATGGCTTCACTCTCCCCGATAGTGAAATTAATGAATAACTACGTATATACTGTATGTGCATGCATACTATAAAAGTTAGATGTGTAATAAAAAGACTGCATAGGAAAAAGCTGTATTAAAAAGAAGGCAAGGAAGACCTACTGGTTACACGAGATAAAGAAGCAGTGGAATACAAATGTATTTTCTTTAATTGAGTGTTTGAGTTCCCTGTATGAATAGTTTAATTCATGTCTCTTTCATCATTTTAAACTCATAAACTATATGAAAAGGCTGAACTTGACACAAATCCTGTTCCGAAAAGAAAAGAACTCTCTAAACGTATGCTTCAAATCACTCGGGGGAGCTTAGGCTGGTTGATGGAAGGCGACTGGCTCTGCATATTGTTCCTTTTATGTGAAAAGAGGTGAAAGCCTCATTCTGTGTACCTTTCATATCTGTCCGAAATAGTATAATTACTGTCATCTCTGAGAAAGACAAGGCATCTTATATTCGTAAACTCTGGTATACACGCGGTGATAATAGCGCTCTGAATATTTTCTGAATACTCATTGATTGTCTCCTTTGGTGAAATTGAAGGGTGTCTTGTGTGAAAACTGGAGACATTTCAGTTTGCCAGCTTGCTCTCCGGAGCGTATTTGATTAACTTACTCATTATAGCCAGGGATTATGCACTCACTTATGGTCTGGCCTCGATAAGAGTCTGTGAACCAAGTTTATAGCGAGCCACTGCTTATTCTAAAAGGTGCCAAGAGTTCCTGCCTGGATGTCACTGATTGAGGTGTGACTTAAAGTACAGCACAGTTTTCAGCTCATAGAGGTCAACGCAGTGTTCTGTCATTGAAGCAGCAATAGCAAACCTATTGGTTTTAGTATCCTTGTGCTCCAAGTTAACTGCTATGATCTGGAAAGGCAGCGCAACATTGCTAAAAAGAAGTGCACCGGAGGAGGAAACGGCAAGCAGTCAGGTGATCTGACTCAAGGATAGGCAAACAGTAAACATTTTACCCAAACTGTTTGCTGAAACTGTCCTCCACGATTTACGACTTTTACCGTAGTTACTGTAGTTGTGCACGCACACAGTTTTCTGTGCAATGATGGAGCAGTAATTGGCATTTCAGGTCATTGGTCATCATTGGTTTCTGTCATTGTTGGATTTGGTCACAGCCATCTTATGCTATAGTGAGTAACATGTTGTCATAACCAACAGAAACAATGGCCAAAGCTGCAGAAATATCTCAAGTTGTAGTACTTTATTTTCTATCTATAGTATAAATCATACATTAATTTTAATATTACATAACCGCAGGATGTTAGCGTCATAGACTGACAGCCTCAGCACTGCTGGATATTTAGAGATGCTGGAACCGTGAATAAAAATGGTCAAATAGAGTCGGCAGTAGACAGAAAGCCACATGGTGCCACATGGTGTTACCATGCGTCGCAACTTTCTCAGCCAAACACCATTTCGAGCTGTCAAACTGGCTATGGAAATTAAAGTCACTCTAGCAATTGAAAGGATTAGTAAATAATAGTCTGCCATCTTTTTTTGTTATTGTCAGGTTTTAGTCTTCAAGGCTCGGGTTATGTTTCAGGATGAAGGTGACAGCTGGGCTTTGGCAAGGCCTGCCAGCCCCTTTCAGGTCACCAAGATAGCACATAAAGAGATTGACACGTACACACACACACGCATACCAATACACAACGGCAGCTATTTCTCCTTCTCTCCCTCCATATCTTTCCATCTGTCTGCCAGGCTTATTCTCTTCTCTGCTCCCTCCATCTCCACACAGCCCTCCCTTATTCCAGTTATCAGATAGTAGAGGCCGACACATCTGTCTTCCGCCGTGGATCGTATCGTGTCCAGCGTAGCAGACCCACAAAAAGCTGAAGCTCTTGCATATCATGGCAGCTAGCGAAATCTTTGTTTAGATTAGGTTCTTTTGAAGCCGTCGTCTCTTATTTGTATCGACAGTCGGATTACTTTTTTCTCTTGAAAAAAGATCATTAAACACTGTCGACTAAAGGTAATTTTTCCCCACCGATTTTCCCCAGCTGTAATCAGTAATATTAATTAATTATAGATTTCAGTTTACTGTTATAAATAGGCAGAAACTAGAAACACACAGACATTTAATCCATATAATTATGGACTGTAAATAATCCGAATGAAGTTTATCTTCTTAAAAAAAAATAGATTAGAATGCTAAGTAAATAGATTTGTATTGATCTGCTTGTTTTTTTTACCGTAGATTATTTGTAGCTCCTTACTAAACCTAATTAGCCGAAACCGGTATGAAGTGAAGGCTTTACAAATGTTCTTTCTGTTATGCAGTTTGTAGCGCATTACTGTGCTACTGTTTCTAAGCATCCATTCCTATTAATATCCAAACATAATGATTTGCAATAAGAATTTCATCATAATTCTTTTATAGTGCAAAACATTTTCTTTTTTTTTTCCAGTTGCACATCGTTGCCCTCCTCCCACTGAACAGGAGGTGAATTGAGCTGAGTAACAGCGACAAGTTGTCATGGCTCCTCGCTCATCACATAACTCTCATAACTCACCTCCTACAGGGACGACGAGCATGCCCTGATCCTGCAGTACTGTCAGACGCTGGGAGGGGAGGTCTCCCCCTGCAGTCAGCCCCAGAGTCCTGCCCAGATCCTGCAGGCCGTGGAGAGGGAGGAGCGAGGCGAGCTGGAGCGGATCATAGCCCGTCTGGAGGAGGAGCAGAGGTAAGGCAATAGAAACAAGAATTCAGTGACAAAAGAGGTCGTTTAAGACCCAAAATATAGGGGAAATAGCAATCCGAAGTTATTAATGTCAAAAGGATTGAAATGTCTGTTTTATGGAATCTTTGTCTTTGTTCACTCACAGCTTCTTGGTGTCATTTGAGTCCATGTGCTCGTCATTACGCTCCAGTGCACAATACATAAACGTCCAGGCACTTCCCGTACCCCCAGTGTGTCTCACACGCCAAGTCCCTCCCCGCTTTGATTAGTAAATGGGGGATGGCTCGGAGACTGGAGACAGAGTCACTCTGCGATCTATTGTTGCAGTGGTACTTTTTTGCACAGCCAGTGGCTCGACTGGAGTGATTTAACACTGATTACTCGCATACACAGGCACTCCGGGAGAGTGAGGAGGAGGGAGAGAGCTTTACTGCCGGGCTCATGAATGCCAACTTAAGTAAAGCACAGCAGCTTATGGTTCTGCATTGAGAGAGAGCGTGAGAGGGCGTGAGGCGGGACACAAGTGAGAGATTTGGTGGGGGGGGTCCTTTATGTTTGTCTATCTAATAGTGTTTCACTGAGACAGCAGAAAGCAGAGGTAAACATGCAACATACAGGCTAGTATTTTCAGCATGACAAAAAGGCGCAGCATTATATGTAAATCATAGGAAAGATGTGTAATAATAACATGAAAGGCCCGCTCTCAGGAACGTAAGTCCTCTGATCTATTTATACAAGGCTCCCAGGAATACAGCACAAGTCTTACTACTAAACAAGCTTGTACAATATTAGAGGATGGGACCTTGAAACGCATAATGAAATAATATAGAAAATAAAAATGTACGCGTTACTGCATATACTGTGCATGCACATAGGAATTCTTGTTTATTTATACTTTATATTGTACATTTATTCAAATACATACAGTTGAGTGACAGAAGCATTAGCATGAACATACTGTAAAGTAGACGCATACATCTACATACGGACACTTATGTTCATCAAGTAAATCGCTGAAACATGTATACATATACAGACTCAACTTTGCACTGGAGGAAAGCAATGTCCTTCCCCTTTGCACTGTATTTTTATACAGTACTATTATAATGTTTTTTTAGGACCACAATGGAAATAAGCTCTTGGACTTTATTGAATTTTATCCTTTTGGCAAATATTGTGCAAAGATATGATGCCTCCTGGTGAGGAGGTGTGCGTATGATTTATTTATATATGTCATATATTTTTTATATATTGTCAAATAAAAAGAAGAGGTTTTGGGCCTCTGCTAGTCAACAGAAGATGAATAATTTCCATTCTTCCAAAGGTTTTCCAAAGTCAAATTTAGAATGCGGGACTTTTACTTGTAATGCTGTATTTTTGCCTTGTTGCATTGCTACTTTTCCCTACAGTGGGTAGATAATCTGAATACTTCTTTGACCTTTGGGTGTGACAGATTTGAGTCGTGTTTCCAACCCTCCTTTCCCAGGAGCCTGCAGAAAGAGTATGAGCAGCTAAAGGAGCAGCACGGCCAGCGAGGGGCCCCTGCTGGAAGCCCCTGGGAATCGGAGGGTTCTTTTGCCCATCCTGATGAGGCTGATCTTCTGGCAGAGGCCAAGCTGCTACGACAACACAAGGGCCGGCTGGAGGGCCGCATGCACATCCTGGAGGAACACAACAAACAGCTGGAGTCGCAGCTCCACCGCCTTCGACAGCTACTGCACCAGGTGACAGAACACTTACACAGATCTGTTGGGCAGTTTTCTCCCAAGAAGCCACGGGTTTATGGCTGAGAGCAGACAGAGGTAGATAGTTATAGACTCATACATCACAAAGATAGGGAGTCCTCAGGTTAGGGTTATTTCTTGCCGTTGTGGACTTTTCCATGACAACTGCAAAGACTTTGAAATGGATTTGAACTGCAGCTGTGAAGGAGGCCATTTGCAGAAAAAATTTTTTTGTTTTTTTGGTGCTTAGCAGACAGAAAACAACTTAAATGTTGTAAACTGATAACTAATGGACAGGGACTTCAAACCTGAAGTAGCTTAATCACAATTACGTGATATAAAAGCGAGCTAGTTGCATTTGTCAGCTCTAAGTATGCTTTCAGTATGTGACATTTGAAAGTACTGCAAGACAACTAACATTTTTCCCCTAATAGTAATAGTTTCTAGCTGGGGATTTAGTCCTAATGTTGCTGATTAAATTAAATCATTCTATGTTTTCCTGATGAAGTTGTGTTTTCCTTAATTTCATTAGGCCAATTGTTGGGGAGCAGTAATCACAATTCACAGACTCACTCACACACACCAGCTTCTAGTGCCACTCATGAAAAACCCATTTAAAAAGTGGAACGCTGATACAAAATGCCTTTAGTGAATTAAAGGATTCTTTCAGAGTCATTTGAATAAATCATCAACATAAATATGAACTTCAGTAGCCCCCACATAGATGTCCACACATATTTGTATGTAAACGTGCTAACCCATTCAATTTTTAGTTCTAGTTTTTGTGCCTGTGAATACGGAAACCCGTTCATCAATGCTCAGATTAGATCCTAATCGTATCATTTCCATTCCACCCAGGAGTCCAGCATTTGTCTATAGTCCTTCTACCAATAAATTCCAGATTTGTTTATGCCCGGCCTAATTGCTCACAGAGGTTGGATTGTTTGTGCAAAGTGAGAAATGCACAATCCTCAAGCCAAACAAACAAATCAGATTGAACAATATTGGCTCTCTGGTAGCTGTGGAGCTGTGGAGGCACAGTAATAACTCACAACAAATATGGCCCGAGGAAGGCAGCTGACGTGACTCGGCAGATTTTTAATGAATGAAGATTAACAGTTTGACAGAAATAAGATGCACCCATCCTTCACCATATTGGAGATTACCCTCCATTTTAAACTTTAGATGTGTGGTAGAAATACTCCTTCATTAAAAGTGTAAAGTCTTGAAAAGCAAAAGTACTCATTAAGCAGTATAATGGCCCCTGTCAGTATAAGATTATCATGTATTGTATCATTGGATTATAATTGCTGAGAGATTGAAGGAGCAATACACGACTAGCACCGCTAGCTCAGGCGTCCCCATGTTGAGAGGCGATCGAAATGCTCCCAATCTCGTACTAAGCACTTTTAACACTTGAAATTTTTAAACTAAAAAGTAACTGGTGCCTATAAGAGTCAAATACATTTAGTGGAGTAAATTGACATAGATTAGCAATGTTCAAATTGAGTGTAAGTACTTTAAACTGCACTGAAGTACAATTCCTACTTAGTCCTTATGGAGTTGTGTGCAGTTAACAGTCACATTCTGTCCATCCGGTACCGTTTAAAAAAAGAAAAGAAAATTCCTTTACCAATGTCATCACCTCCTGTGTGTTTATTGTATTCACAGAGTAAAGTGATTCTGATGCTGATTGCAATTTGAAAAATGCAAACATTAATGGCAGAGACAACTACCTGCAAACACCCCCACACTAAATAAGAACGTCTGTTTTCTGACATTTAAGTCCCAGGAGTCCTGATGATATGTCAACATGTCTTTCCATCAACCCCAGCATTACTGCCAAGCCGCAGAATAATGAACCCAGCCAGCTTGATGGCACGCACTAAATTCCCACTCCTGAAGGCTGACCAAAGCCCTGACCTTAGCTATTCTCAGACGAGCCTCAAGACGGTGGCTGCGCTCGAGAGACGTTTCCAACATGTTAGCCTTTACTGGCGCCAGGGGCACCAGGAGATGAAGGAGGAGGAGGAAGAGGAGAAGAAGAGGAGGGGTGACGAGGGAGGGGAGGGGAGGCAACATTGATTTGCAGTTGAAAAGCTGAAGGGAGTGTGGGAGTCTGCCTTAAATGTCACCAGACATCAAGCTTTCTCTTCTGTGCGTCAAAGCAACGGCGCGTGTACGCACCGATTGATCAACTGTCCACAGTACTTCGGTGACACAATCCTAATATCTAATTGATAGATCGAGATACCGTTTTCTAATGTTTTTCAGAGTAGCTGGGCTCTTTTACTGTCATTGTGATATATTTTCATTGGTTTGACAAATTGCTTCCATCAGACTTTTACCCTCACCCATGACTTGAAGCTTAATTTGTGTCGTCAAGAATGAAAATCCTCAGTGTATCTCCGTGTGCAGGCCTAAATTCTGCCCTTTGGCTGAAGTGGTCTTTTCATTGATACTCGGGGCATCTTGAGGCACAGCAGGGATTCCATAGTGAATAGTAATAGAAACCAATAGAACGGTGAAGAAATCTGTCACAGACGAGGCCCTGACCAAAATCAATCTAGTTTCATCTGTATTTACTGTCTGTCACATCAGCCTCTGTCGAGATGGATTTCCAAATGTGTTCGACGGGAAACCTGTGGATGTGCGAGACACGTCTTCTCCCTCAGTGAGGAAGCTTATATTATTGCTATAGATGAGGACACGGCATGTATGGATATGGACAGAGGAATATCTTTTTGATCTTGTGGCTGGGTGGTCATGACTTCAATTTAAATCGTCAATGTTAGCAGTCTAGGACCCTCTATTGTTGCACTCAAATAGCAAATAGCTCAAAGAATTCTATTCAAATGTCCTTTAGGGTCCTATGATGTGATTGATACTGTAGCATACTGAAGTAGTCGGGGAAATGTCAGAGACATGTTTACGAGACATGTTTTTGTGCACGCAACAACAGCCTCATTGTGCCGCCCTCTGGTATTCCCCTGTCTCCGCCTGGCGCTGTGAAGCACAGCTAATTTTTGAAGTTGTCAAGCGGAATAATTACGTTATAATAATGGAGTTTTCTTTTTCTGCCGTCTTTCCTGCTGTCTCTCTCAGCCGGAGATGGACTCGAGGGTAAATGGAGTGTCCTCTCCGACTGTGCAAGATGGACGGCCACTTACTGAGAACTCAGGTGAGACACTCGAGCTCAAAAGAGACTTGTATACTCCGACACAAACACACTCCCATTGATCTTGATATATGGAGATATGGAGGTCAATAACAGGATGTAGCGGCAGCAGCTTTTAGCAGGTACACTGAACGCTCCTACGCTGTTTCTCCGCAAATGGAAATGTGTTGCTCAGTATGTCATGGAACCAGAGTGTCTGTGGTAACTGAACCCAATGTGTGTGTGTGTGTGTGTGTGTGTGTGTTCAGATGAGTTGCTGGATTCCCACCACAGCAGCTCTGACCTGGCAGATGTAATGGAGCAGATTAACAACTCCTTCCCTGCATGCAGTCGTAAGTTTCCTCCTTCTCCTCCTCTCCCCCGCCGTGCCTTCTCAGCCTCTGTAGGCAGATTTGTGTTTCGCCACAAGGACGCTGGTCAGCAGAAAAGTAGTGCATGTCACTCTGTTTATCTGTTCCTACTTCGTATCCTGCAGGGAAAAATAATGTGTGGCGAAAACTGTTTTTCGCCATCGCAATTACCTAAACTCCAACATAACACCTTGAAATCACTTGTTTATCTTTACCAACAGTCCAAAACCCAAAGATATTCAGTTAACTGTTGTATATGACAAAATAAAGCAGCACATCCTCATTCAGAAGCTGGAAGTAAAGAAAGTTTTGCATTTTTGTTTGAAACAAAACTGAGATGATTGATCAGTGATCAAAATAGTTGCTAACCCTCATTTTAGAGCTTGGCAATATGGAGAAAAGCAAATATCAAGATATTATTGACCAAATACCTCAATATTGATATTGTAGAGTTGACTATTGGTGCTTTTTGAGTAACGTAAATACATCTAGACATGGCATGCCTTTACGGTAATGTAGCCAACAAACCAGGATAAGACGACACTTATGCCATATTATCAAATCCAAAATCTAAATCGATATCTAGTCTCATATCCTGATATGCATATATTATCGTTCTATTGACCAGCCCTACCTGATTTAATGGACTAAACATTTAATCTAAAAAAAAGTGTCCGTTTTAGTCTTCAATCTTCTCTACTGTTATGTTACATTGATTATGTTCTTATTAAATCAATATTCAATTGGAATCTGTCGATATGTTTGTTATAAGACACATCTCATACATTTGTAAATCTATGACTTGAAAATCTAAATCCCCAATTCATACAGTAGTTTATTTTGTTGATCCACGTTAGTACTTCTTACAGCTGTGACATCTCCTATGAGTTGTTGCAGCAATAAATCAAATAGAAACAGGAAATTGAGGCCGAGGAGAAACGGTGGTTCTGTCCTGAGGCAATCAATAAAATCTACAATTTCATTTTGAGTCATCGTCCACCTTCTAATTGTCTCCTTCATTTCCTCTCACTGCTTTTGCTGATTCTTTTGTCTTCTCTGTCCTCTTTCACCACCTCACGTATAGCAGCATTTTTTTTTTTACCTCATACTGTCATTGGACTTTGTTGAAGGTGTGTGTGTGTGTGTGTGTGTGTGTGTGTGTGTGTGTGTGTGTGTGTGTGTGTGTGTGTGTGTGTGTGTGTGTGTGTGTGTGTGTGTGTGTGTGTGTGTGTGTGTGTGTGTGTGTGTGTGTGTGTGTGCTGCGGGTTGTAAATAGTAGCAGCTGGAGCACCTGTGCTCTTATTTCTAGTCATGAATATACAAAAGGTCTTGTGCTGTATTTCATTGAAGTGCGGTATATAGAGTGTGCTTTTCCTATAACTAGTATCAAGGTTTCTGCGGTGCATGCTGGTTCCTCTGCATTGTGACTTGTTTTGATTCTGATGAAGTGCTTTCTCAAACACATAGATTTTAAATACAGCCTCAAGGTTGGTCGTTGGTCATCATTTCAATTTGGTATTCGATATGATCGGGGAAAACCTTTGACCCTCATTACTCTTTATAGCAGGATTTGAAGGAATATCCACCTCTGGGAATGTTCGTCAAATAGAGAAATAAGCGAAAAAGGTTTGAACAGCGAGTTAGAGCTCACTGACTTTAAATTGCATTCAAATTTTAGAATCAACGCTCCTATGAGGGCTGTAGTTAAAAAAAAATCCATTCTAATCTGGCAGAGTAGACACCTGTATTCTAAGCATTTGGTTGCTGAACAGCTCCGAGGCAGTAATTTAAACACAGATGAACTGGGGGAATTCAAGTGTTAAACCGCTCTCTTTGCTTTGTCTTCCCACAGCTTCGAGCCTCTCCTCAAGACCACAGGTAAGACGAGGTTCTTCCTCAATACTTCTCTAAATCAGTCTGCATTTGCAGCTTTCATGGAAGATACTTTCTGCTTTTCTGTGTGTGTTTTTACGGGTTTGAGTAATTGGCAAAGGTGAGAGAACTCTGAGCAGGGCTACATTTTAGAGGTTATTACAGCTGCTGTCACAAAAGCAGTCCCCCCCTTCCATGTAGCCTTCACCTGCCTCAGCCATCCACATTCGGTGGCCTGTGAGAAAGAAACAACTAATGGATCTCTCTGGAGTGCCATTAGCTGCTCCTCTCATTCCCCCAGTCGGAGACCAAGGTGCATTTTGGGACGGAGGTGTTGTGAAAGCTCTTGCCACTCACCCCTTCACGCTGCAATTTTTTTACCCGCTCTGGTGCTTCTCCCCTCCCACCATTCTTTACTTTCTCTGACTGTATTTTTTTGCTCAGCTTGTTACTTCACACACAGCTAATACCTTTCAATGTCCTTATTTGCCATTGATCTGTTAGTGGCTGTAGACAGACAACAGACACGTACTTTCCCTTTTATTTCTACTTCCTCTTTGTTAACCATTACTCTTCAACTTAGGGTTTTCAGCATTTTACACCTCTAAATTGAAGTTTAAGACTCTTGTAAAGCCCACAATACACACTTTGTACTCGGTACACTTAGGAGATGAAGTGAACCAAACTTCTTACATCTCCTCGGTCTCTTACTGGTATTTAGATGAATCATCCTTTCACTTTTTCCTTTTTTTCCATTGTCCTTGGCAAACACTGTGCAATACACTTTCTATTGGTTTTCACACAAAGGCATGGGTGAATAGGTTTGAGTGCCTAATTCCACTTCTGAGAAGACAGCTATGTTTTGTGAAATCTCCCCCGCCCACCTCCTCCCTTTCCTCCACACCGAGCTCCTAATGGACTGTAACTTGAGGGACTGCCGTCCATTTACCAGCTTTCAAATCCGATTACTTTGTTCGGACATCTGATATTTCCACACCGAGATGTCTTGATCAGAAACAATGAGGCGGGTTTACCTGCTTCACTTGGGCTATGAATAAAAAAAAAGACAGGAGTACTAACGAACCCTACAGGCGTGCACCTAAAGATCTCACTTTTGTTGTCTGATCCGACTTGAGGATTCCATGTTTGTGTTCTCTGTTTTGCAGGTATTGTGAGCACAGTCGCCACAGAGGATGCCATGTGATTGTGCGTGCACAAATGTGAGTGCGCGTGTGCACAGTAAGTGTTGGAGGAGACAGAACCATTCCCAAACAAACAATCCCCCCCCCCCCACCCGATCCCAAAGACGCACAGGACCAGACAACTTAACTACTTTTACCACCTTGTCTTGTACTATGCAAACTGTACATTTTATGAACTGTAGATTGTACCTGAACTTGGTTCAACATTTGTCAGTGATTTGTTTAGATATGCAGATGAGTATATGGACACGGGGCTTTGTATAGTAAAAAATATGCTTTTTTGTTTTGTTTTTCCAGAGGGTTGTTTGAGAATTGTATTTCATTTTGTTAAGTTCTGCCCTCACTGGGGATCAAACTGTTACATATGTTGTCATTCCACTGCTTCATCACTTGCAATTTTTTTGTCAAAGGAAGTAGCCACAGGTTTCCATGTTTGGGAGCACGCACAGTTCCTGAGTAATAACATCTAGTGGCCGAAAGGATTATCGTTTTGAAGACTGTCACTTTTCAAGCCTCTGTTTTGTTTTGAAAATCTATCTTGTAGCATGCTCGATGTCAAGTTCCCCTTTAAAGCATTGATATGGCGGCAGACTTTGTGTCCACTGCGATTTGTTGATATAAACTTTACCCCTTCTGTGCCTATACAGTTTGTCGTTCCACGCGTGGAAGACAGAGATAAGAGTTGATAAATGAAAGTGGGTTTGTGTATAAAGAGTGAAGTTTTGGAGAATAAAGATTTTAATCTAAAGTTGTTCTGAATTTGGGTTTGTAAGAGGCCCGCCGTCATTATGTAGAATAGCTTTTTTTTTAATTTTTTTTTTTTTAAAAGATATATGTTCAGAAATCAGAGGAAAGCCATGATTGCCTTGCTACCTCAGACTCATAGACACAGTTTTGTTTTTGTGGTTTGTAAACTTGTTTAAAACAGTTGTGATCATTTACAGAACAAGAACAACCTGGTTTAGCTTTCTAAGCTTCAGCTTACTGTATTGGTGTACACTGCAACGAGGAGATGCCAAGTAAAAAAAAAAAGAGAAAACTATTACTGTACCACAATGGGTCTGTGGCCTGATGAAGCTAGCCGTGCGTTATGACGAGTATTACTTTATCTGATGTTGGTTTTTCCACTGGCCTACTAGCACTGGTCCCTCACTGCGTTGTGTTGTTGTGCTATATGCTATCCTGTAAAACTTGTGAGACTGAACAACACTACTATAACCTCCTCTGACTGTAGACTAATGATGATGATGATGATGGTGATGATTTTAATGATTCCAATCATGATGGACAGTACCATAGCAGAACTGTGTCGCTTCTCCTGAGGTATGTAAAATAGATTGACCACACTACGTGTAATATGGCTACGTTTTATTCTAAATAAAATTTTTATAACAAGTGTGTCTCCCCTCTGTATTGCTTTATTTAATGTAACTGTTCGGCCTGCAATAGTAGATTGAGGCTGTAAATATTCAAGGTAAGTATAGATGAATTCCTTAACTTTCATAAACACTGATCAGAAATTCAATTCCACTACTTGAAGTGTTTTCATATGCAGGACTTGCCTTGACTTTAAAACCATCTATTGAGGAATTCGGGCCTCATTACTGCCAACTCTTCAGTATCATCCAGCCAGCGCCGTAGCATTACTATTTATCAGAGGAATTGATCATGCAGTGAGAGGTTGTGTCATCATTACATGTTTGCAGTTTAACATGCTGAGCTGTTACTGAGAACTCCAAATGAATGATGAAAGGTAATTAGCCTTCACTTCCTTCAATTTTTTTTTTCTTTTCAATTGAGCAGCATTACTCTCTTGTGGCTGCATGCATTGATTATCCTTGAAGGTTGCGCAATGTTGGATTAAAGACATTTAGCTTGGTTTACCTTGGCCGTGCTGTCACTTGTTGCTGGTTATGGATCACATCTGACTGTACAAGTCATTTGAAGGTATAAAATCAGCTCATTTTAGCAATCTGTCAGACTTCAATATGTCCAGACAGGAAATTGCCTGCACTCTGGCTGCAGTTATTGGACCACAAATGAGTTGTTTCCTTCCTTTAACTGCATAGGCACGTCCTAGTAGTATAACCATGTCCTCTCCACTACAATACTGAGGAAAAATTGATGACTAACGAATCAATCCCTTGATTGTGTCCATATATTATTTTTTGTTGTGCCACCTGTGCAAATTCAACACAAATAAAAGTTAACTTTTCCATGCCAGGTTTTTTGTTAATATCACTCCCTCTCATCTGCGGTCCAGCCATAACACACTTCAATAATGCAAAGTGGAAGTGCACCCTAATTGGATCGGACTCATATCCTCCTCTGGGCTCCCTGAGGTGCCTTAATCAGGCTGCCACTTTCATTTCTGTAATGCTCTGCAGGAATCAGCTTTGTTTGTGAAGGCAAAGAAGTTTCAGTAACAAACTAGCTACACAAGAGAGAGGTGGTACTTATTGCTCACTGGATCCCACGATAGAAAGAAGTGCACTGGTATTGTTATTAATATGAATGTGACACTAAGTATGTGAAGGAGGATTTGGTTTAATTACTGTAACAATCTAATGTGCTCATATGAAACTTAGTCAATACAAGATTGCATGATTTATCAGCCATCTTTCCAAAGTATTTTAATCCTGCTCAGACAAAGCTCTCTGGGAATTAGTGCATTAAACTGTCAAGCTCCAGTGAGGTGCAGTCTGCTTGCTAGACTGAGCACAGATTAGTATTCCGCAGTTCAACAAAAACACAATTCAATTAGTGGATGTTTTAATACTAATACAATAACAATTGTGAAAGTGAAATTCCATGGCACTCCAAATGGAGATCAAAGCCCTGCTGCTGGTAGGAATTGCAAGAAGCTTGTTGACATCGAAGATACAACCAAACCAACTCTGTCAACAGCATCCTGCAAACTATGTCCTCAAACTTAATCGGCCATAGCAGACTCGTGTGGCTGTAATGCTCATTACACACAAACAAACTAAATAGACATATCTATTCATCAAAATGTTTATTTATCAAGTTAACATTTAAAAACTGTTCATGTCAACAAGGGGTACACTGTGAATCTCATGTATATTGTACAGGTGCAGTTTAATGTTGTTGCAATACAGCTTCCGGCCACTAGTGGAGGCATTGAGTCAGTGCTGCCCAATCACCAACCTGGTCGGTAATTAATCCGACACCACCTTGGATTTTATAATTGATTTACTCTACAGGAAAGTACTCTCTCAAAATTGGCTTGGATTGAATGCGGTTGTTGTTGCTGTACCCTTGACAAACATAGTTATTTTCTGCCTAACAAGTTGCTAAAGAAAGTTTCCTTCCATCAGGAGAACTGGTTCTTTTATGCATTGTTATGCTTTAGTAATTTAAATGTTTGGTTAGCTCAAATTATTAAATTACCAACCTGCAACCCTGGATCAGCCTTGAGGCACCTCGACTCTGCACCACAGCTGTACGTTTTTTT
The DNA here is from genome assembly GCF_910591455.1 of Pholis gunnellus. Lineage (NCBI taxonomy): Eukaryota > Metazoa > Chordata > Actinopteri > Perciformes > Pholidae > Pholis > Pholis gunnellus. The sequence goes on from NC_136546.1 coordinate 12,627,944, forward strand.
CCGAGGAAAGTAGAAGTCGACAGTTTTTAACAGTGATATAAATCTTGTTCAGGGGTTCCACGTGTGGTCCACTGTTTAATTTAAACGTTTATTTGTTTAGTGTTGTATTTTGTTTTAACATGCTAAAGCGAGTTTAAAGATAAACTAACTAAGGTCAGGTAAATTAAAGTCCTATTTTTTTTCCTTCAAAGGTGTGCAACAAGCCCAGAGTCTTGTGAAGCTGACAAAAATTATTTCTTTTCCAGACATGTTGATGTCGTATGCCATTATTTATGCCAATATTTTTTGTAATTGTTTTGTGTGGAACCCATTTATTTAATTTGATAGATTTATTGATTGCTGAATATTCTATTAAACTCGGTCGTGCCCAGACCATGTTTGCTAAGGCAGCTGAGAAGCTTGTATGCATGTAACCTACTGAAGAAGCCCTGTGTCTGAAATTGCTCTGCTAATTTATTTTTACTTTGTTTACTTTACTTTAAACCCAACAAGACAGCAAGACAGCAGTGGCTCTTGTTTCTCTCAACTCCACACTTCAAACAGCACAGATTTTGTTTCGAGGTGTTTAAGACCAGACCAACTACACATGCATGCACAAGTAAGTCACAATGCAAGTATCCTCTTGGGTGATAAAGGGCAAAGCTTAAAAAAAGGTTTAAGCTTTACAAAAACTTCTGATGCAGTATATATCTTCCCTATATTATACGTCTATTTTAACACCCTGAGTCGTCAATGATTTTCCCAGTTCCACAGTGGCCCCATGTGCCTCCTTCTTAGTAAAGGTGCCCTCTTTGGCAGTAAAACATGTACCCTGACATTGTCTGTGCTCCACATGCAGAGTAAATACTACACTACAGGCTCTCTCGTATCCTGAGCCTCTCACAGGATAACCCACAATATAAAATCTATTTAATTTCCTTGTCCTTTTGTCCTTAGACTCCTCTGAGCATCACCATCTGTGATCTGCTTATTCTCTTTTGTGGAGTAAAAACAGACTACGACGATTCCTCCGGGTTTTGGCCGTATGGCCTCAGCTGTCCACCGGCACCGACCATCCAACCTATTTTCTTGGATGGCACAGTGCTGGATGGTTATTTCTTTCCGCCTTCCTCAGCCCCTTTTTCCTCATTCATGCATCAACGCTGGCTGGCATGCAGATCCGTTCGACAGCTGTCCGCTTTGATCAGATGCTTGGCAGGCAGCGACAGAGCCAGTGGTGTGGCGGGTGTCTTGGCGGGTAGCTGCCCCTGGCACAAGGCGAGGGGCACAGAGGACGGGGAACAGATGTTGAGGACGGGGAGGCAAGACCTGTCCGGGATACGGGATAGAGGCTGGACTCGAGAGGAGTCAGGGAAAGAGGAAGGGAGGAGTACAAGACAAGCAACCTAGAGGGAGGGGGGGGGGGGGGGGGAGAAAAAACTGATCAGGAGATTACTAGAGGTAGTTTGTTTTCATTATTGCTTTATGTTAGCAGTTGAATCTCTGTTATGCTTACACAGTGCTCCTCTATGTAAATGTTCTAGCTCACACAAACTTGAGATAAACCCGGATCCTAATGAACCTCCCGGCTTTAACAATTCCCTTGCAGTGCTTATCTGCTGAAGTTTATCGTCCTCAGTGCACTCCAGATCTCCAGAATATGCTGCGTGTGCATGGTGAGTTAGCATTAGCACCATTTTAGCTCTCTCTTTGACAATTCATTTTAAGTATCTAACTGCACAGGACCTTCTCCTGGCAGGGCATTGACGTGGGGTTTAAATTTTGAATGCTTCAGGGAATATTCTGGGCATTTGTTCTATGTCAGCATTTTTCTTCTGTGGGCTTTAAAGAAATGAAATAGAGAGCAAAACCTGATATGCTAAGAACTTTCTTCAATCACTTTTATGTACTTCATTTAGAGCCACCCTTAATATGACACAGTGCATTCAGCTTTCATGTTCTGACCTCTACTCTCAAACAGCCCTGCTTTAACTGTAAATAGATTTTCTTCAAATTTATGTCTTTTTCATTTTTACTCGTCTCTCATTACCCAGAAATAATTGCGATAAACTGTATTGTTGTCATTTTAAGAACATTTTATTCCAGACCAATGAACTTTTAATTCTTAAGAAAATTCAGATATTTGAAATGGAATATGAAAATATCCCAAATAAATAAAACGTGAATACATTTAACCACACAACAAAAAACAATTCATAAAATTAACTCTCAAGCTCCGTCAATGAAAATGTCCGATGTGTGCACAATTCCTACGTTTTATAATGTTATGGTTTGTTCTGGCATCCTGTTGGCTAAAATCTAGACGACATTCTTATGTAAACCAACATGCATGTAAACACAACGGGCAATATCGATGTCAGCCGAAATGATAGAGGTCTTGTCCATATATCGTACAATAATACATATTATTGTCACAGGCCTAGTTATCAGTTGCTTTGCTGGCTGCCTTATTATCTTATTTAAAGGCAGTCATTTGCCCCAATCCATATGCTAACATTATTCACCCCTCTTTACACGCGTATGGCTATTACAGATACACAAACATAGAACACACACACTTGTATTGTTGCAGTACACCTATTCTACCTGCTTTTCTCTCCAAGGCAAAGATTACTGTACCAAGCTTTCTCAGACAGACTTCCCCACGTCTCTTTGTAACAGGCTCTTTCAGGATGCCTGGTCAGGGCCAAGGACTAATGAAGGGAGACAACCGAAATCGGTGCGTCTGAAATTAGAGCAGTGGGAGGTGTGCGGGGAATCAGTCAGTATCTTCCCAGTTTCATTACAGCATGGACCATTAGCTGCTGACAGGTCATTGACATTCCTGGTCACGATGTTTAGAGCCCTGCTGCCACAATGCCAGTATGAACCAATCATGCCACTTGTAAACACAGACGCTAATGAAATTTGATGGGCCTTTTCAATTGGCAGAAAGATTCATGGGAAATATGGAATGGATCTTTGTTGTGATGTGTTGCGTATAGGGAAACATAAATAACAACCCCAGTATTCACCATTCTGTGCCAAATGATTGCAGTTTGATTAGCATATTTCCTTGTACGTCGGAAAGTCGTCGGGTGCCAGGTGATTTTCCTCGCACTTTTGCTTTCATGACAAACCATCTGCCAGAAGATAATCTAATGCTCATCAAACCTCTGTGGCTGACAGGTTGTGGTTGATGCACCCCAACAGTTTGCCACAACTCTGCAGATTGTGAATAACAAAACACTCTGAATTATTAAAAGATCGCTCTTGGCCATGCTACTCAGAGCCCAGTTGCCATCAGCATGTTGAGAGTAATATACTGAATGTAGTATCCACCAAGTGATAGGCTGGATTTTAAATGGGGCACTGAAGAGAAATATGACATTTAGCCCATATTTTGAAATTAGAGGACGCTACAAAAAATCGTTCTGGTCCTGCAGGTGCTATGATTTGCAATCACCTTTGCAGAGCGATAGTTGTTTGGTATGCAGATGATTTTCTGAATGTTTTCTGAGGCTGAACCTTTGGCATGCTAAATGTGCTCGCAGGTGTTTTGCTCACTTGTCATTTTACATGCAAGGCTGTGATATGGGTATGCTATTAGCATTAGTGCTAGCTACGTGTATGTTAATGATTATGTGAATTAGACTAATTGAAAGGGTAACCTCTACTCTTTACTAATAGTTTTCTCTCCACATTCTGCAGCGTTGGTTTTATAGAAGTGGGCTAGTTGGTGATGAAAGCCGCCAACGTATGACACCTGCCTCCAGATAGCCAACAGCAAAATGTAACTGCAATAGCTGAGTTTCAACTAGTAAAGGGCAGTCACTATGCATAATTACAATATGTAGGATTTAAATACTTTGCACTAGAATGTTAAGATTTGGACCAGAATCTGTCAACAACACTACTAAATACACACATACTTTGTTTTTCAGCTGAAAGAAGAGGTTTGGGGCTTTAATTTCTCTTTAAAGGAGTTTACTGCTTGTATAACACATTTTAGTTTTTCAAAACAGCTTAAAAATACATCCGTGATGCATAGGCGGTTAAATTACAAACAGCAATCAACCAATAATGGATTGATCATTGCGATCCCCATTCCTGTCATCATTGTGTTTGCTTGTCGTTACCTAAGTTGTTTGGGCAGTGGTTACCCACCACTGAGCGCACTACCACCAGAGCCTCTGAAGATGAATTCCAAGTCACCGCTGCTCAGCGTTAGACTATCTACAGTGTATGGTTAATATTTATATACAATTGCAGTATGTCTGAAAAGTTGATGTGTGACACCTGCACACTCTAAGTACACTGAGAGTATCTGGTTCCCCTACAATAGCAGGAAACTTGCTCCACATAAATAAGAGGCTGCATAGCATTCAGATTTTCCCCAAGTTCTTTTTAAAATATGCATATCATATTCTTTTTGACAAATGGAGTGCTAATGATCAAAACACAACTCACAGAGGCCTTTAAAGAACCTGTCAAATTCAGCTGGCAGGTTGACGGGAGGAAGGGGAGATGTCATGTGTCAAAGGAACAGGTAACTACGCTACCACCTGAGAAACAGGGGAGAAGATGTCGGTGAATAATGTAGTAGTTTTGTATGAAAGTGGTTTGATACGCTCATTTGACTTGTCACTAAGGAGTGTATAAAGCTGTATGTGAGCTGTAGAGGCTCAATGCTTCTCAATGAGCTCATCTGACTATGCTGGAAAATGCATAGTGGTCCTTCTTAAAAACAAGGCTGCTGAGATGCATATTCACTTGACAGTTCCAGTAAGGAAAGAATAGGAAGTAAATTGGAGAAGAACACCGTGCAAAATGAATGAAGAGTGCAGAAAGAAAAAACGGGAAGGCAAGTAGCAATGATTCTACGGTATAAGCAGGAATAATAAGTTAGCTGAAGCTAAAGGAAAAGGAGGAAAGGTAAGCAGAGAATCAAGCTGTCAGCTGGTGGCAGCCACTTTTGATTCAGGCCACCGTAATCAGTTCTATTGTGAATAACTGAATACTGAATAACTTGTGATTCCTCACTCATACTCGTGGCTTTGTAATACAGTCTGTAAGATGAGACAGAGGCAGTCTTCTGTGGGAGTTTCTGATCATAGCTAAAAGAAGCAATACTTTCAATTATCTGCTAGTGAGTACAGGACCTATCCATCATCGGTCTTGGTTGTTTTCATTTTCTCTAATTGGCAATTTCAGTGGCTGCCGGTTAGAAGTGAGCGTGCCTCCTTGTGCAACCCTGAGCTGCTGAACCTCTTGCTATTCTGTATTTCTTCATGTGTTCATTTCCATTCCAAGCAGGGATGCTAATTTGCAAAACAAAAATTTGGACCGATGTCCGACGCTCATTTACTGACCGTTAACCGTTAACCGACAAGATTAGTGTATCTTTTCAATACCAGTTTCTGTGTGACCTACCTCAGTACATAACATTAATACAATAAAACATAAATCTTTCTGCAGTTTATTACTAGCTGTAAACCATAAATATCAGGTTTTCACATAGCAGCTCGGGGCTCTGAATGCCTGCAGGATTTTTTCACTGCACTATTTAGCCTAGCAGCTCGCAGACTTTTCCTTACTCATGGCCCTTCTGCTCTTACTTGGTTTAAATCAGCTGCATCACCCGACAGGGTTAACAACACCATGGTAGAATTTCAGCCCAAGATTGTTGAAACAGAACAGCTGAAATTGGTAGCAAGAGCAACAACAAGTGGACCGATGTCTCTGCTCTGCGCCCTCGGTGAAACACAGAGATCAGAGGAGAGACAAGCATGACAGACAGTGAATGGCAGCCAAACGCATTCAAGTCATAATGTTTGGTTGAGTGACAACACTAGAACTAGCACTAACGTTTACACTACTACCAGTTTTTTTTTAAGGTGCGATAACACCCTTCAAAATGAAAATCTCATGGCTGGAATCTCAGTTTCCTAATTTCACCTCCTCGCTCCCTCTACTCTGTATTCCATTATTCATGGATGACATGAGTTGCCAGGGAAAGCGTTGCCCCACTTTTCCCTTTCCCCCCCTCTTAACATTTTTTTTGAAATAAAGCTGAAACCAATCCGGCTTAAGGCCCTCTCTAAGTTTCCTCGTAGCCCCTTTCAATTGCTGTAGTCTCAACGAAATTAGCTGGGAATCAGGCCTCTCTGTGTGATACAGATTGCAGTTGGAAAGCAGGTTATCCTTCCACAGGAATAGGCCTGGGATGACACAACACCTTGTTTTTGTTCCCAAATCCACAGGTGAACAATGCAAGCGCTGGGCACTGGCATCAGTTAAACTAGAGATGCCAGCCTTGTCGCTTCTGCACACTCTGTTTTCTGCTGACAAGGGACAAGCTAAAGTGCAAAAGTGGAGCAAACAGCTATATTAGAAATCAGTTTGCAGCCCCACGATCAGCAATGTGCTCCTGTGTGAATACATTTACACTGTGCCTGGCTGTGGTAGCTGAATTAATACAAATGTGAATGCGGTTGTATTAGCTTATATGTTGTGTGCTTTGATGCAGCACAGAGCTTTTTTTTAGCGGTGTGTAGTCTGCCTGAATATAGTCCGGGTGTATTACAAGTCTATAGCTTTGGGGTTTGTTAGTTCTTCTCTGGGAGATGTGTTCAGTCTTTCCATTAACTATTGAAAACAACATCTGCTTTGGAGAATTCCTTGTCAAGCTCTGGATCCTGAAGCAACAAAGAGGTTTGAAGATCCATTTAATATAGGCTCCTGCTGCCACTGAACAGTCATAATGCACAACTTTTTGCACTGGGAATTTCACAAAATGACAAATGCTGATGGCCAAGAGGTTTTCTTGACATGTTTTTGGGTGCCAGGAGATTTAGGAGACAAAAGTTTGAACAGACAAATTCCTTTAACTCCAGTTAAAAAGTTTTCTTGTCCCTAGTAGCTAGCAAACCAAGACAAAACGTGTGGATGGATTCAATTTGCACAGATAGTCTTCAAGGGAGAGCTTAGATATGGATTTCTAGGGAGGGTTCTCGGAACATGATTTCAGCTTTGTAATTAAAATTTCATCAAGTAATGAAGCGAACCAGAGGCTAAATGAGCATAAAGGTTAATCATCTGTTCAATAGCTAGAAGGTCAGACTTTGTGTACTTTGGATTATGTGATATATTAAGTGCGTGCTGGCTGCTAATATCGGCTGTGCACCGACATGAAACTAATGGACATGTTAAGTGTGAGCTCTGACAAGCATATTCGATTAAAGGTTAATTGTTAATTATCACAATGCGAAGAAGGATCACCAATAGCACAGCAGGAAGGAAACAAAAATTGTTTATGACCTTGACACAGCTTGAGAGTGAGTTCGAGTGAGAGACTGAGAGGAAGAGGAAACAATAATGGTGCCTGCACTATGTAATCTATGTGTGCACATGTGTTTCTGGATGTATTCAGCAGAGACGGTCTTATTTCGTCTGAATTCTGATTGCCATGTGGCCTTTTGCGCCTGTGTTCGAAACTACTGTAGGGTAAATGATTGCAGGTGAAATGGCCGGCCCTGAGAGTCTTATTGGCGAAAATTGCAGCAACCACCTAATGGTCCATATTCGTCCCCATACATTAATGAATCTCTATCCTTTTCTCTTCCTATTTCGCTTTCTCCCGCCACCTTTAAGGATCGCATATCTTCAGTTGAAATTGTGTTAATTCTTCTCCCACATTTCTCTCATCTCTCACACCGATTACTTCACTTTAATTCCGTTTCTATAATTGAACCACTTTCTTATCCTGCCTCTCTCTCTTGCTGCCATTGGCTCTTTTCTTCATCATGCCTTCATTTTGCTCTCCCATGCATGAACAAAGCACTGAAGAAACAATCAATGCATTTGTTAAAGACCATTCTTAAAGGGGCAATGTGTGGAATCTGGGCACATGCCTCAAAGAAACGGAGGGGGTCAGCATTTCCCCTCCACTACTAGGTCCACTCAATCTAAATTCTTTAGTCGTCAGTTATCTGAAAGAAAGATAAGTTGACTACTAACTAACAGCAGGGCAATAATACGCAAAATTCAGTTCAAACTCTGAGAGCTGGTCAAAATAACACTGCTATCCTATAATCTTCACAAGGCTGGTGTAACGCTGGGTCTAACCCGTGTAACAGCCAGGGGTGTCACTCGTGATTTGACGGTTAATTTCAAATTTAGATATTATTTTGAATATGAATCAACAATATTTCAATTGGGAACAAACGACAACAAGAAGATTCACCAGATAGGAGGGAACATTACAACAACAGCTTGAGTTTGAGTCCCCGTCGACACCCTCGTGCTTTACCGTACAAAACGATCGATTTAAAGTGAAAATTGTGAGACTTCGGTTTGCTGATCGCTGCTTGTTTTGCAGTCTCTAAATCCTCTGCAGCCTACAAACTGTAGTTTTTCTGTCATTGTTTAATTTACTCACAGGGCACCACTGGCTGAACTTAAGCTGGCTGATAACTGCTACAGAAGGTTCATCCATCTCCCGTAGCTTCGATAAAGCAACCTCCCGGAGGCGGGGAGGTCGAAACGAAAACACAAAGACTTTTTCTCATTTCTGCCACTTTGAATTTAATCCAATAAACAAACCATCGAAATGCACACGGACCCTGCCCCTTCAGCATGATTGACACGCCCTCGGGGGAAGCTGTACTTCTTCATCAACTCATGTTGGACTGAGGGAAGACTGTACACCACCCGTGCCTCTGTTACATGACAGGGCGGGCTGGGGCTAGCTGGTTAGCATGCTCATTTCAGTTGATATCTGTGCACCACAACACGTCTTTGACATAATATCAACACTGTAACTTCTTCTTTTAGTTTTTATGTTTTAATACAGAATTCTGGCCATATGTCACACATTGCCCCTTTTTAAAGTACCTGTTTTCCATGATTCAGGTGGGAAATTAACAAACAAGCCTCCAACCCGGGGAGGAAATTTAAATGTTTCCATCATAGCTATTAAATGTGTGTCTTATTAATGTTTTCACAATTGCTAACAGCACTTATTTTCTCAACAATAACCCAATTCTGCAACTAAACACATCAAGCACATCAAGCAAAGAGTTCAATGTGCTGTGACCAGAAAACTACAGAAAGGCTTTGAAAATGTATCAGATAACCGCACAATAAAAATCATCCTATGAGACTACGCTTATACATTTTGCTTTGTTTTCAGACAAACACAATCCAATATAAGCACTACTGAGTCCCTTAACAATTGGGAGACATAAATTCGCATCTCTAGTGTAGGTGTTATTTGTGTTGATGCTTTTTCTCTGGTGTTTTCTGTGCTTCGCTAGTCTTCCTTCATGTTGTCTTTTTAGTGCCACAGGATGGGTGATAGCAGCCTGATGATGCTACGTCACATGTGACAAAGCCTCCATATACTGCTCTTTCCATGCAAGCGTAGTCGTCCTGATTGACAAGTTAATTGATTAGTTGGCCAGACCTGTGAGAATGATGACTTGCTGAAAGGGCTTTAGTGTTGAGTAAATGAGAGGAATATTCAGTTTCAGTGGATGCCAGACAAAAAGCGGGACCGTATGCAATTCTGTAATTTTTAACGAGCACATTCAAAGCCTAATTATAGCTTTTTAATTTAGCTTATGAATGAGAATCTGTTCAATTCACTTGAAACGGAAGACAAGTGAAACGACACGTTGGGTTTAATGCTCGAACCTGTTAGACAGATTGTGAGCTCTCGTGTTGGGTAACCTCTTCCTTTCGTCCGCAATAATCCACAGATTTGCTTCTGCATCCTGAAAGCTCTTACCCTTGATTTCGAAAAACAAAAACCTCGACAAATTCACCCGAACAGCTCTGTTAGGTGGATTCCAGTTGCAATAACATGCTCACTGTGTGGGGGTCATTATTGATTCAGGCTAATCCCTCCCTATGTACAGGATTATCTCTGTCTGAGACTGTACAAATCACTGTTTACCAAAGACAACAGAATTTATCTGAAAGCCCAGTTGAATTCAATCAGACGAGCCGCTAACACTGATCTGTGCTAATCCGCTCAACGACGGGGTCTCTCAGAGCAGTCATAGTGACACCTGATATTTTAGGATGGAACGGATAGCTTTTATTGAATGCCCAGCTGTGTAATGCTAATGATTTTAGGCCGTTTTTGTAATTTGTCCAGTATTTTATGAATCACTTTCTGGGCTGTGGGGTAACATTTTATATTTTATGCCAAACAATAAAGAACTGAGAGTAAGAAAAGCCTCAGAGATATAAAACGGAGAATGCACGGTCTGGACACACACACAATTTCATATGGTTTATTTAGCTTATATAGTACCTCTCCAGTTTCCGCCAATTGCCAGCCACCGCTACAAGACAAATTGTTGTTGTTTTTCTCAGATCCGCTCTCAAGTGAAGCACACTTCAGATGCTGACTTCGCCCTTGTGTTTGCTGTCGCATCGTGTTGACCGCTGGTGTACATCGTGGTGTGAAAACCTGCACACCCCTGTGTTTGTGTGCCGTTTTGGTTTTCCAGCCAATCTGTTTATTAACAACTGTTTCATGCTAGTGCGACAGGCTCAGACCTCTCAGCTCGTCGCTGCCCATTTTTTACAAACTACTCCGTTCCCCACACACGTCTTGTTTCTCTCCAGCCACAGGATCTCTGTAAACTAATTAGTGGTTGTAGAGTGTGGAGCTATACCCCATTGGAGGGTGGATGCATGCTAGATTGCAAGCCTATGTGTGCATGTGTGTGTGCGTGTCGACTTGTGTGTGCTTGGAGCGCCGCGGGCCACGGAAAATACTGGTGTGATGTTTTTCCTCTAGCCTCATTTTCCAACCATGTAAATTAGGTTTCTTGTTTGTGTGGGAGCAAATATACTGTACATTTAGGTCTATTCTTCATAATAACATCACAATGCGACTATCTAATCATGTGGAAGATGGGCTTCAGCTGAATTAACACCAGCATCATCTGCCTGCACAAGAAAAATAATTAGTTGCGTTTGTCTTGCAAGGTACGAGACAATGAGTCGGTATAATGAAGGGCCCCCTCATTGCGTGTACTATTTAATAACCTGATGCTGATATTTTGAATGTGTTTTGCAAAAAGTGATGCGATTGTGATACTGAGTTTATTTTCATAATCCAACAATTGTATTATTATTTGAGGTTCCCCCCACTGAGCGAGGCTTTTTTGGGTCTTCCACACACCAGCATAACCAAATCCATTTCTAATCTTCATATTTGGACACAAAGACCCAAGGCAGAGACATATTGAATGCCCTTTTCTTTGCTCTCCCAAGATTACCTGTCAGGCTTGTCATGGTTGGCTGATGTGGACATTGTTTCAATTCTTTCTTTGAATGTGTGTGTGCGTGTGTTGTGTGTGTGTGTGTGTGTGTGTGTGTGTGTGTGTGTTTGCGTTTGTGCAGTCGTTCCAGCAATCATGGTGAGGTGACATTCTTTATCTACATCTTCAGAAAAGTACCTTGGAGCTCCCTTGGTTACTGACCATGAATCCTACCATAGTAAGTTCTAGTATGGTAACATTGCACAGCAACAGAGGTTTGTTGAGACTGGTGGGCTGGAATAACAACGGTATGCTACATCTGTTTTATCTCTGAAACGAGATTCTTATCTATCTCATGCTTCAATGCACAAGGAACAAGCAAACCTACTTAAACATGTGAGGGTTAAATATTCCGCATAAATAAAAGATGTTATTGGTTTCGTGGCATACGAGTTTTAGTTTCCTGGAGCTCACAAAGCTCCAAAGTCAAGTGGGAGCGGGACAGAAGCACTTGACATTGCTCCCGTTTTTACATTTACATTTGAAAAGGTGTGTTGACAAAGCAAAGGACAAGATAAGAAACAACCATCATGGTACATATATCTGAAGAGAATCCTAATCAGTATTTCTATGCATCCTGTTTTGAGGTATAGATAAGGAGGACATTGCAAAACGGATGCAGCAAAATAATCGTTTTATGTCGATTTTCTTGTTTTCATAATCATAATTGAAATTTGATCAATTGCACAGCACTACTATTTATTTTTTTCTCTCTTGAAAGATTATGACTTGATCCACAAAACTCAATTCTCAAGATGAACCGATAATCGTTTTATAATCGCATCGTAGCCCTCTCAATCGGAATCGAATCATGAGGTGTCTATATTCCCACCGCTAACCTGGTACCAGCCAAGTAACTTGGCTGGATTTAGATATTTTAGGAGCGAGACAAATCCAATGGAAGAAATCTAATCGGTGCAGAAGCAGCAAAAGTCTCTTTCTGTCTGCGTGTGTGCGTGTGTGTGTGCGTGTGTGTGCGCGTGTGTGTGCGCGTGTGTGTGCGCGTGTGTGTGGCACAGCAGAACTGCAGTGAACTCTGTGTAGGGGAGGAGCGAGTACGGATATTGACACATTTTATTCGTATATGATACTCTCCATACCGGATACTCATTCCATCTCAGTGTTTGGCTCAACTCATTACAAATGTGGAGGGCAGTGGCAGCTTTGTAGATTGGAGAAAGAGCCCAAGGCACCGGCTTGCCTTTACAATCCAATTTACTTCCATGGAAGACGGCCAAAATACATCAGTGCCACTTATTGCCTGTTCTGTATGTGTCTTTGTTATTTTATTTTTTGTATTTTCCGTGCTCTTTTCCTTAATAAACAATTTATTCTACAAGGTATCAGTTTCAGGCATCGTTGATGCTGGACTACTATTTTATTCAAAAAATAAAATCAATACAAATGACATTCTTCTTTGCAGGCATCACTGCAATGATCCTGAATTTTCTTATTAGGTATTTAACTCTTAGTTAGCATTAAGCGTCAACGACATGAGGTCTGTGTCTATAATATGTCTGTGGCAGCTGGATAGCGTTGTTAAAGAAAAAATACTTTTAAGAGTAACCACACTGAGAAAACATTTGTTGAGTAGATAACTTCTATTTATCTCTAATCACAGACTAAATATAACAGTACTAGTCATCAGGTCAACTAGAGACGCACCAATGCTGATATCGGCTATAGGTCCAATACTGAGATTTATTTTTACTGTTTATTGAGATTAGTTTTACAGTAAAATAGCAACTCTAATAAGCATGTATTTTACAATGGCTCATAATACTTAGTGGAATTTCCCACATGCAACCAGTGCGACGTTTATCATGAGAGATCCTGGCTACAGCAGGGCAAGCTCAGCATGTTATTGTCCTTTTGCTGTGGGTGACAACAGACCGCTGATGTGCCCTTATAGACCGCAAAAGCCCTGGTGCTATCCATTCATTTTAACACGAATTATCTTTACTACTGTTTTGAGTTCTGCTTTGGGCAGAGATCAAACACTAGTGGCTGTAATCAGTTATAAGCGGCTAACATATGAATGTTGTTTGGACACTGACGGAGGTTGATAAAAGTCACTGATCACTCAATACCCGTTTAAATGTCTTTATTAGCTGCTTTTGCTCTGTTATTTGCCGTCTTTAATTAAAAAGTGTTGAAATGTTTTTGTGAGGGTACAATACTGTAAAAGAAACCCCTGAAGTTGACAATGCTGTGAGCCCACCTCCATTACTGGAAACCGTTCTGTTGCTGGTTGGCATGGCTCTCTCACAAAGTATATAGTGGGTAAAAGCCATACTGGCTTCATACTCTTTGCTGTTAATGTAAAGAAAGCATATTTTATTGCAGGTCAATAAAGCACTGTGCAATTTGTAATATACATTCAGTTCTTGTTACATTTTCATCCTCTGAAATAACAATGTGATCATTCAGTGTAAAAGGCGTTTTACAACTCAAATAGCTGCAATGGTAGTTTTATTGAAAATGCCATTGCCTTTTATAAAAAGATACAATGAAAGAGATCAGTCCACTAAGTAAGCATAACAAGATGGGTCTAAAACGGTTGTGACTTCATAAAAAGCCTAGACCAATATCAGTTTTATTCCTTCCTGCAAGAAGCCATTGTTTTACCCACTTCAGAGTTAGATAGATTGCTTCCATTAAATTCCATGAATAAGTAATTGGAATCTCTGTTGTCGTGATGGGAAGAATTTGAGGAAATTGAATTTATACGCTGATACACACACACACAGCATATGAAAATACATGCACATTTTTAATTGAGTCTATAATGTTTCTGAGTCATCCAACTCCATGGCAGGCCAGCTTATAATATAATGTGATAGGTCCCCCAGCCACCGTGAAAACAGGAAGGAGATAGGTTACTCAAATACTGTACTAAAGTACAATTTTTCTGTACTTGTAGTCTACTTTACTTGAGTATTTCCATTTTATGTAACTCAATACTTCTAGTCCACTAAACCTTAGAGGGAAATATTGTACTTTTTATTTTTAACTTTTTTAAATCAACTAATAAACTAAGATGCCACCATATATACTTCATTAAGTAGCATATAGCTTAATTAAAGTAGTTAAAATGAGCTCCACCTTTACCAGCTGGGCAATGAGAGTACTTTTACCTTTGGTACTTTAAGTATATTTTAAAGACAATACTTTTGTACTTTTACTAGCATTTTAAACTGTGCTCTATCAAACAATTAATAATCACATTGGTGTTGCGCTGGGAGAGAGGGCTCAGCGAGCACTAAGTTCACAGCCCCGGGAAGTGGCGAAGTTCGGGCAAGGGGTGCTGTGAAGCTGAAACGGCCCGGAGCTGAAAGCCACTTTCACTTCCCGTGCCGAAATAGAGCCGGTGGTTGCGCACTGCTGCGGAGGAAATGCGGCTGGAGAGGGCCCGCCAGCCCACACGTTGAGGAGTAGAACATATTTTCAGTTCATTATGAAACTATTGGGGACAAAGTAGACTTTGGCTGCAACAGTCTCGGTAATTAATGGGAAACGCTCATGGCCAACCTCTGTCATTACACCCCGCTTCACTTGTGCTGAGATGAAGCGAGGCGGGGAAATAATGGCTGGTAAAGGTTTCCCAAATAGAATGAAACATTTTCACGGCAAACTGGAGAGCCAATTGGCTCTTCAGAGAAATGATGCGAGAGGAACACAAAATGCCAGCAAGCGGCCGGTGTAGTTCAACAAAGAGTCAATGATGAACTAAGCTGCTACATGTGAAGTGAAAACTATGAAACTATCCTTTTTATGTTAAGAAAATGTTAATTTTAAAAATGTTTTCGAAATCTAATTCATGATGCTTAGATCAATCGGCAGCCCGTGAGGAGCTACTGGCAGTACGGGGAGGTACAGGTGTGTGCGAGAAGGCATGGAGAGGCGACTGTTTGTTCAAAACAACAATGGCGGCTTTTAAGGAGGTTAGCGTAGATGCTGCAATGCGGCTTTTCCCAATGGAAACGATCTTTTGGCTTTTTTACCATCTGGCTTTGGCAAGAGTTTGATAGACAGATGGTTCATCCAATCACCTGCGAAGTGCCCTTTTCCAAACAGTCCAATGTTTCCTTCTCAGATGGTTCTGTGTAACAAACAGTCCTGCGGGTCGGGTTGGAACAGGACATGTGCCAATTTTGAGACCAAACCTATATTAGAATATATTGGCCTATACCAGGTTTTACATTATTTTGGTCCACAGAACAGCATTGTGTATGTATTTGTGTGGGCGCATGTACATTGTGTTGAAGCCCTGCCGCACAGAAATTGAGTTCATGTTTACCTGCAGGGTAAAAGTAGGCTGAAAGTTATAGTTGAACTTCAAATTTAAGTTTGCTTCAATGCAGCTGACTGGATGAATCGCTTATCCTGCCCTGAAAAAGGAATGCATTTATTGTAAAGGTCATTTACTACCAGCATAGCTATTGAATTTTGCTGAACCTTGCCCATTTTATTTTTCATTCACGCAACACACACACACACACACAACAAAATACACACATACTGAAAAACATAGACACATCTTGTCCACTGTCTTGTCACATCTGGAACTTATGTCCACACAGAAGTCTGTAAGGAAAATGTCAGTGTTGAGAGTTTCCGGAGGAACAACAATATCCAGGGCCTTCTGCTGATGAATATAGAAGCAGACTGCATGAGATAGCAAGGGGGCAGGTAGAATTGAAGGTGTAAACTCTGACGAGCACAAAATGAGAGATTTGGCAAAACATTTCATGCAGAAAGTGGCTGGAGGTACTGATTATGCAGGAGAGAGGCGCTTTATGTCTCTATCACTGCGTCGGGTTTGGACAGCAAATGGATTGCAAAGAATGACTGTTTCCTCATGACTGCTCTTCCTGTCTGTCTGTCATCGCTCTCCGTGCTACATAGTACATCTGACTCACCACTTGTCCTGTCACAGTACATCTTTGTGTTTGTCTCAGCAAATGCTGCTGAACATGTTACAAATGTTAACTGTGAGTGAAACAAAAAAAAGATACAACACACGCACTAAACGCCTCACACGGTTGTGTGAAGGGGGTAACCTCTGCTCTATCTGTTAACCTTCTGTCCGGAGCTTATCTGCTCTTTAATGAACACAGCTACCTGTTAAATCCTGACGAATGGACACCAGGTCGCCTAACGAGCACAGAGCCACATCTATTACCAGCTGCACATATTCACCCGGCTAATGCTAATGACAACAGAGCTTTAATGAGGGTCGTCTTGACGTCTTACAGAATGTTTTGCTGACTCTACTGCCTGCTGCAGAATTCGTGTTTCACCTGAACTTTTTCCTCTGTACCTACAGATTGTGTTTATGATAAATGCAACACACTTCTGGCTTCATCACTTCGTGCTACACCGTTATTTTTCTACATTCTCTCCACTGCTGCTTATGATGAGTTGCATGCCAGCTTTAGTAATGTTAAATGGCCCATGCTGATGTAACAGGTTCAATTACTGCACGAGGTGCCCAAAATGAATACTAAAACGGCAAAAAAAAAAAAAATACTTTGCAAGAAAAGACTCAATGTGTGTCATTTAGACCCAGACGGAGACCCTATCTGCTATATATGCAGCATTTCCAAATGAACCAATTTACCGAAATGCTTGAAAACCGAAGTCAGACCTGCATAACGAACCATTTTCGAACTGTGTGCCTCCACGCAGAGCTTTGACCTGCACAATTATTCAAGGTGGAATGGATTCAAATAGCCTTCTGAGGAAAGTGGCACAGGCTTTAAGCAGAGGGGGCAATCATCGGCACAGAATGAGAAACCCAAGTAGGGCAGCAGCTGGCTGCAAAAAGAAGAGGATCCAAGCGGAATAAAGAGATCCTGCTCAGGGCCTGAGGGCGAGAGCACAGCCACTGTCCTGGAACAGAGGGGAGCTATCAGGACCCTGGCACACTGACTTCGGCTTTCATTACTCTACGGGTGGAGAGAGGGGTTGGTGGAAATGGACAGTCAGACACATATGGGATGATTAACGGCGTCTTCCACTCTGCTTTTAATATTACTGTCTCTACTGGCTGAAACGCACTGTATCCCAGATGTCTTTTCTCTTCCTCTCCTCCTAGAGGCCCAAACCGCCGAAAATCAGCTGTAGCTTCCGCTCTTCAAATTGATGTTATTAAAGAGAAGGCACCAATTGGGCAGCAGTCTCTCCAATCTTTTTCTATGAGTTACACGTTTCTTTCAAACTGATATCTGATGCCTAAAATGTTGAGTAGAGCAAAGTTTGCTTCCCAGGTTGTTTTCCAGGGGGAGTCAGGCATTTAAAAGTAATTAGATGTGTTTCAGGCTTGTGCTGATAGGCAATCGGATCGTTTCAGAAAGATTTAAGGGATGACTGACGATTTACTCTTTCTAAGCCGATATTAAGGCGATTTTAACCAACAGAAGATGTTTTAAAAATGATCTCTAGAATAATTTCGGGATGTTTCTGGTTGAGCTTTGTCCGCTCGCTGAGCCCCTTTACTCAACACGAGTGACGAGTGAATTTTACATCCACAAACCAGTTGGCCCTCTCCTTTATATGGTTCTGACATCCGGCATCTCTGTTCTCCATAACTGCTCAGTGCTAAACAAGACTTTTCTCTGAGCTCTAGTTCACGTTATGGATGCGATTTGGACGGTAATACTTTTAAAAAGGAGCCGTTGTTCGATTAGAGGAGACATTGCTATTGAATAGATTTTTTTAGATCTTTAAATATTTCAAATAAAATGACCAGACTGTGTTTTTTTAAATAAATGTTTATTCACTCAACCTAAGTCGTATTGCTTGTAGAAAGCTTAAGCGTTTGATTATTTCAAAGCTCTGTCAGAAGCTGAATAGCAGATGAATATTCAAATTTCAAATTAAATTTGAAGGTCAATGATAAATGCGAAACAGATAATAAACCATTTAATAAAAATGAATAAATGTACTACTATTTTTATTATTAGGGTGTGTTTATTCACCCATAAACAGGAGCACAATAATCAAACAACAAGTAACAGCTGTATCTCTGACTGAGCTCTGTTTCTTTTACTGACTGACTGACTGACTGACTGAGTGAGGAGTGAGGAGTGATCAGCACTTCCTCCGAGATAACTGGGTTCCAGTCATTCTGACTTTCGATATTCGATCACATTTTCCCATCAAAATATCTCCATGTCGGTGAATTGGTTGCGGTACACTGAGTTTCCTAGACTTGGTGATTAAGGTTTTAATGAATCCAGAGTCTCACAGCATGGATAGCATTTGCTCATATTACACATGTCTAAAAATGATAAACTGTATCGACTGTGATGTTATGAGATAAATATGGCCCTCATAAATTACGCTCAGTGGACTGTAACTATGATCGACCATTACTAGAGATTCACAATTGCCAGATCAATGGTGTCTTGGCATCGCATTCCTGGTGTTATAATTGTTTGCATTCACTGTAGAGCACGAGCCGGTGTCCTCTTATTAAAGCGGGGGAGATGTAGTGTGTCTGCTGCCAATAGGGCCGTCTATTATTCAGCAGCAGCCAACATCAATTTCTGGAACATATTCAGAATTGGGAGTGATTTCCTCCCTAGAAACCATAAAATATGATTTCCCCATATCTATTTTTTCTCTCCCACCCTAGTTGCTGCAGAACATGATTGAATTTTTAAGGAGCCCGGGGATAAACAACAGGCTTCACAAAGACATCAGAAAGATGCATTTTTGCAGAGCTGACTGATGGGATGCACCAGGGGTGATTTGTCGTGGATCCCAAGATTAGGACTGTTCGCCGAAACATTTTTATTATCATATCATTTAGTGGAATATGAATGTAAAAACACTGAAACAATGGAGTTGGATGCATATTTTAACAATCTGTAGAGTGCTCTTTGAAGGCCAGGACAAGCCATCCATCTGACAGTGCATAAAATGTGATATTGTTCATTTTAATGTGAAGTTGTTTTCTGAAGGACAAAGGATTCCGAGCAGTTTCTTTGGTTCTTTACCAAGTAGTACTTCACAGTGATTAAAAGCTTTTTCTTTTGAGATCATTTGTTTCCTAAAGACTATCTGAATCCTTTCCATCCTCCCCAAGGTTTGGCTATAGACTCAATTATTGTTCAGCCACCGTGACCTGATCTCTTTCTGTCTCTCTCTCTCTCTCAGACAATATCCTCCACAGCCAGTCATGACATGCACATTGTGTCTGCACCAAAGGTGTGTTGGCACCAGCTTGGAAAAATAAGAAGCATTAGTGATATCTCTTTGTCATACCGAGATGGCTTTTTCTTTCCTCATCTCTTATTTCTTCTTTTAAATGCTTTTGAACTTGTCTCACATAGCAGTTTGTGATCTTTTCTTGGGTGGCGTTTGACCCGTGTAACATACAAGCCAAATTTAACTGCCAAGAGAAATACTATTAGAAGGGTTCCTAAAATAATCTATGATAGCACTATTCAATGTCCCCAAACTGTATTTATGTTTTAACTCTGATGATTACTTGTTTGTTTGCAAGTGTAACAGGTGTGTGTGTGTGTGTGTGTGTGTGTGTGTGTGTTTATGGTCACTAATAAGTAAATTGTTTCCCTTTCTGCTTATGTTTTTTGGGGGTCTTTCTCCACAGCCTCTTTAGCAGCTGAGTGTAATGACTTCCCATTCAAAGCCATGTGTGTTCATCTTGTGTATGTCTTAGTTTTTGTTGGTGTACTGTATTTGAAAATTAGATTTTGAAACAGAGGGAGAGAGAGAGAAAGGAAGAGTGGTAGAGTTATTGACTATATTCTTGCTGAAGTGAAAAACACAAACATTCACGAGCTTTATCCATCTCTATCTGAGCCTGTGCTGATGGTGTGCAGTATTATGCTGATCTTCCTCAAAGCAACAGATAAGGTGAGGGATTATAGTATGGATTTATACTTTTCCTCTGCTTTTTCTCCTGGATGGAAGACACTTAGGTTATTATTATAACAAACATTGCCCGAAACAATCCCCATTTTTAATTCTCAGTTTGAATAAAGAGCCTCAAGCTTTAGGCTATATATTCCACATCGTGTACGTACCAAACAACAATTCCCTTGCTTTTTGTACGCCATTTTGTGTGAAATGAAGTCTTTGAATTATATTCCAGTACATATTTTCATTCAATTGCTGCATTCTTAAATCATTAGATGGAATTTAGTTTAGGGGGTTTCAACAGCCCCCCCCCCCCCTCTTTATTTGCTGTGCCTATTGTTTTTTTAAGGTCATCTGCCTTTAAAGTGAAATTAAGTGGGATGTGCATGTATAACAATCTTGTCTGTAAGTGTTATTGAGCACCAGACAAACTGCAACAATTTTTGCCATTTTGTGTATGTGAATGTAGAGTTTAAGCAACACCAAGTATTCATTTACATTGATTTACAGTTTTATTTCCCTCTCACTGTGTGTAAAGTCAGCTATTACGCCTGAATTTGCATAATTACTCTAGTTGACATAATTATTGTTAAAAATTCAGATCTTAGCGAGAATTAATGGTGATATGGCTCTCTTTGGTAGTCCATTTGCATTTGTTGTGTGCGTACCCACACACACACACACACACACACACACACACACACACACACACACACACACACACACACACACACACACACACACACACAAACAAACACACACTGTTACAGGCTCTGGAGACTACCCAGACACCCAAAATACCACTGCTGTAGCAGGAACAAGCTACAATAGAATTGGTTGACCATGGAGAGAGTATTGAAAATTGGCTTCAGGCTGAACTGAGGGGATGAACAACCTCAGTCTGCACTATAGATATTTCCATAGTGTGGACCTGCAGGCAGTTAGTCTGACTACATTTTGAACATACTGTAATATAGGAGTAATGTACATTATTTTATTTCATACTTCACTGTTCCAGCTGTTAATTGAATGTTATTTTACTGTGTAATTGTAAGAGACTTAAGACAAAACCAACACCAGTAAATATAACATGCTAGAAAAAGAAAAAAAGCCTGACAATCGAATTTCCGTCCAGATCAACACATTATCAGGAAGAGGTTTTACTATTGCTGCTCATACTGGCTCTGATGTGGCCCCTCCAAAAGATATTATCCTCCAGCAGTTATTATGAAGTTAATTTTCAGTTAATTAGTCACTCCATAGTCTGAGTAAGCCACTTCTTTCTGTTTCAAAGTTGAATCTTTTATGTATTTTTTGATAACATGTACGTTTTCAGGGTTACTGGAGACTAGATATATCCCAGCATGCACTCGGCAGACAACTTGGACATAAGGGTAACGGCAATGGAAAGACACTTAAATTCGCAATATATCCTAATGTTAAATATTGTTTTACTTCACTGTCTTGCAATGGCGGGAGGAAACGAAGCAGCTGTAATTTCACTTGCAACAAAATATCTCAACAACTGCATTTACAATGCCTATGCAGTATATTGCAAGTAGCATTATCCAGACATCTTAACACATTAGCATGCAGTTTTGTGGATACTTCTGTGAATAGTATTAAGAATCTTACTCTCTGTGGGTCACCAGCTGCTGTTGTACCCAGACAGACAGTGATGGATCACCAGTATTACTGTTCCATTGTGTTTTCTGATACACAGAGCATTGGCTGTGGTGCCTGTCGTCTCATTTCTCTGCTAAACCCTAAAAATATGTCCCTTCTGCTCACACACACACATAGGCCCACCTACATTCAATAGGGGAATTTGGGGGATTCTTTGAGTGTGTGTGTCCAATGTGCTGCATTAGTTGCTGGAACTGGGTGACGAATGGGACAGATGCTTCCTGTCTAAGCACATTCAATATCCTCCTTCTCTCACTCATTGTGCTCCGTCCATGAAAACAACCACGGACAGATATTAAAACCTGATGCCATCACAGAGAACCTCAGCAGACGGCTGAAAACAGAATGACACAGATGGAAAGGATAATAAAATATTGGCAAAATGAGCAACATGACAGCTGTGCAATTGTTACTTATGAAGCGTACTGGCATTGGCTTGCTTGTCAATGAAAGAGACTCTATACATCGTATCTGTGTTTGCATGTGGGCAGTGTGACCAAAATCCCTGTCATACGTTTGTTTATTATTTAGTTCAAAAATTGTTTTTACTTAAAACAACAAGAAAAAGAATAAATACAATTTCACCTGTTTCTGATAAATCAGCATGTCATTTTTCTGGAAGTCGGCGATGTCTTTTTGTGATACAAGCACAGAGATCTGCCTCATCAAACATCATTACAAGATGTTGATGCTCATTTCTAGAAAATTATAAAAAAAAAAAAAATACAGTAAAATGTACCACCCTATTGGCAGATTTGTTTTCTAAAGACAAACAAGCCTGATGGCTAAATTTGTGACGAAATAAAAGGGGATGAAATTCCAAGCAAAACTACATTATTTATTTCTCTCGAAGCTGCCCTTTGGGGAGAGAGACGCTGGGTAAAAACAGTGAGCCGGCACAATTAAAAATATTGACTTGATGAATTAAAGGTTTATTTCGACCGAATGGTCGGAGCAGTGAAAAGACTGTTCTGTTGGGTTTTAATTTGTTTATGTCGAGTTTAAATGAACATTGTTTTACGGCGCTCAGCTTCTCGAACACATCTCCAGCTAAAACACATACCGCTGACAGAAAAGAGCCAAACTGAGCGGCCAGACACGTTTTACCGGCACCTTGTCGTAATGTTACTAATTAATGTTACCAACAGGCTGTGCATGCCAATGGTAAAATATATATTATTTGATTTGTTTATAATTTAGTGACTATTGGAACATTTTAAAAATCATGACCCTTCCCTACTAAATAACTTATTTTATTATACTTATAGTATATATCTATAGACAGGAATTGTGACTAAATACCAGACTTCAGGTTTCTAGCAAATAATGTGGTATTTGAATATCTGTGTGATGACTTTTTCATAAAGCCCTCTGAGAAATAGATAAATATGACTAAAATTGACTTGACAATAATACAGTGGCACTAAAAGCTGCTTTACGCATGCCAAAATGACCATTGTTTTCCTATCTTTCTTGCCTTTTTCATATTTAATAGCTTGTTTACCAGATCACTTAGATCAGTTTGAACATCACTGCCATTTCATTCAGGGGTTTCTATAGTATGTACAGTCTTCTGAATGGTATAGAGTGTATATGTCATATGTCCCCACTCATAGCCTTAGCTACCCACATTTATTTGCCTTTTTTCACTTTAAAACTTCTGCTCATCAGTGTCTTCGCTGAGATGAAATTGGCCAACAACCCCGGGACAGAGCCCAATCACTTGAACCAAATCGTCCCTCGTTCTTCCATCTCTTCATTTCCTCCCCTCCCCTCTTTTGCCTCGTGCCTAACTATCATTTCCTAATCACTGTTTGAAGTGCATTGTGTCGATGTCTCTCTTTTGAGATCAGATCTGTCTGCATCTCTTATCTTCCGTAGAGCTTTGCTCACTCACGGCAAAGTTGTGGTTTATGAATATTGATTCTTTTTCTAGATTCACATCAATTTTTGCACAATTCCCTGTGGAGAGATTACATTAAGCAATATCTTCATTTTATGTAGTCGTGTTTTTTCTTGAAATCAATTTAAAGTACTTTCAGAGTTTTCAAAGAATCATTTTCTATTAGTCTGTAAATAATGTGTGCAATGTTCTTGTTGCTATTGTATTCACACCCTCAAATAATTAGCAGTACTCAACCATTAATCGCTTCTTTCAAATTCAACTCCAGCAGGCACTCAAAAATAGCAGAGTTCTAAAAGGTCCATTGTTCTCTGAGTGCATGCAAAACTGAAACCCACGGTTATTTGTGGTGAAGAAGAAAATGTCCAACAAAAGAATCGTGTTTAGGTTCTCAGCTAAAGTGAAACATTTTTGAACAGAAGAAGCAAAAATGGCAAAACCAGTGAATAGGTGGACCAACGACAACATCATCTATGCATCAGGGAGGAAAAGAGGTTATTGACATGCAGTGTCAGCTGAGAGTAATACATTGCTTTTAGCAGTAAGAAAGTAATATAATGTGTTAACAATAGGATTTCGCCAATATTATTGAGCATGGGCAGGGATGAGTACTCGATTTACTTTTTCTTTTGTTTTATATATAATAAATAGATGATTGATTTTAATACAAAGTGGTCGGCTAACTATTGCGTGTATAATGCATGAATGAACCTGGAACCGGGCTCCATCTAACAGTACCTGCAGGCGATGATATTCACAGTATTATTGTCTCCAACGGATCGTGTCATGCATCACATCTTTCTCTCGCTCTACCGCTGTCAGATTGGTGACACGCTCGTCCATAGAAAGTATGAGGGCAAGCCCCTCTTTTGGATATTAAACAAATAGATGGTAGCTCAAATAGATAGTGTTGAAAATCATAAAATAAATAAAAATACAATCATTTATTTACTAATGTGAATAACAAAAAAAACAAGATAATATTTTTGACTGTTAACACTGACTTCAGGATGATTGAAATGTACACATCACTACCGCTGGACTATACAATACCACCACCTCTGGATTTCTAATGAACTGCAATAAACTTACGCTTTTGTGGTTTAAATATCTGCTGTTGGTCCGCGATCGGTACCGATCCCCCATCGCGGTTCGGCACGCATGTGAACCACAGATTAATTACAAAGTTTAACGTTAACCATCACAGTGTGAAATAAAGTTTAACTGACTATTGTTATCCGACAATATTCAGTAACATTTTTGATAAGGACATTGGAATTTTGGCTAACAGCCAACGTTATCTCTCCTCTTGCCAATTTCAACAGATTTGTCGTTCACAATATAGCATTATCAGTGATCTGCGACTTGAGAGCATTAATGCCAATTTCCTGATCGCGTATTTTTTACTGAATATCGGCCATTAACAAAGTTTACATTTATTTTTCACTTGCCCGATCGGACAACTGCATGAGGCATTCCATTTGCCCGAACACAGAGTTTACTTTCTGTGGGTAAGCACTTATGTTGACCCCTGGGTACCAATTACACTTGTAAACCCTCCTCCCCCTGTAACTACAGAGACGGCTAGAGGCCGTGTGAATTAATTTAGATTCATACAACATCCTAATCCATTAAAAACCGTGGGATACTCAGTCTTTTTTATTTAACTTGAAGTGCCAAACGATGTTCATTCCTGATTAATGACCACCCTCACTTCCCAAAAGAGCTCTTTGTTGTTCTTTGAGAGTATGACAACTACAAGGACTTAGGGAAATTCAGTCAACGTACTATATTGCCTGCAGGATATTTTCAGTGCCACACAAGACGATATATTAAACGAAGCACTGGGCTGTTGAGAATTGTTATGTAAGGGCTTGTAGCTTTGGAGCTGTTGTTTACATGCCCAAAGTGATAACAACTTTAGCATCTCATAGTGGTGTAACTTTGACATTGTCCTGCAAATACATCTGCCTCCTGGTTCTTACAGCAGGGAATTTAATGGGACTGCTCTCGCATGGACTTGCACACAAATACAAACGACTAAAGAAGAACAGACACTTACTCACACAGTTGTAGCATCATGACACAAGTGTAAAGACCATATAAATAATTCAGCTCTCTCCACTTCCTTATCTCTCTTTTTTCTTTTCAGCCAAAGATCTTCCGCCCTGAAAGCAGAGGAGCAGCTGCTGTAAAGTTTTGGTTGGCCGGGGTGGAGGCAACCATTTATGTTTCCAGAAAGCTTATCGTTTCGGCTTTTATATGTCGGAGTTTACAGTGGTTCGTTAAAGGTCACCCATCAAACATAATGCTTTCGGGTCCTTGCATGGATAGATTTTCAGTAGCCAGTTGGAGTTAATCAGAACTGGTAACTCATACCTATTCGGGTTTTCAAAGAGAGATACATCATGAAAATTAGTCTGAGGATGTTTTATTGTTGCGTGTGTGTGAATGAAAGTTTCGTTTTATTTGGCGAAAGTTTGAAAGACAGTTTACCATAAAACCGTGGTGTGTGACACATGTCAGAAAAGAAAAGCATGCCTAACATGAATACTGTGTATTTGTTTTTATATTCCTCCTTTCAAGGAGTTTCAAAATGATGTGGTTTGTTTCCAAAACACAGTCAAATGTACCCATATCTGGTGTTCTTTAACACCGTGTTTTTTGCTGTGTGATGATGTTTTTCTGACTCCATTGCATATTGATACCATATTTCATCACACACTGGAAGTCTTATCTTTAGACCCATAAATACAAACTGTTTTGCATTTGCCTTTTTTTTTGCATGGGAATAACCCTGTAGGCGGAAGCCATTGTTTTGAAGGCATTTAACCTTGACCTTATTATCCATTCATTTTGTCTCCCTTTGATCATTTTCTTGGCAAAAGGAGCTTGTGAATGCCATGGCCACCTTCATGCCAAAGAGTGAGTGCCTGACTGTGTCAAATGGGAGTGGGTGTTTGAGGAAAGGGGTGGTGAGGTTCATGTTTTACTGCATCTGCTTGCTTGTGAGGAGGCACCATTTATTGTGTCCACTGAAGCACTGACCTAAACATTTTCCAATTTTCTACACGTGAAGATGCCAAACTAAATTAACAGCCGGCTCAAAACAATGAGACAGTGTAGTCAGCCCTGGCAATCAATGAAGCACCCACTGTGTTTGTCTTTGAGTCTGACTGTCTTCTCACTAATAGACATTATAAATCATCTGTTTATTTGAAGAAAATACAGCTTTTAAAGGGACTTGTTTTCCAGGCAATGCAGTGGTATAATGTTTCCTAAAAATAGAGGAAATCAAGGTTAGAACTGACTGATGGGAAAGCTTGAGACATGTGAGGAATACATGTGGAAGTATACCGGATGAGGGAAAAGAATGATGAGACGTTAAAAGTGAAGAGTGTAGCGTAAGAGTAAGGGAGGGGTAAAGGCTCAGGATGAGAGGTAACTTAAGGGTGGTAGAACAGAGAAGTAGGTTCATTGTCAGGCAGTAGAGCGCCTAGATTAGATCACAAACCCTACTGTTTTACCAGAGCAATTTGCAAAAAGACCTGAGAAAGAGACTGAGAAAAGACAAGGGAGCAGGGTATAGGGGCATTGTGTAATCTTAGAATAGCCCGTTAAAGTTTTGTGCAGAGCGCAAAGGGCAAAAACAGGAGGTGAGAAACAATTTCTTACAAATGACATTTATATGCAGCTATTCTCTTTCAATGATTGTCATTCAATGACACTTAAAAGTTATTCTAGGATGAGCTTCCATCACAACAGCTTGTCGTCTATCAGACGGGAAGACTTCCTAAAAGCGTGAGATCAGCTGTTACCACCCTTCTCCGTAAGAAAGGAAAAGATAATTTCCCAAAAATATTTTTAGACAGCAAAATATTTAGTTTCAATCCATATTTGTGGGCGTTTAGCCTGTTTACTCTCTCGCATGCCTATGTATTACCCGAGCAGTCTAGCAGCAATCTAACAGCACAATGAATTACATATCATCATAATAACACAAAATCAGATGTAAGGACCATTATTGTGGCCAACCAATATTTAGTTGAACAATAATCTCTCATATCGCCTATGCCTTTAAGGCTGGTGAGGTCGAGCACAACCTTTTCCTATTGCCTGAAACCCAAGAATGTATTTTATTGATGTAGAATTGTTCTCCTTTTTAAAATGTCTACGACCCGTCTTGACCTTGTCTACATGCCTAAATGCATTGAGTTGCTGCCACATGATTGGCTGATTAGATATTTGCTTTAACAAGCAGTTGAAGAGCCATACCTAATAAAGTGGCCGGTGCGTCTACATTGTCTGCTAAACCTAACTTTATAGGTTTAACCCTTAACCCTATTACCCATTTATACAGTATATGAACACAGTTTATTGCCATTTATGGCACAATTGATTAATTTACTCATGACTCAGGGATGGGGCTTTTTCTGTGAATAAGTGACGCCCATCAAAACCCAGTGTTTTTCTACACACAGGCACACAGTATAACTTTGATTTTTTTTAAAATCAAAGAACAGCAAAGTGACTTGAAAAACCCACAATAATACAGAGCATTATAAAGGGGTTCACACACACCCCATCAACCCTCTTTGAGTTCACAGAGAGTTCATTCATTTTCAACTGTGAATGTCCATCCCAGCCTTGGTGGTGCTCCAACTGTCAGTCAGCTTGTCTATTCACCACATAAACAGGACTTTTACTTTAAAACAAAAACATAAATCCATTTTTGCAACTGTATGGTTAGTTGATTGACCAAAAAAACAATACAGAAAGAAAAAAATGTTTTCTTGACAGAAGTGAAGGAAATATTTATTTCCGTCATAAGAAACAAGTGCAAGAATAAGTGTGTTTATGTTGTCCATTCTACTCACAGCAATGGAGGTGTATTATTAGCAGAGACAATGAGACTCGGGAGCCAATAATGCCAATATTCAGACAAGCAAGCAATAGAAATTTTTTGTGGGGAAAAGTAGAGTATTTGAAGTGAGGCTGTGATATGGCTTTGCCTTTTCTGTCACTGTCAGCTGTAGGCTATAATCTGTCCAAAGAGACGTCAGTCTGGAAATGTGAACATGAAATTACCCACAATCCCCTTCTGCCCTCCCATCAACTTGGCAGTTTCCCAGCCCTCCCAGAGTTGCAGGACAATTTTGGTAGGAATTTCAAGTGAAATTGTGTGTGCTTGTGTGTGCGTCGGCATGCAAGTGTGTGAGAAGGAACGAGAAAGAGATAAGTTGAAAGGTTGACATTGAATGGAATGGAACTTTCTTCCTGAGGAAAAGGACAGATAGGTACCCAACAGCACACACATTTCACTGTTACTGGCCTCATTTGCAAAGTCATTATAGTCTAGTCTTAGTGCAAGTGATTTGACAGTGAGGGTAAACTCTTCAAGTGCCTCATTAACTACTATATGAACTTCACCAACATGACTCCCATAATTTGTCTGCTTTTTTAACAGTATATGACAACTTGTGGTAAAATATTAGCCTGCTTTGAAGACTCGTTTACCTTTGGATTTTACTTCAAGGCTTTGCAGTCACATTCAGGCTCACCAATCAGACACTGATTCCTCTAAGGCTCTGCATGCTAAAAGCCCTTACTTACAGTATGTCTTTCAGGACTTGATTGTACTAATATATTCCTGAAGTAAGTTTTGAACACCTGGCTTAGTCCCCAGACTAAAGTCAGGCCTCATCTACTTTCCATCTGTCTGGCAGTGGGGCCCAGATGTGCTGACCAGGAAAAGTAATGAAGGCAAGGTGGAGAAAGCAGAGAATCAGGACAAATGCAGAGTGGTATGAAAGCGTAACCTCTCATAGCTACATTTCTAAAAGAAAAGACATTTTCAAACAAGCATTTTTGTTTGTTTTGGGGCCAGATGTTGTATACTGTTGCACAATATTTTTTATCATCCTGGTCTTAAATTATTCATACTTGCACACTGGCCATGTAATTCATGTAGAACACAACTTTTACTGTAAATATAATTTCTACCATCACTTCACAGATTTAGGATGGGCAAACTAATCTTCTCTGATAGGCCTGCATTCATTATCCACTGTCACTGGTGATTTATGAGTCTTGCTGTGCGGGGTACTGGCAACCATATGTCTGCTCATCCCTACACACACAGGACCCGTCCTATTAATGATGTTCCAAAGACACTATAATCACACTGAATGAACGTTTAATGGTATTGACGGCACCAGAGCTTTTCCTCTTTTCAACTCCCGGCTCTGCTAAACATAACAGAAAGACTTCGATTTGAGAAAGAAAATGCTCTGTAAAGCAATTTTGAGTTCCAGTGGCTGGTGTTGCTGCCAAACACGGACAGAGAAATTACTCTATTTCAATTGTCCGTCAGTCAGCGTGCTATTACGATGAAAGAGAAAATCCCATTAGCTTCAAAGATGTCGATTAGCTGGTGGCTAATCTAAATTTCATTTCCATTGTGTTGAGTGGCTCATTATCTCGTTAACGCCCTAATACCATGAAAATGATAGGATGCACATCATCAGCACACTGGATACCCCGTGTAAAACATTTGCATAAAAACGT
Source organism: Pholis gunnellus (assembly GCF_910591455.1). Classification (NCBI taxonomy): domain Eukaryota; kingdom Metazoa; phylum Chordata; class Actinopteri; order Perciformes; family Pholidae; genus Pholis; species Pholis gunnellus. The sequence continues at coordinate 12,658,310 of NC_136546.1, forward strand.
TCTAACGCCGCCTTGTAAATGCTTATCTTGATGGTCTGGTCAGTTTAGAGCCTTTCCTTAAATAACTCTAGAGGAATAATTAAGCAGAGACTGCTTTTTTCAGCAACTCCTGCATGTGATTACAAATGAATATCTGTGTGTGTGTGTGTGTGTGTGTGTGTGTGTGTGTGTGTGTGTGTGTGTTGGACTCCAGTCCATCTGTGCTGGGTTGTTCCCTGCTCTGTCGTAACTGTTATCTGTTCTGGCAGGGAGTCCATGTGAAATAGTGTGAGGGTGACGAGGCGGGTTAGAGTCACGCTCTGTTACTTGTCAACCCACTTCAGGTCTCCTCCCTTCCCCCAGTGGCCTTCAGGGTCTCTGTGATCATGGACAACTCAGGCATAATATTAATAACTATGTATTAAAGCTTAAATTAAAGCAGGCCTTTGCCAATATACTGGGTAATTGCCCTGTGACACTCGTTCACCCTCTCCTGCCTCATCTTCCCTGTAGCTGCTCACGTGAAAGGACTTGGGCTGGGACCGGCGGAGGTCACGGCTGCAGCCTCTGCCCGACAATCTACAAAACGTTCCAAATCCTTAAAATATAGTCACAGCTAAACAATTAGCTGAGTGATCAGCTTTTATTAGCCTGTTCTTACTATCAAATGGCATCGCTAATGTTGCCTGATCACCAAACAGTCAAATACTTTTTTTTTTTAATTTACGCCACATTTTTTGATAAGTTGCTGGTATTACCTCCCTTACTTGTCAGGGTTTTATTGCATTTGTGACAACAACAGTTCTCAGCATCTCCTTGAGTAACATGGAGCCACACTTTGGATCTTTTTGTTGTCTCTGCCATGATGTGTGTCTCACTCTGTCCTGAGCCGGAGACGGTGGTTGTGTCAGAGTAAAGCACAACTCGGAGATCTCACTCCGTAACTTCTAAAGTACCAAAAGCTGAATGGTTAACCTTATATATATATATATATTCCAGGTTTTTACTACTGTATAATCGGTTACCGTTTAGAAAGAAATTTCGGGGGGCATCCCTATTCAGGGACATGGTTTAGTGAGAGCTGTCATCTGAAAGCTCAGTCACTGCAGTCTAAACTCTACAGTTTCTTCAAAATAGTGTGCACAGACATTATGTTTATAGTATTCCAAAAGTAAAATGAATGGAGTTGTGGATGAAATTAAGGTTAATGATTTTGTTGTCCTTCTACCAACTGTTGGTACTGTTATATTGCACCCAAAGCGTACTTAGTCCATTGTCAGCCAGAGGACGGTAATTATTCAGGGTGGAACAGGTGCACACATTTCACGGTTCGGTATGTTTTCAGTACGGCAGGGAAAATAAAAATATGAATAATTCATTCATTTTTTTTTCATTATTTCAACAACGTCAACATTCAACGGTGGCTCATTGGCCATAAACCACTAAAATACTGGCATATTGTCAATAAGAAGAAAAAAAGAAATAACACAAATGTTAATCATTCTCCATCATGATTATTATTTATTTGTGCTTATTAATATGAAACCTTTATTCAACCAGGTAAGTCCCATTGGGATTAGAAAATCTGTTCTGCAGCTTGTACTCACTTGTATACCATGTGCTTTTATTCGGTGTGGTCACATATAGGCCGCTATAAACACACTATAGCATTTGCTATTACTTTTGGCACGGTCTGAATCTGCCGTAGGAGGCTGCCTGAAAGCTGCGGGGAGAAAGACTTCCCAAGACTTTTTTTGTCTCGTTCTGCTAATTGACACATTCGGGTGATGCTTTCCCAAATTAAATATTTGGAGTGTATCCACAGATATACCTGACTGGAGCTGAACAGTGTCAGCATATAGTTTGACACAAATCATATGAGCTCGACTAACCCAGCTAAGCCGACTAGCATGCTAGTGCTGACAATAACTGGTGAGCTGCCGACATTTTCAGGGGGAAAAGCTCCAGAATTTATTTTCCGTGCGTGAGAGGAGTAGACATTGACAAGCTATTTTGAGAGTTTGAATTGCTGGTCGTACCGAACAGAAAATGCATAGACAACCCAATGGATGGGACGAATAGACGTACCGTTCCACCCCTAGTATTTATAAAAGTGTATGTAAACCACATATACATATCCCATGGCAGCCTTTTCTCCTGCAGAGTCACGCTTTGCTAAAATGATGGACATTTCTTTCATTGGATCCATTTAGCGCTCATTGATCTCATGATTACCATGTTAACTGAGCTGTCAGCTTTGGCATCTGGCATCACGGATTCAGGCAGGGGAAAAGAAACAAGGGAGGCAGGCCCACTTATCTTGCATGATCACACAATCTCTATTGTCTCTCTCTGAAAGCAGGCCGGCTTAATTACGTGCTAAAAACGTCTTCAGACAAACTCCTCTCATAAAGTAATGTATACCTGTCCGGTCTTGTTTAGTTCAAGCAGGATTACAAATATGAATACTAACAGTTTGTAAAGACACTCATACGATTCAGATGAAAATGTCTGATTTCGTCACATATCACCACTGTTTACTGCAAAGCCATCTGATGGAGTAGTGGATCAGGAGACAATTTCAAAAAATGAACTGAAAGGAGAAAGCACTAGACATGATTTTGAAAGCGTAGACAACTGAGTGATTGTTTTGTCAAACTGTCAAATATGCCTATCCTCCACTAGATTTAGATGAAGCGAGAAACTGCTCTGAATGTGACCACCACCAAAGGTTTAATGATACTATTTTAGGCCATCTTAGGCTAATTTATTATGCTGTAAATCTGGAGCAAAGCACAGAAATAATGCTCTGCATCGTTCTTTCTCATGCACAAAGAGCAAGAGAGAGCATCATAAAAAATGTATGCAAAAAAGTTTCAGGGATCCAAATTGCCATTACTATTCTAATCAAAAGCCTTTAAGTCTGATTAGAATATGAAAGAAAACAATGCAATTATATTGATTGAACAAATCAAAACTTAAACCCACTTAATTTGTGGAGCTGCCGACCTATATTTGGAGTTTGCAGCAAACTTACATGATTATTGCCCACAAGAATAACCGTCAATAATGTTTGCTGTCATGAAGAGCAAGTAGAAGTTTGTATTTAATGAGCCAAAACAAACAAAACCACTATAATGGTCATTTTTATAATGCTCCATTTGTCTTTGTAAAAAAAAAGGGTTTTAAACTTTTTACAATTTTAAACAAAATTCAACAGACATCTTTTTCTGTATGTATATATAGATGTATACATTTCTTTCTGTGATTCTTTTTGTGAGGAACTAATAATGTTAACAAATATAGATTTAATCAGAATATAGTTAGTTAACTAGCTATAGTTTCAAGCTAATAAGTTGTTTGCCGGTTGCTCAAATGTTTCCTTCAACCTCTGTGTGACTCAAGATCATTGCTTGATTTTGTGAGAAATGAGATATAGAAAAGGAGTGAAATACAGAGCCAGACAGGACAGTGTCCCCAGAGCAGAGCCCCAGGTAACAGATGGAATCTATTGATTTGGGATGTATCTCTATTGGCCAAGTCCAAGGTCAGTGAACCTACATCTATCTGTGAAGTGTTGTAGGAGCATTCATGACAGAGTTTGCACAAAGACATCAGTATTTTGATCAGGGTTTGTGCACAGCACACACTCCTTTCACTCTTGTGTTTTTCCCTGTGATATACCAACACTCACTGTGGTACCCAAGCTTTATATCCCCCCTCCCTTTTTCATATCAGAATCTGTCCTGCTGACACTGATCAATAGCAGTGCTGATGTGGAAGATGGAGAGAACAACAGAGGTATTGACAGCAAGAATGGATTTTACAGGAAGCTATGTCAGCACAGTTGCACAGTGAATGAGACCAACAGTCAGGTGTTGGTTTGTCAAAGCAAATGACTTACTTTATCCATTTCTCATTTCCCCTCGCCCACCACTCTTCCTTTCTGTGATGAACTGTAATGTGCATAAATTGACTTCAGAGATTCAGTATCATAAATGGAGGCAGTCATCACAACCACAAACAACCATCCACAGTGAATTGCATGCAGTTGTGTTTTGAAATTAAAAATCTCAACAGGGAACGGCTGTAAATAACCTCAAACATGCATGTAATGAGTATAAGCAATCTTTCCATGATAAAGAATAATCTTGTCAATACGCATACAAACGATTCTCTGGTTGTCACGATTAGGCTTTGCCTCTGTGTTCTGTGTTTCTCTACCCTCCTCACTCTACCTGTCAGTCACTCCCTCAGCCTAGTTCCCTTCACCTGCCTCTGATCACTAATCAAGCACTTCCCCCTCATCAGCACAACTCCTCTCACCTGTTCTTCCCCCTACATAAACTCCTGCCCCTCAGTCACTCCTTGCCAGATCCTTGCAATGTCTACCCGCCCACAGAAAGACAGACAGACAGACAGAGATTCCTTGCTTTATAGTAAGATGTAAATATTCAAGCTCACGGTGTACACAAGGTGTGTATTTAACGAGTCATGCTTATTGGTGTAGCCTGATGAAGAGACGAGACAAAATTATGCACACACACGCAAATAAAGGCAAACTACTTTCATTTCATGTGGACATGACTGATATACTGATTCAGCCACAGATGGCTCAGGCCGAAGTGAACACACCTGTACAGTATTTAATTGGCAATAAATGATGAAACATCATGGCATTATACTGTAATTAGCCTGAATGAATCATCTGATATGAGACATTTTCAGACAGATAATAGTCTGATTCAGCCAACTCATTGTCTTTATATGACTGGAAAGACCTGGATGTGATCTGTGGCTGTCTGTGATGGGACCTGGGACTAAGGACATCTTCACTGGAATGATCAAAGTTTAAGGACACTGTAATATGTTTACATTCATGATTTGTTTTTGCCGATTCATAGTATGAAATAGGAGACATAAAGCAAAGAGTGTAATTCAAACTAATCCTTTAGTTGTTAATGTAATATTTTGTGATCATACTTGAGAGAGAGACTGGGAAAATTGGGACTGGGCAGGTTAATCAGGACATGGTGACTTGTTTTTTCATCAAATAAATACAGGTCTATCTTTGTCTCTTTAACTTTCCCCAAGGAAGACCACCTGTGGTTGAAATAATTCCAGTCATATCCACATCAATTAAAAGAGTTGGGGGGGGGGGGAGTTTGCGTTTTAAAAAAATATTTTTTTGTATTTCTTAAGTCACTCGCTACTTTTGTACTCTTACTCAAGTAGTTGTATTGATGACTGCTTTTACAAAGTAACAGCACATATTTAGTCAAGAGTTCAGCTACTCTAGTCACAACTGCCTATATAAATAACGTTGAATTTACTTTTTTCATTTGTCTTGTTTCATGGAACTGAAACACCTCTTATATGATGCTAACTAGATAAACAACTTTCAGATTGTATTGCACAGTTTGCATGAGAAATGTCAAGTCTGCATATATCGACCAAGTCATTGGTATGGTCCCTCGGGGACAAAGGCAGGATATTATTGAACATCAGTGGGGCACTGCCACTAGCTGCTTGAGGAATAACTCAGACTGCAAATAATGCATTTCAAGTTTAGTTGGCCAATGGACAAGCTAAGCAGCTTGGACCCTATTGATGCATTGAGGCCTTCCGCAAGAGAATTCCTTTGAACTGCTAGAGTGGAGGTGAAGTTTTACAGTGAGAAAAGCCTGTTGTAAAAAGCTGGTGTCTACACATAGTTATTGTCTTGTATGTGGTATGTCTGAAGAAACACATGCCATGTTCAAGCATGGCCCACACATAGAAAATGCAATTTAGCCTAACAAAGTCAGTCTGTCTGTCAATCTCAGATGTATTTATCGTTCAACAGTGATACATTGCCACCTCTCTGATTTATTTATATTTATTTACTGTATTTTCAACTGTCACACAAAACTATTGTTATTTTTGAAAGAATTCCTCATAGTCAAATGTTCTTGAACATAAAGCGACCTCCCTCCTGTCTTCCGACAAGATGGGCTGCTGGTACGAGCTACTGAAACATACACAGTAGAATAAGCCTGTAAATCTAGAACTATTTGGTCAAACCGCATCTCTTCACTTTTCCTTCTACGGTAGGTACCTGCCAGGGTGGCTGGATGTCTGCCCAGGAGCAAAGTCAAGAGCAATCTCTTCATTGCTGGATTTTTCTTAAGCACACAGTGAGCCCACACCATGCAAATGGTATGGATGGACATGGAAACTATTAAGTAAATTGACCAGTGGTGCCTAGACTGATGTGATGAATCTACCCTAAATCATTTGTGGGACTGTCTTTGCAGGTCAAAAAGGATTTAACTCTCTATGATGAATGCATGCCTAGTGCAGATTGTTCTAGCTAATAGAACTGCATGGAAGACGGATGGCAAACGTTTCAAAGGGCAGAGTTCATGTTCAAAATCATCATCATGCATCTTAGTAAATCAAAGGCTTATTGGACAAAACACAATTCACTCTCCAAACCTGAAATAAGCTGGCTGGCTAAGTTTAGATAATTCTATCTATTACAGAAAATAAACAAATACTGACTTCTTAAGAATGTGCCGTACTGACTTTAAATAGCTCAGCTCATCCATCTTGCAGATATGCAAAATAAAGCAGAGGAACATTTAATGAGGCCTTTGCAAGACGTGGACTGAGTGTCTGGCTTGTTACCAAACTGTTGGATGAAATGTGGCAATGGTTGAGAATAAATACAACCTTACAAATAGAAAATGTATCTTACGTAGAGTGATATACTTCTGTACTAAGTTTGAATTGTGTTGTCTCCTTGCACTCTGTAATATCCCTGCACAGTGTATATGTGCTGTCTGCTGCAACAAATACATCCTGTAATAGCTCATATATTGAATTTAAAGGGGAAAAAAAGAATTACGTTTTCAGTGCTTGTGCACAACCATTTGGGTATCTGGAGCGTCTACCAACCCATAAACTGTGGGGCTGCTTCGATTAGGAGACTTGATTAAATGAGTCATTCAGATTTGGCTCCCCTCCCTATGTCACATGCAGGCTCATGAGAATATACCGCCACCGCATCTGAGTATCTTCACCCATGGCTTGAATCTTTCATGTCTTCTCCAATACAGCACGATTTTCATTTAGCAAATTATGGACCGAAATAGATAATACAGCAGGGGATACTTTAGGGCGGGGATTCCTTGATTGATAGATCGCTACCACGACGTTGTTCCGGTCGGGGAGTTGTCCGTGTTTTCGTCTTACAACTTTGACCTTTTCAGTGTTTTTTTCCAGTGGATCCAGTGTTGCAAATCTAGGGTGCACCCACTCAACTTGCTTTTTATATTAGGTATGTGGTCATTGCTTTTGTAGTCTGAGCGTAACTAAACTACTTGATTATGTGGCTGAATTACGCAGAATTTCATTGGCATCAATATATTTTTGACAAGGATAAAACGTTTCTGCACTGCACGTGTGATGTTTCTCAATTATGTGCACGCATCACCAACGGTGACGTGGAGCAGGCTATGAACTTGGTTAGGGAAGTTACCCTAAGTATAGTTCTCATGTACAATAGTCTTTTCTAGTCAACAAGCAGATTGAGAGCGCAGTGCTAACCCAGAGGCCACCAGGGATCAGCTGTCCGGCGTACTTGCTGTCTTCGATACACTGACGGGCAGTATTACCACTGCTACTGTAGAAATTATGATACAATTGTCACAGCTGGTGCGATTTGCCATTTCAGACTTTCTGTAGATTGACAGCTTTATTATTTTATTTTCGTCTTGGCTGGCGTCTCTGTGCTGATAACAGGCTGTGGCACTGTCATGAACTTGTACTGATTTCAATTTGCCACTTGGGACACAAAGAGCATTTGAAACTGCATAGCATGTATGGAAAATTAATATTGCCCGTTAACATTACATTACATTACCGTCATTTAGCTGACGCTTTTATCCAAAGCGACTTACAATTCAGATGCTATCATACCGTAGGCACAGCTACGGGAGCAATTATACTAAAATACACAAAATATCATAATGTGTGTCCAAGGAGTTTTAATACAAACCCCTCTAGCCCAGCTGCTTGCTTTGCTCTGGCTGCAGTGGATCTGACCCATTCTCTTGATTAATATGCTCAACGTAACTGATGCAGTTGAAATGGCTGAAATCATTAAGTTATTATATAGTATTTTATATATACAGGATATGGATACTGAGAGGAATATAGTAAAAATGTCTTTGTTTAAGTATAATCTTTACCTTTGGGCATAAATGACAGGACACTGTATGTACTGCAATTTCTGTTGTCCACATTTCATACAAATGCTTTATCATGACCAAGTCGCTCTGCTTAGATAGTGGGATTGAACCTTTCACTGAAAAGGTTGTTCCTCCTAAATGATTATTTCATTATAGTTTTTTTTCACTTTACAGTAGAGGAAATGGCATTGTTGATGGATCCATTAAATGGGAAAAAAAAGAGAAGGTTTACCGCACAAGCAAATTTAAAAAATGGGCCTGTGACGCTTTAAATCAGCAGAATGAATGTCTGTAATAGAAGAAGCAATAGGAATAAATACAAGCTGATGGCTTGCAGGGACATTGCATGCCAAAACAATAGGCTCAAAACAAGTACACAGTGTATCCTCCTGGCACATTCTGGAATAAATGGTACATTCTAAATATTTGTGGCTTCATCCGCACCGTAAAAAGCCATCTCTTTGATGGTTGCAAATTCTCTCTAATGCTTACTCTAATGTGAAAGCAAGGATCCGGGGGAACCGGTATAGTTGAATGGCAGATCCCGGGAAATCATGTGGACTACAAATACTTTCCAACATCAATCACTGACAACAACCCAGTGGAATAAATGCAACATGTTTACCAATTACATGGGCATCCATTAAGTGACAAACCACAGCAACGTTCATGGGAAATAAACGGATTGCCGCGTCCAACACTGTATCCAGTTCTCTTTATGCATCCATTGTATACACAGACATACTTTCCCTCAAACCAGTACACACTGCTGCTTCAAAAGAAAAAGAGAAAAGCATGTTACTCACTTAGGAATCATATTTTAGTGAATAGTCTTTGAACATATTAAAAATCCACAATGGTTTGCTTCCGCTAGTACACATGCATGGTTCAATCCACCCACCCATCCCCACTGACACCTTCAGAAGGTGTCTGTAGGGACTCACTGAAATGTAATAGGAGTAAGACTTGTGCTTGAGGAGAAGTCTTTCATCCTTTCAAATCTACTGACTTTCTTAAATCAGGGACGGGTAACAAAAACACAAACTTAAAAAAAAAAGCAATATATCGTCAGGAGTGTAGGCAGACGTTCAAAATTGACAAACAGTATTCCAATAAAGTCTAATTGTGTATGCATTAAGATGGTCTGGCAGTGATGTTGTTTTCGTTATTTAGGAGATGGGTCGGAATAGCATCTGTCGGATTAATAAATAAAGATGAAATGCTATCAAGCTCTCTGGGAGAGATGGGGCGGAGCTGAAAACCTCTCTCACAGAGAGGGATAGGCATTATCGTTATTTTGGCTTTAGGAATTGATTTGTTGCTTTGGCAAGGAGTGCCATGTTCATGCGGCAGTAAGAACTCTTTCCCAAAAAAAATAATTGATGCATAATCATGCATTAGCAACTGTGGGAAAAAAAATCCTTTACCGAGGAGCACAGCCTGTTGGATGAGATCAAACCGCTGTTTTAATTCTCATTCATTGCTGTTCAACACGTAAACTAAAATTGCCTTCTTTGAATTGATCAGTAGAAAAAAACACCCCTGCAGACCTTTGCTCAGTACTACTAGAGTGTCCTGAAGCTGACTCCAAGTGCACAATATGCAACTGTATATGTTACATGGTAGAAGGTAATTCATCACAGCAGGATTAATAGTTTGGAACATGCTGTCAGCCAGCAGAACTCTCTTCAGATACTTTGGGATCTACCAGATTTTAAAAGCCACTCAGCTGAAGTGGCTCATTTTTAAAGTTAATTCTCTTGCTGGATAGGTTATTTCACCTTTTGGTGCTGACTATACAGTATGTTTTTTTTTTTTAGAACTCATTCTAGTTTCCGCTAGTCCAGTCCAGTGGAGCTTTCCATAACTGTAAATTCAATGCTTCAATGTTGAAGACTTCAGTATAAGGAAACTCAACTGTCATGTATCTGGGTAGGAGATGGATGATCGTAGTTGTCCAAACTTCTGAATGAAATCTGCCTGAGCCTGGACTAAAGCCTCCTCATCTATGTACACTGCCGGCCTCTTGGCTGCGACAAAGTACTGCACCTTCCTCAGGCTCCAGCCAACGACGTACATGAGCAGGCCACACACAGCTGCCGTCGACCTGCCTACTCCAGCGTTACAGTGAACATAGACCGTGTGACCATTCTCCAAGAGGCCGTGAAGCAAAAATACAGCCTGGGGAAGCATCCGGATCCGACCTGCAGAAGAAGAAAATAACACAATACTTTTAGAGGGAAAGGCTCGTGACATTTTATGTCTTTCTCATCTCAATAAATAAAAGAACAAAACCATACTTTGACATTTCCTCACTCTTGTTTGTGGCATTCAGCCCCAAGCCCATTCATTCCTACTGAAGTGTGCATGTGTATGTTTTTAGTTTTTTTCCTGGGCAGCGTAGTTTTTTATTAACAAACATTAGGCTTTAGATACACAGATAATACTTAGTAGGATCAATTCATTGTTGGTTTTGGTATTGTCTAAATGGTATTGATAAGAAAAATATAGAATATTGTCAGACATGTTCTTAAACATACCGTGACCTGTATGGATTAACTAGAATGTTTACTACTTTGCATCACCTTTTGGAGAAGACACTTAAATATACCATAAAAGACTGTCGGCAGTTGTTTGCTTTAAGCCACCCCATGCATACTTAAAATGTACATTTATCACAATCCTTGTGCAGGTTGCTGGATCTCCAGTAAAATATCACACTTTCAGGAATAAACGACAAGTATCGACAGCTACACATGTAGTAGGATCTCTATCTCGGGTAATTTTGTTTACACTTTGGTTTACCAATTTTCTTTACTTAAATTCACTGTGGAAGTAAATGTGGCACTTTTTTTATGACTTACACAACACATGAGATACTACAGTGTAACATTCTGGTTAAAGGAAACCTTGGAAAGTGCTCAGTGGCCATAGTAGGCTATAATACCATCAATTATCACAGATTCTTTCAACTTGGACTTGACTAAATACTGTTATTATTATGTATTTATTCTTGTATGTCCCCAGAATTCTCCTCACCCTCAGTGCTCATGTCAGGTGTGGGTATCCACACGTACACCAGGCCACAGTCTTTGTACAAATGCATCATGGTCTCGGGGGTCATGGCTTCTCCAAGGTTGCGCCTGCAGCCATCGGAGTTGTTCACCACATCACACTCTGTCTGGAAGTTCATCACTGCAGTAATCCCCAATTCATGCTTCATCTTTATAGTCACGTGTTCCACCTGTCGAGGGCAGCTGCCCAGCCAAATATGTGGCAGCACCCTGGGGGCAGTAAACAGAGATGCATTCATCATTTCTGTCTATGTCATTACTATGTTGTTACACATGCTGAAGCGGTGGGTTTTGTGAAATGACTGACGACACAATAAAAGAAAGGCAAGATAATGTACAGGTGGATATTATCAGATAACACAAGATCAGAATGGATATGCTTTTCAAGAGTGGTGTAGAGTGATGTTTTATTGACTCCATTTAGTGCCCCATTAGTATGCATCAAGTCAAGAACCAGAGGAGGGGGAAACATAAAAGGAAGGAAGGATGCTGCTGATCTGTGATGTCCCAGAGTGACACTGCAGTGGAAGTGTCTGGTCTCAACTTGCTGTTACCAATTTACCGAAGTGAAACAACTGCTCTTTTTTGCTACTTAAGAATTATACTCCTGTTTGTTCTTATACTCTCACAGACAGTATCACTATACAGTACCTCACTTGGAATATGCAAAAACTGAAAAGGTGAACTGTACAAGTTGCAAATTATCTTATTATCTTTCCTGTATGACTATCAGTTTGACAGACTATTTCAATCTGTTACAGTAAAATGAAAATATGAGAATTCTTGGAAGATTCTAGTAGATGGTTCATTGTTAACCCAACAATGTAGGAATATACTTTTTGGAAAGGATGTCTGTTTTGTCTCCGGTGTTCAGTTGTATACGTTTATTTTATAAATTGACTCTTGTTCAGTTCAAAAGTAAAGCTCATTATTACAAAAATGGTGAAATAACCTTCAAGCCTCATTTCTAAATACCAGCATGAGAGACCAGGCGCCTGCTAGACGGTGAGTTAAGGGGATTGCAGATATCCCCCAGATATTGAGTAAATTACATCACTACTGCTCATGCTTCAACATTCCTAAAGGTTGTGTCACAGATGTGTGTTTATAGTCTGTGAGGCAGGCACATCAGAGGGTGGTGTAACGGTGCATAAAACAGTCAGGCATGGTGGTAGACTGTTGTTGGTTTTTTACTCAGTGGATGAAGGACCAAAGACAGACATTCATCCTCTGGGCACCATAGATATCTGTTCCAAATTTCACAATCCATGTAACAGTTGTGGAGATATTGCAGTATGGATGGACTGACTGACTGACTCAACAGACATTGCCCTCCCTAGTGTTTGCTTTCCCAATAGTACATTTCTGGAAACTTTAAAAAAAAAAAGGGAAAACACATTCTGGGTGCTCTAATAGGGTGCTGAAAATAAATCTGGATTCTCAAAACCTACAAAAACGTGTAGAATCACAGCCAGACAGATAGCAAAAAAAGTGTTTGAACAACAGATTATGTTTTGAGGGTTCCTTTTTAAATTCTGTGGTGATAACATGATAACATGACAATGATTTTCAAGGGACAGGCAGCATTTATAACTGAATAGGAGAGAGCAAGGTCAAAAAACAAAGGAGTGAGCCGGCCTAAGAGGGTGATCGCGGCTTTGTCTGCCCTGTGAGAGAGTGAGAACTTTTCATCAAGAGAGGGCAGTGTGACATGACTGTCCTGTCCTCTTAGCACGTCAGTCATGTCAGCAGCAGAAGAAGTTGCTCTAACTGATCTAGTATCACAACAAAGCAGAATTCAAGCTTGGACTGAGAACTTGGTAAGGAAGATAAGGGAGGAGGAGCTGATCAGCCCTCTGTGTGGTTCAAGAAACAATCACACTTCAGCATGGAAATTCATTGGCCCCTGAGGATCTCATTATTTTTCAGTATTATGAAATGTAGTACACATTAGATGGATCTCAATTTGTACTTGCTACAGGCTACAAGGAGAGTACTTTGACAGTTTGCAGGTTTAGGGCTTTCTTTTGTCACTGGAAAGTGTAAATGTCCAATAATTCTGGAAAACATGTTAATATAAAACATATATCTGAGTGCTTTTGTAATGTTTTAATACTTAGTTTACCCACACGGACCCAATCCTCTATTTAATTGGGAGGTCAAAGTTAAAGCTCAGCAACAACAACAACAATAAAAACACCCCGAGGCTCTGATGCTGGCGGGCATCTTGCTAAAGTACACCTCACCAGTTTGTATTCAGGTTACAGGACTGACTCTCTGTATGACGCCCATGCTGCCCACCTCTAACAGTCTAAAGTCATAGAGACACAGAGACTGTGGCATGCCATACTTGTTGAATGAAATCTAGATACTCACGGCATTCCCATACAACATCAAACTGAATGCTTTGGCTTTTTTTTTTTGGGCTGTTGTACTTTATTACCTGGAGAAGTGAATGGCCTTCTGACCGGCCACACTGAAGTAGAAGTTGGTGGTGTGTTTCATCTCATCTGTGTGTCCTGCTTCCTCTATCCAGTGACCAATCGGATGGCAGTACACTCCATCCACCATGTTCCTCTCATCATATGAACAACATCTGTCCTGGCTCGGACCACTACCTGGTGACAAAGAGGGGACAGCCTTTCAGCAGGTTAGTGACCGTATATCTATTCTAGGATGTTTGGGGACATTTAGTGATCATGAAGATGATTTAAAGATTTATTTCTGAAACAAACACAGGCAGAACATATACTATGTAGCATTAACCAGGTAAACAACTGATTAAGCATCCTAAACAAAAGGAGAAAATCGGTCTAATAATTACAACCAGTGGTGGAGAGTAACAAAGTACTTTTACTTTTGAGGTACTTGTAATTGTATTGAGTCGTATCTCTTTCTGCTACTGAAGACTTTCACTCCACGAAGGTTCAGAGGGAAATTTTACTCCACTACAGTACATGAATCTGATATATTTTAATTAAATAGAAATCACACAATCAGTTTATAAAATATGATATATATCAGTATATTACATATAATAAGCTCCAGCTCAGCCAGCTACAACATTGTAACAGTAATATAATATGATTAACACTGAATGGGGCCTTTTGGGATTCTGAGTCCATTTACTGTTGCGGATAATACCTTTGTACAGTTAAGTTACATAAATTACACTTCGGTATCATTTTGAATGCAGCAACATTAAATATAAGATTGTATTTTAACACTGGGGAATGCTGCTAACCGAAACGTCTTGGTACATAACCACTGTTATTGTAGGCACTGAAATCCACGAGCCACTGAGCTTTTGATAAATAACAAGTGTCACTTCACCGCCACCATGTGGCAGTAAGGATGGATTACACAATATGAACCAAACATGGCGGAGTTATTTTCGCCTTTTTGCCTGGAACGTTACTTTAGATGGGATTTACATTAAATCTATGTGACGTCTCAAACACTATTTCCTTTTGCACGCGGCTGAATCTGTTGCGCAGCATCACAGTGTTGATGTATGCATATACCTTCCCAGATACTAGTGCCGCGGACTCTTTTGACGAACTTGAACCACAGTGTGTCTTTGAACGGCTCTGCCAGCTGCACCTCGCCGATCCACAGACACGGTTCATGTGTGGACAGCAGGCGCTTCTGTGAGGCTCTCATCTGAACCGCTCCGCGCGGGTCCCACTTGCCCATTTCCTCACGCGAGCCCAAAATATAAACCGTTACATCCGAAGACTCCGGAGTGAGAATGACACCGAACCTGAATAACATTGCTGCAGCCTTAACCAAACGATGTGCCCTCAATCGTTTAGTATGGCGGGCTTGGGTTATTATAGCCTATGATGTAGCTCTTGTTTTCAGTCTGCGTGGCCCATTGACTGTAAGGTGTAATCTAAAAATAAATCGGATAGTGTAGTTTGCAGCAAAGAAGAGGGAGATACAATGAAGTCCCACTCTGTCAGAATTACCGCGCGCCATACATCACCCATATGAGAGTGAACTCTTTAGATCTCAATAGATTCACAGATCTCGATAAATAGATGGATAGATAGAGGATTTCAATTAATGTCACAGATTGTTTACAGGGACTGTACACATCAGTGGAGTAGTTGTTGGATGGATTAAAATGAGAGTACGTGAGACGTGCAGGTATAAAAACATGTCTGACTTGACATACACATTCTAATGAGTTCACTTTTCAAGTTACATACATTTTTACTCTTCCTCAAATTATGTTGACTTTTGCATCTTATTGTTTTTTTGTTTTCTTTATTGTCTTTCACTGAATGATGACAATACTAATTACACAGGGCAGTGTTATAGCATATATAAACATAATGAATAGAAATCACAAATGCGCCATGCATCCCTCCCTTCCCAGCACCCCTCATTCACCTGTAAGATATTGTTTAGAAGTAACGGCCTCCACAAGTCAGTTATATGCAAAAGGTGAAACTAGAAAAGCAAGAGCAGTAACAAACAAAACGAAAACGAAAACATGTAGCACTTTACATTACAGCTCTGTAATACCATATATATAATATAGCATCTTATATCAATAGTGGGGTAATAGTTTGATAATAAAGAGGTAATAATGAAGTGCCCCAGAGTACATTGCGATTGAGTGTACATGCTAGAAATAACCCTTTAGATTCCCAATATGTGGTCAACTTATCCTAATAACAAGTGTTTGGAAATTTGCTGTGACCATTTTTGGAGAGAACATCAGCATTTGCTACCTAAACTGCTCATCTAAGTTATTCCTCAACATATGTCTATGTAGAATATAATTCACACACAGATACAGATACCCTATCATAGGCTGACTTAACATGATACAGCGTAGTAGTCTTCCAGAGTTTAGCTCACAACCCAGCATGCAAGACAGGTGTTCAAAAGGTATTGATATGTTTGCCTTGCATTAGGCAGATAAAAAAAGGCTTATCGGGCTGAGCTAAATAGTAATACTGTTCTCAATCTGATTAGGGTTCAGGTATATGTAGGGTACTTCAAGCTGCAGGTTTCTTGTTGAAATTGCTTCACTGAGGTCGGACAACTGTGCTTGAAATTCTTTGATCATCTGCTTTGGAGCAGGCTCATGGAATCGTTCTTCGGGGTATGTACCAATGAGAACCTGCCAAAAGGACAAAACGAAACAGTAAATCAGATTGAGATAGTATTGTGCTTGGTACGATTTATTTTAAACACTTCAAATATGGACGAGTTATAATGAGCGTTTATCATCACCAAACCTACCGCGTCAGTGTACTTCTCTGAAAGTACCCAGCTCAATGTTGCAAAGCTGACTGTCTCGCCAAGATCTGGGAGGGTCTCCAAAATAGTCTTCATGCTTGACTGCCCCTTAGTGGTTGGAGGAGGTTTGCGCAGCAGGAGTGAGTCATTTGGCACCCAGGAGTAGTAGTCAAACTAAGTTATGAAAGAAATTTCAATATGTAACAACTTTGATACAAAACTAATTCAATAAACTTATTTGATTGTCAAACATTACAAAAATAATGATGTAAATCTACATTGGGAATTCAACCTTTGTACCATTGTAATGCTCAGTGAAAGAAAACAATGGAATGCATAAAAATGAGATTGCAGACCTGCCAAATGTTCATAAATTTGAATTGTTAAAACAAACTTAAACTTGATCAAACATCAATACATATTCCATTGTCCCAACTAATTACCTGTCCATTGTTTACAGCAGCATGTTGAACCGTCACTGTGAAGATCAGCATGGTGATGAATTTGATCACCTCCTCGACAGTTTGAAAGCTTGCTGGAAACCCTGTTGGTAGCACAATTACTGTGAGTTAATTATTGGCAATCCCTATCTTCGTGAAATATTAAAGGCTGCTGTTAAGTTTTTATATATCTTTTGTTTACAAATGACTTCCCAACATGATTAAATACCTGAGGCTTTGTTTCCTAAGAAGCCATGTGTGAATATCTCACTGATCCATTCCTGCAGCTCAGTGTCTTTACGTACTTCACTGTCTGAGGGATAGTAGTACTCCACTACTGCCTTCACAAAGCTAGTGAACACAAAATAATTACATTTGAAATGTTTGTGTGTGAACAAGACTGAAAGACTCTCAGCTGTTGCTTGTAGAATAAATCGGTGTGGACAGATGTGATATTTATTGAAAGACAACCTGTTGATGATGTTCCACAGCTTCAGGCCATCATCTCTGTAGTAGAAGTTGGGGATGGATTCCAGTCCTCGTGCAGTGATGTTCTCTGGCAGACAGAGAGAGCCGTAGGTCGTTTCAGAGAGAGCCCTTCTCATGAGCTCCATCACTCCTTCATATCCAAGTGAACTCTAATAAATCAATAATGCACAAATAGTTACCATTAGACACATTTCTTGAACTAAAAGAATTATGCATTGTTAAAAAGTCAAAGGCTGAAAATGTGTCTTGCAATGGTGCAATCTAATTGGAGTAGTTTGAATTTTCAGAAATATGTATTTTATAGAGCCATACTTTACTTGTAAAGCCTTCAGGTGCAAAAAGAGTTGTGCGGCCTTTCGTGTTTATGTGCAGAGTGTACCGGAAGTGTGGAAACAGCAGCTGTGCAGACAAAGGGAAATATTTAAAAGTCATGTTACAATGCTTATTTGAGTAAACAACAGGAAGCACATCTTGTTTGTGTTGGTGCACCAAAGAAACCTCTAAGCTAACATTCTCGTTAAAAATCGTATTTTGGATAGAACATTACAGTTATCTCAATAGAATGGTGGGGCTAGAATTCCAAATATATCTTGGTCTGCACTATTAAGACCGTTGCTTAGAACGAACACATACACAATTGGTTTACTCGAGAAAAGCGTCTCTGTTTGACTTTCAATGTGCTGTCTTTTCTATACAAGTCTATAAAACATACTCAAATGGTGGAGGGTCAAGGTTTAGAGAGAGAGAGGGAATTGACAAGCAACAAAGGTTCCTGGCTGTAACTCAAAGGAACGTTGCTGTTTTATGGTGTTTCTTCACCAGATTTGCAAAAGTGTCATGTAGTTAGAAAAGGTATCTCTAATACAGCATATATTAAATCATTCTATGTATAAACCTGAATAAATCCCTAAAAATAAAAGAAAAAGGAGAAAATGAAATGAAATCAGATGTATCACAAAACATATTTTGTTGTTTTTCTGAAGGATATTGAGCAATATGTGAAACTACTTTCCAATGTGGCTATACTTTCATATGTCACAGCATATTGGAATGGTTTGGTTAATGTAATATATTGGAAGGGTAGGGTGCTTACTCAGTTTATACGTTTAAGGAAGTGTCTTTCATAATTATTCATGATTATTACCCTACCAACCACTACATGCAGGTATTCTAAAAAGACACAAACACAGACTGCTCTTTCTGTGATGAATATTCAGATATACATATTTTGGCATTTTTCTTTTCACACCAATAAATTCTGGCAAGAAATTTGCAGATTTGTCATTGATCATATCTTAAAAGACTTATCACTAAAAAGTCAGACCATAATTTCAGATTAAGGGAATAGATAAAAGAAGTTCCACAGCACTCTGACCTCTGCTGTGTAATCATACCTTATAGATGGGATGAATCACAGAGAAGCTGCGGAGAGCGGCGACAGCATAGACCTCTGCCAGGAAGTGAGTTTTCATGAGGTGTTCGACTACTTGATGATCCATGGAGTCAGCATTTCTAATAAACATCTTGGCAAGCAGCCAGTCAGTCTCCGGGTCACTGGGCAGAAAGATGGGGTTCTGCTCAGAAGGTTGTTGATGCAACTGGAATTTGATTTGAAAAAAACATATTTAGTTTTTGTTTGTTAAAATACTGCAACTGGACTTTTCAAAACATAGTAATGTACTATGGGATGTAATATGATCATGTGACTAGACCTGTATTGCAATGGGCATCAGTTTGTTTTCTGGGTTCACGTAGAGCAAACAGAGACCAGCAGTCACGTGCAGAGGTTCACCATTATAGTCTCTAGGGCGTATTCCATCCATCTTCTTCTGGTCATAGAGGAATATATTGCCTTTCTGTATGGGAAAGAAAGACAGAGGAAAGACGTCTTCAAGACATCAATAGGTTTCACAGATAGTATGATATTGGGATGATAAACACAGAAATTGTCTACAAAAGCAAAGATTATCTCCAAACTAAAGCCACTCTGCTTTCATACCTTCAGCTCCTCCTGCAGAGAGCTTCCTTCTTCCAGGAACGGCTTCACCATCTCCTCGGTGACTGGAAAGTTTGGAGGAAGCTCTGAGCAGCGCTTGATCACGTTGGGATTGACTGCGTTCAGAAACTGGGATCCATAAAAGTCATCTTCCGTCCAGTGCTCTGTAGCATACTCTGGAAGAATTGCAAATATGATATTTCATATATTATCTATATATCTATATAATATCTAACTTTTTTGAAGTCCATGTTGATCATAGTCATTGCTGGTTTGTTCCTGAGAGAATTCTACTTTGTAGAAAATGAATTGTTTTACCCAACAGGAACAACATCCAATCTAATGTAATTCGACATTGTTAACTCATTTTAATGGAGAACATTATGTAATTGATATTTAAGATACAGTAGAATTTCATTCAAAACTGACAATAGATGTTGGAATGGTGCTATCACACAGGGCTTCTGTTTCTTTCAATTATTGAACATTTTTAAACAGACCATATTTCAAAGTAAATTCATAATCATCACTATACAATATATTTTATACAAAATACATATTTTAGGAAAGTATTATAGTACTATCTCTGCGTGTGTGTGTGTGCGCGTGTGTAACCTAATCTCTCATTCTGCTGCTGGAAACAGCATAATGTTTTGGATGCCCAGTTGTGGCTCATACTTTCTTAAAACACCTCTTTTTTATATTACCATTGACTGCTTGCTGACTCCTCACTTACTTCTCTTAACTGTAGTACCCAGGAAGGGCTGCTAGTGATTACACAGCCTAGTGAGACGGTGTGTTTGGCCAAATGCTCATATTCACTTGTTATGAAATGATGACAATGACATTAGTGTTGTAAGTTGCGCTGCAGATGTGGATAATGGGGAAAAACAATCTACCTGACATAGTTGTCTTTTTCCACCAGAAGATTTTTTTCATGTCATCAATGCTTTCCCATTGTTCAGTAGATCCAAGCAGCCCCTTGATCCTGAGTTCAATACCACTGAAGTAAGACAGGGTAAAAAAAAAAGGTACACAGAATACATGTTTGAACATTATACTGATATTAATGTTTAAAATTTACTTTTTGTCTCAAAACATAGAAAATGTGACTATAATTGAGCCCGGTTGTGTCCATTGTATACATTATCTATGTAGACCTACGCTGTCTTTCGCACAGAATCCATTTCGGTTGTTTTGGATTTAGAGACGCGGATTTCAGCTGGGAGCTCAGACGTTTTATTGAAGTGGTTGATGTTGGGTAGTCCTTCAGCCAACATTTTCCACCTGAATAAAACCCCACAGAAAAACACAAAGTTAGCAAAAGGCACGTATACATTTTCTCCAGATGAACTTCTGAGACCATAACAGCAGCTCCTGGTACATACTGTACTGCACACATACAAACGTACTGGTAAGAGCTCTTTTTAAGTATCAGCTCCTTCTTGCGGTGGTCAATCAACATGGGATGGTCCTCCTCAAAAACCTTCAAGGCTGAGGCATGAAAAGAACATAACATCAGTACAATTTTAAAAGACAAAATTGACAAACTCAACAAAACAAATGTGTGAAAAGTAGTGATATCTATAAATCTCAATAAAGTATCTTTAATCAAAGATTTTGAGAACTTGAAGCCGACCTCTCCCTCCTCTGAGCTCCACCAGTTCTCCTCTGGAGATCCATCTGTAACAGGGGAAAAGAATGGCTTCTCCTTCAGGAGTCGTCACCACTACTTTGGAGAAGTACCACTCATCTTCTGGGAGGAACAAAAAAGGATCTTTCTCCACCTTGACCAGCAGAAGCTTCCCCAGAGACAAATTGGTGCTGATGGTGTAATTCCCTGTCTGGAAATAAGGATTAATATGAATTTAAACAAACAAATACATTATAATACAGTTTAGCATGTATGTTAGAGTGTTGTCAATACACATTTAACTGATAATATTTAATATAACATGATATACATAAGTGTGTAAGGAGTACAAACGTCCACACAGACCGGACAGTCTTCTTAAATAGTTATTTTGATATAAAAACATTTAGAAACCTTGATCATCATCTAAGTACATGGTGATAGACAACCATGCCAACTGGTTAAAAGCCGTTTATAGAACAAATCCTGTCTGGTTATATTTTAAATTCCAGCTTTTAAAAGGCAATGAGTTAGACTCTGACAACTGAATTTAAATGTATTATGTGACTGTAGCACCACAAAGATGAAATGCCATTAGATTGTTTTTTTAGTGTGTGATTTTAAGTTGCAGGAGGCCTGTCAAGCTTACAGTGGTGTGTATGGAACCTGCATGTCTGACAGCAGATATCCTTAAAGTTTAGGGGAGATTGTTGTATATTTCGCCTTCCTGAAGCCAAAAACTCAAGACGAGCGACGTTCATATATGGATTAAACAGTGTGGAAGACCTCACTCACAGCTGAATCCATCGAAGATCAACACAAACTACTTTGTTTGTTCCAAAGTAAAATGCAAATACCTTTAGCTATCTCATGTATGCAAACAAAGACAGTTGAATTTTAATTATCATTAACTTATGACATCCGATGTATGTATCAAGCCTATGATGTGTGAGCAATTTCGTAGCGCGCCTTATTAAACAAATGTAAAAGCGAGATAATTTAGTTTTAAATTGAAAAAAGTAAGCTATCGGTAGTCATAAATTGAGTTTTATAAACGCAGTTCAGGAACAGGGACCACGCCCAGAACACAGCTCATGAGCACAAAGTATTTAAGCACAACAAACCTGTTCACTTCCTCTTCGACTCTGTTTTCACATCCCTCCCCCCAACCCCGTTTTTGTCTTTGACTTAGCTAAGAGAAACAATGTATTGACTTACCCTGCTGTGCATGAACAGTGTTGTTTCTGTCTATGTTTGTACTTGGGAAGTAGACGTTTGCATTGTAATAATTATAATTTCCTCTTCATTCACAACACTCAGCCAACAAATTATATTGTGAATGTAACGTTAGCTCTCAAATGCACAGTGTCGTCCTTTCTGTGTACTTCTCTCTGATATTTCTGAACAATTATTTCATAGTGTTGAAAAACGCCACTTTGACATGCCGAGTGTGCGAAATCTTGACAGGCCTAGCAACAGTAACTAAGGGGGGTGGGGTTTAGTGAAGGGTCAATTCATAATTAATCTGTAAAGTTAACCAGTTTTTGTGTTACACACTTGATTTAAAAAAAAAAAGATTATATATGTACTTTGAATGTAGGTGTTAGAATATATAAATAAGCATCAAATAAGAATTTGTTTAACGCAACACAATTCCCGGGGAAGGATCCCTTGGACCCCCTGCAGAGCTCCAGGCTAAGCCCTGAATGTCCTCAAACCCTAAAAGCGCTCCTGCCACACATTTCCTGTTTACTTGAAGTAACACAGTCTGTGCAGCGGTTATGGCGGTTAAAGTCAGATAAGCCACACCTTGAGGAAGACTCATAAATCATAACTCATAAATTAGTGTGGCTTATCTTAAGAAATAACAAACGTAAACCTGAACTCGTCTGTACATTTTATATATTACATTTAGAAAAGTATGGATCAAATGTATAAGTGTCATAACCGGTAAAATGTTCCTCACTGTAACTTAAAGTGTATTAATTACATAAAGGTAAACGTTTCATTGATTAGTCATGAAGACAAATACTACCGCAGAATATATGTATGCACGAACAAAAATCATTACTTTGTCACAGACCTAATGAGGATGTTCAACAGGATTCAACTTACTGTCCCAGTTGTAAAGTCGATGCCAAAGTTGTCCAACTCAGTTCGCTCACTCTGCCCTTCAGTTCCAATTAAGGTGACGAATATGTGGTCCCATGTTCCTGCACATTCCTTGTCACCTGTTGTGACCTCTAGCTTGTACTCAGTCATGGTCAGTCTGGAAACTGTCTAAAAAAAGAAACACATTTAGATCTCTTATTTGCAGAGTGAATGCTCCAATTCTCTGCAAAAATACAATAATGACACTGTATATGTATTTTTTGATACTGTTTTCACAAAACTTTTTAAATTTGTAAATAATTTATTTACCAAAAGCGTTTGATAGTTTTTCTCAACTCAATATTTTTTGTCAACAGGAATCAAAAAACCTTTTTAACAACTTTGTCTAGGATTATCCTGTTTACATTACTACAAGTGTAGTATTTTGATAATCGACCTTTATACCATGAGGAAAGATGAGGAAAGTTCTTACCCGTACCTTCAGATTGAAGCTGTTCTGTGAACTGTGTTCCTGCTTGTTGGCTCTTGTAAGCTCCTCCACCCTGACTTCAACCTTTTTTTAATTACCTCCCTCACTGTGTATAGACATAAGAGGTGATGTAACTGTCAATTAAAAATGTTGTGTCTTGTTTTCAGCTGATATACATGTAGCTGTAGAGGGTCATGAGCAGCTGAACTAAACCATGCGTTACAGTGGGTACGGAAAGTATTCAGACCCCTTTAAATTTTTCACTCTTTGTTTCATTGCAGCCATTTGCTAAAATCAAAAAAGTTCATTTTATTTCTCATTAATGTACACTAAGCACCCCATCTTGACAGAAAAAAAACTGAAATGTAGACATTTTTGCAAATTTATTAAAAAAGAAAAACTGAAATATCACATGGTCATAAGTATTCAGACCCTTTGATGTGACACTCATATTTAACTCACATGCTGTCCAGTTCTTCTGATCCTCCTTGAGATGGTTCTACTCCTTCATTGGAGTCCAGCTGTGTTTAATTAAACTGATTGGACTTGATTAGGAAAGGTACACACCTGTCTATATAAGACCTTACAGCTCACAGTGCACGTCAGAGCAAATGAGTATCATGAGGTCGAAGGAACTGCCCAAGGAGCTCAGAGACAGAATTGTGGCAAGGCACAGATCTGGCCAAGGTCAAAAAAGAATTTCTGCACCACTCAAGGTTCCTAAGAGCACAGTGGCCTCCATAATCCTTAAATGGAAGAAGTTTGGGATGACCAGAACTCTTCCTATACCTGGCCGTCCAGCCAAACTGAGCAATCGTGGGAGAAGAGCCTTGGTGAGAGAGGTAAAGAAGAACCCAAAGATCACTGTGGCTGAGCTCCAGAGATGCAGTAGGAAGATGGGAGAAAGTTCCACAAAGTCAACTATCACTGCAGCCCTCCGCCAGTTGGGGCTTTATGGCAGAGTGGCCCGACGGAAGCTCTCTCCTCAGTGCAAGACATATGAAAGCCCGCACAGAGTTTGCCAAAAAACACATGAAGGACTCCCAGACTATGAGAAATAAGATTCTCTGGTCTGATGAGACCAAGATTGAACTTTTTGGCGTTAATTCTAAGCGGTATGTGTGGCGAAAACCAGGCACTGCTAATCACCTGCCCAATACAATCCCAACAGTGAAACATGGTGGTGGCAGCATCATGCTATGGGGGTGTTTTTCAGCTGCAGGGACAGGACGACTGGTTGCAATTGAAGGAAAGATGAATGCGGCCAAGTACAGAGATATCCTGGAAGAAAACCTCTTCCACAGTGCTCTGGACCTCAGACTGGGCCGAAGGTTCACCTTCCAACAAGACAATGACCCTAAGCACACAGCTAAAATAACAAAGGAGTGGCTTCGGAACAACTCTGTGACCATTCTTGACTGGCCCAGCCAGAGCCCTGACCTAAACCCAATTGAGCATCTCTGGAGAGTCCTGAAAATGGCTGTCCACCAACGTTCACCATCCAACCTGACGGAACTGGAGAGGATCTGCAAGGAAGAATGGCAGAGGATCCCCAAATCCAGGTGTGAAAAACGTGTTTCATCATTCCCAAGAAGACTCATGGCTGTACTAACTCAAAAGGGTGCTTCTACTCAATATTGAGCAAAAGGTCTGAATACTTATGACCATGTGATATTTCAGTTTTTCTTTTTGAATAAATTTGCAAAAATTTCTACATTTCAGTTTTTTTCTGTCAAGATGGGGTGCTAAGTGTACATTAATGAGAAATAAAATGAACTTTTTTGATTTTAGCAAATGGCTGCAATGAAACAGAGTGAACAATTTAAAGGGGTCTGAATACTTTCCGTACCCACTGTATGGTCCTACTCTGAAATTCTACTACTTGCGCAGACAGATGATATTTATATTTTCAAAAGCAAATGGTGCTTTAAAAACTGTCAAATTATAATCTATTAAAGCAGCAGTGTATAATTTGGTGTTACAGGATTATTGGTGGTGTATGACTGATGTTCACTGAACCCAGAAGGGAGAGATTCAAACAGGTGGTGTGAAGGGTTTCCGTAGAAGTCCTGAATTGAGGGCAGACTGACGCTAATGATTTTTCTCTGGTCAATAGAGGGCGCTAGGGCGCCGCCCCCCCTTGAGCCACAGAAAATAAATAACAATAAAAATAATAATAAATTATACAAATTGTCAATATTTGTGTTTTTGAAATATGGAATGCACCCAGTATTGTGTATATGTATGTGTATATAATAAAATATATCTGTGCAAAATATATGCTTTTCCTGCACGTCCTCTCCGCCTGTCTGCATGTCTCAGCTGCGATGGGACGCTGGAGAAATGGTCCACAGGAGACGGGTCTATGAAGCAGTTTAGCCAATTGCCAGGTATAAATGTGTGTCATGCAATTTAGCCAATCAGCGTCCTCAAATAGATTCCGCTATTCACAGGAAAGTCCTCCGTTTTGTGTCCATCATCTATAGACCAGACCCCGGCAAAGGTCAATTGTGTCTGGAATGCGCCATCTAGTGGGATCAACTGAAACGCCGGCTACTGCAGGAAAAAGGCAAAATGAATGCAGTCTTTACTATAATTTGGACAATTTTGTACCAATATTTGACGGGCCGGATTAAAAAGCCCAACGGGCCGTATATGGCCCACGGGTAGTAGTTTGCCCATGCCTGGCCTAGAGTACAGTCTTCCACAGTTTAACCCACAACCCAGCATGCAAGACAGGTGTTCAAAAGGTATTGATATTGTTAATGCCTAATGCAGAGATAAAATAGGCTTATCAGGCTGTACTAAATAGTAATACTGTTCTCGATCTCAGTAGGGTACAGGTATATGTAGGGTATTTCAAGCTGCAGGTGTGACAAGTTGGAAAACATGCACTTTTATAAATTAAGGGAAATAGTAATTTCATGGTGTATTGTATTGAATGTGATTGATAGGACTCATCACACATGAATACGTGGTTGAAATAAGATTGTGTTTTCTTGCATCGGTTGCTTTGTTCTGAATTGTAGGGGCTGAGATACGAAGTGTTAAACTGTGATCTACAGTGTGGTCTTGATCTCAAGTCTGGAATCGATTGTGTTGGTCTCCGCTGAGTGGCGTTGAAAATACCCGCAATCTTTTTTTTGCCCTGTGTTTTTTGTTGTCGATGAACATTAAACTTTTCTGCTGAGAAGCAAACTACATATCACTCTCGTGATTTTTCATCCACCCCTTTTCTGGGGGTGTAACATTTTGGAGGCACCGCTGGGATTGCTGTTCAGATGTCCACGACCTGTTCGCTGAATTCCGAGCTAGCTAAATCCCCCCATTACAACCCAGGCAGGCGGCAGTGAAGAACGTGTTGCTGTACAAGGAGAGCTGCAAGCTGGAGGTTGAGTACACGTCACCTGAGGCCAGTTAGAGATCATCAGGGACAGAGAAGACCTTTTAGTTCAGAGTTGACTCCTTTACAGTTGAAACCCATCCTGCCCTGTCAACATTATGGCAGCCCTGGAAGAGCTACAAGAAGAGGTAGTAGGTGCATTACACACCCTGTCCAAAGATAATTTACTGGAAATATGTGATTTTCTCAACATGTCAGACCAACAAAGAGCAAATGTTAAAGGAAAATCCCGCATATCATTGTTGACTCATATGTTGAACCACCTTGAAAGAGAGGAGGTGGCAGAGCTAGAAGATGACGGCATGTCCGAATTATTGATACTGAAAGACTACATTGTTGAAGTGGTACAAAACAAGCATGATGAGATGTCAGGAACACAGAAAAAAATGGAGGAGCTAAGAGCTTTAAACCAACACCAAGGATTGGAATTCAACCAGACTACTAATGTCAATGCCATTGCTAATGGTTCTCTGCACCAACCTCAAATCCCTGTCGGCCCACAAGTGAGCATGCAGCCCATAGCCAGTGCTCAGTCGCAGCCAAGCCTATGCTGGCGCAAAGACTTAAAAATTTCTGGTCAAATCGGTGAACCAGGCCAGAGAGAAAAGCTGACATTTTCCAGTCTTGTTCACCAGATTGAGAATGGACTAAGCAGAGGTTATCCTGAGATAGAAATAGTAGATGTGGTAATCAGGGCTATTTCTCCAGGCGCACAGCTACGCAGCTACTTGGAGGGAAAATTCCACCTTACCCTTTCCACTCTTAGGTGCATCCTATGCTCGCACTTCCAAGAAAAAAGCGCCACAGAGCTTTACAAGCAGCTAGCTTCAGAAGCACAGCATAGCAAAGAGACCCCTCAAAGTTTCCTGATGCGAGTCTTCGGTCTAAGGCAGAAAGTACTATTTGCTTCCCAAGAGTCAGAATCAGGGCTTAAGTATGACCCAGCTCTAGTTCAGCGCATGTGCTTACACACAGTACTTACTGGTCTCCAGAATGACAGTATCAGGATAGACATGCAACCCCTCTTGTTAGATACTAACACCTCAGATGAGCTTTTGCTAGAGAGGTTAAACATTGCCTGTGCCAATGAGACTGAAAGAAAAAACAAGAAGAGGTTCAGCTCCCCACAGCCAGCTACAAGTGTAAGCGTAGTCCAGTCAGAAGACCCGCCATCTGCAAAATGTCATGTGAAGGAAGCTAAAGCAAAAGTTCCCCCTGAGTGGTTAACAGAGTTAGCAGAACTTAAGACAGGTGTTGCTTCTCTTAAAGGCCTCAGTGCAGAAATAGCTCAGATTAAAGAGACATTGCAGCAGCCTATGTTCCAGTCACAACCCTATGCCCCACCTTTAGCTAGAAGGCCAGTTAGGGACCCCCAGGCCCATATTTCACAACAGCAGTATCATAGCAGCCACAGCCAGCCCCAAACACCATATCCAACTCACCCCCAGCATGCACCTCACCGGTACACCAACGGCCCTGTTTATGTTCCAAGGAGGTGTTCTGTCTGCCAGCAGACTGTTGACGTGGGGTGAATCCAGCATTCTCATGTTCAGGATAAATATTTAACTCTCATTTTTCTGGTGTGTCTTTGGCAGTTTATCTTTGTACCCTGGCAGCTTCTCATTTTTCATTTAGTTTGGTTTTGATTGAGAACAGAACAAAGCTGTATTAGATGTTACAGATGTTATAATAACTGCAAACCAAATGTTAAAATGTGTCTGCAGAGTCACAATAAAGGTGCATTTCACCCAAAGAAGTGTGTGTGTCATCTATCTTCTTCAGAGATGGTGTGACTTACAAAAAACTGATCATAACCCTTCATGGGAACACTGTGTTCAGCAGCACATTTACACGTCAGTGTTATGTTTCATTCACATCGTCCAGCTAAATTAGTTGCAATTAGCTGGGAATGAGGACATAGAAAGAATAAAAACATACGAGCCATGGAACAAGGTCGCTTTTGTGCTTGTTTTGGCAATAAGGTTTGGTAGAGGTGTGACAATAATTACCGAAATGTGATGTCAACATATAAATCTGGTTTGATAAGGTTCAGGGTGTTTTCCTTTTTTTGTAATATGACTCATCACAGGTAATGATTGCACAATGAGCTACAACACTTGAAATGATTTAAAACCGATGTATTGTGTCTACCCGATGCAGTCGAGCACACAATATTAAAGCTAATGCTTTGTTTCTATACAATAAACCAAAAGTGTATTTCTTGTGTCTTCAGTTTTGAAGCTAGTACATGAAGAAAAGTGGAATTCTATGATAAATGGTGCCAGGGTTTCAGTACGTTGACAATAACAATAACCTTCCACCGAACTGAACAAACAATAAAAGGGAACATTTGTAGGCGTGTTTGTTATAGTTGGGTTTTTCCCTTCATCCATCCTTACTTCTTCCTTAAAGTCCTGCCAAGAACACTGTCATCTATCTTCTTCAGAGACGGTGTGACTTACAAAAAACTGATCATAACCCTTCATGGGAACACTGTGTTCAGCAGCACATTTACACGTCAGTGTTATGTTTCATTCACATTGTCCAGCTAAATTAGTTGCAATTAGCTGGGAATGAGGACATAGAAAGAATAAAAACATACGAGCCATGGAACAAGGTCGCTTTTGTGCTTGTTTTGGCAATAAGGTTTGGTAGAGGTGTGACAATAATTACCGAAATGTGATGTCAACATATAAATCTGGTTTGATAAGGTTCAGGGTGTTTTCCTTTTTTTGTAATATGACTCATCACAGGTAATGATTGCACAATGAGCTACAACACTTGAAATGATTTATGTATTGTGTCTACCCGATGCAGTCGAGCACACAATATTAAAGCTAATGCTTTGTTTCTATACAATAAACCAAAAGTGTATTTCTTGTGTCTTCAGTTTTGAAGCTAGTACAGGAAGAAAAGTGGAATTCTATGATAAATGGTGCCAGGGTTTCAGTACGTTGACAATAACAATAACCTTCCACAGAACTGAACAAACAATAAAAGGGAACATTTGTAGGCGTGTTTGTTATAGTTGGGTTTTTCCCTTCATCCATCCTTACTTCTTCCTCAAAGTCCTGCCAAACACAAGGCTTGAAGATAGCCCAGCACAATTAAGCCTGAGTGAAAAGAGAGGACAAGGAGGACAAACTAGGAGACCAGAGACATGTGCTTGTAGGACATCCAACAACAAACAGAAAACACCAGAAACAGTCTACATTTGATCAGAGACACAGATGAAAGAAATGCTGGATGAGTAGGAATGTAGAGATCCAAAAATCCCATTAAGGCCATCGGCATGCTTCTCAAAGTAGTATCAATAAACACACAATAAACACATGAGCATTGGAACAAGGTAGCTTTGGTGATTGTTTTGGAAATAATTAATTATATTATTGAATTATAATTATTAACGCATCATTATGTACATTGCTTTAATGTTGCAGTACTTTACTTTATATACTGCCGTTTTGAAGCCAGTACAGGAAGAAAAGTGGAATTCTATGATAAATGGTGCCAGGGTTTCAGTACATTCACAATAACAATTATCATACACAGAACTGAACAACACTAAAAGGGAACATTTGTAGGTGCGTTTGTTATAGTTGGGTTTTCCTTTCATCCTTACTTCTTCCTCAAAGTCCTGCCAAACACAATAACAATTAAAGCTGCGAGCAGTGATGAACGGGCCCTCGCATCCTCCAGCACGTCGGGGGTGCGGGCGGGACTCCGGCCTGCGCGTCCGAGAACGTCTGCAACTGTCGGACAGCGCGTCCACGAGTGAGACGTTTTAAATCCCGCGTGGACCGCCTGATGTTGAAAATGATGCTTTGCAAATAGTCCAATGCTTCCTATATCCGCTGCCTGGCGCTACAGAACACGTGCAAACATGCATTATGTACCTCTATATCAAATGTAAACCACAATGTGTAAAAGTCATGTAAGTCGGATGGTGTTTATCACAAAATGCAGATTTCCTTTTGCCAACAGGTGGCGCTGTGAGATTTAGTGAAAATTAGCTTGTAGACATCTTCAGGCCATGAGTTTTATCAAGCATGTGAAGTTTGGGACTGTTTGGAACAAGTCCAGATGAGTTATTTTAGTTTTTTTCATGGGAAATTACGTAAAGTATAGCCTCCCGCTACGGCTAAGCCATTCCATCAAACGTAAAGCTTTTGATACATTTGAATCACAATGGTCTTGAGATTGTAGTGACAACATTTATAGTGGATCTAGTGATAGATGATGGATATAGTGGCTCGGACCACTACCTGGTGACAAAGAGGGGACAGCCTTTCAGCAGGTTAGTGACCGTATATCTATTCTAGGATGTTTGGGGACATTTAGTGATCATGAAGATGATTTAAAGATTTATTTCTGAAACAAACACAGGCAGAACATATACTATGTAGCATTAACCAGGTAAACAACTGATTAAGCATCCTAAACAAAAGGAGAAAATCGATCTAATAATTACAACCAGTGGTGGAGAGTAACAAAGTACTTTTACTTTTGAGGTACTTGTAATTGTATTGAGTCGTATCTCTTTCTGCTACTGAAGACTTTCACTCCACGAAGGTTCAGAGGGAAATTTTACTCCACTACACACTGAAAAAAATGATTCGGCCCCCTTGTAAATGTTACATGTCTTAATTTAGTTTATTTAATCGATTTTAATGTGTAATTGAATCCTACGTATCTTTTTTCATTAATCTCAAAATGTTCTGCGCTCGTTTAAAATGAGTTAATTCTATTCAGGTAAAAGTAATGAGAAAAAAATATGTACAATTTAATTTCCACACGTTTTCCTGTCTGCGCATGGGCAGACTGCTAGAAATTCAAATTCTGAAGGCGGGATTGTTTTCACTGTAGTTCTAGGAACTGTATTGAGAGGGACCCTTGATCATGGTTCTAACTTTATAACACAACAATGAATAACCCACAACTAACGCTATTTAACAGGGCAAAACACCACGACACAACAGTTTGTGACATAGAAACAATTTGTAACACTAATAATTGTACATTTATAAAATTTCACCGCTGAACTGCATGCTGGGTACAGCTCACTCGCCTGCTAGCACAACAGTCTGCTAACAGCTGGGAGAGGCTCATCACGTGCACAACGTTACATTAAAGAACAGAACAAATTGATGCAGGATGAACATAGACAGACCGGAGATGCACCGACAGAGTTTGACACATATGCAACGCTGATTACGTTTAATATGTGTGGCATTTGTAATAGATGTACGTTGGTATATAGAGGGTGATAAGACGCTGTAAAGGGAGGGACTTAGGACCCAGGGGAATGTAGGTGAAGGAAAGCGGAAGAGACGGAAGACACGCCACACGAACAGCTGTTCACCGCTCGTCACGATCCTGCAGACCAGAGATTCTCAACTGGTGGGTCGCCGCGGACCCGTTTTCAGTGGGTTGCGGGCCTTTGCCTTATGCAACGCACTCATTTACGCTCCTTTCCAGCATTTACGGCGCTTGTTAAGGCGCTTGTTAAGCGGTGCAGGAAAAACGCCGACCAATGCGTTGTAAATCACGTCACGTGATGCAGTTTAGCCAATCAAATAAGGGTATTCTGAAACGTTTCCTTACTCCAGTGAGATGTACCCACACCGTGACACAGGGAGGAGAGACAAGGAAAGACTCATAGAGCAGATCTCATGAGAATCTATGTGTGAAAATCTACGGTCGATTTTAACAATTGAAATTGCTGAAAAGACCGCATTCCTAAACCAGTGCTGCGAAAACATTGAAATAAGAGTGTTTGTTTTCTGCACGCTTGGCCTTATGGTGAGGTGAGAGTTTGAAAAGAATACCGTGATATACCGTGGTACCGTCAAAGTTATGCAAAATACCATGATATACATTTTGGGTCATATCGCACAGCACTAATTGAAAGTTAAGATACTAGTAATAGCTAAAAATGTTTAACTAAATCAAACTTAATTTTAGTTTGTAGAAATTAAACCATTAAATTGATCTCAATCTACTAAAACAAAAAAGGTAAATAGTAATTGAGGTTACATAATACATTTGAGTATACTGAACATGAACATAGTGAGTAAACTTTACTCAAAATAGTTGAGGTAAAATTATGAATATAAATTAAGTAAAGTCAACTTAAAATATATATCTGGATATAGATACATTTATTTCGTGCAACCACTTACCTAAAAATAATTAAGTAAATCCAACACCACATTTTTTTCAGTGCAGTACATGAATCTGATATATTTTAATTAAATAGAAATCACACAATCAGTTTATAAAATATGATATATATCAGTATATTACATATAATAAGCTCCAGCTCAGCCAGCTACAACATTGTAACAGTAATATAATATGATTAACACTGAATGGGGCCTTTTGGGATTCTGAGTCCATTTACTGTTGCGGATAATACCTTTGTACAGTTAAGTTACATAAATTACACTTCGGTATCATTTTGAATGCAGCAACATTAAATATAAGATTGTATTTTAACACTGGGGAATGCTGCTAACCGAAACGTCTTGGTACATAACCACTGTTATTGTAGGCACTGAAATCCACGAGCCACTGAGCTTTTGATAAATAACAAGTGTCACTTCACCGCCACCATGTGGCAGTAAGGATGGATTACACAATATGAACCAAACATGGCGGAGTTATTTTCGCCTTTTTGTCTGGAACGTTACTTTAGATGGGATTTACATTAAATCTATGTGACGTCTCAAACACTATTTCCTTTTGCACGCGGCTGAATCTGTTGCGCAGCATCACAGTGTTGATGTATGCATATACCTTCCCAGATACTAGTGCCGCGGACTCTTTTGACGAACTTGAACCACAGTGTGTCTTTGAACGGCTCTGCCAGCTGCACCTCGCCGATCCACAGACACGGTTCATGTGTGGACAGCAGGCGCTTCTGTGAGGCTCTCATCTGAACCGCTCCGCGCGGGTCCCACTTGCCCATTTCCTCACGCGAGCCCAAAATATAAACCGTTACATCCGAAGACTCCGGAGTGAGAATGACACCGAACCTGAATAACATTGCTGCAGCCTTAACCAAACGATGTGCCCTCAATCGTTTAGTATGGCGGGCTTGGGTTATTATAGCCTATGATGTAGCTCTTGTTTTCAGTCTGCGTGGCCCATTGACTGTAAAGTGTAATCTAAAAATAAATCGGATAGTGTAGTTTGCAGCAAAGAAGAGGGAGATACAATGAAGTCCCACTCTGTCAGAATTACCGCGCGCCATACATCACCCATATGAGAGTGAACTCTTTAGATCTCAATAGATTCACAGATCTCGATAAATAGATGGATAGATAGAGGATTTCATTTAATGTCACAGATTGTTTACAGGGACTGTACACATCAGTGGAGTAGTTGTTGGATGCATTAAAATGAGAGTGCGTGAGACGTGCAGGTATAAAAACATGTCTGACTTGACATACACATTCTAATGAGTTCACTTTTCAAGTTACATACATTTTTACTCTTCCTCAAATTATGTTGACTTTTGCATCTTATTGTTTTTTTGTTTTCTTTATTGTCTTTCACTGAATGATGACAATACTAATTACACAGGGCAGTGTTATAGCATATATAAACATAATGAATAGAAATCACAAATGCGCCATGCATCCCTCCCTTCCCAGCACCCCTCATTCACCTGTAAGATATTGTTTAGAAGTAACGGCCTCCACAAGTCAGTTATATGCAAAAGGTGAAACTAGAAAAGCAAGAGCAGTAACAAACAAAACGAAAACGAAAACATGTAGCACTTTACATTACAGCTCTGTAATACCATATATATAATATAGCATCTTATATCAATAGTGGGGTAATAGTTTGATAATAAAGAGGTAATAATGAAGTGCCCCAGAGTACATTGCGATTGAGTGTACATGCTAGAAATAACCCTTTAGATTCCCAATATGTGGTCAACTTATCCTAATAACAAGTGTTTGGAAATTTGCTGTGACCATTTTTGGAGAGAACATCAGCATTTGCTACCTAAACTGCTCATCTAAGTTATTCCTCAACATATGTCTATGTAGAATATAATTCACACACAGATACAGATACCCTATCATAGGCTGACTTAACATGATACAGCGTAGTAGTCTTCCAGAGTTTAGCTCACAACCCAGCATGCAAGACAGGTGTTCAAAAGGTATTGATATGTTTGCCTTGCATTAGGCAGATAAAAAAAGGCTTATCGGGCTGAGCTAAATAGTAATACTGTTCTCAATCTGATTAGGGTTCAGGTATATGTAGGGTATTTCAAGCTGCAGGTTTCTTGTTGAAATTGCTTCACTGAGGTCGGACAACTGTGCTTGAAATTCTTTGATCATCTGCTTTGGAGCAGGCTCATGGAATCGTTCTTCGGGGTATGTACCAATGAGAACCTGCCAAAAGGACAAAATGAAACAGTAAATCAGATTGAGATAGTATTGTGCTTGGTACGACAAAGCTTATTTTAAACACTTAAAATGTGGATGAGTTATAATGAATGTTTATTATCACCAAACCTACCGTGTCAGTGTACTTCTCTGAGAGTAGCCAAACCATTGCTGTACCGCGGACTGTCTCGCCAACATCTGGGAGGGTCTCCAAAATAGTCTTCATGCTTGACTGCCCCTTAGTGGTTGGAGGAGGTTTGCGCAGCAGGATTGAGCCATTTGGCACCCAGGAGTAGTAGTCAAACTAAGTTATGAGAGAAATTTCAATATGTAACAACTTTGATACAAAACTAATTCAATAAACTTATTTTAATGTCAAACATTGTAGAAATCTACATTGGGAATTCAATCGTTGAACCATTGTAGGGCATTCACGACTGCTGCATGGTCCAGTCCGAAAAAGTAGTCCAGTAGTTGATTAATCACAGGAGATAGCCTATATCATATTTTTTTTCACCCAATAACTGATTAATTCTCATCAAAAGGATCTCAAATACAAACAGTAAAGGGTTAATGACTGTAGGTGGGACCCACCTAGGCTTTAAAAGACTCATATGGGCAGGCTGCTGGCACCGAACCACAGATGAACGATTAGTCTAAAACGGTACAAAGTGTCGACTGGTTTGATAGTCGACTATTCTGTGAAACACCTACCGCATTATAATGCTCAGCTAAAGGAAAAAAGTTAATGAATAAAAGCTGATTGCAGACCCGCCAAATGTTCTTACATCTGTGTTAGTGTTAAAACTAGTGCTGGGTAACGATTACAATTTTTAATCGCATGATTGTTTTGCGATTAATCGCATTGTTATACGCAAAATTCAATAATGAATTAAAAGTACTGCTCTATGAACAAAAGTGCAATAACATTTGGTTTGCAAACACTTTAAACAAATAACGTGCTTTTTAACAGCAGTATTCCCTTTACACAGTGGCAGTTAAAATAGTTATGATTCTGATAATAGATATTCAGCCGGTGTTCACAACTTTATTTTCATGCGTGTAATAGATGCAATTTGAAATATACACCTTGAAAACTGCAAACCTATCTACGTCATGTTTTTCTCTTTTTGTTGTTGTTATGTTTGTTACATTCTCAGTAGCAATAACTAAATATATGCTTATTATACAAAAACTCAAAAAAATAATTTAAATGAATAATTTCTTTTTTTGGTATTTTGGTCAGACATATGCAACGCTGATTATCGTAATATGTGTGGTATTTGTTATATATGTACGTTGGTACATAGCGGGTGATAAGAAGCTGTAGTTAGAGGGACTTAGGACCCAGGGGAATTTAGGAAGGAAACGGGAAGAGACGGAAGAGCTCTTCCTGTCTCTTCGCCACACAAGCTGTTCACCGCTCGCTGCCGGCCGTTCGGTTATTGTGTTAAAAATGTCCGCTTAATAATCAAAATAAAACTGCGTTAAAGCGCGATAAAATAATTATCGGCGTTAGTTAATGCGTTAACGCGATAATAACGCATTAACTTGCCCAGCACTAGTTAAAACTAACTTATACACGTGATCAAACATCAATACATATTCCATTGTCCCAGCTAATTACCTGTCCATTGTTTACAGCAGCATGTTGAACCGTCACTGTGAAGATCAGCATGGTGATGAATTTGATCACCTCCTCGACAGTTTGAAAGCTTGCTGGAAACCCTGTTGGTAGCACAATTACTGTGAGTTCATTATTAGCAATCCCTATCTTCGTGAAATATTAAAGGCTACTATTACATTTTTATATATCTTTTGTTTACAAATGACTTCACAACATGATTAAATACCTGAGGCTTTGTTTCCTAAGAAGCCATGTGTGAATATCTCACTGATCCATTCCTGCAGCTCAGTGTCTTTACGTACTTCACTGTCTGAGGGATAGTAGTACTCCACTACTGCCTTCACAAAGCTAGTGAACACAAAATAATTAGATTTGAAATGTTTGTATGTGAACAAGACTGAAAGACTCTCAGCTGTTGCTTGTAGAATAAATCGGTGTGGACAGATGTGATATTTATTGAAAGACAACCTGTTGATGATGTTCCACAGCTTCAGGCCATCATCTCTGTAGTAGAAGTTGGGGATGGATTCCAGTCCTCGTGCAGTGATGTTCTCTGGCAGACAGAGAGAGCTGTAGGTCGTTTCAGAGAGAGCCCTTCTCATGAGCTCCACCAGTCCGTCATATCCAAGTGAACTCTAATAAATCAGTAATGCACAAATAGTTACCATTAGACACATTTCTTGAAATAAAAGAATTATGCATTGTTAAAAAGTCAAAGGCTAAAAATGTGTCTTGCAATGTTGCAATCTAATTAAAAGAAATATGTATTTTCTAGAGCCATACTGTACTTAAACGCCCGTCAGGTCCCAAAAGAGCTGTGCGGCTTCTTGTGTTTATGTGCAGAGTGTACCGGAAGTGTGGAAACAGCAGCTGATCAGACAAAAGGAAGTCACGTTACGATGCTTATTTGAGTAAACTACAGGCAGCACATCTTGTTTTTGTGTTGATGAACAAAGAAATCTATAAGCTAACATTCTCATTTTAAATTTTATTTTGGATAGAACATTACAGTTATCTAAATAGAATGGTGGGGCTGAAATTCCAAAAATATCTTGGTCTGCACTATTAAGACCGTTGCTTACTAGACCAAGCAAATACACAATTGATTTACTCAGGAAAAGAGTCTGTTTGATGTGCCTTTATGTGCTGTCTTTTCTATAAAAGTCTATGGCTATACTTTCATATGTCATAGCATATTGGAATGGTTTGGTTAATGTAATATATTGGAAGGGTAGGGTGCTTACTCAGTTTATACGTTTAAGGAAGTGTTGATAATTATTCATGATTATTACCCTACCAACCACTACATGCAGGCATTCTAAAAAGACACAAACACAGACTGCTCTTTCTGTGATGAATATTCAGATATACATATTTTGGCATTTTTCTTTTCACACCAAGAACTTCTGGCAAGAAATTTGCAGATTTGTCATTGATCATATCTTAAAAGACTTATCACTAAAAAGTCAGATCATAATTTCAGATCAAGGGAATAGATAAAAGAAGTTCCACAGCACTCTGACCTCTGCTGTGTAATCATACCTTATAGATGGGATGAATCACAGAGAAGCTGCGGAGAGCGGCGACAGCATAGACCTCTGCCAGGAAGTGAGTTTTCATGAGGTGTTCGACTACTTGATGATCCATGGCGTCAGCATTTCCAATAAACATCTTGGCAAGCAGCCAGTCAGTCTCCGGGTCACTGGGCAGAAAGATGGGGTTCTGCTCAGAAGGTTGTTGATGCAACTGGAATTTGATTTAAAAAAAACATATTTAGTTTTTGTTTGTTAAAATACTGCAACTGGACTTTTGAAAACATAGTAATGTACTATGGGATGTAATATGATCATGTGACTAGACCTGTATTGCAATGGGCATCAGTTTGTTTTCTGGGTTCACGTAGAACAAACAGAGACCAGCAGGCACGTGCAGAGGTTCACCATTATAGTCTCTAGGGCGTATTCCATCCATCTTCTTCTGGTCATAGAGGAATATATTGCCTTTCTGTATGGGAAAGAAAGACAGAGGAAAGACGTCTTTAAGACATCAATAGGTTTCACAGATAATATGACATTGGGATGATAAACACAGAAATTGTCTACCAAAGCAAAGATTATCTCCAAACTAAAGCCACTCTGCTTTCATACCTTCAGCTCCTCCTGCAGAGAGCTTCCTTCTTCCAGGAACGGCTTCACCATCTCCTCGGTGACTGGAAAGTTTGGAGGAAGCTCTGAGCAGCGCTTGATCACGTTGGGATTGACTCCGTTCAGAAACTGGGATCCATAAAAGTCATCTTCCTTCCAGTGCTCTGTAACATACTCTGGAAGAATTGCAAATATGATATTTCATATAATATCTATATATCTATATCATATCTAACTTTTTTGAAGTCCATGTTGATCATAGTCATTGCTGGTTTGTTCCTGAGAGATTTCTACTTTTGTATAAAATGAATTGTTTTACCCAACAGGAACAACATCCAATCTAATGTAATTCGACATTGTTAACTAATTTTAATGGATATTTAAGATACAGTAGAATTTTATTCAAAACTGACAATAGATGTTGGAATGGTGCTATCACACAGGGCTTCTGTTGTTTCTTTCATTATTGAACATTTTTTAACCGACCATATTTCAAAGTAATTTCAAAATCATAACTATACAATAAATGTTATACCAACTACATATTTTAGGAAAATATTACATTATTATCTGTGTGTGTGTGTGTGTGTGCGAGTGTGTGTCCTAATCGCACATTCTGCTGGTGGAAACAGCATAATGTTTTAGGTGCCCAGTGATGACTCATACTTTCTTAAAACACCTCTTTTTTATATTACCATTGACTGCTTGCTGACTCCTCACTTCTCTGAACTGTAGTACCCAGGAAGGGCTGCTAGTGATTACACAGCCTAGTGAGACGGTGTGCTTAGCCCTAACAGCTATCAGTACT
Source organism: Pholis gunnellus (assembly GCF_910591455.1). Lineage (NCBI taxonomy): Eukaryota > Metazoa > Chordata > Actinopteri > Perciformes > Pholidae > Pholis > Pholis gunnellus. The sequence goes on from NC_136546.1 coordinate 12,698,379, forward strand.
ATAGTACACACACAGCTGAGTACATCGCCGCCACTCAGCTGCTCTTACGCGGTCAAACAGCTTGGGGAGTTTAATTTAGTTTTTGGCAAGATTGTATGAAACATTGTATATGACGACTTTGAGCAGATTGCCTGGTACACTACACTCGTTATCGAGATTGAATGAAGTGTGTTTACGTGTCTAAATGGGGGGATAGCCAATTATGGGTTGTATTCAGTTGTTTAGACACACCTAGCTGATATCTACACTCTGCTGAGTGCACATTTCTAGTTAGAAGTGTTCCTTGGGTTTTCATTTTGGGATGATTTAAAAAAAATTAAAAATCCAAGATGGATTACAGATATAGTAGTGCCGAGTCCACTTAATTCATTTAAGAAGCAGTGTATCAACTTTTCTTAAAGTGCTTTAATACATATTGTATTAGTATCAAGCAATGTTGCAGAAAGAACTATTGTTACATTGGAACTGATGATGTCTGCCAAATGCTCATATTCACTTGTTGTGAAATGATGACAATGACATTTTTGTTGTGAGTTGCGCTGCAGATGTGGATAATGGGGAAAAACAATCTACCTGACATAGTTGTCTTTTTCCACCAGAAGATTTTTTTCATGTCATCAATGCTTTCCCATTGTTCAGTAGATCCAAGCAGCCCCTTGATCTTGAGTTCAATACCACTGAAGTAAGACAGGGTAAAAAAAAAAAAAAAAAAGAGGCACACGGAATACATGTTTAAACATTATACTGATATTTTTGCTTCAAATTTACTTTTTGTCTCAAAACATAGAAAGCGTGACTGTAATCGAGCCCAGTTGTGTCCATTTTATACATTATGTAGACCTACGTCATCATTATCACATGACTTGCTTCGGTTGTTTTGGACTGAGATATGCGGATATCAGCTGGGAGCTCAGAGACGTTATTGAAGTGGTTGATGTTGGGTAGTCCTTCAGCCAACATTTTCCACCTGAAAAAAACAAACCCACAAAAAAACACAAAGTTAGCAAAAGGCACGTATAATTTTCTCCAGATGAACTTCTGAGACCATAACAGCAGCTCCTGGTACATACTGTACTGCACACATACAAACATACTGGTAAGAGCTCTTTTTAAGTATCAGCTCCTTCTTGCGGTGGTCAATCAACATGGGATGGTCCTCCTCAAAAACCTTCAAGGCTGAGGCATGAAAAGAACATAACATCAGTACAATTTTAAAAGACAAAATTGACAAACTCAACAAAACAAATGTGTGAAAAGTAGTGATATCTATAAATCTCAATAAAGTATCTTTAATCAAATATTTTGGGAACTTGAAGCCGACCTCTCCCGCCTCTCAGCTCCACCAGTTCTCCTCTGGAGATCCATCTGTAACAGGGGAAAAGAATGGCTTCTCCTTCAGGAGTCGTCACCACTACTTTGGAGAAGTACCACTCATCTTCTGGGAGGAACAAAAAAGGATCTTTCTCCACCTTGACCAGCAGAAGTTTCCCCAGAGACAAATTGGTGCTGATGGTGTAATTCCCTGTCTGGAAATAAGGATTAATATGAATTTAAACAAACAAATACATTATAATACAGTTTAACATGTTGGAGTGTTGTCAATACACATTTAACTGATAATATTTAATATAACATGATATACATAAGTGTGTAAGGAGTACAAACGTCCACACAGACCGGACAGTCTTCTTAAATAGTTATTTTGATATAAAAACATTTAGAAACCTTGATCATCATCTAAGACTCTGACAACTGAATTTAAATGTATTATGTGACTGTAGCATCATAAAGATGAAATGCTATTAGATTGTGTTTTTATTGTGTGATTTTAAGTTGCAGGAGGCCTGTCAAGCTTACAGTGGTGTGTATGGAACCTGCATGTCTGACAGCAGATATCCTTAAAGTTTAGGGGAGATTGTTGTATATTTCACCTTTCTGAAGCCAAAAGCTCAAGAGGAGCGACGTCGGATATGGATTAAACAGTGTGGAAGACCTCACTCACAGCTGAATCCATCGAAGATCAACACAAACTACTTTGTTTGTTCCAAAGTAAAATGCTAATACCTTTAGCTATCTCATGTATGCAAACAAAGACGGTTGAATTTTAATTATCATTAACTTATGATAACCGATAAATGTATCAAGCCTATGATGTGTGAGCAATTTCGTAGCGCGCCTTAAACAAATGTAAAAGCGAGATAATTTAGTTTTAAATTGAAAAAAGAAAGCTCTAGGGAGTCATAACGTTAAATGTTGACTTAGCTAAAAGAAACAATATAGAAACAATATATTGACTTACCCTGCTGTGCATGAACAGTGTTGTTTCTGTCTATGTTTGTACTTGGGAAGTAGACGTTTGCATTGTAATAATTATAATTTCCTCTTCATTCACAACACTCAGCCAACAAATTATATTGTGAATGTAACGTTAGCTCTCAAATGCACAGTGTCGTCCTTTCTGTCTACTTCTCTCTGATATTTCTGAACAATTATTCCCATTTCCATAGTGTTGAAAAACGCCACTTTGACATGCCGAGTGTGCGAAATCTTGACAGGCCTAGCAACAGTAACCAAGGGGGGTGGGGTTTAGTGAAGGGTCAATTCATAATTAATCTGTAAAGTTAACCAGTTTTTGTGTTACACACTTGATTTTAAAAAAATGATTATATATGTACTTTGAATGTAAGTGTCATAATATATAAATAACCATCAAATAAGAATTTGTTTAACGCAACACAATTCCCGGGGAAGGATCCCTTGGACCCCCTGCAGAGCTCCAGGCTAAGCCCTGAATGTCCTCAAACCCTAGAAACGCTCCTGCCTTACATTTCCTGTTTACTTGCAGTAACACAGTCTGTGCAGCAGTTATGGCAGTTAAAGTCAGATAGGCCACACCTTGAGGAAGAATTTGACAACTCATAAAGTAGTGCAGCTCACCTTATGAAAAACCAAACGTGAACATGAACTCGTCCGTACATTTTACATACTAAATTTAGAAAAGTATGGATCAAATGTATAAGTGTCACATAAAACTGTGTCCAAAAGTTTTTTGTTGAACAAACTCAGTTCAGCACGTATGTTGATAGGCAAGCATCTAAAGAGAACATACGTCCACCAAGCCTGGACAGACTTGGTGCCAGTGGGACCAATGAAAAGCATAGAAATGTACTATATTGAAATAGCCAATTTTCTCGCTGATGGTCTCATTTACTTATGTAGGTCATACAGAGGCATCAGTATTAAACTGAAACTTTTGCATAACCGGTAAAATGTTCCTCACTGTAACTTAAAGTGTATTAATGACATAAAGGTAAACGTTTCATTGATTAGTCATGAAGACAAATACTACCACAGCATATATGTATGCACGAACAAAAATCATTACTTTGTCACAGACCTGATGAGGATGTTCAACAGGATTCAACTTACTGTCCCAGTTGTAAAGTCAACGCCAAAGTTGTCAAACACAGTTCGATCACTCTGCCCTTCAGTTCCAATTAAGGTGACGAATATGTGGTCCCATGTTCCTGCACATTCCTTGTCACCTGTTGTGACCTCTAGCTTGTACTCAGTCATGGTCAGTCTCTGGAAACTATCTAGAAAAAGAAACACATTTAGATCTTGAAATTGCAGAGTGAATGCTCCAATTCTCTGCAAAAATACAATATTGACACTGTTGATGTATTTTTTGCTACTGTTTTCACAAAACCTTTTTTAATTTGTAAATAATGTATTTACCAAAAGCATTTCTAAACTCAATTTTTTTGGTCAACAGGAATCAAAAAACCCTTTTAACACTTAACTTTGTCTAGGATTATCCTGTTTACATTACTACAAGTGTAGTATTTTGATAATCTACCTTTATACCATGAGGAACGATAAGGAAAGTTCTTACCCGTACCTTCAGATTGAAGCTGTTCTATGAACTGTGTTCCTGCTTGTTGGCTCTTGTAAGCTCCTCTACCCTGACTTCAACCTTTTTATAATTACCTCCCTCACATCAGAGGTGATGTAACTGACAAATAAAAATGTTGTGTGTCTTGTTTTCAGCTGATATATGTGTAGCTGTAGAGGGTCATGAGCAGCTGAACTAAACCATGCGTTATGGTCCTACTCTGAAATAAAAATAAAAATAATAATAAATTATACAAATTGTCAATATTTGTGTTTTTGAAATATAGAATGCACCCAGTATTATGTGTATATGTATATGTATATAATAAAATATGATATCTGCGCAAAATATATGCTTTTCCTGCACGTCCTCTCCACCTGTCTGCATGTCTCAGCAGCGATGGGGCGCTGGAGAAATGGTCCACAGGAGGCGGGTCTATGAAGCAGTTTAGCCAATTGCCAGATGTAAATGTGTGACATGCAATTTAGCCAATCAGCGTCCTCAAATAGATTCCGCTTGGGGCAGAATCTGTATCTCCCCGAGTTGCGCGTTCTCGTCGGGACTAGTCGCAACAGGTGAGCGCCAACGCCCGTCCAAGACCCGTTTGAGAGGAGAACTTTGGCGGAGAAGCTACAGCTGAACGAGCTGGAACCAGATCAACATGACCTCTCAGACAGCAGACTAGCGGGAAAGGGAAACAGTACATCTACTTATTATTTATTATATTATACTTATTAGCTTCTCTAGTAGCTGTAGCCTACACCTGACAGCTTAGGCTAGATGGATGCAGTCATGCTAATAACTTATTAACTTTTTTAAAACAATGGGGACAGATCCAGCATGGACAGTTACGGGAGTGAGGGATGAGGAAGTAAGGAAGCATGAGTACACACACAGAGAACTCTGTCAAGCAGCCATATTTCGAGTCTCCAAATAACCTAAGCTGCATGTCTTTGGACTGTGGGAGGAAGCCGGAGGACCCTGAGAGGACCGATAGAGACATTTCGGGTTAATTCTTTGCCTTGTTAAAAGGCTGCTTTCATGTCATTTAGCTGCCATGTAGGTGAGTCTTTTGGGAGCTCCTGAGTGTTCATTTCTTCAAAGCTTCTTGCAACTAATCTGGTTTAGGTACAACACCATCAGGTGTCTCCTGGAGTGTGCACACCCACCTCGATGAGATGCATTTCTGGTCTTCACCCGTCACCTCTTTAAACATATCATTCTATTTCCAGTTGTTGAGTTCACTGTGTTTGTCAGACATGAAGGCATCATCATTCACAAAAAGTATGTCTTCTTCAGGATGGCATAACTCAACATGCTCAGATGGGACCACTTGAAGATTGTGTACTTGTCCTCGGTCAACAGAACCTGTAGTGCCAGAAATTTCCTCAGACTCAATGTACTCTAAATTAACAAGCTTGTGCTGATGTTAAAGAAATGGTTTGATATTATTGTAAAATACACTCGTTTACTTTCTTGCGGCGTTAGAGGAGAAGATTGATAAGATCGAGAAGATTGATTCCAGTGGCCTTTCCTGCCCTGCTGAGGATTTTTCCGGTGTATGCTTAGCCACTCCCACCATCTGTGTATGTTGCTACCTGTCTGTGATGCATCGGATTGACCATTACTACCTCCTTCAGGCTGTATTAGTGTGTGAGGGGGTTCACTGTTATCCTCACCATTTGTAGACCATTCCACAATGGGCAAATTGTTGCGTGTGCAATCACCTGTGGTAAATTCTAAAGTACAAGCATTATACATATATCATTCTGTATTTTTCCAACACGCTGAGTTGTTGTCATAATGCTACAGCGTGTTGGAAAAATACAGAATGATATATGTATAATGCTTGTACTTTTCCATGATGGTTGGTAACTGTAAAACAGACAGTGAAACTGCTTCATTATAGCAGTGACTTTGCAATCCACAGAATGTCTTGGAAGACAGTTTAAGACATCTGCACTCAGTCTCAACATTGCCACACCCCAGGGAAAGGTACATACCGCTGAACATCAGTGCCACACCCAGGGAAAGGTACATACCGCTAAACCACAGGTTGCACACCACTTTTCGATCTCGGCGTCACTCCCTCAGACACTGAATTAAAATAGCATTAAGAGTGAATTCATTACAGTGTAGCATTATGACAATTGTGGGATGTGAGAGACTTCCTTCTCCAACAAAAGATACATTGTGTTAACAATCTTTAGTCGACAGTGAATTACAGCGAGCTTTATTATTTACAGGGGACCTAAATTGGGATTGGTTTGCTCCTGTCTCTGGTCCTTTTAAATGTTTTTGTGACTCTGCACATCTAACACAAATTACAGAGTCACCGACACGGTCCTATCGTAAACATCCCAAAAAAAGTCAACACTTTTTTTTAAACCAATGCTCCATACAAATATAAAGCCTCTGCTGTATTTGCAAATGATGTCAGCAATTGTGAGAACCTTAAATCAAGCTAAAATCAAGTATAATGAGCACAAAAATCTTTTAATCTTTTTGTGAGCAAGCATTTTTACACATTTTCTATTTATCTGACTGGGAAAAAATGTGTGTGATTCCTGGCCTTTAAAATTCTTCTAACTCTCAAAAAAAACGTTGTCTTTGGATTTTAACTTTACACCTTTCAATGAATAAACAGGATGCTTGAAGAAATATAAACATCAGGGAATTAGCTGGCCTTGATGGTTTAGATCCAGATTTTTTCCAGATTTCTTCAGAGAATCATAACAATGTGTCATCACTGCTCAGCAGATATTTGCTGTTTTGGACTTTGGCCTCATTGATGCATAGCATGAGTCCAAGCTGAAACATGTACTTACAAAACTGCTCATTTAATTAAGGTATTCCTCAACATGTCTATGTAAAACATAATTCACACAAAGATACAGGTACTCTATCATAGACTGACTTAACATGACACAGCCTAGAGTATAGTCTTCCAGAGTTTAACCCACAACCCAGCATGCAAGACAGGTGTTCAAAAGGTATTGATATTGTTGCCTAATACAGAGAGATAAAAAAGGCTTATCAGGCTGCGCTAAATAGTAATACTGTTCTCGATCTGAGTAGGGTTCAGGTATATGTAGGGTATTTCAAGCTGCAGGTTTCTTGTTGAAATTGCTTCACTGAGGTCGGACAACTGTGCTTGAAATTCCTTGATCATCTGCTTTGGAGCAGGCTCATGGAATCGTTCTTCGGGGTATGTACCAATGAGAACCTGCCAAAAGGACAAAACGAAACAGTAAATCAGATTGAGATAGTATTGTGCTTGGTACGACAAAGCTTATTTTAAACACTTAAAATGTGGATGAGTTATAATGAATGTTTATCATCCCCAAACCTACCGTGTCAGTGTACTTCTCTGAGAGTAGCCAAAACAATGATGCAAAGCTGACTGTCTCGCCAAGATCTGGGAGGGTCTCCAAAATAGTCTTCATGCTTGACTGCCCCTTAGTGGTTGGAGGAGGTTTGCGCAGCAGGAGTGAGCCATTTGGCACCCAGGAGTAGTAGTCAAACTAAGTTATGAAAGAAATTTCAATATGTAACAACTTTGATACAAAACTAATTCAATAAACTTATTTTAATGTCAAACATTGTAGAAATCTACATTGGGAATTCAATCGTTGAACCATTGTAGGGCATTCACGACTGTTGCATGGACCAGTCCGAAAAAGTAGTCCAGTTGTTGATTAATCACAGGAGATAGCCTATATCATATTTTTTTTCACCCAATAACTGATTAATTCTCATCAAAAGGATCTCAAATACAAACAGTAAAGGGTTAACGACTGTAGGTGGGACCCACCTAGGCTTTAAAAGACTCATATGGGCAGGCTGCTGGCACCGAACCACAGATGAACGATTAGTCTAAAACGGTACAAAGTGTCGACTGGTTTGATAGTTGACTATTCTGTGAAACACCTACCCCATTATAATGCTCAGCTAAAGGAAAAAAGTTAATGAATAAAAAGCTGATTGCAGACCCGCCAAATGTTCATACATCTGTGTTAGTGTTAAAACTAGTGCTGGGTAACGATTACAATTTTTAATCGCATGTTTTGCGATTAATCTCATTGTTATACGCAAAATTAAATAATGAATTAAAAGTACTGCTGTATGAACAAAAGTGCAATAACATTTGGTTTGCAAACACTTTAAACAAATAACGTGCTTTTTAACAGCAGTATTCCCTTTACACAGTGGCAGTTAAAATAGTTATGATTCTGATAATAGATATTCAGCCGGTGTTCACAACTGCGTGTAATAGATGCAATTTGACATATTCACCTTGAAAACTGCAAACCTATCTACGTCATGTTTTTTCTCTTTTTGTTGTTGTTATGTTTGTTAAATTCTCAGTAGCAATAACTAAATATATGCTTATTATACAAAAACTCTAAAAAATAATTTAAATGAATAATTTCTTTTTTTGGTATTTTGGTCAGACATATGCAACGCTGATTATCGTAATATGTGTGGTATTTGTTATATATGTACGTTGGTACATAGCGGGTGATAAGAAGCTGTAGTTAGAGGGACTTAGGACCCAGGGGAATTTAGGAAGGAAACGGGAAGAGACGGAAGAGCTCTTCCTGTCTCTTCGCCACACAAGCTGTTCACCGCTCGCTGCCGGCCGTTCGGTTATTGTGTTAAAAATGTCCGCTTAACAATCAAAATAAAACTGCGTTAAAGCGCGATAAAATAATTATCGGCGTTAGTTAATGCGTTAACGCGATAATAACGCATTAACTTGCCCAGCACTAGTTAAAACTAACTTATACACGTGATCAAACATCAATACATATTCCATTGTCCCAACTAATTACCTGTCCATTGTGTACAGCAGCATGTTGAACCGTCACTGTGAAGATCAGCATGGTGATGAATTTGATCACCTCCTCGACAGTTTGAAAGCTTGCTGGAAACCCTGTTGGTAGCACAATTACTGTGAGTTAATTATTGGCAATCCCTATCTTTGTGAAATATTAAAGGCTGCTGTTAAGTTTTTATATATCTTTTGTTTACAAATGACTTCCCAACATGATTAAATACCTGAGGCTTTGTTTCCTAAGAAGCCATGTGTGAATATCTCACTGATCCATTCCTGCAGCTCAGTGTCTTTACGTACTTCACTGTCTGAGGGATAGTAGTACTCCACTACTGCCTTCACAAAGCTAGTGAACACAAAATAATTACATTTGAAATGTTTGTGTGTGAACAAGACTGAAAGACTCTCAGCTGTTGCTTGTAGAATAAATCGGTGTGGACAGATGTGATATTTATTGAAAGACAACCTGTTGATGATTTTCCACAGCTTCAGGCCATCATCTCTGTAGTAGAAGTTGGGGATGGATTCCAGTCCTCGTGCAGTGATGTTCTCTGGCAGACAGAGGGAGCTGTAGGTCGTTTCAGCGAGATCCCTTCTCATGAGCTCCCTCACTCCGTCATACCCAAGTGAACTCTAATAAATCAGTAATGCACAAATAGTTACCATTAGACACATTTCTTGAAATAAAAGAATTATGCATTGTTAAAAAGTCAAAGGCTAAAAATGTGTCTTGCAATGGTGCAGTCTAATTGTATTCAGAAATATGTATTTTCTAGAGCCATACGTTACTTAAAACCCCGCCAGGTGCCAAAAGAGTTGTGCGGCTTCTTGTGTTTATGTGCAGAGTGTACCGGAAGTGTGGAAACAGCAGCTGATCAGACAAAAGGAAGTCACGTTACGATGCTTATTTGAGTAAACTACAGGCAGCACATCTTGTTTTTGTGTTGATCACCAAAGAAATCTATAAGCTAACATTCTCATTTTAAATCTTATTTTGGATAGAACATTACAGTTATCTAAATAGAATGGTGGGGCTGAAATTCCAAAAATATCTTGGTCTGCACTATTAAGACCGTTGCTTACTAGACCAAGCAAATACACAATTGATTTACTCAGGAAAAGAGTCTGTTTGATGTGCCTTTATGTGCTGTCTTTTCTATAAAAGTCTATGGCTATACTTTCATATGTCATAGCATATTGGAATGGTTTGGTTAATGTAATATATTGGAAGGGTAGGGTGCTTACTCAGTTTATACGTTTAAGGAAGTGTTGATAATTATTCATGATTATTACCCTACCAACCACTACATGCAGGCATTCTAAAAAGACACAAACACAGACTGCTCTTTCTGTGATGAATATTCAGATATACATATTTTGGCATTTTTCTTTTCACACCAAGAACTTCTGGCAAGAAATTTGCAGATTTGTCATTGATCATATCTTAAAAGACTTATCACTAAAAAGTCAGATCATAATTTCAGATCAAGGGAATAGATAAAAGAAGTTCCACAGCACTCTGACCTCTGCTGTGTAATCATACCTTATAGATGGGATGAATCACAGAGAAGCTGCGGAGAGCGGCGACAGCATAGACCTCTGCCAGGAAGTGAGTTTTCATGAGGTGTTCGACTACTTGATGATCCATGGCGTCAGCATTTCCAATAAACATCTTGGCAAGCAGCCAGTCAGTCTCCGGGTCACTGGGCAGAAAGATGGGGTTCTGCTCAGAAGGTTGTTGATGCAACTGGAATTTGATTTAAAAAAAACATATTTAGTTTTTGTTTGTTAAAATACTGCAACTGGACTTTTGAAAACATAGTAATGTACTATGGGATGTAATATGATCATGTGACTAGACCTGTATTGCAATGGGCATCAGTTTGTTTTCTGGGTTCACGTAGAGCAAACAGAGACCAGCAGTCACGTGCAGAGGTTCACCATTATAGTCTCTAGGGCGTATTCCATCCATCTTCTTCTGGTCATAGAGGAATATATTGCCTTTCTGTATGGGAAAGAAAGACAGAGGAAAGACGTCTTTAAGACATCAAAAGGTTTCACAGATAGTATGATATTGGGATGATAAACACAGAAATTGTCTACCAAAGCAAAGATTATCTCCAAACTAAAGCCACTCTGCTTTCATACCTTCAGCTCCTCCTGCAGAGAGCTTCCTTCTTCCAGGAACGGCTTCACCATCTCCTCGGTGACTGGAAAGTTTGGAGGAAGCTCTGAGCAGCGCTTGATCACGTTGGGATTGACTGCGTTCAGAAACTGGGATCCATAAAAGTCATCTTCCTTCCAGTGCTCTGCAACATTCTCTGGAAGAATTGCAAATATGATATTTCATATAATATCTATATATCTATATCATATCTAACTTTTTTGAAGTACATGTTGATCATAGTCATTGCTGGTTTGTTCCTGAGAGATTTCTACTTTTGTATAAAATGAATTGTTTTACCCAACAGGAACAACATCCAATCTAATGTAATTCGACATTGTTAACTAATTTTAATGGATATTTAAGATACAGTAGAATTTCATTCAAAACTGACAATAGATGTTGGAATGGTGCTATCACACAGGGCTTCTGTTGTTTCTTTCAATTATTGAACATTTTTTAACCGACCATATTTCAAAGTAATTTCAAAATCATAACTATACAATAAATGTTATACCAACTACATATTTTAGGAAAATATTACATTATTATCTGTGTGTGTGTGTGTGTGTGTGCGCGAGTGTGTAACCTAATCGCACATTCTGCTGCTGGAAACAGCATAATGTTTTAGGTGCCCAGTGATGACTCATACTTTCTTAAAACACCTCTTTTTTATATTACCATTGACTGCTTGCTGACTCCTCACTTCTCTGAACTGTAGTACCCAGGAAGGGCTGCTAGTGATTACAGAGGCTAGTGAGACGGTGTGCTTAGCCCTAACAGCTAACAGTACTATAGTACACACACAGCTGAGTACATCGCCGCCACTCAGCTGCTCTTACGCGGTCAAACAGCTTGGGGAGTTTAATTTAGTTTTTGGCAAGATTGTATGAAACATTGTATATGACGACTTTGAGCAGATTGCCTGGTACACTACACTCGTTATCGAGATTGAATGAAGTGTGTTTACGTGTCTAAATGGGGGGATAGCCAACTATGGGTTGTATTCAGTTGTTTAGACACACCTAGCTGATATCTACACTCTGCTGAGTGCACATTTCTAGTTAGAAGTGTTCCTTGGGTTTTCATTTTGGGATGATTTAAAAAAAATTAAAAATCCAAGATGGATTACAGATATAGTAGTGCCGAGTCCACTTAATTCATTTAAGAAGCAGTGTATCAACTTTTCTTAAAGTGCTTTAATACATATTGTATTAGTATCAAGCAATGTTGCAGAAAGAACTCTTGTTACATTGGAACTGATGATGTCTGCCAAATGCTCATATTCACTTGTTGTGAAATGATGACAATGACATTTTTGTTGTGAGTTGCGCTGCAGATGTGGCTAATGGGGAAAAACAATCTACCTGACATAGTTGTCTTTTTCCACCAGAAGATTTTTTTCATGTCATCAATGCTTTCCCATTGTTCAGTAGATCCAAGCAGCCCCTTGATCTTGAGTTCAATACCACTGAAGTAAGACAGGGTAAAAAAAAAAAAAAAAGAGGCACACGGAATACATGTTTAAACATTATACTGATATTTTTGCTTCAAATTTACTTTTTGTCTCAAAACATAGAAAGCGTGACTGTAATCGAGCCCAGTTGTGTCCATTTTATACATTATGTAGACCTACATCATCATTTTCGCATGATTTCCTTCGGTTGTTTTGGACTGAGATATGCGGATATCAGCTGGGAGCTCAGAGACGTTATTGACGTGGTTGATGTTGGGTAGTCCTTCAGCCAACATTTTCCACCTGAAAAAAACAAACCCACAAAAAAACACAAAGTTAGCAAAAGGCACGTATAATTTTCTCCAGATGAACTTCTGAGACCATAACAGCAGCTCCTGGTACATACTGTACTGCACACATACAAACATACTGGTAAGAGCTCTTTTTAAGTATCAGCTCCTTCTTGCGGTGGTCAATCAACATGGGATGGTCCTCCTCAAAAACCTTCAAGGCTGAGGCATGAAAAGAACATAACATCAGTACAATTTTAAAAGACAAAATTGACAAACTCAACAAAACAAATGTGTGAAAAGTAGTGATATCTATAAATCTCAATAAAGTATCTTTAATCAAATATTTTGGGAACTTGAAGCCGACCTCTCCCGCCTCTCAGCTCCACCAGTTCTCCTCTGGAGATCCATCTGTAACAGGGGAAAAGAATGGCTTCTCCTTCAGGAGTCGTCACCACTACTTTGGAGAAGTACCACTCATCTTCTGGGAGGAACAAAAAAGGATCTTTCTCCACCTTGACCAGCAGAAGTTTCCCCAGAGACAAATTGGTGCTGATGGTGTAATTCCCTGTCTGGAAATAAGGATTAATATGAATTTAAACAAACAAATACATTATAATACAGTTTAACATGTTGGAGTGTTGTCAATACACATTTAACTGATAATATTTAATATAACATGATATACATAAGTGTGTAAGGAGTACAAACGTCCACACAGACCGGACAGTCTTCTTAAATAGTTATTTTGATATAAAAACATTTAGAAACCTTGATCATCATCTAAGACTCTGACAACTGAATTTAAATGTATTATGTGACTGTAGCATCATAAAGATGAAATGCTATTAGATTGTGTTTTTATTGTGTGATTTTAAGTTGCAGGAGGCCTGTCAAGCTTACAGTGGTGTGTATGGAACCTGCATGTCTGACAGCAGATATCCTTAAAGTTTAGGGGAGATTGTTGTATATTTCACCTTTCTGAAGCCAAAAGCTCAAGAGGAGCGACGTCGGATATGGATTAAACAGTGTGGAAGACCTCACTCACAGCTGAATCCATCGAAGATCAACACAAACTACTTTGTTTGTTCCAAAGTAAAATGCTAATACCTTTAGCTATCTCATGTATGCAAACAAAGACGGTTGAATTTTAATTATCATTAACTTATGATAACCGATAAATGTATCAAGCCTATGATGTGTGAGCAATTTCGTAGCGCGCCTTAAACAAATGTAAAAGCGAGATAATTTAGTTTTAAATTGAAAAAAGAAAGCTCTAGGGAGTCATAACGTTAAATGTTGACTTAGCTAAAAGAAACAATATAGAAACAATATATTGACTTACCCTGCTGTGCATGAACAGTGTTGTTTCTGTCTATGTTTGTACTTGGGAAGTAGACGTTTGCATTGTAATAATTATAATTTCCTCTTCATTCACAACACTCAGCCAACAAATTATATTGTGAATGTAACGTTAGCTCTCAAATGCACAGTGTCGTCCTTTCTGTCTACTTCTCTCTGATATTTCTGAACAATTATTCCCATTTCCATAGTGTTGAAAAACGCCACTTTGACATGCCGAGTGTGCGAAATCTTGACAGGCCTAGCAACAGTAACCAAGGGGGGTGGGGTTTAGTGAAGGGTCAATTCATAATTAATCTGTAAAGTTAACCAGTTTTTGTGTTACACACTTGATTTTAAAAAAATGATTATATATGTACTGTGAATGTAAGTGTCATAATATATAAATAACCATCAAATAAGAATTTGTTTAACGCAACACAATTCCCGGGGAAGGATCCCTTGGACCCCCTGCAGAGCTCCAGGCTAAGCCCTGAATGTCCTCAAACCCTAGAAACGCTCCTGCCTTACATTTCCTGTTTACTTGCAGTAACACAGTCTGTGCAGCAGTTATGGCAGTTAAAGTCAGATAGGCCACACCTTGAGGAAGAATTTGACAACTCATAAAGTAGTGCAGCTCACCTTATGAAAAACCAAACGTGAACATGAACTCGTCCGTACATTTTACATACTAAATTTAGAAAAGTATGGATCAAATGTATAAGTGTCACATAAAACTGTGTCCAAAAGTTTTTTGTTGAACAAACTCAGTTCAGCACGTATGTTGATAGGCAAGCATCTAAAGAGAACATACGTCCACCAAGCCTGGACAGACTTGGTGCCAGTGGGACCAATGAAAAGCATAGAAATGTACTATATTGAAATAGCCAATTTTCTCGCTGATGGTCTCATTTACTTATGTAGCTCATACAGAGGCATCAGTATTAAATTGAAACGGTTGCATAGCCGGTAAAATGTTCCTCACTGTAACTTAAAGTGTATTAATGACATAAAGGTAAACGTTTCATTGATTAGTCATGAAGACAAATACTACCACAGCATATATGTATGCACGAACAAAAATCATTACTTTGTCACAGACCTGATGAGGATGTTCAACAGGATTCAACTTACTGTCCCAGTTGTAAAGTCGACGCCAAAGTTGTCCAACACAGTTCGCTCACTCTGCCCTTCAGTTCCAATTAAGGTGACGAATATGTGGTCCCATGTTCCTGCACATTGCTTGTCACCTGTTGTGACCTCTAGCTTGTACTCAGTCATGGTCAGTCTGTGGAAACTGTCTAAAAAAAGAAACACATTTAGATCTTGAAATTGCAGAGTGAATGCTCCAATTCTCTGCAAAAATACAATATTGACACTGATATATTTTTTGCTACTGTTTTCACAAAACTTTTTAAATTTGCAAATCATTTTTTACCAAAAGCTTTTGATAGTTTTTCTAAACTCAATTTTTTTTCTCAACAGGAATCCAAAAACCTTGTTAACAGTTAACTTTGTCTAGGATTATCCTGTTTACATTACTACAAGTGTAGTATTTTGATAATCTACCTTTATACCGTGAGGAAAGATAAGGAAAGTTCTTACCTATACCTTCAGATTGAAGCTGTTCTGTGAACTGTGTTCCTGCTTGTTTGCTCTTGTAAGCTCCTCCACCCTGACTTCAACCGTTTTATAATTACCTCCTTCACTGTGTATAGACACATGTGATGTAACTGACAATGAAAAATGTTGTGTGTCTTGTTTTCAGCTGATATATGTGTAGCTGTAGAGGGTCATGAGCAGCTGAACTAAACCATGCGTTATGGTCCTACTCTGAAACTATACTACTACTACTACTACTACTACTACTACTAGTACTACCACTTGCCCATAAATAGAAATAAGGGACAAGAACAACAAAGCTGGACAGATAATAAGAAATAAAACGTGTATTTACAAGCCAAGTGTTCTGTAAATCGTAAACAAAACAAATTGTGCAAATGCATACATCCCAAATAGATAATGTACAGTATGCATATATAAAGATGACTATTTACTGTATAAACAGTGTGTAGGATTTATATTGATAGTGACAGATGATATGTACATTTTCAAAAGCAAATTGTGCTTTAGAAAGTGTCAAATTATAATCTATTACAGCAGCAGTGTATAATTTGGTGTTACAGGATTATTGGCGGTTTATGACTGATGTTCACTGAACCCAGAAGGGAGAGATTCAAACAGGTTGTGTTCAAGGTGTGAAGGGTTACCTGACTCTGGAGGAGTATAAGTCCTGAATTGAGGGCAGGCTGGCACCAATGATTTTATCTGCAGTCCTAGTTTTCCAGTCTGTTCCTGTCCTGTTTGTTGGCTCATCCAAACCAGAACAGACTGGATTATCACATTGTAGAACTGGATCAGCAGCTCCTTAGACAGGTTGCACTTTCTCAGCATCCAGTTAAAGGTTCTCCACAGTGTGTCGGCTTGGTTTTTGAATAAAAAATGAAATGTCTAAACTCTCGGACAAATGTTGCTCCTTTTTATGTCTCTGCAACGCATGTACCTCCCACTTTCGGTTTAGTAATAGCAAATGATTAATCTCTCAAATATCAGAGGAGGTTAATTTAGATCATTTATCTTTAACATTTGCAAATCCACAAGCAAATTACACCCTCCGGTCTATAAAGATAGCACAGACAAAAGATTCTAAAGTACTGTACATGCATACATATGGTCAGTTTTTGGTAATTGTATGCCTCTGTTAGATAGCAATAGTAGAGAGACAAGAGGAAATGAGATGGGCAGATTGATCCTTCCCCTGGGTTAAACTGTGAAAGTGCCTGAAATTATTCTTTTATGTGTAAGGGAACATCAGGCCTAACTTGAAACATTCTTTCCCTCACTTTGTAATATAAAATGTAACATGAATCTAAATGTGTTGAATTGTCGCCCAGAGCCAGTAATGCAACAACACTTAGCAGATTATATTCAGATATGTAAAACTTAACCGCTCCAAGTCGCCATAACAGATGCACTTAGTTCTCAGTGGAGCTCCACTGGTTGAATGACAGCCCAAAAAACAAATTGGGTAAGCTGGCGCGTTGCACAAATAAATCCAATGAAAGGAAGGAAATGTTCTGAATAGTTTTATTTTCTGCAGAGGGGCTCGCAGGTTAATAGTTTATCCTCTCACTTCCTGCAGGAAGCATTTTAGTAAATGATAATTATGGGCATCCAATCCCCAAATCCAGTGTGACACAAGGAAACGTCCAACCCTTACATGTATACTGTGAAAGGTGACCACCTTCATAGCAATCGGTAGCAGTGGGCTGCTACTGAGAAGCGCCCGGGGAGCAGTTAGAGGTTCAGTGTCTTGCTCACTGTGCTAAAGTGTCCATGACGATACTTTGAAGTCAATGCTGACATCAAGCAAAAATGAAAATATTTGCACGTTTGTGTTCACCATGTTGGTTTAGCCTGTTAGCATTTGAACCGTTTACTGCAAAGCTATTGTACTACAATACCTAATGGAACAAAGAACACCATTCATATAAATATTGTAATCTTTACTTTCAGGATAAGCTCACAGTGTCCTTTACAGTACAAGATTCAGAAGATACACCATTTGCCGTACCCTTTACAACAAAGCTGTGTTGGCTTGTTTACAACCATTGAACATACGATCTTGATCAAATAGTTACACTGTTCTCTATTTCTTTAGGGTTTAAGAAATTATAAGGCAGCTCAAGCTCTGAGTTCCTCTTGGTAATAGCCACACTGAGGGAGGAAAGTTCTGCTTGAAAATCCTTTATCATCTGTAAGGCTGCAGGCTCATCAAAGCGTTGATCGGGGTAACTACCCAGAGGTACCTGACAAAGAAAAGCAAAATGTCATGTTAGGGAATGAGCCATCTATGACAGGGAGAATTGCTAGTCCCACAGTTTTGATTAAGAAAACTGCATGTCAAACTTACAAAATCACAATACTTGCGGCTGAGCGTCCACAAAGTAGACATGACTATTCCTGCAAAGGATTTTTCTGTCAGAGTTGCCAAGATGGCCGCCATGCTTGACTGTCCCTTTATTGTTGGAGGAGACTGGTGCAGCAACAGTGGAGCATTGGGAATCCAACCTAGAAAATCAAACTTTAGAAGACATAGCATTAACACGAGCACTATAGTCCTTAAGCAATTACAAGAATCGTTTGCTAGCAATATATTGTTCTACTCTACTTTGTCATTTATATAATTCCAACATGATCAATACATGTGTAGCTGGCAGTGTTGGGCAAGTAACTGTAGAAAAAAAAATGTAATCATTCTCATGACATATTACTCTAAATTGCATTACTTTATTACTTAGCAGAGATTACATTACTTGTTGCAATGATTTAAATACAGTAGTCGGCCCAGCAACATCTCCAAAGCCTCTACCCATATATTTCATCTTTTGTATTTAACGCATGTAGAAATAGTAAACAAGACATGTTGGTTTAAGGAGAAGTCACTTTAAGTTTTGAAACAATCTACCAAACATAAGAGTCTTATTTTCAGGTGATTAGCCTTTTCAATAAAATTGAAATTTTATATTCAATTTCTGCCAATAAATCCCCTTAGTCTTACCTTTTAGGAATGTTCATAGATGGATTTAGGCTAGCTCTTCCAGTCTTAATGCTAAGCTAAGCTAGTCAGCTCCGGCTTCATATTTACCATACAAACCACAAACGCAACAGTGGTATCCGTCTTAGAGTATTTTTCTAAAATGTCAAACTAATCCATGAAGTCTTTTTAAATTGTCATCTACCGTTTTAAGAATGTATTCAAATGACCATTGAAAAAATACTTTCACAAACAAGTTTCGCAAACTCAACGTAGTGTTTTTTGTTTATAAATGGAGGCAGACAGATTGAAGTGGTCATTTAAATTGATCATTGCGGTCTATAGTCACGTGTATAAAACGTTACCTGTCCACTGCTCACTGCAGCATGCTGAACTGATGACGTGAAGATCACCACAGTGACGAACTTGGTAAGTTCCTCCACAGTTTGAAAGCTTGAAGGGATTCCTGTCAAGAATGTTAAAATAAATCTACATCAAATGTGCTCCGCAAATTTCTAACAAAACATCTCGTCCGCCTTTTGTACAATTTGTATCCTAAACTGTAAGGACCATAATTGTACGACTATACTCTGGAGAATATATAGTTTATCGAGCAGAGCCGTATAGTTGTCGGACCCTGGCTGATTCTACGCCATGATTGGCCAGTCTGTGTTTGAGGGGCTTGACTTAGTAAAGGATCAATTGTATAACCCTGATCAAGAAACGCTTTAAAAAGATGGATTGTCCATTTCATTCAAATATGTGTCAGTTGAGTTGCATATGCGAGACATGTAAAGCGTGTTAACATGTGAAAACTGAGTGTCCTTTCGTAGCTTTTCAGTCTATCCTTCCAGTCACAATTAACATTTTATAGCCAAAAATAAATGATAGTCAGTCTCTTTAAAAAAATATATTTTTTTTAAAACTCCGATAGGGCCTCAATGTTTTACTTAGTAACATATATACCTGAGTCACCATTTCCCAGAAATCCATAGTAAAAGATCTCATTGATCCATTCCTGGAGCTCAGAATCTGCAGACACTTCACTGTCGCATGGATAATAATATGCCACCATTGCCTTGACAAAGCTGAGGACAACAATAAGCGTATAAGGCGTATTAGAATGTTAAATTATGATTTACAATAGCTTCACAACATGTTGAGTGTTGATTAAAGACAGTTCAGATTTTCAGAATCTTGATGCTGAACAAGTTTCAATATTTCTTCCCCAATACATTTTTCTAATGTTCCATAGATTTAAAAGCAATGTTGACTGCCAGCAGGCAAAAGTTCACCCGTTGGTGATGCTCCACAGACTCAGTGCGTCATCTCTGTAATAAAAGTTGGGGACGGACTCCAGTCCTCTAGCCACAATGTTTTCCGGCAGGCAGAGGGAGTTGTAGGTCATTTGGGAGAGCCCCCTTCTCATTAGCTCCTCTACTCCATCTGCTCCCAGTGAAGTCTGAAAAATAAAAAGGCATAGTTTGCTTTGTTATGCCTTCTGTATAAAATACACTAATGTAAATTCCAGTCGTTCTCTAAATAAATTGCTCACTGTTAAACAAAATGTTCAAAAGTACATATTGACTCAAGTGACACTATGTATGTTACTGCTCATAATATTTAGATTTATCATGTCAGTGTGTAATTTAATTGTTAGACTGTATAATTTTGCATAACATTTCATAATAAAAAATAAAAAAAAGTCATGCAGTACATTTACAAGACGTCTTCCAGGACCATAAAGTACAGCACGTGCAATGATGTTTATATGGAGAGTATATCGATGATGGGGGATCAGCAGCTGTGAAGAGAAAGAAAAAGAGAGACTCTCGTCGTGAACTAAATAAGAACATCGAGCAGAGTTACGCAACCATCATCCATGCCTGAAACACTGGACAACAAATCAAAAGTAACCGTTTACCTTGTGCAGCGGATGAATCTTTGGGAGATTGCGAAGTGTCGCAATTGTAAAAACTTCTGACAGTAGATGTGTGTTCTGCAAATGACTGATCAATTGGTGATAGAGGGCATCTGCATTCCTCACATATATCTTGGCCAGCAGCCAGTCAGTCTCCAGATCGGTAGGCAGAAAAATCGGGGTCTCCTCTGAGGGCTGCTGACCGAGCTGAGGGAGGAGGCATATTTCATTTTGGAGAAGGTGATCCAAAACAAAAATGTGAGAACCATTTCACTAGATATAAGAAACCTGAATTGCAATGGGCCGTAGTTTCTTCTCTGGATTTAGGTACAGCAGGCAGAGCGCAGCAGTCACAGCTACCGGTTTACCGTCAATAACTCGTGTAGGCAGACCTTCCATGATCTTGTAATCAGTAATGAATATATTGCCCTTCTGTAGAATAATAAAAAAATACTAATGTGAAGCATCATAAACAAATGAGTTGTACGGCGAAACAATGTTTAACACATCTAAAAATCACAAGATATTAACTTTTCGTACCGTTATCTCAGCAGTCAAAGAGCTTCCATTGGCCAGAAAAGGTTTCACCATTTCCTCAGTTACAGGGAAGTTGGAGGGCATCTTTAAGCAACGTTGGATCACAATAGGGTTGACTCCATTAAGCAACTGGTAACCAAAAAAATCATCATCCTTCCAGTGCTCAGACACATACTCTGTAACAATAGATCAATTATTATGTCTCAGATGTTGTAGAGAGAAGTAAAACACAAAACCTGCTATACTGAGCTCTTACCAGAGATGGGGGACTTTTTGAACCACGAGACCTCCTTCATTTCTTCAAAGCTTTCAAACTGCTCAGTAGAATTTTTCAGACCCTTCAGTTTAAGCTCAGCTGATCTGATTAAGCACAAAACAAAAGTATATCACTTTTATTTTTTGCTCTAGTTATTTGTGTTGGATTGTCCAGCATTGGGATTTTGGATAATGGGTGGTTGGAGCACTTACGTTGCTTCGTTTCTGTATCTAAATTCAAAGGCTTTTGAGAATGAGAAGCCAGTTTCTGCAGGAAGAGCTCTTGGATCTTTTATGTTCAAGGTGTACGACAATCCTTCTATGTATTCATCCCATCTGTGGAGGAAACGGGAAATAAACACATCCAAAAGATTTAAAACCAAGTCAAAGTTCATAGAGTTACACATTGTTGCACTCTAACTGTAAATTGTATTGATGGAAAACTCACTTGTAAGTCAACTTTTGTTGGACCAATTCTTTTTTCCGGTGGACTACTAGTTGAGGATGGAGATCTTCAAAAGCCTTTGTAGCTGTGTAGATTACAGCCCAGGGATGGGTTAACAAACATTTCTAAACAATTACATGAGATTTCATAAAGATACGATCAAAAGGCAAAAAAAATGACTTAAGATTTACACACTATAGACACCTTACAAGTCAGAAAATATTTCACTCACCTCTTCCCCCTCGCAAAAACACAGATTCCCCCCTGGAAAGCCAACTGTGACAGGGGAAAAGAATTGCATCCTCTTCAGGTGTCCTCACCACAATTGTGGAGCAAAACCAATCATTTTCTGGGGATTCATGGAAAGGATCTTTCTCCAACTTGAGGAGGAGAAGACATCCTAAAGAAAAAAGCGTAGTCACAGAATACGTTCCCACCTGTGGTCGGAGAAGATGATGCAATCAGAATATTAACATGGAACAAGTGACTATGTATTAAACTTCACTCAAATAGCGTTAATTAAGGTTACATATTAAAACAAATTACAATTATTACCTTTCCAGTTTTATTATCCAATCCAATACTGGTCAGCTGAGTGCACTCAGATTGCCTCTCAGTGCCGATCAGGGTAACATACAAGTTTTCAAATATGCCTGCATGCTGCATGCTTCCTGTCGTCACTTCCAACGTGTACTCTGCCATTACGCCTGGCTAGCTACAACAACTGAGACACGCAATAGGAAAATAAACATAGCGAGTACATGCAGTAAATATGTTTAGTCCCCCCCCCCCACAGAAGAAAAGAATGAAGCTCCAAAGAGAGAGAACTCACCTTTTCATTTGAACCACTAAACATGTTCTGCAGGAATCTCACCACCACTTGGCCAATTTAAAAGAAACCACAGGTGTTGGGCATTCCCTGATTACAAGAGTACCGAGACCTCAGAGTGAGCTCTTTTCATCAGTCCATCAAGGGAGCCAAGAGTAAGATTTTAGTCACATTTAGTTTAGACCGAGTACATCCTTCGTTCCAAAGAACTGAAATTCTGTTTGGCCCAGGATAGTGCAACTTAATACATTTTGTCCTGCCCCCTTTTATAGGAATAAACTGTAGTGCTTCTGGCCAAAGTATGTGGTTTTAACTTTATTAAACCTTCATTTAACTGGTCTAGCTCAACTGAGAGTTTTGTGCATCTGTTATGGTGACAGGACTCATCGCAAACCTGTCTCTCAACAGACACTTGGAGCAGTTATAATTTACATATCTGAATTCTAATTAGCAAAATTGTTTGAGGCAACAGCAGCAACATCCTTTCGGTTGCCTGAAAGGCTTGGGAGTTTAGATGCTGATCATGCACTGCAATATCTAAATGTCCTGTTGAGTAAACATTTGTCTGTGTGGTCAGCTTCCCAGAAAGCTGTAGCTGCCAGCCACAGTATATTTGCATCTCAATAAACTGGAAGGTATGATTTGCATGTGCAATTGTATCGTGGTCTGGAGATGTATTATTGCGATGTTTTTAGTGCAGACGCCGGACTTAAATGAACTATGGGTAACTTAACTTAGTCCCTGGTTCTTTGATAACAGTGTAAGGAGTTTTACTTTGGGAATCGCCTCTGTGTGACAAACTACGCCTCAATGATACCACATCGGTCTGTGACAGACTCAACCCGTGTTTAGGGATTCCACATTCTAGACTGGTTACTTTCTCAATCCAAGGATGGAAGTGTTCTTGAAACTCCTATACATTTTGTACAAATCTTTGTATTTGAATCGGATACATATTTAATAACTTCACTCTTTCCAAAGAGCATAATAACAAAATTACATTTTATATTGAATAATTAAGGAGCTTTAAAGACAAACAAATACATAAAAGGCTGTAAAGACTTTATTAAATGGTAGCAAATCACATGCATCATCAGGCTATCCTCGTATTAATTGCCATCTCTTTTGACTCATGGCCTGACATCCTACAAACCCAGACAACAGACCTGCAATGGGTCGACACCCGCTATAGGAATCAGAAAGACTAGATCAATTCGGGTCACATATCAACATAGGAGGGTAAAGCAAATCTTGTGTAAAGTGCCGGCATAACTTCTGTCACAGAAATAATGCAATATAACCAACAATCGGCTTTTCCCCCCCCGTGGCTACTACTGAAAGGCAAGATAGTGAGAACATGTATACAGTATATCATATAGTATAAATCTATTATGCATATTTGTCTTCAAGAAAATATATTTTCATTTTGCCAGAATAAGGACACATTTCAGCACAAATCCATGCAATCCACATAGGGACACACACAACAACAGACCTTGATTGTGGCAATTAGGGTGTTATTTCATTAAGGCTTCTTAACAATGTAGTGTAAAACAGGAAGAGTTATACGTTTCCAAGACATCAAATATGTAATTGCAACATCCACATAATACCACGGTGACTCTTGTGCTGCTACGAGGGGTGAGCTTTGCGTGATCAGGCGTTAACGTGGCGGAGGACGCGACGCAGCGAGTGTCCATCTCGTGCAGTGCACATGGCAGGAAGGGGTACCGGCTCCGTCTTGTGCTCCACATTGTTGAAGTGGCACTTCTTAAGATGGTCCGACATGCTGGGGAGATCGGTGAAACCCCAAGACAACACCGGGCTGAAAGCAGTGCTGAATCTCCACACCTGTATCGGAAAATACAAAATAAAAGATGTTGGAATGAAGTTTAGAAGGGCTGCTGTTGATTTGTTAAATGCATTTTACACATAATCCTTGTCTGAAGATACACTTCCTGCTTTTGTTACAGCAAACCCCAAAATCTTCCTTCTAGCTCACTGCAATCATACATTTTCATATTTTACATTTTAAGCTTTGGGGACACTACTAGCTTTGTAATAATGATTCTATACTTCTGTGTTTTTTGTGCATATAATATTCTAGTATTTACTGTAGAGCTTCAGTGGAACATCGGCTATTTGGAATGTTGCCTCTTGTGAAAAGCATAACAATCTTTGTAACCGATTTGATAAGAGATCGTAACATAAAACTCTGACTACTCACTCTGTTTTTGGTCTGCCATGACACAGTGCCAGGGGCACCGGGACTCCGTCTCCGCTCCCACTGCAGCTCCACTATGCCCCTGGTCTGGAGGAGACTGGCGCACACCTCCCTCATTGTCCGTGACACCAGTGACAGCTGGCAGAGGCTGAAACTGTCCAGGAAGCCAGCTATGTGCCACAATATCTCAATGGGAAGCCCACTAATTTGGTCAGACTGGAAGTCACTTGGAAATTTTGCCCTTGGGCAAGGCTGAACCCCGAAGGACCTGAGGTGCCTATCGTGAACCACTTTGGCCCCCGCGGTGGATGGGTAAAACCTCCGCTGAGAAAAAGTGCAGCCGTAATACGCCAGAGGGCAGCGGTGCTCCATCCAACCATTGAGACCAGCGTGAATGTCACCATGGACATTAGTGAAATGGGAAGAAAACTGGTCCCGACGCAATGACTGACCGCAGACGAATGGGAACATGTGCTGGTAGCGGGGGTTAGGGGGGAGGTAGCGGTTGTGCGGGACAGCCTCCACCTCCAGAGCTTCCAGGACAAGCCCGAGGCGGAGAGTGCGGAAGGGGCTCGGATAGGAGAGCTGCGGGGCAGCATGGTCACAGGCGGATGCAGAGGCAATGTCACCCACTCTAGTGTTGGTTACCAAGATGGCTGCGGGGAATGTGAAAGTCTGCGTGCCAAAGTCAACGCGGTAGCCATCAACATAGACCGTGTCAGAGATCCTCCTACACTCTCTGGACTCCTCTAAGCAGAAGAGCAGCGCCGCCGTGATTAGATCAATTTCTCCCAGACCCATGGGGTCGTCGACCTGTTCCAGATCAGAGGTATCTACTGCCTTGTCCTCCATTTCTGGTCGCAAGCTATACCCCGACCTGTCCGGGATGAATCCTATCCGTCCATTAGGTAACGAACATTGACCCTGGCCCCTAAAAAAATGGTAGTTGTGGAACTTTCGCTCAGGCCCATGGTTTCCTAAAAGAACCAGCCCCCTATCTTCGAGGACCACATGAGCAGCCCTCTGTGCCACGCCCTGGCTGACATGCACTGGAGATGCCATTGGGGGGGTGACTGACTCCTGAGAAACCCCAGCATCCATGTCATCTTTCACCTCAACGGGACATGTCTCCAGGCAGGCCTCCATTCCTCCTGACAGTGGTCCATTTGTCGTCTTTAAAATCTTTGGATCAGTTTCTTTCACGGCCCCATTTCCTCTCAAACAGCTAGAACAAACACTTTGCTCCTCCGTCTCGTTTTTATTCAAACCATCAGCAGGTGTTTTTCCGTCGGCTCCATTCTTAAGGTCTCCAGAGCTGCTCGATCTACTCTCGATACACTCTTTGCTGCCGTCAACAGAGTTCGCGCTGCTCACAAATTCCAAAGCAGCAACCAAGCTTCTTGCGGTCTCCACTGTGGCCTCGTAGAGTTTACCGAAGTGCTCCTCGTTCAAGCCGTTGATTCCACTGACAATTCTCTCCTTTGCAGAGCCTTGTGGGGGAGGTTGACCTGAGGATGATGACCGTGAAGGTGGCTCGATAATGGTGGAGGTCTCGGGGGCAGATGTAAGCGACGCCGAGTCTGCTGCCGTGTTCTCCTTACTAACGGGGACGAGCGGCTCTCCTTCGGCAGTAGGTGCCATGGCAATCACCTTGAGGGACTCGAGTAGCGTGCGCTGGTCCTGAAGAGCAAGTGCCATATCTAGCTGCTCCACCTCCTCCACCCCCCGGCTCAGGCTCTCATAGGAAGTATAGTCCAGGCAGCTAACGGGCCATCTGTTCCACTCCATAGTGCAGCACACCACTCCAGCTGGACACACCTCAAGGTGTGCATACATTTGGTTGCGAACCAGGGCGGCAGGGCAGCCGTAGCCACTGTTGAGGCAGGGAACCCTCACCAGTGCGCACATAAGGTGGTGCTCATCAGCTTTGCAGGAGTGAAATACAGCCCCGCACACCAGAGGACAGGCGACAAGATCGCAAGAAATGCCCGGCTGAGGTCTGACCGTGCATCTCTGATGAACACAGGACATGCAGTGAACATGGTCCTCCTCCATCTTCAGACCTCCAGGGGTGCAACGCTTCTGATGGCAACCGTGAGAAAATCCACCGCCCTGCCAAAGAGTCAGAAAGAGAAATAACATCAGATGTAGAGTATTTAAAAGTTAAATATCAACATGTTACAACTGATGTAGCTGGTGTTAAACCTTTGTCATTTGTGGTAAAAGTGATTCAACACTGACGTACTAACATAACCTCGTGTGAATACATCTATTAAGTCAATGAAACAGGACTACCAACCAACCTGAAGGACTAAGCAAACCTAAAGTCTCATGTCTAGAGCTTGCTCAGCGGCTGGGAAACAGCGCCGCACCTCGTGTGTGGAAGTCCACTGCAGTCACGTAGTGCACCTAAAAGGCTGTTTTATACAAATACCTTTTCATATTAACGTCAAAACCTTTACTTTCTTACATTAAGAAGTCGTGAAACAGCTCCAGAAAGACCTTAGAAAACTAAATTTGGCAGTGTGTGATGATGCCAAAGTTTCAGTTTGATCGACGTCTGATTGTGTTCACATTATATGATTTCCAACAGTTAGTGTGAAATGGCAAATCCTAATCAAATCCTTAAATGTTGGGAATATCTACTATGCCCAAGCAGGTAATCAGGCTGGCTCACTTTGCCCAAATAAGGTGCACACACTGATGACAACTGAGGCAGCTTCCTCCCATGAATACACAAAGGAACCGAAAGACGACGAGACAAGTTGTAGCTGCTGTGCACAGTCATTTAAATACACCCCCGTACTGCAAGCCAGCTTGTTGTCAACTGTTATTTCGCTGTTAAATCAACTTGTTTTTTTTGTAACAATAGCAGGCTAGCTTGCACTTACCGGCTAATGTTTGCCCACAACAGCTAGCCCAACTCGGAAGTTGACAAAAAGCTAACTTAGCATGACAATGTTGTGTTAGCACGCGAGTCGCTTCTCACCTTAACGTTGTGTTGGTAGGAACACGTATGATGAGGTATGTTTGGTTGTTGTATCTAAATACAACGAGCTGTTACTGTAGTTACCGCTCTTGAGAAACTGCTAATATTAGCTTACTACAATCCTTGCCACTGAGCCTCCATTTTTTTTTTATGTTCAAAACTTTATTGACAGAAATGTAGGCCTACATTAATATTACGTGTATCTTTACAAAGGTTGATATGGACATGAAAAACGACAAGAACAGAAAAGGGAAAAAAAATAATAAAATATAAGTACGTAGATAGATACCCCTTTGTAATTATAGATCAGCAAAAATTTAAAAACTAAAACAAAAAAATATACATTTATAAGAGTTTAAGAGGATGAAGCATTTACCATTAAAGGGTAGTAATCATTCACACTACAATTTATCTTTCTGTCCTTTTATTTAAAATACTATACCATATCTTTAATACATTGTTTACATAATTGATAGCTTACTTTTATATTATGAAAAGAATACATAGAAATCTGATAAGTAAAATTACATTTTGTAAAAGAAGTGGGTGGTTTTTGTGCAGTTTATTTTGAATATAATATTACTGAATCTGCGACATCTGCACCAGGATGGTTAAATGTAACCATCCGAAATAGAGTAGTCTTTGTCAGACGCAACTTCTCCAGGTGCTTGCAGCGACCAGTAACCAACAGCAGAGGTCGCTGTTGTACTAGTTTTGTCACGCGGCCTCCTGGCTGGTAATGGGTAGACTGCCTAAATGCATTGAGTTAACTGAAGGGACGCGCCACGTTTTGAGGTCGGGGTCACCTACAAAAACAGCACCCCTGGAGCCGGAGGGGCTGACTCATGGACACATCAGCGGGAAAGTGCTATCAGAACTGAATACACTTGTCCATGAGGTGTTGAAACAAACCCAGTAGGTGGGACCATCATAATTGACATGATGTAAAATGTAAATATATAAAAAGGAGTCCAAATTTGCAATGACTTTTCTTATTAAATCTTTATACTATTAATGTTTCGCATACAGTTTGTGTTATTATGCTGTATTTAAGAACCTATCCGCATACTGCGTATTGGATTGACCATGAATTCAAGGATGATGTCATGCAAACATTTGTATTTCACTGATTCATATGAGGTTTACTTGCCTAGGTGCTAAGCAACCATATTTTACCATGCACCGTGCCGATGCCTCCCAAACCACGAGACACACAATACAAGGGTGAAGAGAATTAAGGTTGGGTGGATGGATCTTTAGCTTCACCACTAAAAGAGCCGTGAACTTCCATTGATGAAAACCATGCCTTCCCTTGCGATTTTGTTAAGTGGCTTAATGTTGCATTTTAGACTGCCAATCAAGTATTTATAGAAGATGTTTTGCTCTGCTGTCTGTAAACAGTCACATTTTAAAAAGCTATCAATCCCATGTTGATGAAAAGGACAAATGTTGCTAAATATGCACCAACTTTTGCACAAAGCCAGGCCATGAAAGATTAGGCTTGCCAAAAGATTGATTGTAAGGTTTATGTTTTGAGTACGTAAAACAGAAATGTATGTTTATTTGTTGGATCATCCAAAAGACAGTGATGAGCCCAAAAAAACGTACATAAAAAAGATATATCCATTCCTTTAATTGATCATTTTATAATGAATCGGTCTTTATTAACCAATGCTACATCATCAAAATAATATTAGACCAATCCTTAGGTCATCGCTGGATAGACTTGTGGTCAACCCACACAGTCCTAGAATAAACCGAGTACTGCCTTCGCCCTTTGCCCTGAAGTGTGGCTGCAGCATCCAAGTAGTCCCCCCTTTCAAACATGTCACTTTAATTCAGATTCAATAGCAGATGCTCGCTCCCGAAGCCCCGGGCACCAGCAGTTGCAGTGTCATAGCGACTCTTTTATAAGTTTGTTTGTGATTTATACCGCCTGGCGTGAGTCACGACAAGACCCTAAAAGTAAACCGCATGTCCCTCGGGTGCTGGCCGTGTCTTTGGCTGGGATGATGCGCAGGCTGAATTTAAACCATTAAGATGTAATCAATGTCTTCATCACTAACGGACGGTGTTGTTTCAAAAGTTCCATTCAGTGATAGTAGCTTACAGTGGCTGATAAACTCCTCCAGTTGACCAAAAGACAATCAATGATGTGAAAAAATACATGCTTTTTTGCAATTTCTTTTCCAATGAAGAGCTCACCAAAGGATTTTGGCCTTATGGCATATATGTTAATATCAGGCATAGTATATGTAAAGCTTTATTAAGCAAGTTAAAGAGATCTATGACTGGCCCCTGTTGACCTTATGGCTTATGACATCAATGACCTTAAATCAAACACTAGATGGCCGCAAAATGTTGACTGCTGTCCATGGTGCTGAAAACATCCATTGTGGCCTATTAGAAGCCAGGGGCCTCAAGTGAACTCAGGAGTGGACACATGAGGTATATTAGTCATGAAGGACAGCTCTGCTTGACGCCTCTGTCTGCTTCTTGTTAGCGCTTGTCAGTCTAAAATGCCACAAATTCTCTTCAGTTATAGCGAGCTGTCAGATAATTCAAATGGTGGTTAACGCCTGACACCAATACCTAATCTCGTTTCCTCTCTCACATAATTATTGACATACTGAAATATTACGTTGCTACAACCATTTATGATGGGATATCAGCACAGCATATTGTGCTGCTAAAAAATAATTTTATGATGGTGATATAGATTCGAAGGCGATTATGTTGTCTATACTTTCCCATCAAACATTTTCAAAGCCAATACTAATGGTAGTATGATAAACCAGCATAGGGAGCCAACTATCTTGCACAGAAGCTCAAATGCTCCTCTGGTGTGGTTTATAATATACCTGACAGCATGACTTCAATGTGTTGGCAGTCATTTCTTTGCTCTGATAAAGCATTGCAGGTCTTACTCTCATAATGCATGTTTTTAAAGACGTGCAGGCATTAGAGATAGTATATGCTGTGGAAAAGGCGATGGTTGCGTGGGATCTTCACATTTCGAGTAGAGAGAGAGAGAGAGAGAGAGAGAGAGAGAGAGAGAGAGAGAGAGAGAGAGAGAGAGAGAGAGAGAGAGAGAGAGAGAGAGACAGACAGCGGAAGACCACGCGCAATAGAAGACAGGCGAAGGCACGCGACATGTCTCAAGGATTCAGGTAAGTTTGGAGCCGCTTAATTAAGATATATGTTGCGTATGATGCAAATAGGGCAATGAAAAAGATGGATAAGAGGTAATATGTCTGTTAAGAAGAGACTCGTGTTTTGCTGAATGATATTAGCTTAGTTCGTGTATTATTTTTGTTAGACGAGCATTGTATTATTATTATCAATAGTAGTGCTGTAATAGCATCAACCAACACTACCGTAGGCTGCACGGCAGATGAATAAAAGAATGTATACGGTGCGCTTGAAACAAACAAAAAAATAAACTAGGTTGTCTTATCCATTCTCATGTAAAAATTCAAATAGCAGTCGGATACGGAAGGATTTATGTTTCTCGGCTTTATTAGAAACTAGCTAGAGTCACATCGTGAAGAATGTGTTTGAGAGTATGACTGGCGTCCAGGTAACAGTCCCATACACGTCCTTGTAACGTGTTTGGAAAGCACGCTGTCCACGGTGCTGAAATCTGGTCTCTGCCCGATTCTCTCAATGGACAGCGAGCACAGCACTGTCAGCCTCTCCCGGTAAATAGTACTTGCTGTTTGTAACAAATACGATTGCTTGAGAAATGTTAAAGTACGTGCCCCATTCAGAGCCAACCAGCTGCAAGGTTGGGCAATTCCCAGTGGACAGCAGTACTGTCCTACTACTGCCCACTGATCAGGTAGGTTTGAGTTAAATGCCTGGCTCAAAGGCACCTCGTGGTTGCTGATAAGAGAGGCACGAATGTTGCCAGCTGTAGGAATTAAAATAGGGCGTCGATGGAAGGGAGCATGCGTGCATAGCACTTTAGCATCTGGCCTCGTTTCTCCTTGCCTACATATCACAGCAGTCTGTCTTATTTATCTGCAGGTGTGCGCGGATATGCCCCGGGTGTCGTGCTCACGGATCGCGGTTGCTGGGATGAACGTGGATGTATTGACAGACAGCAGATAGTATGCCTGCACAGTTGGAACGGCTCACGCGATGTGGCACAATATGGCACGCGTAAAGATGGGTCTCTTCGCTCTCCTGTGTCTCCCCACGTTTTTCTTCCGCGTCCTCGTGCTCGCCCACAGCAGCAGCATCTATGAGCGGTCGGTGGTCCCTCGCGCCCTGGTCCGCTCCGTGGCTCGCATGGACGGAGACGTGATCATCGGCGCGCTCTTCTCCGTCCACCACCAGCCGTCGGCGGAGAAAGTAGCCGAGCGGAAATGCGGGGACGTCCGCGAGCAGTATGGCATCCAAAGGGTGGAGGCCATGTTCCACACGTTGGACAGGATCAACGCTGACCCGAACCTGCTTCCAAATATCAGTCTGGGCTGCGAGATCCGAGACTCCTGCTGGCACTCCTCTGTGGCCCTGGAGCAAAGCATCGAGTTCATCCGGGACTCCCTCATCTCCATCCGGGATGATAAAGACGGGTCCAAATGGTGCATTGACGGCACCCCGTCCCACCAACCTCCACCCTCCAAGAAGCCCATCGCAGGGGTGATCGGACCGGGATCCAGTTCTGTGGCCATCCAGGTGCAGAACCTCCTGCAGCTCTTCAACATCCCGCAGATCGCCTACTCTGCCACCAGCATCGACCTGAGTGACAAGACGCTGTTCAAGTACTTCCTGAGGGTCGTAGCCTCAGACACCCTCCAGGCCCGGGCCATTCTGGACATTGTCAAGCGGTACAACTGGACCTATGTGTCCGCCGTGCACACTGAGGGTGAGGCTCCTATGATCTCGTTAAATCACCATAGTGTGTCAGCAGCCATGTAGTGGATAAGATAGTGAGTCTATAGTGACCTCATCGTTTATTATGGTCATTTTGATTACCATGGCATCACTGTAATGTGAGACACATACATGTGCTGTAAATATTTCATGCTAACATTTTGAAAATAGTCAGGATTATTATACAGCTCTTCCCTTCTAATACTTTATAATTTTCACACGTACAGTATCTGCCTGTCTCAGTCTTTTGCTCTCAGCCTTTTAAAAGGTTTTTGCAGCCACATATGTTTACTCCAAAGCATATCTTTAGTAGGTTTTATATGCAGTTTTCTTGAGTTGGTGGTTGTGTGGACATTGCTTCAAGCATCTTTCCACAAATTCGGAAACATCGTCAAACAAGTTGTGTTGTTTGAGTCTTGAAGCAAGTTTTAAAGGTCTGCATCCAGCCAAACACA
This sequence comes from Pholis gunnellus, assembly GCF_910591455.1. Lineage (NCBI taxonomy): Eukaryota > Metazoa > Chordata > Actinopteri > Perciformes > Pholidae > Pholis > Pholis gunnellus. Next base: position 12,731,495 of record NC_136546.1, read on the forward strand.
CGAGTGACTGTTTTGGCACTCACACTTTAGGTGTTCATTTGAAATGTTAAACCAATGCCATGGTTAAGTCAGGAAGATGATGAAAAAAGAAATACATTCATGTTTCACATTTCACCAGATTCACATAAATTAAAATAAATGTCTTATCTCCATAGAAACCCTTGCGATAATAGTATTCAGTTTTTCATGGCATAATAGGTTCACCCTTTTTTTTTTCACTCCTATGCTAATTTGTTCAGGCGAACAGTACACCAGTGTATTATGGTGGAGACAGGAGGTAAAAAGAAGAGAGGAGTCGGGTAGGCAGAGTAATTACTGTAAAGTGAATTATGTCTGTAGCTTTTTTATTATATAGCATACGCACCCAAATGCACCCAAAATATGACTGGCAGGCAGTATTACCCAGGATCCCCCTGAGGAGCTGCAGACTCATGGGGAGTGTAAAACATCGTTGGAAAGTCCCACTATTGTCAGGTGTTGGAGAGCGGCTTTAACACAGGTTGCTATCTGACAGATGAAGAGAAGGTGTACTGGAGCTGTAGTACCTGGAGTCATAAATAGGTGGCGTCAGCTGTCTGACCTTCAACATACAGGGGGTGCCTCTGGGACCCAAGTCATAATTTAAGAGTAATGAAAAGCCAGTCAGGGGAAGGATGGATTTGATTGCAAGCAACATAATTTACTCAACAGGCTACAGTGTGAGTGATAAAAATAGGATACTTGTACACTTTAATTGGAATTAAATTGTGTTTTTTTTCTTTGACATGCAGGTATTCTGTAAATATAAACCCTTACACTAACTTTAGGTTCCGCTTTGTAAGAGACAACAGAGACCTTTGGAACCACAGTAAATGTTCCTAACTGAGACTTTACATCCTAATTCGTCGAATGCAGACCTTACCCTCAACTTTGAGGAGTCATATATAAATCCACTTCGTTTGTTTGGCTCTATCTCTAGTTATCGCTGAAATAGTGGTCACGACTGCCTTTTAAGCTCATGATTTTATTCCTCCACCACCTCAGAAAAAGTAATAGATGCAGCGCGTTCCCGTAGCAACAGCTAGGGCTGTGAAATTGCATAAATTACCTGTCCTGCTCATCATCAGAGTGGTAGGAATACTCAAAGCAGGTTCTTGGTAGTCATTGTTAAATGGGCTGTCAACTAATGCACCACCACCCACCTGTCTCACAGTCTAGATGGAAAGAGTAGAATAATTGGATATCATTATTTCCATTTACCGGTGGGAGAGTGAAATGAGCCAATTGAAAATATCATCAAAGGACTATTGGAAAACCAACACATGGGCACATTGTGTGCCAGAGTAAATGCATTACTGTGATGCCTATTTCTTTTGTCACCTTCCTTGCTCTATAAAGCCATGCCACACAGATCTAGTGTTTGTCTTCACCACCCATATACGGGTAGAGTGGCCTGGAGTCCCCCAGGAACCTGGCTCCTCATCAAGGCAATTGCACAACAAATGTTTTCAGATTTTTGTGGGTAAAGCCTCTTAATCTTCTTTTGATAACACACACATTCAGAAACACACACAGACACAGACACAGACACAGACACATGTTCGAGCGTGCACAAATGATTGGATTGTCTGTGTAATCCAGCTCTCATGCTAAAGAGCTGTGGGTTTTATCAACAATCCATCCGATCGTGACACAGTAGTACAAGTTCCGCAGTCCGCATGGAAATAGAAGATTTAGACTTAAACAGCTTTGACGGGCTCTTGATTTGGATGATGTGCTGTTAAACAAGGATAGCTATCTTCACCCCTTTTGGCTTTGATTGCAATCAGTAGCCAGTAAACTCTCTGACACTCATTATCAGAGGATCAGAGCTTCTTCTCAGTCAGAACTTGACGCACTGAACAACTGCTGGACAATGTCCACACTAAACGTGAATCCTAAGACAAAAGCATCAAAACCTTAACCTTTGTAGCCATGTCTGCCTTGTTTGCAATTCTGCAACACACTTCTCGCAAAACACGACACATTGTTTCTCACACTAGCCACACGTGTTCAAGAAATGTTTCAGAGGTGGGATTACCAGAAAAAAATGTTTAATTGTTTAATTCCAGTCAGTTCAGAATGTTTTTTTGGCAGATTTCTCACTATTTAATCTATTTTCTTCATCACCTACAGGAAACTATGGCGAGAGTGGCATGGAGGCCTTCAAAGAGCTGGCCTCTCAGGAAGGTTTATGCATTGCCCACTCGGACAAGATCTACAGTAACGCGGGGGAGAAGCACTTCGACCGCCTTTTAAGGAAACTACGGGAACGTCTACCCAAAGCTCGTGTAGTGGTGTGCTTCTGCGAGGGCATGACTGTCCGGGGTCTCCTCATGGCCATGAGGAGACTGGGGGTGTTTGGGGAGTTCCTCCTTATCGGCAGGTATGGATCTTTTTTTTCAAACCTTTTGATTCACAGATGAGAGCATCTCTCTTGATGGCAAGAAATTGGTTAACAGTCTGGAAGGCTGCGAGATGCTGTGTTGTCCTCCTGATGTGCATGTCACCAAGGCAACCAGGAAGAATTAGACCACATACGAATAGCACTGAATAGAAATGTTCTCCAGCAATGAATGATTGGTATTTCTGTCACAGACACAAAAGAGGGATACAATGCCCCCAGTCCATTCTCTCCCTTATGGGCTATCTCTTATTTGCTTGATATTCACTCCATCTCTTTCTTTTCCATTTTCTCCACTTCCTCTCTTTCTCTGTCTGTTAGTCAATGTTGACTGTTGAGTGACAGTGACTGACTGTAGCTGCAATCTTAGTCATTACAAAAAGGGCAAGTAGACTCGTCTCACACACGTATGCAGCAGCCCCATTGCACCATGAAATAGCCCTCAAGGAACAGTCACACTTGTCGTTAAAAGCCACAGAAACCTTGGTGCTACTTTTCAGTTCATTCATGCAATATCTTTCCGCCATCGTTTTGAGAGAGGGAAGAGGTTTTTTGGCATTGGTCTGTTGTAGGGCAGTCGTCACGTATATGAGGAGGACATAAATAAGACAGCTAACGATGACTGAGACTTGTAGCCTGTCAGTGTTTGTTGGAGATTTGATGAGCACTGCATGATTGCAGCACAGTGACGGTTTTGGTCTTTTCATAGGATCTGTTGACAGGTAGACAAATGCAGAAACACTTGAAATTGTCTTGTTGAATATCTACAGTATCGAATAGATTTGAATCAGACCTTGTTACGTTCAATAAAATCTGGCAATTAGTTATTTTCCTTGTATGTACATACATAAGGTTCTCCAGTCTAATATACACTTCTCTATTCTCTGGCACTGAGGGATTTGTTTCGTGTCATTGCCATTGCCCTTGTGGAGGCCTTTCCTATTTGCTGTAATATCTCCCAGTGTTTGAAATAAAGAGAATAAAGTGCTTCTCTTACTTGCCTCTGTTTACGTTGTATGTGTTATATTCAATGCATACATGCATATTTAAGTTCTAGGCAGCGGAAGGCACTCTTTCTTTTCAGAGGCAGAACATGGCTTTTAAATTATCCATTATAATGACACTCTAAGGTTACATTCCTTCCCATATCTCTCCTTTTCTTTTTGCCTCCATAGGAGATGGGAAAGTGGGTCTTTTTTTAGCTTTTGGGAAGTCTCCATGGGCGGAAGAAATGCTTCTGGGTCAGAGAGAGAGAGAGAGAGAGAGAGGGAGAGAGAGAGCGAGAGAGGATATATATATATATATATATAGAGTGTGTAAATATGACAGAGGGAGTCTGGGCCAACACAGATGCCGAGCCATGTGTCTCTTTCCTAGAATGTAGTGGAAGACTGAATGACGCTGTCAGACAGGTATTATCTCATCAAAGGAGAGCTTGTTTCCTTAATTCCTGCTTTCACCTTTAAAGAAGCCTCTTCCATGAAATGTTGTGTGTGTGTGTGTGTGTGTGTGGAGTTGGAAGAATGTTAGATACACAAATACAAACAAAGAGTGAATGAAACAAAGTGACCGAGCAAGAAGAGTACAGACAGGCCAACCTGTCGATCTAATGCACTGATCTTTCTTTTGATATCATTATTCTTTACTGTGCTCCAAAAAAATATCTAATTGTAACTGCTAATGTAAAACATATACTGAAAAACGGTACGATAATTGCACACCAGTGCGCTCTCTGGTATCACAACAGACAACTGGGAAGCATCTTAACATAAGACAAATGTTTCATTACATTCTGTATGAGTCAACTACAACACTGGTAAATAATCATTAGCTTTAAAATCAACATGGTAACAATCAAGCCAGCACAAGTCAAATGTGACAGGAACATGTGTTTTCTTTTCATAATCAACGAGCACCGTTGCGGTCGTCGCTATCAAAGATTTATCACAACTATAGCATCAATGTCAAATCACCACACCAAAATGCATCACCCCTCATCACCGTCAGTCAGCATTGTTCACAATATTACATTTTGGGATATTGGTGTTTTAGTTATTGCACTACCTTAGGGTAGTCAGTACAATTTGTAGACATACCAAGCTGCGTGCAGCAGCTTCCAGCAAAATCAGTGAGGTGAGGAGACAGTTATTGGCTTATACGTCTCCTCGACCTTATGCATCGCTCCATTTTGTTGCACTCGGTACAAACAAACAAAAAACGCATAAGAGATGGCGTACCCAACATTGAAAAAGATTTGGAAAATCCAAAAGCAGGCAGTGTTGTGGTTTTTCCACACCACATACCTCATATGTGGAGAGGATCATAGAACACCACGCAAGCAGACAAAAACACGATACAGCAGTGGCTACATAAACTACACGCAGAGAGTTTTGGATCTGAGCGCTTTTGTTTTAGCTGCTCGGCTAACCTGCTCTTCAGACGAGGGCCAGGTGTGGCTGCGTGCTCAACCCACTTTATCCCCGACCAGACTCTACCCTGCATCACTTCAACACTTTACATCCACTCCGCTCTGCTATTGTCAGTCAACAGGGCCCTTGTCTTTCTCTCTATGTGATGTCAATCATGATTTCGCCAATCAGCTGCCATTACAACTGCACACACACACACACACACACACACGATACAACATTTATTCCATGCAAACACTCAAATACACACAAATAGCACACAAACACAGACACATTCCCGACATAGATTATCCACTTATTATGTGTACTGTTGCCATCGCAACTGTTGTACTTTGCTAACTTCTGCATAAACTAAACTGACTTACGGCAAGACGCAAACTCACTGAGTTGAGTAACGTTACAAAAGAGTGCAACTGAGCAACTTAATGCTTCGTCCGCTCACTCTTGTCACACCGTAGGAAAGGACATATCTATCGCCAGATGAGTGATAACTTTGTTTGGTTCATTTTCTGTGACCAGTGTGGCATTAAAGCGCGGTGAAATTCATTTTTGAAATTACATTTTCTTTTGTACTAGACAAATTAACACTGCAAACAGTCAATGTCGATTCTACTCCTATTCTATTTCTATGGGCTTCATTCATCTGTCATCATAGCCCTCTTCAAATGTATGCAAATGCTGCTCTGTGTCTGTGGGAATACTCAACTGTTTGCTTACAAGTTCACCATAAAAACCTTATATGTTGATGTAAAAAGTATGTAAAAATATAAATCAACTTATGCCGGTTTAACAAAGTAGTTGAATGCCATGTTATCTTAAGCATAGAGGCGGCGGATCACAAAAAAAGGTTATATGAATATTTTTTGTAACCGTCATATGGTATTTATATCGACAAATATTGTCCCAGGTGCGTCAGATCACAAATCCCACATATATGCTGTTTTTGGAAGGCAATGAAAAAAATGACATATTTTGTTGTCTCGGAAGGAGGACTTGTTGCATGAAACATATCGGATAATCTCATGAAAGGATTGGCTCAAAAAAGAGATGTCATCTGATAGAGCTTGTAATTGAAGCCTGGGGAGAGTTGATGTATTTTCACAGAGTAGTTTTAAAGGAAATGAACAAAGTTTGTGCTTTACCTTTCATAAACTATCACAGACATTATGAAGTTCCATGACAAATGGACCTTGTCGAAATGAATTAAAAACATCAGGCCTCAACGTTTTTCTCAAAGCCTCTTTGAAGGATTTTCACCCAAATAGTTTAGAATACAACTCAGAAATCAGTCTCATCGTAGGGAGACATTTTTATGCCCATCGGAGAGCAAGCAACAGCTACAGGCGAATGTAATACACAATAAAATCATTGTTCTACTTTAACCTCAGAACAGCCTTATTTGTCTTTGAAGTGCAGCCACACGACTTGAACGGTGAAGTTATTTCCGATTAAGTTTCACGGGGGAACCAGGTGTTCTAGTGTGCAGAACAGTGTGTGCTTCATAGAGTGTACTTGACGCAGTAAAACAGCCACAGACTGTTATTATATATGCCTGTTATTTGACCACAGAGAGCAATACACACGATCACTCCCAGGAGGTCGCTGCCCATATTATTACAGATCCACCACCACCATGTTGCTGTTAGTCAGCTGTGGCCAGTGCTTGCAGCCAAAGTGTCTTTTTGCTGAAGCACTTGTACCATTTATAGATTATGTTTGTTCGAGATCTTTTACCTTGTCAGCGGGATCATTTTGCACAATCCAGGCAACAATATTTGGCCCTTGAAAATCTGTTAGGTACGTCAGAAACCTCGTTATAAAAGCAATAAATGTGTGTTTTGCAACTAACTGTATAACCAATTACAAAACAGAGACACTTGATGGGTGTAAAAAGTACCTAGCAACAGCTATATGCTGCACATTGAACACACAATCGGAAATCGGGTAAACTTTTAAGACAAATTATTCCACGAGTGCCATACTTATCTTGAAAATCACTCTGGTTTCTTTGTGATGGAATATGTCTGTGAGTTCGCTAAGCTGACAGGAATATAATATAGTATCCATTAAACATCTGTCAGTGTGTGTTTTAACTAAGGTTTCACCGAGGCAAACACCATTAACTTCCAGTTAAACTGAGTATTACAGTAATTCTCTAAATATTTCCACCTACTCAGTATAATATAAAGAGTTTGCCATGAAATAGTTTTTTCAGCTTTGAAAGCTAGATACACATCTACTGTACAGTGTCTTTTGCTATCATTCCCACTATGCCTGTTCCCCAACACCCAGCCCAGTATCTGAATGGCAGCATGGAGTGAAACCATCTACCCATTTGCCTTGCCTGCTCGCTCTTTTGCAATTAGCACCATTCATTTTCTCTCTCTCTCTCTCTCTCTCTAATGCTGAATGCTGTTATTACTAAACACCATGTGCATAAGCTGCTTCTCCACATTATACGCTCATTTCTTACACACACAGTTTTGGTCTCCCTCCCATTTTAAATGCTTGCTTCTGTTTTTTTTGGGATTTTTTTATTTTATTCTCAACAAAAAGGACACTGCGACAGAATTGTTCCGCCTCTGTAATGGCATGGCCAAGTCATTACCAGGGTATGACTGAGTCTTTTTTGAGACTGTGCTGAGGTGCAAAGAAAGCTGTGACCCCATATTGTGTGTGTCACATGCATTTCTGCATTTGGTTGTCCTATTCAATTTCTTGCAACAAGGGGACTCAGGTTTTGCTCTGAGCTTGAATAAATGAAACGTTTCGGGCGCCGGAGAGTGAAAGAGGGGAGTTGTGGCGCGACACGTTTAGCAGCCTTTTCCCCGTCATCTCTAAGGCTTTTACCTCCTTCCCATCTCAGTAAGGAGAGTGCGGAGGATGTGGAATTCTGCCTATTGACTTGCAAGTAATTTGGCAAATAGCAGGGTATAAGCAAAATGAGACCGTATCTCTGGCAACAGCACTGGCAACATCGACAAAATGAAAATAAAAGTATCTTCCTCTTCCAGAATTGTAGCTGTACAAGGGGTTGAGACAATCCTTTTTGTTTGCATGCTTTGTTTTAATCTATCCTTCATGAATTCTCAAACGTGAGAAGATATGTTTAGATTAATGAAAACAGGATTTAAGAAATTTAAGACGGCAGATAAAGATTAACTTGATGTTTAAAGATAAATTAAACAGTGTAAAAAAGAAGGGATGATAGCCTTCTTGCTTTATATCCTGCAGAACTGTCTTCGGCTTAAAATTACAGGCAGGTTTTTCTGATCATCCACAATTCTCCTGTTGCCCTTATCAGGATTGCTTTTACACGTGTGTGAGGCACGATCCCCATGACTGAGAATATGCTGCACTCTCTTGCTAGACTAGAGAGCAAGAGAGATAAAAGTGTGGCAGGCGGTAGAGGGGTGGGCTGGAACTGAGACAAAAACAGAAATGAGTGCCGAGCCTCTAGCTTTACGTTATTTCTCTTTCCGTGCGACATGATTCTGTCCTTTTGACTCTCTGCACTAACATATTCCTCATGCAAGTTTAGTGAGAGTTTACTGGGGCACATTCATGCAGGAAATCAAGCTCAATCTATTTTGTTTTGTTAGCAGGGCAGGATTTACTGTACCGCTGGAATTAAAGGCTTTGTGTGCTGCTTGCGCTACAGTCACCGTGGAGATTTTGTTTGGGCTCATGACGGAGTTGGTGTGATCGTCTCGCTGCAGATCTGTCATTCAGTCTGTCAAGCGGTGCTCCAAACACAATAGTCCCTTCTCAGGGAAATATGGCTGACGTTTGAAAAATTCCTCGCAGCAACAACAGCAACAAAGATTGTAATTATAAGATAAGGACGCGCTATCTGCATTCGTTCAGTAATGGAGCCGTGCTTGCGTTACTTGTACACACGTGGCTCTGGAAACTGGTATATGCAAGTTTAGTAAGGATTCGTGATTGCATCTGTTTGTGTTCTAATGAGCAAGGGAACACAATGAGCTGCATCTGAATATTTATAACACGCCTCTGATGTTAATTGAAAGCAGCCACACATTGTCAAGGACGTCTTTCTCTTTTCAATTGATGCCTTGTGTTCCCTTGTGCGAGGGGATGGGTAAATGACATTGGATCAAAAATAGCACACTGGCTTTGCATCTGGACATGGTTGTCACATCCTGATTTGCAGAAGTTGAAATACTTTCTTGCACAGACAGCTAGTATTGGACCATTTGTTTCTTCTCATGTACAGCATTTACATATTTCCTCATGAAGAAATGTAGTATTTCAAAAAATTAAAAATGCAATTACAGATGGCCTTCAATCCTTTGTACAGTCTTGTTTAGGTTACAGTGTTTCCGTATGTACATAGTAAATCATTTTGGAATAAGAGGCGATATCTAGTTGTATTATAGGTGGAGCTGTTATTTTTTTGTCTGTTTTTGGTCACCTGTTCACAAAAAAACGGACCTGAAGTAGTTGTAATTATTACAATAAAAACAAAACAATATGCCAAGAAGGATCATGGACCAACTGATATCGAGATCTTGTCATCCATCAGTCACTACTGCTGTAATGGGATGCAGATAAGAAGGGTTTTAGTAGTGAATTGATGTCCCTTGGTAGCGAAAAGCAAAAAGGATTTCCTCCCAGCAGTGTTCCCAGTCAGTGTAGAGGAGACTGATCTCCCAACTCAAACTGGGGCATGATGAATTAGTAAAAGCAGCTTGGATGGGCTTTTAAAGGCTCCCCGGCTCACTCAGGGTCCCCTGTGTCACCTCAAGACAGTCGTGCTGCTGCCGCTATCTGGCTAACAAGCCACCACCACTCCTGTTTTAACTGCACGGAGTTACAGAAATAAGGGAAATTGAGAAGAATGGCAAAGGAGGGAGAGAGGGATGAAGGCAGAGAGAGTTTTAGAGATGAGGCGTTATTGTTCAGCTGAGGAGAGAATTCCCTGTTTGAATATTTGTTTCACCGCCAGAGCAGTTTCGAATTAATTAAGAATGTTGTGGGATCATCATAGAGATAAATGTAGAACAGAAAACAAAAGTTACCCCTAAGACCTCCTGTTGTGAAATTAAAGAGAGCGGTGGTGGAAAATAGCTAAATGCATTTACATAAAAGTGCACCGTGTAACTGGCCAGAATTTTTGTTTAAAACACTCATAAAACTAATTAGTATTATCAAAAGAATGTGAAGAAGTTCAAATGTATTGTGCTGCAGCGATATCTACTGTATGTCTTGTAATTCCACTTGTTCCTGGAGAGGTGATAGTGAGTCACTGTAGCGCCAGTCCGTCCTCAGGAGAGGACGAAAAAGTTCAGCTGCACCGAGGGCTTGTCAATAACACACCCATGGTTCATGTGCGTTTTGATAGTTCATTTATTAGATTAAATCCAAATATGGCAGAGACGAGAAAACGACTCGCACTCTTGCCTCGTCCTCCCCTCCGCCAGGTAGCAGAGCGTACGTCAGCTCCAGTTAGCAGGTGATCGAATTCAGACCAGTGGTCTCCTGGCGCTGGAGTCTGCGCTGGCTGGATTCGACCACTCCTATGAAGTCTGAAGTACAATTTAATTTACCTGATTTTAAGGCTGAAGTACTGTAATCCCATTTGCTTACACACTTACGCCAAAATCCTCCCAGATGTCTCAGGTTAGTTGGACTACTGTTCTGTAATTAGTTGTAATATTTGACACCTTCAGAATTCTCTCAAATCCATTTTGGCACAGAAACTTTCAAGGGAACCATCAAGGCTACCAATATGAATTATTCAAAATTATTCACATGAAATATTTCCTCACTTTCAAACAGCCCATGTTGTCTCAAAAAAGAAATAATACTAATTATATTCGAAGGTTATTCAAAAAGTCAAGTAAATGTAAGTAGCCCCGGCCTGGAACTGTAAGGGTTATTAGAGTTAAAGCCTGACTTTACTTGAATAGAATAATGTAATTCTTCTTATTAGGCCGGTTGACATTCTAGTGGTCTGTGAACAACAGACAGTTTAAAAGTTTTTCCATTTACTACCTGAACTTTTATTCTAACATATTGCATAGAGCAATTAGGGAACTCTTGATTCCCCTATCCTCCCTTTCCTCTTTTTAAAGTAACTCTTCCTCTTCATCCTCCAGGGGAAACAGCGCATGTGATTAAATCTCTGCCCTGCCAATTAATTCATGGCTTCATAAATATACAAATGTGCTATCAAACTGGAACTAGATCATCTGGGAGAGTCGGGGGAGCTCTCAGTCTACTCACTGTTGTATACTACTCTGTAAATTATCCAGCTGTTCCCCTGCTGTTCCCTCCTCTAAACAATGCCACACATTATCAAGTCTCAGTTAACCATCAAAATATGCAAGTCCCATTATTAAGCATGTGGCATCAAAGGAATAGCATCCTGCTGACTTTACTTGCCGAGATAAATACTGACATAAATGATTCATTCAATGTGTTTGGAAAGTTGAATGGGTAAAAATGAAATTACTTTAAGTTTATACTGTCACAATTAGCCTCAGTCTTGTGGGTTTTACTTGTTTCATTCCACTGTGACCTCCCTACATTTGTACTGTACTTACTGTACTCAGTAAGTTTCTAAAGTAACATGGACATGGATTTAAATACCTAACAACAGCCCAAATTGGTGTCTTTTCACCATGACAACAATCTTTCATTTGAATCTTTTTTGTTTTTTGTTTTTTGTTGGTCCTTTTGGAAGGCACTGGCAAATGAAAACGCATGTTTGAGGGCAACAACAAATGACGTATTTTGTCTTTTAGGTATGAGGATTGTTGGATTAACCATAAGTACTGCAACACATAGTGTTTGTATTTATGATACTTTCCCTTAAAGAAACTGGCATTCAGTATGTTGCCTTCTTAACTTAACAGTTAAAACTAATGTTAAAACAATATCAGAGCTATGCTCTGTTTTATATCTTAGACCTACTTCCTTCTGCAGTCTTCAGTACAACAACTGTCGAACTAGTTACAAACTTGAACAGTGTTGACTCCTTAATCTGCTTAAACAGGTGTTCCTCTGCTAAATCTGACTCAGGTTATGTAATAACGGAGTTCCAGTACGCAGTGTGAAGCTGCGCAGCATTGAGGTGACATCAAATCAGATTTTGTCCCATTAGGCGTCCCTCAGACGGCCCGAGAGTTTTGATGAGCTGTTTGGAGTTCTGCCAGACAGTGTGATCCTGAGAGAGGAGAGCGAGAAGAGAGAATGTCATTTTACTTCATCACAAACTCCATTGTGAGAAACAGTCAAGCATGCCTTCACTTCCTCATGCCTTATTCATGTGGAGTGTTGAACCTCTCTCTCTCTCTTTATCTAAAAAACAATCTGTTCTCCACTGTTCTGTTCGAGCAAATATGTAAAACAATGAATTACATTTAATAGACCGCAATAAATGCAGTTGAGCCTGTCAGGGTAGGTTTTTGATGAACACAAATCTTTACAGAGTGTGTCTTTGTGTCTTTATACTACATCTACTGAAAGATAGAGGGAGGGACATAGACAGTATTCACCTGGAGCGAATTAATGAAATATGACCAGGACCGATGAAATTCACTTGTTTCTGACTCTTAACTCATTTAGCAGAGTGAAAAGGATGAGTCAGTTTAATTGTTCTCTTTGAATATACAGCAAACATTTTAGGAGACACAACGAGCAGATACCCTTAGACATGTTGTGATCTAGACCATATTGCTGTAATTTTGTCCTCACACCATCACTCAACACTGCTCTTGTCTTATAGAACGCGTTCCCTTGTCTTGTCCAACAGTAATTGTTGCAGACAGTAAAAGCCCACATGTATAATTTAATAGATCCTAACCTACCTTACTTAAACGACATACGTTTTTTTAAAAGCATCACATTTGAATCACTTAGAACAAGCATGCCTTTGTCAACTTTACACATTCACTGTATCACAAATCTTCCATAGAAGCCCGTCAAATATGAACATTGAAATCAAATCTTTTATGTTTCCAATATATCTGTGCGAAGTTCCAAGGATATATCTTCTCAGCTGCATCCCACATGCAACGACATATCCAGTTGGCTCTGTTTTCAGCTCCATTGTGGTCCAGGACTTATGCGCTGGTTGACATGTTCTTTATTATTATGAGTAAATCCCTCATACATCATTCTAGTAATGTTGCTACGTATTGGTACACTGAATGTGTAACTAAGCAGGCACTACAGTGCCCAGCTGTTTTAGAAAATCACAAGCCTTTTTAAAGATTTAAGAAAAAATAATAAAGATAAATATAAAACAACGCTAGCCCTATCCACTAAATTCCCACCTCCCAACATTGTGCAGGATCAGAGAGACATGTCAGGGCCAGTGGGAGACATAACTTCTGGATGACAGGCTCTATTTTCAAGATCATTTCCAGACTGGGTGTCTCATATATATAGGAATCCATATGTCTTTAAGCTTGAGAAGGTCTATACTAGCTCAGTCACATTGGTTGTAAAGTTTCCTCCTCGCCAATTTGGTTGAATGTCTCCTTTTTCGTGACTGACGGTAATTGTGGACGTAAAGGTGAGAAATTTTGACCTGCACACGCACAGACACAGACGCACGACTCCTTATCCATCACCCAGAACATCCCATGTGTGCGAGGTAATTGGTTCCATGGTGAGTCATACCTAATTGGTGTGCAGCTGTCAATAGCACAGGTATTTCAAGGAAGTAGCCCAGAGCCCACATTAAAGATAGAGAGACAAAGAATAAAACAGAGCCGGAAGCCTCACTCCGGCTCAGATCTAGAGAAAGAGCAGAGCTCAAAGTGGTGCTGTTTGTCTGTTTATTTGTTTTTCCGTGGTGTTTTCCATTTCTCTCACAGCCCACTGGCCAGCTGTGTGTCCAAATTGGCTTGGTAGGGAAGAAATTCTCACACAGAGGGTTAAACAAGGAAACAAACAAGCAAGCTGAAGGGATTGTGTAAAGCCTACAATTACGGCTGAGGCTCTAATGGTGAGATTTCCATCCTCTTAAATTGACGATTGCTGCGGTGGACTTGAGATAAGCTTCCAACCAGTGCTGCCACACTGATTTAAAATAACATTGTTCAAGTGTAGAGGCTGTAGTCTACCTACTTGTAGTGGAATTATTTAAATGAAAGCAAAACATGACCAGACTTTGGGTTTGTGCACTGAATTTGTTCCGTCGTTCCATTTTCCATTCGTCTCCATCTGAACACAGACATACCAAACTGCTGCTAATGTTTACTGCTCTGTATGTCCAAATGGCTTTGGGTAGTTAGTAGTGTTGTTGTGCTGCTGTACATTCTCTACAATCAATCTGTCACCTTAAAGCAAAGCAATCACATCACCTTTTAAATGCAGAATCATTGCATCGATCGGTGAATGCATTACCGTTCATACGGCAGCGATGTTCTATCAATTCTGACTGTCCTCATTTGTTAGTCCCTATATGCAAGCACTTTACATAAGGTTGATGGCTCAACAGGTGACTATTTGCTATCGAGAAATCACATCATGAGCGTTTCTTCGGCTTTCAATAAACGTCTCACAAACTAAAGGCTGAACAGACAACGACGCCTTTGGTCACCACTGAGGGAAGCTTGACTGCGAAAAGCTGCACATTTGTCCAGTAACAGCTGTGATTCAGTAATACGTGTACTAAACACCTCTACTGCCCTGTCCCCCTAAGAAAAGACAGAAAACCACGAATGGAAAAGAGAATCTGTCCTTCAAAATAAAGCTGTATTAGAAGCTCTTATGTTTTCATTGTGTGAAATGAAACTACTATAGTGTCAATGATGCTGCTCTTTTATACGTTTTTAATACTTTTATGGGCACGTCAGTCTGAATCAGCAGTTAAGTTTGAATTATAATTACAACAATCCAATGTAAAAGACACATGACAGTAACAAGTGAAGACAATCATCCCTGTCAAGGAGTGCCTCTCACTTTGAAATATGACATTGTTGTATTCTTACTCATTTTATTGGTCCCCCTGCGATCGATACGTTGTGTGCTCCTCTTCCTTCTCTCTTGCTCCTGCAGTGATGGATGGGCAGACCGTTACGAGGTTGTGGAGGGTTACGAGCAGGAAGCAGAGGGAGGAATCACCATGAAGCTGCAATCGGAGCTGGTCAAGACCTTTGATGATTACTATTTGAAGCTGCGTCTGGACACCAACACCAGGAACCCCTGGTTCTCTGAGTTTTGGCAGTACCGTTTCCAGTGCCGCCTCGCAGGCCACGCACAGGAGAACAAGAACTACAAGAAAGTCTGCTCCGGTGGGTGAAAACAGAAAAAATGTAGATCTTTGTAGTTTATAAATAGGAGCAGGGCTCATCTTGCTCTCAGTGAGAGTAGATGGTTGAGTTTGACCAGAGTGTCAATCAAACTCATGAATAATAACAAAAACTGTGTATTATTTTCTCTCTGTTTTCCTCCCTGAATATTCTCTCCTGTTGCTCCCAAAAGGTGATCATGGTAAATTGTGTTCTCGGCATGCTAATCACAACTTAAAAAAAAAATCCAATAAAAAATATAAAGTAATCAAATGAGCAATGCAATAATTGCTCAGCATGCTTTTCATCAACTGATAAATAAAATGAATTAGTGGTTTATGATGGTTACTATCTCAGAGCAGTACAGGTGTTTTACTACTTTCTCTCCACAACACTTTCATACACCTCTTTTATTCCTAAGACCTTCGAGGTGGTAAGTGCATTTTCCTTGTCACTACTACGGTGATGATTTCATCCGAATTGCACCTGCACTCTGTAAGCATTTGACTCCTCCACGACAGGAAGAGTTTGACTGACGCTCTCTTTAAAACAAGTACCATCTGTGATGCAATTTCGTAAAACGTGAGATGTCTTGATCCTGGCAGTCTCAGGCTCTCAGCCAGAGCGAGGATTGCGTTAGTCAAACTCTGATGTGGAGCACTGGGCTTGTGTATGAGGAATAACAAGGAACTGGCCTTACACTTTGTAAAGCTGCACAAAGGAATGGCTCACCAAGCACACACTGTTCACCATAAAGGCTTAAAAAGATCTCACTTTTTAAAAAATTGATCACACCCTCTTCTGTTTGCGCATGTTGATGCATATGATGGACAATAAATATCAATATTTGAAATGCACTGTCTAAGGGGGCAAAGGAAATGCTTAAACATATCGGAAACTTTGGAAATGACATCTTCATACAAGGATGCAAAAAATGTAACATTTTATACTTTTAGTTATACCATTCATACAAAACATTAACTGTGGGAAAGCCCCTTTAGAGGGCTGGTGGTGAAGTGAAACTTGGTGTTCAGTCTTGGGGTTTTTCCCAGACTATGGTGGTTCTCCAATTCTGTTTCCTATTGAGCTTTTGGATATCATGTTGGGATTTCCTTGTATGCTGATATATTTAGCTGCAAATGGAGGTTCTGCTTTGCAATAGATTATCCAGGTGTGGGTCTAATGTAATCATGCATTGTTGTGTACGTTCCTACAGTGCAGTTTGAATACAACACAAAACACCAGACGCACAAGACATTTTCTTGAATTGTAAAAGAAAAATGCAAAAACGTCCTTCCTTTTCCTTCCCTCTTCTTTTCCCCTCTAACAGGCAATGAGAGTCTGCATGAAAACTATGTTCAGGATAGTAAAATGGGATTTGTCATCAATGCAATCTATGCCATGGCTCATGGCCTCCATGATATGCACCAGGAGTTGTGCCCAGGGCAGCCGGGGCTCTGTGAGGCCATGGACCCTATCGATGGCAGCAAGCTGCTGGACTACCTGCTGAAGATATCCTTCAGAGGAGTCTCAGGAGAGGAGATTTATTTTGATGAAAACGGAGACACCCCAGGAAGGTAAGAGGATGAATTAGTGGTAAGAATATAAAAAAAAACCTTCATATCTTTTATATTCATAAAAGATTTCATACCATCAACGTGATTGTAATCTGTGAATTTCTCCCGTCTAACGCTCTCCGACTCATTAGCACGCGTGTACATGCACACAAGTGTGCACCAATCTTGAGCACAGAAGGATGTAATTAGTTTGGACTGGAACAGATTCAGTGGATTGTCCACTGTGGCAGCCACTTTCATCTCTCTGCAGTCCAACAGACAGCATTTGACAGTCAGAAAACACGGCCGTGTCATTACTTCGCCAACTAGGATTCAGGTGGAGCACATCCTGGTCCAATATAAAGACGAGGCCAAAGTGTGCATTGGCATGAGCTCTTGATGTTACACTAACAGGGTTGTAAACTGTTGACTTTGGATGAAAGCTTTACTAAACGGCCGAATCCTTATCATTAAATTACCTGTCACTCTCTCTCTTTCTCCCCTCCCTCTCCATCTCCCGCTTCGTCACTCTTTGTAATCTTTAACTCTCGCCCCTTCCAGTCTTTCTTTCCTCTTTGTCACTCAATGAACTTGTCCGTGCTCATTATGGTTCTCCGTCCCGCCCTCTGTCCATCCAGATATGACATCATGAATCTACAGGGTGTGGGTGATGATCATTATGACTACCTAAACGTGGGCTCCTGGCATGAGGGCATCTTAAGCATCGATGACTACAAGCTGTGGATAAACAGCAGTGACATGGTCCGCTCAGTCTGCAGTGAGCCCTGCTCCAAAGGACAGATTAAGGTAGGGATTCAAGTCCTCCAGCGTTAAATGATCTCCACCAGAGTTGATTTAGTCTGAAAAACCTAAAGTCTGAAAAATCAAAAGTCATTAACATTAACATCGGAGTGTGACTCTGAAGGTCCAAAGCTATCAAGAAGTGTTAATTCAACACTGTGCCAGATACGTAAGTAAATTTAACATTGATTTTGCTCTAACTAGCTCATTTTCTGTGCAACGAGGAGATGAGTTTGGCCAGGTAGTTTCACAAAGTACTTGGTCTTTATCAGAAATGTGAACACCAGAAGGATACTTGAAGAATGCTATTTCCAAGTTGTCTAAGAGTAAAAAGTATCTCTCTGCAAGTCTATAGCAGTACTAGCAACTCTCTAAGGCTGTACTTAGGTACAGTACACCCAAAACTGTAAAACCTATTCATTCATTATTTATTATTCATTAACACTCCTGCAAAATGGCCTTTGTAGGGTGTGTTCTACTGCACATTAACCCAATATGCCAACATACACTTGATCCAATGCATCCTCAGCAGCAGTGTAAACTTCAAGGATGTTACTCTGTCCCACATTTTGGCATCCTGCTTTGTCAATTAAATATTATGGAGAAAATAATTTATAAGCACATGTTTTCTCAGTATAAACATAAAATCCTTTTCATGATACACCAATGAAATTTCAAGTCTAAATGATCACACACAAAGTTTAAGTTTGCACAAGTGAACAACACATTTCCTGTACCTTTCAGGCAAAAGCCAGTTCGGGAAAGTAAATAATAGAAACTGGTATTCAGCCCAGTTTAAAGAAATGCCCTGATTTGCTTCATCTTGAGCCGATTGTTTTCAGTCTAGCTATACTCTTAGTTGCCCTGAGGGAGGGTGCATCCTCTCTCCTGGCTGCTCACGCCTTCCCCTCTATCTGCTCTGTTACCTGCCTCACTTATCACCCTGCTTTACATATCACAGTGCTGGTAACAGCTTCCCTGGGAGCAGAATGTAAAATCAGCCGGCCTTGTTTTATAAACAGCATGTCTGGGGCTCAAGAAGATAAAAACAACATATCCTCGACTTTGATATCCCCTTGATGCTGACTACCTGTGTAGCTATAGCCTTGGGTGGGATGTGCTTCTTGTCACGGTTTGATTAGTGTTGTGACTGGTTACTAAGATGTCCGTGACTCCTCATCGTTGATGTCTGTCCTCTCCACGTGCAGGTTATTAGGAAGGGCGAGGTGAGCTGCTGCTGGATCTGCACCACATGCAAGGACAATGAGTATGTCCAGGATGAGTTCACCTGCAAGGCATGTGATCTGGGATGGTGGCCCAATGATGACCTGGAAGGTAGGAGGGACAGAACCAGATGCTCTCAGCCAATCCACTTTTGATGTTATGAACAATATCCATTGATAGTCCCTTTACCAACCCTCACTCATTATATCACCCATTTCATGTATTTGCTCCTAGCCTAACCTACTTTTTTCCTGCTCCTTGTCAGGTCATTTACATCATAGAACACCTATCTCACTGAAACAGCACAAACACTTTCTCTCAAACTATTTTGGGCTCTCAAACCCCGCCATAAGCTCTTTCACACCCTGACACCTCCTTTCGCTGATGCTTTTCATCATCCAGGTCCAATGACCCTGCTCTCTTTGCTTTCCCACCCTCCACACTACTCTTTCCTCCTCCCTCCTCCCTCCTCCCTCCTCCCTTTCCTTGTTGTGACCCAGTGGTTGTTTTGACAGCGATTTATAGAGTTGAGAGGAGCTCTCAGTTCCCAGGTGTAAAATCCTATTACTGCCATGAGAGGCTTGGGGATACATTTCAGCAATCTGTCGAGGAAGAAATTCTCCTTTAACTCTCATTACATGTCCCTATCCGGAGAATACTAATAGAGAGAGTTGGTATCCTATTCATAGAGTGAGGTTGTACTGTCCATGTGTTCACTCATTCTCTCTTTTAGGGCAAATATAAAAAAAAAATACCTTTGTTTTTAAACATGATTTCCTTGTGGTGCTGGCTTCTTTTGAAAGTCAATGTGGAGTGAGCTTTGTTTTTGAATTTTGTTAAAGGTCTTCCCAGCTTAGATATGACAGCAGAGATTTTACAGGAATAAAGGATTTGAGGATTTTGTAAGAACAGATACTTTGCCACCCTTGTCCGTTTGCACGCAGTGTGGCTGGTGCCTCTGTAAACTAAGCCGGGTGGGTGGTCATTAAAAAAAAACAGCAACAGTTCACTGCTTTGCGCTTCAGATACTTTTCCCCTCAAGTGTGCCTCAGTGTGCTATTGATGAAGTGCCTTTAAATAATATCACAGGGTAACAACTGATTTACACCTTCATATTCGTATTAGTACCTCTCACATCTTGTGTTGAAAATATCCAGGCTTCCTGAGGGAAATAGTGAGGTTATTTAAACATTTTAGATTTCTTATGATTTGACATATTGAGAGTTAGCGATGCAGACCAGAAGTGGGTTATTCTTGTGATGGCAGTGACTGTAATGCTATTAGCAGCAGCATGTAATTTATGGAGTGTTAAGCTGGGGAAGTCTAGGGATGTCAGTTTTCTCCCATTAAGCTCTATAAACTTCCTCTGGGGGATGGAAGCAACAAGTGCATCATGACAGAGTCAACACACATATGTG
Organism: Pholis gunnellus; assembly: GCF_910591455.1. Classification (NCBI taxonomy): domain Eukaryota; kingdom Metazoa; phylum Chordata; class Actinopteri; order Perciformes; family Pholidae; genus Pholis; species Pholis gunnellus. Next base: position 12,751,613 of record NC_136546.1, read on the forward strand.
TCTGCACACAGACATTTGGCATAAAATTAAAATGGGAGAGAAATCTGACAGAACTGGAGCTTTGACACGTGCAAATGAGTTCCTTTAGGCCCTCTTGTGTCTCCAAATCTGTGTCGCTCTCCTCTCTGCCATCTCTCTACTGACTGCTCATTGGTTCGTTTAACCTGTTTTTATTGTAGCTTTCATTCACAAAAGCTCATACAGTCCCAACAAAAGATTAACCCGACATCTCCTCTGCTCTTTCCAGGCTGCCAGTCTCTGCCTCTGAAGTATCTTGACTGGGCGGATGTGGAATCCATGGTGGCAGTGGCTTTCTCCTGCGTGGGCATCCTCATCACTTCCTTTGTCACCTTTGTGTTCATCCAGTACCGCGATACACCTGTGGTAAAGTCCTCGAGCAGAGAACTCTGTTATATCATCTTGGCAGGCATCTTCATGGGCTACATATGTCCATTCACCTTAATCGCCCGTCCTACAGTGGCCTCCTGCTACTTGCAGAGGCTCCTGGTGGGCCTTTCATCTGCCATGTGCTACTCTGCCCTGGTGACCAAAACGAACCGCATTGCCCGCATCCTGGCAGGCAGCAAGAAGAAGATCTGCACCAAGAAGCCCCGTTTCATGAGCGCTTGGGCCCAGGTGGTCATCGCCTTTATGCTGATCAGTTTGCAGCTAACTCTGGAGATCACACTCATCATTCTGGAGCCTCCTGAACCCATCAAGTCCTACCCGAGTATAAGTGAGGTCTACCTCATCTGTAACACTAGCAACGTAGGCATGGTGGCGCCACTGGGCTACAACGGCCTGCTAATCATGAGCTGCACCTACTATGCCTTCAAGACGCGGAACGTCCCGGCCAACTTTAACGAGGCTAAATATATTGCCTTTACAATGTACACTACCTGCATTATCTGGTTGGCCTTTGTGCCAATCTATTTCGGCTCAAACTACAAGATCATAACCACATCCTTCTCCGTCAGCCTGAGTGTAACAGTGGCACTAGGGTGCATGTTCACGCCTAAGATGTACATTATCATTGCGAAACCAGAGAGGAACGTCCGAAGCGCCTTCACCACATCTGATGTGGTGCGAATGCACGTTGGAGATGGAAAGTCGGCTCAATGCGGGACAAACAACTTCTTTAATATCTTCCGCCGGAAGAAACCTGTGTCTGCCAAAGCCAAGTGAGTGACATTTTACGTTGTTTATCTTGCTAGATTCTATTTGTTTCGAGCCAAAATTACAACATGCCTAAACACTCAAATGGCACAGTGAGTTGTCCAAAGCTGATTTGTTTGGGGAATTTCACTGAAAACAATAAACCAAAGTAACATGCAAGTGCTCATTTTTCACAAGAATATTTGAGTGTTTATGCTTGATGTTAAAGGTCAAATTTGTACTTTTCAGCACCCCAATCTGTGTAAAGCCAAACGGATACATTTATTTAGAAACAGTAAGAAAGGAACACCGATTTATGTGGAACATCCCCTTCCCCCTGAGGGGCGTGAAATATTATTAATGAAATTAAGCTAAATTTAACAGAAAACACAAGACAGGATATTTTGATGTTGTTGATTTAAAGCTAAAAGGCCATGCGGATGTATCAGTGATTATTAATGTATAGATAGATGCATCTAAACTAGATATAAGACTTGCATGTAACTTTTTTGAGATCCACAGCAGTGACACATGGACAGGTATCTAAAGTAAGGAGTGGGGCAGAGTATGAGAGTGATCCCAATCTGTTCATGTGTTGTCTCTCACCCTTGCTATGCAGCCTTTCTAATCTTTTAACCCTTTAACCTTCCAAACTGAGCAGCATAGTGTCTGAAAAGTGTCGAGGCTGGCAAATGTTTTGGCATGGTGGTCATTCAAATCCTTTCCTGGAGAGCTGCACTGTCCACTAAGACCTATTTTATTATTGTATACAACCAGAGGATACTTTTAGACTCTTTTAGACAGATGATGATAAATTGATCGTAAAGAAAATCAGCGTTTGCTGAGTTTGCCCAAAAATCTTATAGTCCATAATTTCCTGCACACTTTCGCAGAACATAGAGGTATGTTGGTGTGGGACGTTGTGTGGAAACCTTTTGTTTATTCTATTTTAGCTATTGCATTGAATTGTGCTTGTGTCACTAATGAGTGACTCAAAGTAAAAGGTGTAGCAAGTCACCATTCATAATTTGTTTGGCTCTCAGCTTGAGTTTGTTGACTCCTTTTGTATTCAACAACAACTTTAACCAGCCTATCTGGCTGAATTAAAGGATCACTTGCCTCTGTGGTCCTATCACTTATGCATAAGCAACGGAAAAAAAGGATGTTGACACTGCAGCCCTCCAAAGAGGAGATCTGCCACCTTGCTGCTTTTGGTTTATCCTGAATTAACCTCACATTTAACTTTTCTCAGCATGCCCTCCCCTCCCCACCTCCCCACCTCTCCACTCCAACTATAATCACATTAGAGCCAGTCCTAGTTCATTCTGTGCTAAACTCTGTGTCGTCTTCAGCCCAGCGCAGGCACCGACTGAATTACTGATTCAGAATGCATGCGTCTCATTTAAACTATATAAGCAGGTAGTTAAGACGGGAGGAATTAGCTGGTTGGCTCCTAATTCTGTAGGCTTAATGTTTGAAGCAATTTAAAGATCATAATGCTTTCTGCAGCACATTATGACTCACTATGTTTGTGAAGTGCCACAGTTGATAAAGGTAATGCTCCTTAAAGCTCACGAGTGAACCCCTTAGCGAAGCTGTTAATGTCAAGTCGTGTGGTTAAAAAGTATTTTAACATGCATCAGAAATGTTGAAATGCTGCTGCTCAGTTCTGTTACGTTGCGGCTATGTTGATGTTGTTTTTCTGCAACCCCCTCCCGGTTTCCTGTGTTAGTAACTTGGGTCTTTATCTCGTTCATAGTTCTAATGGCAAGTCTGTGTCATGGTCTGAATCAGGTGCAAGACACCCTCCGAGGGGAGGGAATGTGTGGCACAGACTGTCTGTGCATGTGAGGAAACAGGAAGCCGGCTTGAATCAGACGGCGGTCATCAGGCCCCTAACTAACACCGCCGACCCCCACAGTTGTGCGCCTTCCGCCTGCGACTTTGGCACAGTACCTCATCCCCCCCAACAACCGCGTGGCGCTAAGCCTCTGTACAACCTGGTGGAGGAGGACGACGAGGGAGATTCTCAGCGCCCCCTCTGGACCCCGACTTGCCCTGGACAGACGCAAGGGCTGGAGTCTAATTTAGATAGGCCGGCTTCTTATTTGCCCCCTCACTTGAAGGGTAGCACCACAGAGCGCTTGCAGGGGGCTGTGGTGGACACACACAGCTCCTATGTCCCTGCACTTAATGAGCACACCGCCAGGGAGGCAATCCCTGCCAATGAGCCTTTGAGCTTGAACACTTCGCAGCTTCTTTTGGCCCCACAAGTGGGGGTGTTTGAAGAAGAGGGGTCCGAGGACGAGGAACTGGACCTCTTACACAGCTACATTTATGATGCCAAGGAGGAGGGGGAGGACGGGGAAGGCGAGTATTTAACTCAAAACAAGCCAACTCTGGAGGATTCCCTAGCTCTGTCGCCCCCCTCCCCCTTCAGAGACTCTGTGTGTTCGGGGGAGTCTGTCAGCGACTCCCCCATCATGGAGTCGATGCTCGGAAACCCTCCGAGCTCAATCTACACCTCAAACACCCTCCAAGACTTCGCACACAGCTCCTCAACACTGTGAGAGCATAACAGCCGCTGACACGATGGCTGTTCACGCAGACACATTTCCACTTACAGGTTCATGCACACACACACAAATATATACAGATACATATTGTACAACATTATTTTATTATTTTAGCATTCATCTTTTGCTCTGTCGTTTGGCTTGCGTGTGTGTATTACTCTGCTTTTACAAGTAAGGGGTTGATCAATATTATAAGTAGAAAAACACCAGGAATCACCCATGAGTGCTCACATTCCTGAAGGGCTGTCAGTGATCAAAGCCTTTTTGTAAAATGTAAACTGGGAAGAGTGCCAAAACTAGTCCGCTCTAATGCCAAATTGTGATGAATTAAGCAACGCTGAGAATCATAATGAAGGATGTAGCTGTAGTTATCATAATGGCAGTGCAATTAAATGGCCTAGGAGAGACAAATGGAAAGACAAACACACTTCAATGTGTATATACTCTATGATGTGCACTGTAAGATACAACCAGAGTCCAAAGTGGCTCTTAGGACCGCAGCAGCTGAAGTGTATTTCATTCCAGTTTTGATTATCTCTGCTCCTCTCTGCTGCACACGTATACAGGTCTGTTCATGTGTGTGGCAGTCGCAGCTGCATCGAAAATGATTCGCTTTTTGCCTTTTTTCATTAATCAATTTCACTTCAGCTTCAGCTTCATCTGACCTCATCGCAATTAAAGTAAACAAAGATATTAATTAACAAAAAACGTGCAGTGAGTTGGTTGATTATTACTTTTATGTGTTGCGAGATGTGCAACAAAATATGATCACTGAACTGAGATTCCGCTGAAGACTTGCGCTGTAAGATATATGACATGGATATAATGTGCCAAACGAAGTTGTTATCAACCTACATCCCTGCTTTCAATTTTTACGATGTAGCTGATACAGGTTAGCGTGATTGTAGATGATGGCGGTGTTGTTTATTTAGTTTACACTCAATCGTACCAATGAGAACAAGTCTTATGAGCATGGGGGCGTGTTAAAAGAACTACTTTTGCTTTCCATGTGGATATTTCTCATGTTTTCTGAGTTTGCTGTGTCATTGTAATGAAAAACACAGTACTTGTACGAGTTCTCAAAGTTTGTAATACTGTTAAGCCATCTCTTGTTTTTCACACAGGTGGTATGTTTGTAATACTGATAAATGTTTCTATATTTAGAATGTCAACAGAAAAAAAAAGAGTTTATACATTTTGAAACTGTCCTCAGATACTTGTCAAAGAGCAGTGTGTTTGGTTTTTGGGTAACTTTTAAGCTAACTTGATCGACTGTATCCTCTTGAAAGTATTCAGTTGTAAAGGTAACCAATGATTAGTTGCTTCTTGTAATGAGATTATACATGTTTCAATTTTGCTTCAATCTTGCATTATAAACTGAAGTAGTTTACTTGAGGTTAAGTTTCTTAGTTCTTTATCTATAAGAATGCACATTTATTTCAAAGTACAAGACTATACAGTACATAGTGAAATTGTATTGTATTTCCAAATGTTTTTAGTCTATTATAGTGTAAGTTGTTAAATTATTTTATCCAGTGTAAAATATAAGAGGGTGCCACCTGTTTAACACTGTCAAATCTAGAGTGAAATAGGCCTTTATGTTTCGGGCAAGCTGAACAATGCTGTAAAATAAAACTATTTATATTAAGAAGACTGATTACTGCCTACAACAGCCTGGAAACCGGGTTTGTCTTATAGGTTCAACTGCAACAAATCTGAAAGACTCACCAAGCTCAATATTAACTGAAACCAATGTTTCCAAAATATATTTTGGGGGCAATCAAGGATCCTTAAGAGGTTTTCAAGGCATCTCAAGCTAAATTATAAAGTCCATCTGTACTCAAAAATGTGTTTTGCTGATTGTCACTTATATTTGAGTTTGTGCGTTTGACACTAAAAGGCTTTTTTCATATTCAGCTGAAGAGGAAAAGTTTTACTGAGCTCATCTTAAAACCCACTTTAAGATGTCGGCGTATGAGCATGATTTAGGAACACAACAGCTAGTTTTAAGCCAATATTTAATTTACACGTTCGAGTTTGAACCCTCCAGCACATAAAATATTTGCCAGATTTTTTTTTTTCAGTTAATTGGACTTTTTCTCTCAAGAAGAAGAAATTAGAGAAATAATTACTCATATAGAGCAATATCTTTAACATATCTTTTATCCCACACTCCTGAATTTAGAAGATAATGGATACTTGTTTCTTTGTGAAAAAAACAAAAAACAAAAATCACACACACACACACACAAAACAAAAGTCCCAGTGTATTTGGTTGACACGTTACATGACAAAGTTTGGGTGCTTCCTGTAAACATGAAAAAGTTTACAGTAACCGCAGCAGCGCAAGGGAGCGCGAGTATGAAGTTTCTTACATTTCCGGGTCCTATGACTTATCAGGTGGTTGCCGAGCTGCAGCAGGAGAAGGAGGAGCGGAATAAGAGAAGGGGGTGGGTGGTTGGGGGGGGAGAGAGAGACAACAATTTCTGTTGCATCTGGCCCTCAGCCCTCTGGTCAGCCCCAGTCCCACAACAGCTCCTCACAGGAAGCAAATACATGCGCGAGGAAGCAGAAGTTGTCTGAGTTTAGAGCAACAGTGTCAAGTGTCAGCATGGCCGGGGGCTCGGTGTTCGAGTGTAAGGAGTACTTGTTCAAAGTGCTGGTCATCGGGGAATTAGGCGTCGGGAAAACGAGCATCATCAAACGCTACGTGCACCAGCTCTTCTCGCAGCACTACAGGGCGACGATCGGAGTCGACTTTGCCCTTAAAGTCATCAACTGGGACAGCAAGACGCTGGTCAGGTTACAGCTGTGGGACATCGCAGGTAAGGACGTCGCTCATTCGCTTCCATTGCGTGACATGACATAGGTGTCACTAAGCTGAAGCAGGTGGTTTCACCGTCAAGCTCAACGTTTTTGCGTGCGTTACGCAGGGAAGTTTCACTTCCACAGGCTGCTAATTGCCCAAGAGTTATTTCACAATGAGATAAATACATTTAATCAGAGTTGTACTCCCTAAACGTGTTTAAATGAACATTATGCAACGTGTTGAATTCCCGCGAGCTCAAAGCAGCACGATAGGAATTGCCTGCAGAAAAGACCGGTTGGTCACGTCTACATGGTGTCTTTTCCACTTCATGATCACGGCAGCTCATAATTGTCAGTGGAATGTAGGTCACGTTGTTATTACCGACTGAGCGCCGCCGCCCCCTCCGTGAAACTCCCCACAATAATATACTTGTAATACTTTCTCTTGGGATTAAAATGTGTTTTTATAGCCGCACTAAGTGACTTAACTGGCCCTTATGTTTATTTCTCGCAGTGTTTCACGTTGCAAAGTCGCTGTGATGCTCTTTAATTAATTAAATGTTATTGTCCCATGTGACCCCGTGCATTTTGTGAGAGGATTTCAGTTCAGGAAATTCTTCCTCTGAGCTCCTTCTTCACTCGGCTCACACAGCAACCTGTGCGTTCCAGCAGGCTGAGTAAGCAAGCCCAGAGAAATCCGAGCAGTGTAAATAAAAGTTTCTCACAAGCAGGCGTTTCTATTTAAACTCTTAACTTTGTTTGCTCATCTCTCAGCACAACAGAAAAGATCACGCTGCAAACAGAGGAGTCTGAGAAATGGCATGCTTGAGAGGACAGGTGAGGGAGGAAGCGAAGAGGCAGACAAACCAGCAAACACAATTGACTGACTTTTAAATGTCGACCGAGCTGACAGATTCAGCAGGAATGTGGGCCGGTGTGTGTGGGTAAAGGGTGTCTGTGATGTCCCATTAGCCTCTCTCTCTCTCTTCATGTTGGATCTGGATTATCTTCAGAGCCAAAAATACATCTCTCACATTAGGGCTTGTGAAATTGCCTGGTCATATAAACTGTAACTCATAAGGCCGATTTACAGTGGATATTTTTATGTTGGGTGGAATGAGATCACATGGCTTCAGGGCTCTTTTATGTGTCTGTGTGTGAGGATGCTCTTGGTGGCAAAGGGTCCAAGGAGTGTGCCGGCTCTTCTTTAGTTTGCTGTAGCTGTAAATGGCACATTGCTGAATCATGACAGTTTATGAATGCAAATTGTATGCGTTTGGTCCAGTTCCAGACTAAACAATCCTGATCTCACGTGTGCAGAGGAACGGTGGCAGTAGTTAATCATTCTCTCAGAAGGTGGCATTCGAAACTGAGGGGTGGGGTCGAAGGATTGCCGGTGTGTAAAGAATTTGTCATTATTGATGAATCTGCAGATTATGTTCTTAATTTGTTTATTCATTGTTAGGTCTATTACATGTCAGAAAATAGTAAAAATTGGGTCATCCCAAAACTGTAGTTGACATATTTAATTAGCTTGTTTTGTCAGACCCACAGTCCAAAACCCCAAATATTCAGTTTGTTATCATAAAAGACATTTGAGAACCTGGAAATAACTAACTACTACTACAAACTACTTGAAAACAAACAAGTAATTGATCATCAAAATGCTCTGGCTATCAACAGCTGGCTGCTCTAAAGTCTTTCTACTGTGATGCAGTTAAGTTGCGTACATTGTAACCCTGTAAACATTTTGATGTTTGTCTGCGGTGGGATGATAAACTGACTATTCATGATTATGTCTGCTGTCATTAAGATTGGACTTATTTACCATCTCTTACAGTAGAAGTATACCACACCCTCATGCCGATTGGCCCATAGCATCCAAAAAATGTGAAAGTAATCCGATACCGAACCTGATTCCAAGTCATGGGTCTCCAGAGTTGATGCACATGCCAGAGCTGGAGATACTTGGGTAAACAGTGTCGGAGAATTTCAGTTTCTCCAAAATATTCAAGATGGTTGAAAGTCACCATGTGCAAGTGATTTAGCGCCACATGCACTGCAGAGAATAGGGACTGTTTTCTAGTACATGCTGCTCAGACGGTCCTGGCCTGAAGTGGCAGTTATAGCTTCTTTCGTCCTCTTAGTCTAAACTGTTTTATTGCCTGAGTATTTTATGAGTCAGCTGCTGTGGGTCATATCCATTGTGTACACACTGTAAGTAAGCTCTGATTTAAAGGATGTGTTCACGTATATTGAAGTCTGTTCTGTAACAAAACTCACATGCTTATACTGTATGCACACGAGGGCATGCAAGTGAAAATGTCAACATATCCTTTTCTTTATTTCTGTATCCTGTTGAAAGACAAACAGGATCAGTCCTGCCTCTAGATATGTTGTATTCATACGTTTTGAAAGTCACCATGGTTGCGCAGGTCCACCCTCTCCCTCAATTAAACAAACCTCATATGCTGAGACAGATCAGGACAGATGGTCAGAGTACTGCTGTTTTTTATATTTATTACATCGCTTACAGCGGTGACAGAAAGGGGCTAGACAGTTTGGTGTGTGTGTGTGTGTGTGTTTGTGGGGGTGTGTCGTTACAGACTGCTTGGCGGTGTGGGCTACGTTCCCCCGCTGTCACTTGGGCCCTTTGCAACACAAGCTCAGTGTGCAGGGGCATCTGTGACCGAGTGCCAGGGAAGGCCGTCTGCCTGTCACAGCCAGACAGCACTCGATCAGACGATCTGCGAGGGTAAATAAAACACTGACGCACACACACACACACACACATGCTTAGACTGATATGATAAGAGACAAAGGCAACACGCTTGCACGTATTAGATTAACAGAACATGCACACACACTGTCACCAGAAAGAAAGTTTGAGGTTAGATGACACGGATACTAAACCATATTATTCACACCTACACCAAGGTCTGGCCTGAGGACGCATCCCGGATAAAATAAGTAACGAAACGTGGGCGTGAAAGAGCAAAAGCTGGAGGTATAATTGCCAAGTCATTAAGGCCAGCCATTAAGCCATTTAATCATGCGGAAAAGGAGGAGGAATTATCCTCTTGGCAACGCTAAGAGCAACTTCTGAGTTGCGTTGACTTTTACCAACCATACTAATGATTACAGTCTGGGAGGAATGATGGTAATCAGAGGCTTCTACGAGATGGTTGCACCATGGAAGTCACCATGTGAAGTTCGAAGCTCTACCACCCCCTTTTCACCCCAAATTGCTAGTCTCTCCTGGATTCGTCTATGCCATTGGACAGGATAATTACCACCATGGCATAGTGTAAAAAAGGCCGCACCTTGTAGCATCCAACGTTCCTGTAGGAGCAGGAGGTCGCACATTAACAGGATGTGTGACGCGGTTTCCATCACAGTGCTAACCGGCCGTACTGTCAGGAAAATCCCTTTCTACATTGACCCCTGACACGAACATTAAGAACACCCTTTTCTTTCTCACTCAAACGCTTTTCCACGATTCAACACCTTCTGTTTTATTTATTTATTTCTGTCTTTTGTCTGGATACTGGATGCATTTACCCTTTAAGGCTTCTGCAAATCCTGTTCACACCAAGGCCACAAAACCTGTGACGAGGCTGTAGCAATCTCAGTATTAACGCTAATGAAGATACTGGGCTCATATGAAACTAGACGACCTAATGAATCCATAATAACCATGTCATAGCTTTTCAGGAAGTGAGAAAAGACCATCGGCAGATAGTTTTAAATGGATCTTGCACAACAAAGACAGTGGAAACCTCGTCTGTCGGGGTCACATTGATCACCTTAAGCGGACATAACAAAAACAAATTATTGTCTTTATTTCCTATGCAGAGAGATTCCCATCTTAATATTCTAAAGTATGTTTATTGCAGGAATATACAGTAATGAAATGGAGAGCTTCGCTGTTTGCAGAATTTGATTGACTGACATTGGGACTACTTGCTATCACTATAAGCAAATTATTTAAACAGCGTCTGTATAGGAACGATTCTGTCCCAAGCGTTTTGATACATATAAGCGGTTTCCACTGTGTTAGTATTTTGAGCTTAATTCCTGCAACCTTGTGCCAAAGCTTTATGTAGACCAGCCCACACTAACCCGTTCGGTTGGAGGGGAAACAAAGGCCATAGCATACCTCTTAAAGTGGTATAATTCAGACTCTGTTCAGTGCTGAAGGCCGTTGTAAGCTCTAATAAGTTCTCACATGCTGCTCAGTGGAATTTGACCGTGCCGGTCATGTGTTGTTCAGTCTCTCCTTTACAGCTCGTGCTGAAGACCACCTTAATGACTGGAGCCTGTGTTGTCTTTTATTTTAGTTGTTGGGAGGCCGTGTGGGGAAGTTTCACAGCCAGTTGCCTCCTAACGACAGACGCAGACTGCTGCTGTTGCTACTGCCGTGTCTGGCTTGGACAGTTTCTATGGTAACCCACCCACAGGATAGCAATCTGTACGACCGGAGAGGAAACTGGGGTTGCCACGGCTATGGATAATGATGAGACTTTTATTTATGTTTCTCCCACACAAACAGAGATGATACAGTGGCTGTAACTAAACAGATTATTTTTCATCATATAGATCTGTAACTGCAGATTTCTGCAGATTTCGCGTGTTGATACCTAACCGTACTTGAGGTCATTCGTGTGGTAGATTGAAGTGAATTGTCCACGTTTTAAAAGCCTTTGGAATTCCACAATAGTTAACCGTCTTTCTTTACGTACACTTCTCTTTTAGTTTGTAGGCATGTTGAGCGTTTGAGGCAACAGCACACGTCTTTGTTCTCTCTGCAGTCTCATGCTCCTCTGTGGCATTCAGTGAGTAAATAGTATATCGTTCATATGATTTGCTGCTAAAAAGAATACATACGTAAATTAGCTTATAGCTATCTCTGGTACAGCTAAGAAGCTGTGCACTGTCCCTGTCAAAAATAAAAGTGTCACACAATGGATTATTTGATTAATAGAGGAAAAGATCTATTTTTCTTATTGTCAACCAATCCCCAAAAAATCATCAAACCCGACAATGAACTGATCCTTCTAACATCTTCTGTGTATGTAGAAATCTATTTAAAAACACATTCATGAGACACAACATTGCACTGAGTGACCTTTTCATTAGATTGTGATGAACATGTAGCACTGTAGTTTATTTGTAAGTCATTTCCACAGTTACGGTGATTGCAGTTGTAAATGATTAGTAGCGGTCCAAATCCGCGTCTGGAAAAAAGTCCCAAGCAGAATGTATTTATTACTCATGTTTCAGTATTCATTTCTAAAAACTGCAGTGCCCAGCTGTTTTAGAAAATTATTAGAATATATATTCTTAACCTGTTTTTTGCAGATGTATATTCATGTTTTTTGCAGATGTATATTCAGTAAGAACTTGTGGGTTAAGAGTGCCAAAGACTGACTGGAGAAATAATAAAGTATTGGAAGACGGTATAAAGCAATGTTGCTTTCTGTCTTTCTATGTCATTTTTTTATCAATAAAAAAATGGAGAATATCACCAGCACCAACATGGTGCACACTGATGTCATTCAACAAAGAGGGCTTTTGTTTACCAAAGCACTCAGGAGTAGTGCAGAACATTGTGTTGAACTTCAGCAACAGGAGTGGAAATGTAGTAAATGCAGCTGAATGATTATCAGGACTTCCTTATGACACTTTAAAGGTCAGGCGTCATGGGATTTGCTGTCATTTAATATTAGCCACTTCTGCGCTGGAGCACCTTATCAATACCCCAAAGAACTCATTACACCATGCAGCAGTCAGGTGTAAGCGTGCGTGTGTGCACATGTGCAACTGCAATCACATCGGTGATATTGATTGATCTATCCCTTTTCCATCCAGCCGCTTCTCCCCCAGGAGGAGTGAGGTTGAAGGTGGGGTGAAGTCCCCACACATCGACCCAGCTATAAGGACTGGACATGTCAGAAAATCAAGTCAAGTGTTGAATGTAGACGATGACATGGTGGCTTCTCAAGTTTTGTCCTCGGCTGCTAGTATAGATGAATGATCATGCTGAAGATATGTCAGAAAGCATGCGTGTACACGACAAGCTTCTTAAGGCAAGTCAGTGTTTGCTGGCCAACCTTGCAAGTCTGCAATTCATTCGTAACAGTTCCTGGTCCAAGGTGAGCAGACAAAGAAAAGCTATTGTCAAAAGCTATTTCAGCTATTGTCCCATCGTTGGTCCATCTTTTCATCAGAGCACAAAAGTCGTTTATGAATGTCATGAAATAACGGGTCTGCTCACCTGTCCTTGTCGCTCTGTTCACACGATTTTGTTTACCTGAATAAAACATTGTGCACTGTATTCTTTACCTCTGGTGAATATTCAGTCTCTCCGTTCTGGCTAAACATTAAGCTGGGGCTGAGTCAGACCTTGCAATAGAAGAAAAAGAAGACACGTGCCTTGGAAATGATTCAGCCATTATTTATTTCCATATTCTGCCTTTGCCTCCACTCTGCTGGATGTATGAGTTCTACCAGGCCTGGGAATTAAAGCCTTTTTTTCTGTCTTATCGGCTCTTTATCCCACTGTGTCGTGTCTCTGGTGAATTCACCTGGGGTTATATCAGCTAAAATTAGACTCTCAATTATGAGCAATTACCGTCAGGCCTGTAGGCCCCACAGTGTATTCACTCTCTCGCTCACACCCGCACTGTGCCACGCCATTCCAGAGCTTTGCGCGGCTGGGTAAGAACCCACAGTAAAGTGAAAGTATGCTGAGAGAAGCTGTGCTCACTGTTCCTCGATCCTGTTCTTGGTTCATGGTCTAACTCTAACTCAGCTCTCGTGGTTGCAAATTGTCTAATACGCTGTACAATTACGTTTGCCCTGTCTCCTTTCTTGTATTGGAGCAGTGTAGCAGAAAGATGTGCTAAATCTGTAAAATAGTACCAGGAGTCATTTAGACTGAATCTAAATTTTAAGTTAAATGAGCAGGTGCTTTAACGGCACAACATGTCATACATGCCACCCAACACAAATGAGAGTTAGTTCAACCAGAAAAAAAATCCCTTGCTTGTAATCTGATGTCACAAGTTTAGACGATGACTACATCTGAGTTATAAATGTTTTTGGATGCTGCTATAGGTCTGTTCAGGTCCGAAAACTAAAAGAGACCTATATTTTCAGTTATACTTGGAAAAACCTGAATCTTGTGCAATAAAACTGATGATGGCACACACAAGCTCAAAAACAGGAACCATATTTGGAAGCTTTCGCAAGATCTATTGTGTGTTTGTGTGGTTAAAAACTACTGTTATATGAAGAAAAAACACAAAGAGTAAAACCAACCATGACAAACTGCTTTTTTTGTTGTATGTGGACAAAGAGTTCTGACTGATTGTCTGAAACATAGATGTCATTTCTTTTTTAGCATGAAACAGCCTTCTGTCTGAAAATGTTTTGCATCTGTCCTGGTCACAGATCATGATCAAAGTTAGTCTGCGCATGCTTGTACTCGGTTCTTCTTTCGGTGGGCGTCAACCCACCGCTGTGTTTTTCAGTTACTACCTAACCTGTTTTTGGTTTTATTTTGAGCAACCAACTTATCTGTGCACCACAGTGGTTATAATGGGAGTCTGGTAATACATTTTTAATGCAAATCCCATGAAAAGACCAAAACCAACAATAAGTGAATCCCAATAACAAGTATTATCGGTATAGCCAAAGCATGATATGATGGCTCTCTGCCATAGACCGACATTGTTGTTCAAAAACCATTTAAATCCCATCAATGTAACATGTTTCTTTACTACTTTGAACTTCATACGCAACTGTTTAAGGACATTGTTTAGTCGTCGTTGGAATTGAAAGCAAATATTTGCGGTCCATCCTTTAAACAGGACGAGAAGACAAATCAGCCTGCAGGCTAAGAGCAACATACAGGCTGGGGAAAGCTTGAAAGAATCGAGAGACACGTTGTTGGTTTTGGTCTTTTCATGGAATTTGTTGACGGTAAGAAAAATGCAGAATATCAGCCTTATCGTTAATATTCGGGTTGTGTCTTTCCTCTGAGAAACACTACAAGCCAAAAGTTGTCAGATTGATGAAAGTCTGAGGAAGTCACTGTTGTTGATTGTACCCAGCAAAAAAAACAATGGTGCTGCACAAAAGCAGAGGGAAGTTTAATGATGGAGAGAAAAAAAGGAGAAGGGCCCAGCTGCTTCTCATTAATACAGATTTAAATGAATCAATCCGTGGCCGAAACCAAGGGATGGTTTTTATCCGATAAATATGCTTGAAAGTGTGACGTCAGCCAAGTGTTACCAGACATATACCTTTTGCCAGTTGAACCGCTGATTATAGATTCACTTCCCCCAACGAGGTTTTGAGCTGCACACCTCAGTGCACACTTATGCAAAGGTGAAGTGATGTGTGCAGAGGAGGAGATACGTCAGAGCGCTGCTCCTGGAATTGCTTTTCTCACCTCAAGAGCCCGTTTCCTCTTAAAGGTTTCATTTTAAGTGTGCTTATTAAAGCTATCACACAGAACTCTTAACTTTGTGTTGATTTTGGCGGTCCCTTTAGAAAACCTCTCATGTCACTTGACAGTCAGCCCCGCTGAGTCCTGGTTCTGGTTCTCCCGGGGCCTCCCTTCCCTCCAGCAATATTTTCTGGGCTTCCAGCGGCATGGTGTCGGTGTTTGCTCCCAGCGGGGACAGGCAGAGCACTGAGGCTCTTCTCTGCTCCCGGCCGGAGGAGGAGATGGAGATGGAGAGCTTTGCGCCTGGCACGCCGAAGGCTGCAGCGAAGCCGGATCTGGGTCTGTCCGCGGTAGTTTGGTCGATGCCGGAGGCCTGGAGACCGAGCTGAGGGTGTTTTCTGCTGAATCTGCGTGATTTTGCACAGAATCCGACCTTGTGGCAATGATGACGAGCATTATGAAAAACTATATAGAAATAGCCAATCTCCCTGATGGTCTTGCTTTACTTATGTGGGCCAGATAGAGAGGCATCGCTTCATAACCAGTTGAAAGTACCTCACATAACTTTTAAAGTTTGGAAATTTGAATTTGTTATGACTATAGTTATTAAATCCTTGTGTCTGTAGTCGTTTCCCCATGATGTGATGGCATCTAAAAGAAACGTGAATGCATTTCAAATACAGAATGAAAAATACCTCTAATTGATCTTTAAATAGTTGGTGGGATGTGAATACGATCAGTAGATTTTAGAGATGTATAAAGCAAATGTCCAGAAGAGACCTTCTTGGGTTGATAGTGACACCACATATCCTGCTGGTAATCCCCCTCTCTTTGCCTTTGTGAAATATCGTCTCAGAGAATGACTACAGAGAAAGGGCTAATTATTATGGCAGATTACTTCTGCCGTTCTCTGTGCAGATTAGGCCCTTGGCAAATTAGGAAAAGTAGGTCGGATTTTTTTGGCCACACTTGGAGGATGAAAATTGTTGAGCTCTCTCGGAGTTGTGACACAATGGAGGAAGAAATGATCAGGGAAATGATAGAAGGCGAGTGTGCTTTAATTAGGGTTGTGGGGATTGGATCCAGGAGACACCTGGAGATGTTGGATTTAGTAATAACTTCAAAAATGTTCAGTTGAAAGACTGAAGTCACATTGGACAGTGGAAGGGACGGTTCCATGGGACTCGCTGATGGTAAATAAGTCTGTATGATGTAATGAATTCTGTTCTTTTTTGAGCTGAAAAACTTCAAAAAAGCAGAGCATTGTTCATGAGAAAGGTTCATATTGATTGAGTAACCTTTTCACCCTGTAAAACACATTTCTAGGACCCCGTCACCTGCACAGACAGTATTGGCATAATGCAGATTTTAGCTATTGAAAGAACATTTTATTAATTGCGCATATGATCAAAATATTTTTACGGACAGCCAATCCAGTCTTAGTGCAGAGTCTCTCCAGGTGCCGACCTTAAACCATGAGCTGGCGTTGTGTTTTCAGAGAGGCTAGAGTATCGAGTGCAAAAGATAAACGATCTCTGTAGTAGTCCTCTAGATCAGAGAGTGATCAGGTGGGTAAATAGAATGGGAGATCTTCTGGGTTAACATGTCTGATGTTGCAGTAATTCATGTGATGTTGCACCATCTTTTACTCATCTAGCTTTTAGCTGCTTTGTCAAAATGCAAAGAATTCCTCTAATTTCTCCTCTTATCCACTCAGGTCAGGAACGATTTGGGAACATGACGCGAGTGTACTACAAGGAGGCTGTGGGGGCCTTCGTGGTGTTCGATGTGACAAGGGGCACCACGTTTGAGGCGGTGTCTAAATGGAAGCATGACCTTGACAGCAAGGTGAAGCTGGCTAATGGCAACCCCATCCCCTCAGTGCTGCTCGCCAATAAATGCGACCAGAAGAAAGAGAGCTCCAACAACACGGCCCTTATGGACAATTTCTGCAAAGAGACTGGCTTTCTGGGCTGGTTCGAAACCTCAGCTAAGGTAAGCGATCAATACATTAGAAGGAATGGCTGAAATATCTTGCATAATTAGGATTAATTTCTCCTTTTCGAGCTTATTGAGTCATGGTCCAAACCATGAATAGTAATGTCTTCAAATATTATTTTACTCAACGTGACTTGAGTTTGCGGCAAATCAGATGTGATCATTTCTTTGCCCACACAGTCGAGTCAAAATAAGAGGAGCCAATGTGACTGTAATGCAGTACATTTTTTCGTTTTACTGAATGACTTGTTCACTTCTCATGACAGGAAATGCGCCACTGTCCCCTTTCTGAATGGTGTAATCATACTGCTTACACTGTGGCAATTGTGAAATAGTTACATGGAGTAATTGTTTTTTGTTAATCTCTTCGGCACTCACTCAAAATACAGTGTTAAGAATGGCAGTTTGTAGATAACTGTTATAAGGATCTTTTTCTTTTTCTTTTTTTTTTTACATTTTATCAATGATACAGTTTGAAATTTGTGACAAGCACTTTGCCATTCATGCACAATAGCTACGGACATTTATCTTTTCAACCAGTGGGATCTATTGGCCAACTGATGGTGGTACGGTATCGCATCACATTGACTGATGTTGCAGACTAAAATATAGTTTTTGGCAAGATTGTTAACCATGACTCATGATACATCGCTTGTTCTTGAGTTTGAATGAAGTGTGTTTTAAGAAGATGAGGGGTTTGCCAATTATGGGCTATATTCATTCAATATACTGTTAATGGGTAGTTTAATGGTTAAAAAAAATCACATTTTGTAAATAAATCATATATTTTGTATTAAAAAAATCTACATTTGAAAAGTGAGTAACTAGTAGTAGTAGTAGTAGTAGTAGTAGTAGTAGTAGTAGTAGTAGTAGTAGTAGTAGTAGTAGTAACAATAGCTGTGAAACAAATGTAATGTAATAAACAGTACAATATTTCCCTTTGAAATGTGTGTTCAGGTACCAAAAGTTTCCACAGCTGTTAGTCTGTGTTGTGAGGTCTGATGAAGTGCATATACTCTCAATGCAATAAAGTAAAACTCATCAGCAGGTAACTGTGTGAGAGCACGAAGGCTGACACAAACAAAATGCTGCCAGCAGTCTGTGTGTGCCACCTCACGCTCCGTGATAAATCACTTCCTTTGTGAGATGCAGTCGTGTCTGACGAGTGCTCGAATCACAGTGAAGTCAAATGTTCATCCTCTTAACTATGAGACTCCAGAGAAAAGCTTCCTCACGCGTTTCCCTCACCTCCTTTGCCGTCATATGTGTGTCTTTTTCAAATTCATCCTCCTCCTTCTAAGAAACAGTCAATGAGCCAAAAGACGCTTGCAAACACATACGTACTTCTGCATTTTAAACTGAAACAACCTTTTGTACTTCCATGCTGAGGAATGCTGTGATGGGTTTCGGCAGCAGGAGTAAACTTAGTTAACTAATTCCAAATATGCTGAGGCCCTTGCAGCTATGTCACGTGTTGTGTCATGTGAAGTGAGTGAGTGTGTGTGTGTGTGTGAGTGATGTGTGCAAAGCCTTTCTGGCCATCTCCTTTCTGTGAGTGCAATGAAGTGTTGTTGTTTTGAGTGCCTGTCACCCTGGTTATAAACTCAACCTACAACAAAGCGTGATTGGAATTCTGTCAGTGAGTACCAAGTGACAGAACACATTCCTTAACGTCGTACGAAAGAATAATTCATAAAGATCATGCTGAGATATGCATTGTTTTCATCACAGTCTTGAGGAGTTTGTGGCTGAGGAAGGTCAGTTGTTTAAATTTTGAGGTGCTGTTCATTTTCTGTGGTCCTAATCCGACTTTGCTATGATGTAATCAACAACTTGGGCTCTCTTATTGGGATGTTCCTCTGGTTCTGATTGGTGCACGCCCTCTACTCATTGTAAAATCAGAAGTTCAGAAGAGATGTAGACAGTTCTCATAATCATGTTATTGTGTTCACATGCACTTCCGATTAATTTACAGATTGGGACAGTACATTTGGACAAATGTTGCTTCTTGCCAGATTTCAAATTCTATTTTTAATTAAAAAGCAATTAGATTTGTGTTGCTAATTTAATTCTTGACTTTTGCCACTCAATTTTCTTTTCTACAAGCAATTTTTAAAATATATTTCACCCCTTTACCTAAGGTGTCCAAGCCTCTTTGTAAACATCTTTGTTACTATAGAGTCCGGAGAAAGGCCATTAATAATCATTACCTCTTCAACCCATGGGACGACAGTGTGAAGGACAAAAGCAAATGGCGTTTTTTAACTTGTCTCTGGTAACTGTCTCTGTCTCCCAGCTGTTGCTTTAACAGCTGGGAGACAGTGTAAATGGGTTGAGTAGACTTCCGAAGCAATTCTGTTATTCCTCCTACTAAAGCAAAGAAATGGACTAGTGTCTGAATAGTCACTACGGTGTAAATGTACAACGTGTCTTATCACAGTCCCTGTTCTTTCGATGTTAAAAACACAACAAATATAATGTGAAAAAACACACTGACGGACTGTTCTGACCTTTTCCTAGGACAACATCAACGTGGATGAGGCAGCACGTTTCCTGGTAGAGAGCATCTTAGCTAACGACAAAGGGTTGCCGTATGAGGAGAGCAATGGAGACCGGATCAAACTGGACCAGGAGACTGTGGCTGCTGAGAGCAAGTCGGGCTGCTGTTGACACTCAATCCCTTCAAATTAGCCATGTGCCTCCCTTTGGCGGGGTCCAACCCTAGCACCCAGGCTGTGGCTCTCATTCCTCTGCTGCAGCGTCTCTGAGGAATATGAATTCTTGGGTCCTCAAAGCTCCAGAATCTTCTCCTCTCTGCACTGATGCCTGGTCGACCTGCACATCCAAGTGTTTCACTGTAGTTCTCCCTGTCCAATTTTATCTTGATGTTGTCGTAAATGATGTTTCCTTCTTTGTCCCACACCTCTAAACCTCAGCATCTGTATGATTGTGTTTTTCTCAGTGCATATTTCCCTGATTTTGTATTCCACCGTCAACTATAAACCCTACTCAGCCCACCACACTTGAACCCTGCTGCTCCTCCTGTTAGCCTGACGGCCTCTGAAGCCCTGGACTATACCACGCCTGAGAAGGGGTGCAAACTAAACAGAAATTGGCGAAACACAAGCTAGGAAACAACATGTGGCCTCTTCATTTCTGTCAGTTTGGTCTATTCTCTCTCAGTATCCTTGTCATTCAGCATTTATCTGTGAAACAGGATATGTTATTGTTCAGTGTGGAGGTATTCCTTCAATTCACATAGATGGACATTAGTGACAATCATTCTTTTACAGCACTCACGTTTCTTTCCAGCTGTTCTTTAGACTACTGTGTAAAACACAAGCAATTGGGCCTAACAGTTAAGCATTATGAAAGTGTTATCGTATCTCATATTGCTGTCATGAATTGTTGTCTTTATGCCATATTTACTCTGACGTTATGTGCCATAATACAGTTTGTTAATTAGAGGGGAATACTTTTTGTTAGTCACTCAAACACTTACAAAGACACAGACGGACAATACGGTTTTTCAGAAAACAAACTCTAATAATGATACTATATGAGACACCTGTATGAATATGTAGGTCTGATTTACGGTTTGTCTGTTTTCGTTTTTGTTTGTTTCTTATGTGTTGGGTCGTGCATTATGCAGTTGGTGAGTTATAAAAACGGAATCAGACAGCGGACTATTCTCTTGTACATTAGTGTTCAGTGTTCAAATCAAATATGAAGGATTTTTTAAAACATTGAGTTGAGATTAAGTTTACATGTAAAAATACATTGAATGTACAAGACCAAAATAGAATAAACATTTTAGCAGAATTTTGCTGTCTCTTTTGAAATGTATTAATGCAATTCATTTAAATGTGTGTGTGTGTGTGTGTGTGTGTGTGTGTGTGTGTGTGTGTATCTCTCTCTATCCTATCTCTCTCTCTATATATATATATATATATATATATATATATATATATATATATATATATATATATATTATAACAAAACACTGGGGTAATGTTGGTGTTGCTCAACACGCTTTATGATTAATTCAATCATATAACCTTCTGAGCTACAAACCTTGTGAATTAATAAATCAGGTACTTAAAGCCCAGTATTTGGCTCAAATACAACAGAAACATTTTGTTTCCCTGTGTGGATTTTATGTCCCAAGAAAATGTTTCAGATTATAACAATACTTGTTTTTACCAGCACATAGACTTCTTGGATCAAGCCAGCTGAGCTCGGATTATACTCCTATGAACACATTTCTTAAGTTATTAGCATGCTGCACAAGCAATAATGTTTGGTGCAGGTTCATGGGACTGGGATCTAAGATGCTTTGTATTTCCATGCCACATGTGAACTGCAGAACACTACAGAGTGACAGTAGACGTCACTCTGACTGCATTTGATGAATGATCGAGTGGTAACATCAATGTATGTATGAAAACATGCCTAATTATTCTAATCAAAAGCACAGATTAATGGCCAATGATTAGGTCAATGGCCATAAATAGACTGTATAGTGTGCAGAGCAGCACTGGCACAGTTGTTTCTATTTGAGTTACATAATGTTTGAGAAAACACTAGTGATACGTTTCCCTCGAAGAAACTTGTAGCAGAGTACAATCGATGAAGTTGTATGTGTGAAAAGTATGAGTACTGTGTGTGTGTTTGTAACCCCCCTGCAGCTGTCGCTTTAGAGACAGTGCAGAATAGACAGAAATTAGGGGAATTATCAAATCTAATCTAGGTTCAATGAGGAGATTGGTGAATGTCACTTGTTTGACTGCTACACAGACAAGAAATATCCACCCCGAATTACACGAAGCAACGTTTTTTTTACAAAGGTTTAATTAGGACACAATATAATAATCAATAGTACAACAACTTCACATTTCCAAACATCAAAGGGGTGTCCACGCATGTAGTATCAAAATCAACACAAACCTCTGAGATCTCAGGAATAAAATTAAATTGAAAAAAAATGATAAAAGAAAGAGTTCAGTTTTCAAATGTCCTACCGCCCCCCCTGTGCACAATGTCCAGTGAAATGGACTCCAGGTGAACTGCGATGTCCGATCGAGATGGAGATTCCCTCAGGTGAAGGTAGATGGTACGATGGATGGAGAGAGTGGTGACAGGCAGGACGGTGGATGGACGACACCTCCGGTTCCAGCGAAGAAACGATACCAAAAAAAAACCCAGCCAGGATATCAAACGTTCTAAGAATCTCCAGGCGAAACTACAGCTCTTCAGTGACTCGTCGTCTAACATTCAATATAAAGTTGTTAACTTTATTCTCTCAGAATCTATCTAATCTTTTTCCCTCCACAACAACTTCTACTATTCTAAAGCAGACGGAAAAAACAAAGATCCTCTAATAAAAAACGGATTATCACTTCAATCGATCTCTGTGTATGGAGAAACAAAGATCGTTTATTAAGGATAAGATTGACTCTCCTAGCATTCTTCTGTGTACAAAAAACGGCTATCTGACCACCTGTCGAACTCATTTAAAGGGACAGTAACATAGCTCCAAACATAATAATTAAGATCCAGATTAAATTATTATTCTGGTTACACTCTCCCCTTCTAAAATGCATGAGTCCCTGCATGCAACTAAACCTTGCTAGGCACTTGGTAGGGACTATCAGGTACTGGGGAAAGAATATCGTGCAGGCTTTCAAAAAATAAGCTAAGGGCAAGAATCAGGGGTTTCCCCATCTCATCA
The DNA here is from genome assembly GCF_910591455.1 of Pholis gunnellus. Taxonomy (NCBI): domain Eukaryota; kingdom Metazoa; phylum Chordata; class Actinopteri; order Perciformes; family Pholidae; genus Pholis; species Pholis gunnellus. The sequence continues at coordinate 12,774,336 of NC_136546.1, forward strand.
TAGGTTAGTTTCCGTGGTGGATGTCTCTCTCTGTTAGAGCGTCTTGGTTCACTTCTTTCGAGAATGGTGTTTACGTTCTCTCCATGTTCCTGTGACACCAACTCATTTCCCTGGTCAGGTAATGATGTCCGACCTTCCATGTGAACAGGCGAGGTGCCTCTGCATTCTTCCTCCACAAGTGGTGCATTCAATATTTCAAGATCTGGAACGTCTATGATGACATGATCCATAGGAGCAGCAGACTGCTGATCCACATCACTGCTTGCCTCAGTCACCAACTCAGGAGTTCTGGGGTTTAATGGAATCTGGGATGGTCTCAGTGGTGTGCTTCTCATTTCTTGCACATAAGGGCCCCATGTAGTGAACTTTGGGGGTGCATCAAAGTAGCAAACCTCCTCTTCCTCATCCCTTACATCACCCTCTGAATCGTCCTCCATTTCATGGTTTCCAACTTTACTGCTCCTCAACTGCATCGTCTTAGGCTTGCTCTGCCGGGGTCTTCGTTCTGGAGCTTCCTCAACAGGCAAAAACCCACAGGGCAAAAGCAGGTCCCTGTGCAGGGTGCGGTGAGGGCCGTTTCCACTCTCTGGCTTTACTACGTAGACCGGACCACCAGCAATTCGCTTCACAACAACGTGAATGGGGTGCTCCCACCTGTCTGCCAGTTTATGTTTACCCCGTATGTTGACGTTTCTCACTAGGACCCGATCTCCTTCAAATAGCTCGGCAGCCCTGATTTTAGCATCAAACCTCACTTTGTTTCTTTCTCCTGACTTCTTTGAATTCTCAACAGCTAGTGTGTAGCTCTCTTGGAGACGTTGGCGTAAGTTCTGAACATATTCTGAATGTGTCTTATGGTCATTTGTAGGTGGGCTGATTCCCAGGATGAGGTCAACTGGGAGAGTGGGCTGTCTGCCAAACATTAACTCATAGGGTGAATACCCCGTTGTGTCATTCCTTGTACAATTGTACGCATGTACGAGGGGTTTCACAAACCCTGTCCAGCGTTGTTTGTCCTTTTCCTCCAAGGTTCCCAGCATGCTTAACAGAGTCCTATTGAAGCGCTCAACGGGATTCCCCTGAGGATGATAGGGCGTGGTACGCACCTTCTCTGCACCGATCAGTGAACACAGCTCCTTAATTGTGTGGGACTCAAAGTCCCTTCCTTGATCACTGTGAAGGCGACTGGGGAAACCGTAATGAACCAGGAAGTTCTCCCAGAGAGCCTTAGCAACGGTCTTGGCCTTCTGATCCTTTGTCGGTACTGCTACCGCAAACTTAGTGAAATGGTCGGTGATTACCAAAATGTTCCGGGTGTCACGACTGTCAGGTTCGAGTGACAGATAGTCCATGCACACTAATTCCAACGGATATGTTGTTCTTATGTTCACCATGGGTGCCGCTCTCTGGGGTGTAGCTTTCCTCCGAAAACATCTCTCACAGGTCTGACACTTCCTCTCAATTGACTCTGCCATCCTTGGCCAGTAAAACCTGGCTCGAGCAAGACTTAGCACACGCTCAGACCCCAAATGGCCAATTTCATCGTGTAACCCATGCAGGGCCTTCTGTCGATACCGCTCAGGCAAGACTAGTTGATAGATCTCATTTCCACGATCAATGCACCTTCTATAAAGGATCCCATCTTTGATTTCAAGCCTGTTCCACTCTCTGAGAAGTAGTTTCACTTCAGGCTCCTCTACACTCACGGTTTTGAAGATAGGCTTCTGGTTCACTTCCACCCAGGAGATAACTCTCTGGATGGATGGGTCCTCTCTTTGTGCTTTACGCCAACTTTCCTTTGTCATCCCAGGGAGGGTGTTTTGACCTTGATTGGCAAATAAATCTGGCACAGAGGAGGCATCTATGGCAAGACACTCTGCAAGAACAGGGAGCTGTGGCGATGTAACACAGTGATACTGACATGCTGCAGAGACTGCATCAGTAGGGATCTCTTGATCCTCCCCCTCTAAGATGCGCCTTGTCATTTCACTTATCCTCTCTTTCTCCTTGAGAAAATCCTCGTCCTCATAAGGTGCATCCTGTGGACGTCTAGATAAACCATCTGCATCAATATTAGTGCGTCCCGCTCTGTATTTGATGTTGAAGCTAAAGGTTGACAGGGCAGCCAACCACCGATGTCCTGCAGCGTCCAGCTTGGCGGAGGTGAGGACATAGGTAAGCGGGTTATTGTCAGTCAGGACAGTGAAATCTGTGCCATAGAGGTAGTCGCTGAATTTTTCGCATATGGCCCACTTTAAAGCTAAATACTCTAGCTTATGAGTTGGGTAATTATTCTCACTCTTTGACAGACCTCTGCTAGCATAGGCTATGACCCTGAGCTTCCCATCTTGCTCTTGATAAAGAGCAGCTCCCAGGCCCTTGCAACAAGCATCTGTATTCAACACGTAGGGAAGCTTGGGATCAGCATATGCAAGGACGGGGGCTGATGTCAACTTGTCAATGAGGGCTCTGAAGGCTGATTCACATTCCGATGTCCACTCTGCACCAAGGGGTGCTCGAGGGCTCACACAGTTCTTGGGTCGGTCCCTTTTGTAGGTTTTACCTCTCTTTTTGGCTGGGTAGTACCCGATAGTGAGGGAGTTCAGAGGCTTGGCAATCTTAGAATAACCCTCTACAAAACGCCTATAATACCCCGCAAAGCCAAGGAAGCGCTTTAACTCTTCTCTGTTCACAGGACGAGGCCAATCTTTCAAAGCGGAGGTCTTTTCTGGGTCGGTGTGGACCCCTTGGGCATCTACCACATGACCAAGGTATTTCACAGACGACTTAAAAAACTGACACTTCTCAGGTGACAATTTTAGACCATTGTCCCTGAGGCGGTGCAAAACCTTCATAAGCCTCGACTCGTGCTCTTCTAGTGTATCAGAAAAGACAATAAGGTCATCCAGGAATACAAGTACCTCGCTGAGATGGAGATCCCCAACACACCTTTCCATCAAGCGTTGAAAGGTGCCTGGTGCGTTGGTCACACCCTGTGGCATCCGGTTAAACTCGTAGAATCCCAAAGGGCAGGTGAATGCCGTCTTAGCTTTATCCTCTTCTGCCATTTCCACCTGATAATAACCAGACTTGAGGTCCATGACCGAGAACCACTTTGCTCCACTTAGGGCCGAGAATGTCTCTTCAATGTTGGGAAGGGCATATGCATCTTTTATAGTGAGAGTGTTCAGCTTCCTATAATCAATACACAGCCTGATTTTCCCATTCTTTTTCCTGACCAACACCACCGGTGAGGCAAAGGGACTTTCCGACTCTCTTATTATCCCAGCATCCAAGAGCTCCCTAAGGTGCTGTTTCACAGCCTCCCTGTCACTAGGGTGTATCGGCCTTGACCGCTCTTTGAAAGGTGTCTCATCTTGCAACCGAATGTGGTGCTTCACAGAAGTTGTGTGACCAAAAGAAAGTTCGTCGACAGCAAAGACCTCTGGGATTGAATTCAGTTTGTCTGCTATACGCTGCTTCCACTCTTCAGGGACAGGTGAGTCATCAAGGCTGAATGTAGTCATTTTACTCTGTGACTCAGAGCCGATGGGCAGAGACGGATTGGGGTTCAGAGGTATGACACTCTGAGCAGGAGATACTTCACCAATGACACACTTCGGGGGCAGAGTGACATTGTGATCTGTCATGTTTTTCAGAACAACAGGGATCTTGTTTGAGGCCTTATAATGGATATTCATTAGTGCACACTCAAGAAATACCCCACCAGGCAGAGGAGAAGACTCGTGTGGCTCTAGAATGAACGAGGTATGTGGGTTAGCCCCCCCTACCCTAACATCTCCAAAAACACACATTGTGTGCCTTGCTGGAATGGTGATGGGGTTTCTGCCATGCAACTTCACAGGGCAAGGTTTGGTTATGCCTTCATGCATATGAGCAACATGCTGGAGAAGTGATGCAAAGCAGTCTGACCTCTTGAAAAATGTTGGGCCACTATGATCGACTCCACGCTGGTAAAGCTGCAGCAAAACATTGGTGCCAACTAACACTGGGATCTTGCTATTAAAATGATACTCTGGGACAATGAGGGCTAGAGTAGCCAGCTGCTCTTCTGCACCAGTCACACTGTCGGGGAAAGTTAGAAGAACTTCAATATATCCAAGATAGGGCACAGGCTGACCTCCGGCCCCTTCGACCTCAAGCAGATCATAGATTGGTTGAATGGGAAGGGATGCTAAATATCTAGAATGAAAGGTCTCTGAGATAGTCGTGACTTGAGATCCTGTATCAAGGATAGACTTGCATCTTATATCTCCTACAGAGACTGTAGAGATGCAGCGGGGGCCTACAAGCCCAGGAGGAAGGATGTGGTTGAGCCCATCACTGCCTTTGGGGGCATTGGCTCTTGTTTCTTTTGTCACCTCATGGGTCATTGCTATGGGACTTTCTTTGTTGATGTCTTCAGCTCCTGGGTGTCCCACGACAGGAGCCGCTAAAAGTTTAAAGAGAGTTCATGGGTTTCCTGTTGGGCCCCAAATCTTTCACGTTTATCTCGAAGCTCTGCATTTTTCCTCTGGACAAGGGCACGATTAGGTTCATTAGTGCAGTTAACTGCAATGTGACCATCCTCTCCGCACTTAAAGCAGAACCATGGTCTAGGAAAGGTTGGGCTCCGGGACGTTGATTCAGGATTTGTGACCCGGGCTAATAGACTGTCACTCTTCAGGGGTGATTCCCTTCTAGTAAAGCTGCTGAGGGACTCATTAGATTTTGATTCCCTCCTCTCCTTCTGTATCAGTTGTGCTACTTGTTTACGGAGTTCAGCAACCTCCATTTCAAGTTTTGAACTTGCATCCTGTTTTATAGAAGCTGTGGCAGCAGGTTCATCATCAAACACTGGCATGTTCAAGACAGAATGAACATGTGTTGCAGCCTTTGTGTTTCCTAGATGCTTTTTCATACGGTCCATTTTTGCTGCTCGTCGGTCCTCTTCTGTTCTCAAAAGGAGCAGTAACTCTGGGAAGGATGGTGGATTGTTTTTACGATGCTCAAGCTGAAGTCCAATGAGTAAACTCTGGTCCCAGCATCCCCTGCAGAATTGCCGGAGTAAATGCTTGTCAGACTCTTTGGCTGAAACTCCTCCTCTAGAGACAGTTTTAGTCAGGAGATTTTGAAGTCGGTTAAGGTAGACAGAGGGCTTCTCTCCCGAATTTTGGTTTGAACCCAGGAATGTCGCAAATAGCTCCTCGCCATCTTCCACCACTCCAAATGCAGATTCAAGCTGGGTGAGGTAAGCATCTGGGGGTGCATTGGTGCCAAGTGGCCTGACAATATCAGCGGCTGGACTGAACAGGCTCTCCAAAATTCTCCTCACCTTTTGAGTATCAGATAACGAAGCATCAACGAGGAGTAGGTCCACTTGGGTGCGCCAGGCCTCATAATCCACCTCACCATTTGGCTTTGGCAGCCGTCCGGAAAAGGTTCTGATTCTGCTCTGACTGTAACTGGATGAGGTTGTGTCATTACGAATGAAGTGTTCAACAATGACTTTCTGAACTTGGGGTGGATTTATTGTACTTTCATTAAGATGAGGGGGACTCACGAAGCTACTGGAAGGAAGAGCCGAATCGGTTGGTTGTTGCTCTGGAATTCCAGATTGGCTTTTGTCGCTAACTCCATTGTCATTGCTAAGAAAATGCTGATCAGAAGACTGGAGTTTCGTATCAGGACTTTGTGGGGGACCAAGGTCAGGCTGAGCATGTTGCAACTCACTCTGAAGTGTATCCCAAAAGCCAGCCTTACTACTGCCCGCAAGAGTACTCAATTCAGCCAAGCATTTCTTGGCTAACTCTTTGGCTAACTCTTTGCCAAGCTCCTCTTGACACACCTGGCGAATAGTCCTTACACACCAGGTAATGGTGGGATCATCAGGGCTTGGCATGTCACCTAGGCTTGCAGGGTCAAGCCTTGAAATTGCTCGTTCTGAAGAGTATTGTATCAGAGTGCGCCCCTTTGGATGATTGTGTTCATTAGGGACCCTCACTATTCTAGCAATGTCGCCATTTACTTTAAAGTAATCTGTTAATTCCTCATCAGTATAAGCCTCATCTATGCCTGTAATGTAAAGGCAGCTAGGCCCATGCAAGTCAAACTTGTTGCAAATATCCATTTTTCTATTTGACTATCCAGTGAAATATGTAGTAGTAACATACACAACCATACAGAACCAAATATCTGTTAAAAAAAATAAATTTTACCTGTACTATGTAATCTTTCTTAAGCGCGCATCGGGGTGGAATCAAATTTAATTTGCACCAATCTCCTGGCTGGCTCGCCACTGTTGTAACCCCCCTGCAGCTGTCGCTTTAGAGACAGTGCAGAATAGACAGAAATTAGGGGAATTATCAAATCTAATCTAGGTTCAATGAGGAGATTGGTGAATGTCACTTGTTTGACTGCTACACAGACAAGAAATATCCACCCCGAATTACACGAAGCAACGTTTTTTTTACAAAGGTTTAATTAGGACACAATATAATAATCAATAGTACAACAACTTCACATTTCCAAACATCAAAGGGGTGTCCACGCATGTAGTATCAAAATCAACACAAACCTCTGAGATCTCAGGAATAAAATTAAATTGAAAAAAAATGATAAAAGAAAGAGTTCAGTTTTCAAATGTCCTACCGCCCCCCCTGTGCACAATGTCCAGTGAAATGGACTCCAGGTGAACTGCGATGTCCGATCGAGATGGAGATTCCCTCAGGTGAAGGTAGATGGTACGATGGATGGAGAGAGTGGTGACAGGCAGGACGGTGGATGGACGACACCTCCGGTTCCAGCGAAGAAACGATACCAAAAAAAAACCCAGCCAGGATATCAAACGTTCTAAGAATCTCCAGGCGAAACTACAGCTCTTCAGTGACTCGTCGTCTAACATTCAATATAAAGTTGTTAACTTTATTCTCTCAGAATCTATCTAATCTTTTTCCCTCCACAACAACTTCTACTATTCTAAAGCAGACGGAAAAAACAAAGATCCTCTAATAAAAAACGGATTATCACTTCAATCGATCTCTGTGTATGGAGAAACAAAGATCGTTTATTAAGGATAAGATTGACTCTCCTAGCATTCTTCTGTGTACAAAAAACGGCTATCTGACCACCTGTCGAACTCATTTAAAGGGACAGTAACATAGCTCCAAACATAATAATTAAGATCCAGATTAAATTATTATTCTGGTTACATGTTCATGAGAGAGAGAGAGACACACACACAGGACCATGTGATTCCACTCAGGAAACAGTGTGATAGTCATCAGACACTGTGCTCTCACCACCACAGCTTGTTCTCTTTCACACACCTAACTGTTGTCCGGACCAGGAAACACAACGATTGCATGCCAGTTGTGTAGTGTGCAAGCATTACTGCAGTGCCAAAACTGAAATCCACATCAAAGTATTTCAGCATGCATTTCAGAGAAAGTAGGAAATTGGACAGCATTCAGATGTATTGTGTTGTGTTGTCCATTTTTTTGTCTTGTAAGTGGTAATCGTGCGGTTTCACAGTATGAGCCAAACGTGTGTGCATCATATGACCGACTTGAGACAGTGCAATGCAATCCAATACCATGGCCTTCAGGAAAATGCACCCTTTGTGATGCTTCTACTGTTACACTCAAGATGGTTCCAGAAAAGTATTGATTCAACTCTGCAGCACATTTTGAGGCTATATTTTGCAATATATTGCATGATTCTATCAGTTTATAAACAGGACAATGAGGCCAAGTGTTTGATTTATAACGTTTCGTTACTCTGAAGTTACTCTCTGTAAATAGACTGTATTATAAACTGACTGTACATAAGGTTGAAAAGGACCAAGTGACGCAACAGCTCCAGACCCCGTCCACGTTAAAGCGACGTTGCTCAGCAACATAACCAAACAAATGCAACTCCGGCCGCCTACTTGACTTGTTCGGATCTTATTCCAATATGTCCAAGCCAAAAGTCAAGAAAAGGGAGTCCATAAGTAGAGTCTCTTCATACGACCGACAGACTGAGTAAGTTTTAATGCTGGCTATTTGCGTTAACTAAGGTCAGCTGTGGTTAGCATTAGCGTTAGCAACACATCATCAAACTAAGTTAGCTAGTGTTCAGGAAGCTTGCTAATCCTGACAGAACGTCATACTCAAACTTCGGCTGGTTTCATTGTGTTATTTAGGTTAATACACAGATGCAGTGACCCTCACGTTATCTATCAATATGTTGTATGCCCAGTAACGTTAACTAACTTTTCATACGTCTAAATACATGATCACCATGAAGGAAACAGCTAGCCAGTATGAGCTAACGTAAACTCCACTATGAAAGGGTAAACAGGACTTTGGTGGGTTTACTCTCTAGACTGAATCTCTGGTACTGAGCTGGCTCAGTCTGCTGCTCAATATTGACAAAAGGGAAGCCAAGAACAAATGAAATGAAGAGTTATGTGTCATCCTTTCAGAGCAGCGTCCCTAGCCTCTTCCTCTGAGAGCCTAGGAGGCGTTTGGAGACGCAGATTTCCCATTTGGCCTGAGTGGAATGATGCAGAAGTCAACAAGGAGAAATGGGACTCGAGTAAAGGAGCTGAAGATGGAAAGAAGAACAAGAGTCAGAATGCTGTAAATCTGGTGTATAAAATAATTGAATTTGCCATCAGCAATATATACTTTAGAGTGTATTGGACATCACATTCACTATTATTTGCTTATCTCTGCAGCCGTTTTTTGAAAACCCAGAGGGGAAACTTTCTCTGCCTCTATCTTTGAAAGTGCACTCCTGGAAGCGTCCTACCGAGTTTATTGGCAACAAGGTAACCTTCATGCTTCTATGTTAATGATATGGTTGCTGGGGTAGTCTCTGTCTACATCCAATGCCACTTTATAATGATACAAGTGCTTTATACTTGGACTGTGATGTGTACCACACTATGTACACAACAGTAATACACAGTAGCCAGTGCATGTGTCATACAGGTAAACACATATCAGTGATTACATCATTTCATGTCAAATTATATGACAAATTGATTATACTTTCTATCTAACAGTAGTTGGATTTGTCTGGATTGTTGTCAGAAAAAAACAATCCCTTTTATGACAATATTGTCTTCCCATTGCCTTTTGTGTGATCATTTATCTGTATTCACAATTTACTAATAGACTACAATGACTTACATTGACTTAAGGATTAATCTTCTAATGCAGCCATTATATGTTGTGTGTCTTTGACACAGTGTGGAATGTAGTTAAGCAAATCTGCTCTCTAGTTGCCTCCAATTAAGTTTTAATTGCATCACTACAGTTTTCCGCCCCCCCCCCCCCCCCCCCCCCCCCCCCTCTCTTAGTGCAGTATTGAGCTTCCTGCTTTTTGAATGAGTCCTTGCCAGGTCACAAGCTGCATTTTTCGCTCAAGATGTCAAAAGCATTCCATTAATTTCACAGAAGAGGAACACAAGCTAATCGCAGAAGCAATCAGCCGTGCAGATGCACGCCACAGCTGTACTGTGAAACACTCTCTTCATCAGTCTTTACCCGTCTGCATTTACAAAGCCAGTGTCATTGACGGAAATAATTTAAAGCTCTGCTCTCACTTAGAGCTGCTGTGATGATGGGAGAGAAAACACAACCTACCTTGACCCGCAGCTGAGCTCTCTCACCATCATCTGACCCATTCATTTATTTTTAATTAGTAACGTAGTAGAGTCTATTAACTTGTTAGTGAAATATGCATCCCAGACACAGGCTTGGGCGTATCATTACAAGGTGAGACCAGTTTAGGACCTGGGTTGAGCAGAGAAGTACTAAGTAGGTTACATATTCATGTCAGTTTTAAAGCTGGTTGTCCACTGTGTTATCGTAGTGAATGATTTTGATATGTACAGATGCTTCCACACACAGTATAACAACCTGAGTTCATCTGTCAGTCATCTGGCTGTGAAGGTGGAATGTTTCAGTCTGTGCCTTATTAATGAAAACAATGATGTGCTTTATTTTAGGTTCCTACTGTTGTTGAAAATCAAATCACCTTTGACCTAATCTCCCCCAATGATCATCTTATTTGCAGTGAGGTTAGTGTCAACTGTTGTTTTCTACTTTTCTATGTAAGATCGCGCTGACTTTTCGGTAACCTGTATCGAACAGCACCTGGATAGTGTAACTCAGATGTTTGATTGACGGAAATGAATTAGACGGGGGTAATGCAATGCCCTTCTAATCAGATAATTGAGGATTCAGCCACTAGATTTAAAGATTGGTTGGTGGTTGTTAAACTAATGATTACTTTTGTCTCCCTTCTCTCCTCCATCTTCGATCCAGCTGATGAGGTGGCTCATTAGTGAGATCTGTATTGTTCGGAAGCTGCATAACGGCATATTTACAGAAGATTGTTGGAGACCTTGGGAGCACATCTACTCGCTGTGTAGTGTGGTGAAAGGTCATGTGCCTCTCTACAACAACTATGGGAAATACGTGGTCAGACTCTTTTGGATGGTGAGCCCGACTCACACACATGCACACGAACCCCCATCCACACATGTTGATCCCACATGTTGACATCCCTGAAGATGAAGTCTCTGCTTCACAACGCCTCTTTGGTAGTCAGACATTTTTAGAGGCACATTTTAGGGGATGGATGACATGAAATGGCATTGTCAGATCAGACCACAGAGGATGCCGCAGATGCGAGGGGGGTGGGGATGGACTGAGGGTTGGAGGGGGGAAGGGATGAGAAACTCTTATCCACTCAGGGCTCAAATCAATCAGTCTCACTACTGTGCCAAAAGTGTCCGGGCTTCATATATTGTCTGATGAATAGAACGATATCGTTCTTCTCAGAGAGCAAGGCTCCAGTTTGGTATCTATGCCAAGTAAGACCACGAGAGCAGGCGCAACCCCTGGAGGGCTTCGTGCACTGCAGTGTCAATCATATTGATTACGTGCGAGTGTAAGGATTTTTTTTCTCCTTTTTTAAATAAAGCTCATCATTGCATTGTGATACAGGTTGAAGTTGCGGGCCTGTGAGTTGCAGTGTGTGTGTGTGTTGCTTGCCACAGATCTCCATGTATGGGAGATACTACATCAATGTGTCATCTCAGATAGGGAACTTCTTCCAGCGCTACGATTTGGGTCAGCGAGAGAGTGAAAAAAGACAGAGCTAAAAATGATTGTGTTCTGTAACACTGTGACTCGTGGCTTGACAAACAAGCATGACACGGTTGTAGGCAGCAGTCCCCGTGCCAACCATAGCACGCTACCAGATGGTTGTTGAGATTGCATGAAGCACCCAGCCCCCAACCGCCCCTTCAATTTCCTCGCCTGTTTTTGCTTATAGGATACTCCTTTTCTCCCCTGCTCATTCGATTCTGTATTGTTCCACACCAGTTTGTTTTTTTTCCTCCTTCACGCCGCTGTGAAAATCCATTCCATTCTCATTTTCTCACCTTGTTTTCCGCCGTCCTACAACTCTGTCTCTCCTTTCCTGCTTTGCTTCCTCTTTCCTCCTTTCACACTGTAGTTTACCCCATCTGCGAACACATCGAGCTCCTCCTCGAGGCGATGGCTCGACAACACAGTGGAAGAACAAGCAAGCAAGAAAGAAAGAAAGAAAGAAAGAAAGAAAGAAAGAAAGTGTGCTCGCCCACACTGCATCTAGTCCTGCTTGTGCACACTGCTCTGATAGATAAGGAGAGGCACAGCTGTGGACAGTCAGTCAGATTATCACCTGCTTGTGCTGCTTTTTCTTACAAGCAGTGTGAAACTGCCCCAGATGGCCAGTAGACAGACAGCCTGTAACAAGCTCTGACACCAAACAGGATATGCAAGCATAAGGTAGCTAATGCTAGGAGAGGTGTTCATCATAGATCCGAGATTTTAAGCTTCAGCTCCTCTTATTACCTTTTTAAATGGTTGTATCCCCCACCACCATCTACTGACTGTTTGGTAAAGGATTTGGGAGTTTAGACAAGCTTCCTCTAACATGCAAATGGTTATAAAGTTAAATTTGGAAGGAATCTAAGCAGTGGGAGAACAAATGGCATAACACACTAAAGTATACATTCAGTGAAACCTGTTGGAGTGCGTGAATTAGATCCTAGTAGAGAGAATAATACCTAAATCTTAGCACTTATGGAGGGGTTTGAGGTGTTGGAGGGAGCTGCCTGAAGCATGAAGGTTTCAGCAAAATAAAAGTTTGAATCGTGTTTGAAAAGGTTTGAAAAGGCAACGTAGTTCACGTGTGTGATTGTGATTGGATGCTACTAGTCAGCTGATGGCCGACGTGTCCATGCATCCACGAGACGATGATAGCGAGCATGGATGAATCAGCTGATGGCTGATCAGTCGATGCCAGTGCCACTTCACTACTCTGCCTGAAGGCAATGCTCCATTCTGGAGGGAGAGGCTCAGAGTTGCAAGAGGGAATATGCAGCAGCTAAAATATGAATCAATGCATGTAGCAAAATGCAGTTTTCCATCAGTTTCAGGATATTATATGCTCTGAGAGGATGCCTCTTTTGAAGTTGAACTGAATTTTACAGTTACAATATAATTACAATTGCCAGAAGTAAAAAGCTAAGTCTAGGCTGAAAAGAAACACTTCAGACTTCACGTTACCACCACAAAGCTGAAGGAGGACTAGTGTTCGGCGGGATGATGTTTAGTAGTCTCATTTAGCCACCTGTTAGCAACCACTCTTTCTAAGACACATAAAAGCTTCAAAATTCACAAGTAGCCTACTAGCACATTTTATGTAGTAGGCTCGGAAAAAACATTGTAAAACGATGTTAAATTTCTTAGAACTACTAATTGAGGTGCATTGATTGTTAAACTCTATGTTCACTCGGTGTCTTCCTCCCTTGCTTTTAGGGTTGTTGGAGGAGGATAACAGTAGATGATTTGATGCCATTTGATGAGGAAAACAACCTTCTTCTTCCTGCCTCCACCTGTCAGTCGGAGCTGTGGCCAATGTTGTTAGCCAAGGCTCTCATTAAAGTGGCCAACACAAAGTGAGTCACTGTACATCCCAACCATAACATACATACGTATCTTAGTGCTGCCATAAGGAGTTGGGAAACCGAAATAATAGTCTTAAGTAAGACGGCTGAAGAACAGACTTATTCCAAGAATGTGTCACTCTGATACGACCACTGTGAAAATAACTCACACACTATGCGTACTTACTCTGTATACTAAGTACTGTTAGTGCTGTTTGCGCCTTTAGCTGCTGGCTCAGGCATCGCCATGTTAAGAGCTGTTGCAATGCAATCAAAATGCTCCAAATCTCGCATCAAGCACCTTTTTAAATGTGGGTCTAAAATTACTGGATGAGAATTTTCAGGAGAAATCAGGGTTGAGGATGTTAATTTTCTGGCATTTTCTCATGCACAAGAACACCCACGGAGTGCATTTTGCTGACTAAGCCAAGCCTTCACCTGACCTAATCTCTGCCTTTGGTGCTGTCTTAAATTTGGTGACAGATGGGCACTGTGTGTGTGTCTGCGACGGGGCCACATAGCGTGCGTAAAGGTGGCTGTGTCCACAGAAGTTTGAGACATTAATGTTTCATCCAAGACAGGAAACAAAGGAGCTTTTCTTCTTATGAATTATTTATGAGTCATAGTGAAAAGGCTTCATACTCAACTCGTACCAAACTTTGCCCAGGTGTCTGCTGGGACTGCTGGGTTTGTTGTCTTTTTCTTTTTTTAAACCGTTCTTTGTGTGTTTCTCAGTGCAGTGTCTGAGGTCTACGGAGAGATGGGCGAGTTCACCTTTATCCACACCCTCACTGGCTGGATCCCAGAAATCTATCCAATAAAGTAAGGTCCTCATTGGTCTACTCCACTCTTTCACCGCTGTCTTCTGCATCTCTTGTGCTAATTGTTATATGTAAGTGTCCCCCATATCTGTGCCTTTTGTTAATAGAATGCTTGGGAGAATTGAACTGACTATTGTCAGTTTTATCACAATAGAGGCTGTGGCCCTAAATGCGCTCACACAGTGTGACTAGCTGTGGACTTTTCCTAATTTATAAAGCATACTGGAACAAAGAGGGAGAGAGAAGTGTATTTGCCTACAATAATATGGAAAGTCACTCTTTGGGAGAAACCAACTCGGGTCTAAAATGGAAACAAGGAAATTCGTAATAAAGCGGGAGGAGAGGCAGTGCGGAGTGGAGATTCTCAGCTTGTCAGTGATAGAACTTTAATGGGGCAACGGTGTTTTGGAGTGGAGCTGGGGAGCGTTTTCTTCTGTTGCTCAATTTCACGGACATGACCCATAAATCTGCTCTGGTAAGGTGGTAAGGAACCTGTTGTGTCTGGGAGCTGTATAGCCTTTGAGTATGCAATGTGCAATACAAATAAGCTTAGCTTGCCTTCAGTAAAAACTATTTTCCATAGGACGTATTGAAGTAGAGAGATGATAGTGTTATGTACTTTTGTAGAGAGAGATGTAACAACTGTAGCCCATTGTATTGCAGATAGAGGGATATACACAGTAACGGGAACGGAAACTGAGTGAGAGTGCAGAAACAGTAGATGTCATCTGGAATAGGAGAAGTCAATGATAGACACATGAGAGCTCAACATTAGTGCTCGTCCTTGCTCAAAAGTTGTGATTTTGTGTTGGACACACTAACATGTTTTTAGATTTTGTATTAATGTCATCCCTTGTAGCCTGTAACCTAGTTTATTTAACTTCCTCTCAGGTCTGTATCCCTGGGAAAAACGTGGGATTTCTTACAAGACACCCTTCCCATATTCACACACCCGGATGAGAGTTTGCCGGAGACGAAGTCTCAGACTGCAGATCCAGCTGCAAGGAGGCGTTCCAGCTGTCATGACAGAGAGAGTCAGCCGTCAGAGCCAGAGAAAAGTAAAGAATTGTCAACAGACACACACACACACACACACAAAGACATACAAACACAGAAAGGCAAACAAATACGCACACATGCATACCCGGAAACATACATTCCAATAACATGCTTTGCTTGGACATTTAATTGAGTTTGTCAATTAAATCAATCATCCATTGTCTGTCTATGTGCAGTACTGTACTACATATTTGTATACAGTGTGTGTGTGTGAATGCACAGTGTGTAAATCTCCATTTTCCTCCCTCTGCATCCATAATTCAACTTCTATTGTGCATGACAATGAATATTTAATTGTCCTGCAAAAACTCAAGTTTGTCAATGATTCAATTCTCTTATTGCAGTAATTAACCCTTAAACCTTTTAACATTCACAGCATTGATTGTTGATTTTCTTTATCAATCCTGCAAATTACCTACATTTACCTGCCTTTGCTCCTCTGCCTCTTTCCTGATGTTTCAAGCATCACTTCCTGTTTTGCCAAGCCCATGTATTATGTAGCGGAGGGAGGGTTAATGTGTGTATGGTGGACTATAAATAAACCAGCAGAGGGAGCAGTGGCAGGGTGAATTATTTGGTGTTCCCGCAGGGCAGAAGAGCCTCCCAAGTCGAATGTGGTTATGTGATGAAGGCAGGATTGAAACGTGTCCTCAGGAAAGAGTGTGTGGCTTGGAGTTGTTTCAGGTCATGAGAGACACAGTAAAGGCTTTTTAAAGTTTGTACAATTAATAAAAAAAAAAAAAAATACTTACACCTTCACATTAACACGGGTGGGCTGCAGTATGAATTAAATTCCCTCTCTTTTGCTCTCATATTTACCCACCTGTTCTCTCTGCCAGTGATCTGTGACTCGGTCTCATCTACAATTCCACGTGTTTACAAGAACAAAAGTGTTGGATATTACTAACATAATGCAATGACATGCATGCAGAAAGTTGTATTACTTCACAGAACAGTTATCCTTTAGGGAAATGCATTACATGGTGCTCACATACAAGTATGCAAACAAAAAGAACCTCAATAACATTCTTTCTCTTTTTCCTTTTGGTGCCCTCTGTAGTGTCCCATTGAAATGCATACATCACTATGCAGCATGAGAACCACTTCTCTGTTCAATTCTTAATGTGTAGCCTTTATATTAGTGTAGCAGTGCTTCATCTCTCTTCATCATGGTCCTTCAAATTGATTTTCCTTGTCTCCTGGCCCATGTGCTCCTTATACCATACTCTGAGATGCACCATGGGAGAAAGGGCCATCCATAGATAACCTAGATACTCTCTGTTGTTGCCTTATTTATACCTGTGGAGGCCAATAGTGCTGTCACATCTCCAGGCTTACATTTTACATTGATTTGGAAATGTAGCTTTTGTATTGGTCGATGGCACACATTTTCATTATATCAATACGTTTAATCAGTCAGTCAATAGTCAAGAGTGTTTGTGTGAGTTTGCATATACCGACACTTACCTGTTACTTATGTCAGTCTTCTTTGTGTGCGTTCCTCAGGTACCCCCGAGATAGTGGTGTGTGCCAGCTA
Organism: Pholis gunnellus; assembly: GCF_910591455.1. NCBI lineage: Eukaryota > Metazoa > Chordata > Actinopteri > Perciformes > Pholidae > Pholis > Pholis gunnellus. Next base: position 12,790,747 of record NC_136546.1, read on the forward strand.
CTACCCATTACAGCCACACAACAATTCCTTAGGGTTTGGACAAATGGTTTGTCTTTTCTCTATTCCCCCCCCCCCCCCCCCCCTCTCTCGCTGGCTATGCATACACTAGCTTATTCGAGAAGCATCAGCTTCTATGAAAATGAGATTTCACATACTGTAGACTGTATTCAGATCTTCTTTACAGATTTGGACGCCTGCAGTAGAGAGATTCCCATTGTGATGCAAATACTACATAGTCTGGATGCAATCTCGCCAGAATGTCTCCATGAGCATTTCAAAGATGTGTTGAGGGAGCGCAAACTCAACTCTTGATATTAGGAGTTCTATCAATGACCTACGCAGTTCAAATGGTACATGGTACATAAAGGAGCAATGCACGACATTCAGAGCATTAATATAGCAGTAAACTGTTATCTATTTGAAGTCGCTATCCCTCTGTGTGTGTTGTTATCCGAGCTTCTCTTTGCTTTGTTGACGTGGCCGTGCTTGCTTTTAGTGCACGTATGTGCATGTGAGCGTGCCCCACTGGTTAGCTCACGGCCACCGCTCTGCACTCCTTTCATATGATGGTTACAGCTGATAACTGCGTCCTTGACCCACAGCTTTGTGGCAGAAGAGTAGCTCTCATCCTCCAGTTCTCCTACAGGTATACACTGTTAGCTCTGTTAGCATGTTTGCTGTAGTTTGAACTGTTAGTGATGTTAGCACCATTAGCTACGAGCCAGCGGCTGAGGCGTCGCCATTTTAAGAGCTGTCAAGAGGCAATCAAAATCCTCCCAATCTCGCGTTAGGCATCTTTAAGGTTTAACCTTCATGGAGACATTCTCGCTCATTTTTGAGTTTATCCATATGGATTCAAATAAATATAAAGTCATTTTAAATGAGGAATTTAATTTCATTAACTCACACGTTACAATGTGAAAACATATAATTATTTCAGTACTTTTTGAAAATATATACTCTCTTAATCACCTCTGTTATATAGCACAGTTATGTGAAAAATGTTATCTCGATCCCCAAAGTAATAGTGGGTGGTGGAGATGAAACATAACAGTGCTTGTGACCTGGGGGCATGGTGTGTTCTATTTGGATGCTTCTCCTCAACAGGCTTCACTTGTTTTATTATTTACATCCATGCTAAGGATAATTATTTGACAGGATTCATTTTTGTCGGAGGTGTCTCATCACCTCCAGTCTCTGATCCTCGGTCAGAATCCCCTTTTGAGAGTTTTGACTTGATTCATCTGTAGAGTTGGTTACAGGTGACAGTAATTCTCAGTATGGGAGAATATGTTTTAAACTGCATTTATGTATTTTTCATGAGTGAGTGCTGCATGTGTGTTTATTTCTGTCTCTTTGTCTATGTGCGGGTACACAGGCTAATTCCTCCGAGCATCTTCGTCAGTACGGTCTCTCCTTGCTGTACAGCCACATTGTTCTGTTGACAAGAACCAGGGCATGCCAGCTGGAGGCACCACCCAAACCTCCACCTGTACCTCAATGGAAACTCATCCGCCCGCGGAAGCAGTTCGTGGTCACCGATGAACCACAAAGTGCGTGAGAGACAAAGAAGGAGGCAGGAAATGAAAAAATTAAGTTTGGAAAAAATGCTGGCGAGGGCTAAACCAGGAGCAGGATGCAGGGGAGGATATCAAACAAATAGAAAAGCACCAATTATGTGATAGAGTGTAGGTGCATTTCATAAATAAATATGACTTGAAAGGAGAGTGAGTGCTCATGCAGGAGATTCAGAACCTGCTGTACAGAGGGCATACAGTACCGCATGCTGAAATGAAAAAAAGGAGGAGGATAGCTACAATATTTCTGTAATGAAAATAGCTGCTGGCTTGGGCATATCTGGCATCAGCTGATCTGTGGGTGAAAGACAAAAGAATGCAGTAAAAAGAGTCAGTGTGAAAAAGCAGTGCCGGCATGATGTGTGAGACTTTTTCTTTTCTCCCTTTTCTCTTTTCGCAGAGCTTCCTTTGTCAAAACCAGAGAAGTTCATTGAGGTTGCCAGCCCCTTTCTCTCCTATCGTATCAGGAGTAGCGTCCACTGGATACCGGAGTTGTGTGTACAAACACTTAAATGATCTAAAACTGAGAAATGAAACGTGATGAGTCTTTTCTGTTGTCCTGCTCTTCTGCTCATGTAACTGTGTCGTTTAAAGAGTATTTTCTGTACTAGCTAACCTTCGCCTCACTGTAGAGAAAGCAAAGCAGGGAAACAGACTCCATCTGGGGATCAAAAAAGAACATTATCATGATCTCATTAGTCTTTTCCTCATCCTCTTACTCTACCATTCTCTCTGCAACAGGGCAATGACATACAGGTAGCAGTTTAAAAATTCAAACTATATGGGTGTGGAAGCCTACAATGTTAGAAAGATTGTTTTTTTTCCACTATACTCACTTAAAGAAATGTTTGCCTCCATTCTTAAGCTAAGAAAAAAAGTCACATATCAAAGCAGTGTTACGGTGCTACAGTGTTATGTTGCTCTGGTGTCATTTGATGTCTATTATGTGACATGCATGACTCATTTGTAGATCAGATGATGTATTGCGTCTGAATGTGTCACCATGAGATGAGATGCGTTATGATATGATGCATGCATGTGCTGTATGTCGACATAACAGAGAGGCCAAGCAGAGCGCCCGGGGGAAACATTCCTACGAATCCCCTCTGGTGTCCATTGCTGAGAGAGAGGAGACCGAATACGGAGTAGGCTTTGAGCCAGATGCAGCTGGATGCACCACTAACCCACCAAACATCACAGAAGACAAAATAGAGGTACACAGAGCTACTGTCTGCTGGGGCACAGAGATGATATATATATATATATATATATATATTCAGTGTGTGTGTGTTTAACATTTTAAGGAGCATCTTGTTGTTGAACAAATAACCTCAATAAATTGTAGATACCCAAGCCGTTTATTGAAAGAGGTATAAGGATCTGTGAAGCGCAGCGGAATGCTTTTTGTCCAACAACTAAGATACTAACAGCTGTATGTAAGTATGCAGTTGAAGGCTCATCAGAGTAGCTCTGTGTGTCAGTGACAACAAGGCTGCCATCCCCCAGCCTCAAAGTCACTTCTCTTGTCTCCCAGCCAGGCCACCACTGACCACGGGCACTTGCGCACTAAAGACAGAAAACAGTGAGGGAAGGGAGATGAGGGCGGGCAGCACCAGAGAGAGACAGACCGACACAGAGATGAGAGTAGAAACAATGATGGAGAGGAATAAAGAAGGGGGGCAACTACACGAAAGGAGGGGGACTGAAAAATGGAGAGAAAGTGACAGTTGGACGGGGAGAGATGAAAGCAGAGCAGCAAACACAGGGAAAAAGGGAAAAGAGAACCTCTGTTGTGTGTTGGTGGTGGTGGTGGTGGTGAACGGAGTGCGTGGGTGTTCATACAGGGAGAGGTCGTGTACTGTGCTGATGGAAAAAAGCAGTGCAATTAGATGGTGAGCCATCAGTGTCTGCGTCTCCTGGGGGGTTCATTATTACACTTCACTCCTAGCATACAGAGAAAAAATAGAGTTTATATTAATCGCCCTCTTGTGTAACTGTGACCAGTTATAGCGCGGTTAGGCTAGGGCAGTATGGACATGCTAATTTGATGTGTCATTTGGGTATGATGTGCATGTGAACGTGCACTCATGTGGATTGGATTGGAGTATGTGTGCCACATTTTTACTCGGTGTGTGTTCCCGCTCTTCGCAAGCATGTGGTGGGTCACGTGCTGAGGGGGAGACTTTTTTGTTGCTGTTTCTGTCAGCAACGGTATCAACCTCTGTGGCTAGCTCCTAAAATATAGCAAGGTCACGTCACATGCTGTCCCTAATACCCTCTATGGCCTACTCACTCAACATTAGTGTGGGTAAAATCACTAGATCCTGGTTTAACAGTGAATATCCTTCTGCTTGTCAACTTACTGTAAATTGCAACAAAGAGATATTTAACTTGATTGTATTTAACATTTTTCATGTACACTTTAAAAATGTGAAATACGGAGAGAGTTTCTTGGAGAGCAAAGACTTAGCTCTGGCTGTGGAAAATAAAGCCCCATGAAGTGTGGGATTAAAGAAATGTGCTTTCGTCTACCCATCAACCCATAACTGTGATTCGATCACAGAGGAGAAAAATGGCTGCTGCTGCTCCAAAAGTAGCATCTTAAAATCCTGGAAGCTTTGTGTGTAAGATGTATCAGTCTGAATGTCCTCTTACTGTACACAGGTAAGCAATCTAATAGCATGCTGTGGGTGGATGAGACATGACCACACGCCTTAGAGCTAAAACACTCTTTTGACAACACACACATTTACATGTTTTTGCTGCAGTGGAAGTGTTGCTATAGTGGTAGAGAGGAGGTCAAGTGTACCTCCCAATCCAAATGCCTCTTTCCGTCTGTCTGGGTCTCCGGGTACTTATTCAAATAAGTGGTGACTCACAAACACACACACTCTCACTCACTCTGACTCACCCAGAGAGTCTTGGCTGGTATTGCTTTGAAGTAGCACGACACAAAGCCATGATTCCTATTCAGAGCCGAGTAAACTGTTGGTGGAAAGTGAAGCTGATACAGGTGTACCACTTGAATCTAGCGTAGGTATCAAAGCAGCAGTGATGCCCTTCTCCTGATCACACCATCTCGTGCCTTGCTCACACAGAAGAAGTGTGCGGTATTTGACGGATTTGATAATGACTCATTAGCTATATTTCTCTTATTGTGTCGGGGCAAACGAGCATGAAATCCGAACATTTGCGTAATCGCCCTCTAAGAGAGGAAACATGCTAAACAACATAACTCAACTCAAAGTAAATTAGAGCTGGTATTCCCTGGTGGTGTTTTTTTTTTTTTTTTTTTAGCTGGAGCAGCCCATGTCACATTAAACCGAGTCTCGTGTCCCGTGGTGTTCGGCGAGAATGGCGCAACACCACAGCTGGCATGGAATCACTAGAGGGCGGAGGCGTATCTCTGGCAGTGTTACTCTAGCAGCAACTCACTGTTCATGCCCCTCTATCTCTCTCTCTCTCCCTAAGGTTACTGCCAAGGACATGGAGAAGGACAATACTGTCATCTCCAATGGTAAAAGCTGTTCTTTTGCATTGCTCGGCCCTTCATTAATGTTGAAAATATTCTGCACTGTATCTGTACACAAGGTTGCCTTATCTGAGGTCAAATATTAGGCTACCAGAATGGGCAGATGCGCATTAATTCAGTTTCATTGGACGACTTGAACAGCATATGTGCAGAGTAGTCCTTAATATGAGTAAAAGGATGTCCATTTCTGGCCCTCGCTCCCTCCATCTTTCTCTCCATGCTTCTGTCTGTTGGCCAAGACACTTTGAAGAAGATGGGACTGAAATTATGCCTCATGACGAGCCAGTTCCCTGCCTTCTCTCTGCCCCCGTTTAGTTGCTTAGTAACACCTGCAGTTTGAGTTAGCGGACCACCATTGCTCAGCAGCAGAGACACTGGCCCTCGCCGCCTCAGCTTTCTGATCAGACTTCTCACTTTGAGAAGAGCCTGGGGGCAGAGCATGTGTGTGTGCGTGTGTGTGTGTGTCTGTTTGTTGTTTTTTGGTGGAGAGTGTGTCTATGACTTTGCTCTGCATGCATTGAGTCAGTGGGAGTCACTGAGTGGGAGTATGGATGTGCATGTGCACTCACACTATGCCATTATGTGGGAGTTTGGCCAATTCGGCTCACTGTGTTTAAGATAATGATTTGAATCTAGGATAACTTGCTATGAGTCACAAGAGGGAAAGCATTTTGTTACTTGCAGTATTTTGAAAAATGTGAGATTTCACAGGCAATTCTATATCTATTTGGTATTAAGTGTGGCATGAAAAGCACCATTCAACGCTCATGCTACTAGCTTGATAAGGACATGTTTTTCCTATGTTGAGACGCTGCAGAGTTATATTAACAATAATGATATTAATTAAAGGACTTTATAATCCATATCTCTAATGTCTAACCCACCAAAAATGTTTCTTGATAACTATATTAATCATAAATTAATCTCCCTTCCAGATCAACCCGAAACTGCATTGAAGAAGCCTGTAACTGAGGAATCCATCATGCAGCAGACCTGGATAGACCTGGATGACTTTGCTAAATGCTTTCAGTGAGACAGACAGACAGACACACACACACACACACACACACACACACACACACACACACACACACACACACACACACACACACACACACACACACACACACACACACACACACACACACACACAAACACACACACACAAATGTGTACTTATGTACTGCAAACATACTGTACCAATAGATAAACAGACAGTTGTGAGAAAAGAATGGATGAAGGGGCTAAACAATGATTTGGTAAAGATTATAATTGCTTTTATTAATGTATTTGTCATTTTCTTCCAGGACACTCTTGGTGTTTCATAAACCGCAAATCTACCCACATCATAGACAGAAATCACATTTTAAGGTAAAGTATGCGACTTATTTCTGAATGTTTGGTCTCCAAACATTTCCGTGTTTTTGACACATTAATGCTATTTGTTAGTATTGGATATATTGTTATTAATGTTGCTGTTGTGTTCTGCAGAAAACCATCTTGTCCAAAACTGCAACAGGCACCAACTCTACTGGGTTATCTACAGACTCCACTGCATCCCTCCATGTGACATCTACTGTAGCAAGCCCTGAAGTACACACACATACAAACACACAAGAAATGCAAATGAGCATAAAATGTGCGAAATGTGTGATTCTATCTTACTCTGTACACATGCTGCAGTACATTGCAAGTCGGAAATAGATAATTCCGAGTCGGTATTCCCGACTTCCAATCTAAATGCATCCCACTACGTCTGCTTGGGAAAACATGGACGCCCGCAGATAACTGATGTGTGTGTCTGGCAAGTCTCTAAGCTTCAAATATTTACAGAGCCTCTACATCATTTACTACAGCAGCATTAATGGAGAGAAACTGTGAATAAAGAAACGATCATTTAACTAACAACTTCAGAGTCAGTTTTAGACATTTAAAGAGATATGAGCGCATGATAAATGGCCGCATCTTAAACCCGGTTTCTCTTCAAGGGTGAACAGAAACATTTTTGGCATCTTGTAAATAGCTACACCTTTTAGTTAAGGGTGTTTTGTCAAACTGCTTTTTCCGAGGCCAAAAATGAGCCATGCATTTATTAAGACTGACACAAGGTTTGCTGCCCTAACATTTAATGTCTGTTTCACAGTCTGAGGCCACAACAGTATGGGCTCTAGGCACAGGTCATTTATCTTAGGTACAAACAAAAAGATGCAGCTTCCTAAAGGATCAGCAATTCCAAGATATCCAGAGATTATAAACTGTGCAAAATTACATTATAAATGTAATTGCTATCTGCTTCACTGGCACCAGGACAACAGAAATGTAGCCTGATTTGGTGTCTGGTAAAAGTAGCCGTATAAAAAACAGTGTGCGTTTGTGTGTAGCGCAGGCTTTTGTCTTGACTGTGTGTTAGTGTGTGTTTGCACGTCTGTGTTTATAGACTGCTGAGTCTGCTTGTCACTCCGGACACGTATGCGTTCTCTCCCTCTTCTCTTGTTCTCTATTTGTCTTTTCTGCACATCTCTCGGTCTCCTGCCTTTTTCTTTCTCACTGGATGCTTTTTCTTATATTACTCTCCTATGTAAGTACCACCTTAAAAGCTTCTTTAACTCACTCGGCTCTTTTCTATCTCTTCTTATTGCCTCCACTTACCTGCCCTTCTTTCCCTCTCTTCCTTTGTGCTTTCATCCACCGTCTCTTGAACTAAGCCACCCTTCTATCAGTTTATCTATCATTCGTCCCTACAGCTTTCTGCTCTTTCTCTCTTTCACTTGTTCTTTTCCTTGTCTGCTTTCACACTGATAACTAATGCCAGTGTGTATGTGTGTTTCTCTGTACCCCCCCCCCACCCCCCCACCAGTGTCCAGAGGTGAGAGGCACTTACTACTTGTGTGTGGACAGCCTGCAACCTCTCCAGATCCTCATCAGCTTCTCTGCTCTGCTTCTCTGGGGAGATGCAGCTGAAGAGAGTAAGGATTTATCTACACACACATACACACACACACACACCCCATACCTATAGACACTCACAAACAAAAGGATTTTCTGATGCAAGTAATGTAAGGAGCTTGACTCAAGTCTCTAACAGCCAGAAGGCAATATGAGGGGGATGACAGCCCCCTTGTTAGCTAAATGACCAAAATCATGCCCCTTGTTAACCTGCCATCCTCTCTCTCCATCCCCTCGTAGCAGTGAGAGTGCAGGGGAATAGGGGTTGTTTAGTTGAATATGTTAATCTCGTCTGCCTCACTCATTGATCCTTTATCTGACTGAGGTCTTTGCAAGTCAGAATCCACGGCTCTGAAATATCTGTAGTCTAACTACTGTACTGTGTATTGATAAATACATAAATAAATCATTTGTAATTTGCTAACAGCAATTATAACTCTCTATAACTATGCACAAACCATACCCTGGAACCTATTTGGAATAAACAGTATATACATATTCATAAAAACACTCATACAATGTATGAACATTCCATGGATATGATACTATGTTTCTGATATTTCACTGGGGGGGTTTGACCAGTGCACATTTTCTCTCTCCTCTCCAACACCTCATAGGAAAGGAAATGTACGCAGCATGTAGGTCTTCAGTTCTCGTCGCCCAGGCCTTCTCCTGGAAAAGCCTGCGATCTCAGCTGCCAGTGCTCACCATCAAGACCACCGCCTCGAAGGCCACCATGTTTAACTTACCCCCCGGGTAGGACAGCATTCATGAACACTGAGAACTGTGTACTGTATTGATCACAATTAAAAGCTTAGATCAAGCTCATGATCAGACTAGGATGTCACAAAATCTATGTTCCCAGACTCTGTAATCCCCAATAACGATACCACAGTAGTATATCCGTTAGTGTATAATTTCATACTTTGTGTGTCTGTGTCTGATATTACCATGCAATGCTAATGAAATATTCTACTCCATACTAGGAAAAGTCTTTAAACGAGTGACCAGTCTAGTCTCATCATAGGTTTGCTGGCTTAATACTCTGGCAATTTTTGGATGCCATTTAAACTCTATCAATTTATGTAAATGTTGACATTTAACATAAGAATCTAAACAAAATGTCATCGCTTTTCACATTTCATTTTCCCACTCACGCTTGAGTCTCATAACCCTAAATTACCCTCAGCGCTCATCAGCCTGGCATTAATGATGCCAAGGTTAGAGCTCCAATTCCCATCATGGGGACCTATTATAAAAACGTATGCATTTTTTGGACGGCACTCTTGGGAGCATTCGATGAAAGAGTTTCACTCTTGTTATGATTTTTACAGCCAGGCAGAGAATATCCGTCTACCTCAGATGCTCTGAAAAGCAGTCAAAAGCATCCGTCCTAGTCTCTATTAATGGGTGCTACTTGGCCTAGAAGCAGAGGGCCTAGTTTCTGGGGTCAGGTGCAGGTATGCAGCAGTGCAATTACCACTGAGCCATAATCACACTCATAGCACTCAACTTATCATGCCCATATGCCCCATAGTACACTCTCTCCAAGAGAGAATAGCTGACATGTCCAGGCTTTTGGGCAGCACCCTTACCTCTATTCCTCATGTCCCTGATAGCCCATCTGTATGAGGTACTCTAGTTGTTTTCTATAATCTCTTTACTGACCCTATGTGCTGTCGTCTTCTACATTTTCCCCACACTCTTCACCTTCTTTTCTCTCTTTCATATGCTGTCCTCTGCTTCTTCAGCACAAGCCCAGCTCTGCCCCAGTGCTCAACCATATCTAGTTAGGCTGCGATGTTTGAATTGTATAAAGCTAATGGGGCCAAGGAAGTGGGGTTCCACTCTCTCGTGCCTGAACTGGCCCTGTGAACTTAGCTTGGCACTTGACAGGACATTAGCCTACATCACTTCTGACTGACCCATTCAGTATTACTTGACAGAAACATAGTTCCTCTATTGAGACTAGAAAGGGATTCATTCAGTGGAATGCACTTATTTTATGTATTTTTTTATCTATGATTATGCTATTAATATTACCAAATACTGTGAAGCCACAGGGTTGTTGGTGGAGGGATACCTCTGTGCTCTTTAATATCAGTTTCATAAGTTTAGTAGCCTAATATTTAGCTGTTGTTCCTCTTAGTAATGCAATGAAAAAATATAGTAAATTGTCTAAAGCCCAACCTGGGGGTCAGGAACCGCAAGGGGTCGCAAGATCTTGAGATAAATAACAAGAAGAAATAATTTTGTGTTTTGTATTTTTATTTATTATTGAAAATCAAGATAGTTAGACCTCTAAATCGTTTTAAATGAAACTCTTAAGAAGGCAACATCATTCTGTGATTGACCTTGTAGCAACATATGCAGCCAGTGAAAAGGAGTCATGAATAGACGTCATCTTCATAACGTATCACAAGCCAAATCGATGTGCAACGCCTGTTTTAGAATAATTGATATTGTCCAGTAAATGGACTCGAGTGGATTATTTGTTTAAAAAGTTCCCTTTCTCTCCCTTCCAGGCGCCATGTCTTGTCCCTCCACACAAAGGCAGCACTGGGCTACCACGTTCACCTTTGCAGCAAGACATCTTTCGTGTTTGGGGATGAAGAAACCATCATGTCACAACTTATCAAGGTGTTCAAAGCAGTTAGTTGACATTAATAGTAATTTGATAAAACACAAACTCATTTTCGTTTTTTTGTTGTATAAGGAATGTTCATGTAATACTTGTTTTAATCTGAGGATCCATCTGTGGAGAATGTACAGTAAAGGTTTCAAAATCCTTTTAAAAGGAAAAATTATGACACTTTTTTTTTTTTGTATTACAAAGAAATCTTGGTACAAAAAGTTAGCAGAAGCAAAAATGAATACAACCTGTTCAATCTCATGACAATTTAAAAAGTACAGAATACAACTTGGTTGAACAGAGAGACGGACAGGATACAATAGGTCTAGTTGCAATGTGCTTTCTGTAACATTTTTTAATAAGGCCTACTCCAGCTTCAATTTTATAAATCACGTCGTGGTAGTAAGATGATGCCTCAACACCAAAGTTCACATCGGAATGTCTTGGTATTGTGGCCGTTCTGCTTTTCTCCTCTATTTAACTCGCATTCTGCTTGTAACAGTAAACACAATATAACTGCTCCCCCACTGCTTTACCCTTTTTTTAAACAGGAAAGTGCTCGTTTCACTGACCAGGCTTCGTCCATATGGAGGGCCCTGTCCAGATTGGTGTCTTCCTTTAGCGATGAGCAGGACCAGCCAGCAGCCAGAAGAACCCTGGAAGAGGCTCACTGCCCCCAAAACATCAACACCACCCTGGGAAAAGGGCAACACCGCAAGGTAGCTTGTTCACCGACACAGTATAGCCCTATGCAGTTGTGTGGTACATACTGTACAGCTCACCTTGCTTTATACTACAGTTGCTACATCTAGATGCAGTCGGATTGGCTAATTCACATTTTGTAGTACTATGTAATTGAGTTAATAATGAGTGAAAATAATGTCCATTCATACTAATAATACTTAATACTCATGATTATCTGTTTCACCTTTCACAAAGCTACTTGTTTGAGTAGTAAAATAACATGTTTTCTAAGCCGGATGAAGTGTTTCTATTTAAATATCACATTGCTTTTAAAGTTTAGAATTTACATTAAATGGCTGTTGAAATTGAAATCTCTGTCTGTAGACAGACAGTGGTAATTAAATGAAAAAATGAAATGATGTGGAGTCTAACTACCCCCCTACTTGAGGAACAGGGGGGGGGGGGGGGGTCTCAAAGGATAATTAACTATCTCTTATCTAAACTGTCATTCTAATAAACTTACGAGGATGTAAATTACAAAAATCCAAATACCTGAAAAATTAAGCATCTTGACACACTTGACACACGCATGCATGCGGACACACACATACAGAACACAATTGCTTATGTGTGTGTGTGTGTGTGTGTGTGTGTGTGTGTGTGTGTGTGTGTGTGTGTGTGTGTGTGTGTAGGTGTTTAACTCTGCAGTCTACAAAATGCTGTTTGAGGCTCTGGGCAGGAAGCTGACATCGGAGGAGCGGTTTGCTATACTGGCCCTCACTGCTGACCCTTCACTCTCGGCCACTGACCCCAAAGAACACTCCCTGACATGTAAGTGCTATTTGTGTGTTTGGTAATGTTGTGTGTTATCCATCTACATATATATGGCTAAAACTACAGTAAACTGATTTAAATAAATTTGATTTAAAGTAATCTCCTTTTGCCTTTTTGCAATGTTCTGCTGTTATTCTCTTAAGTGGATGAAGAATCAAAGCCTCCAGAAAGCTGGAGAGACAGGGAGCCGACAGACGGGGAGGTCAAGGCAGTCACCATTCTGCAGGCTGCGTTCAAAGGACGCTTAGTGAGAGAGATCTTGAATGCTTCAAAACCAGGTAAAAACACTCACACACCTTGAAAATGTATTCATTCAAATACCATGGTGCGGTTTAAATATTACCTTTTGAAAAGTTGAAAATACTTATTATTGTTGGTGTGAGATAGTCTTGAATTCCACTCTCTTCTTCAATGCTCTAGGTTTGAAAGACAAACACATATGCAGCGATTGGGATGGCTAAAGGGTCCACATAAAGGGAACTAAAACAACAGAACACCTGTGTTTTTTTTTCTAGATTATTATGTAGTGTCTGAAAACACACACAAAACACCTCTGTGTCTTACATTCACTGTTTGATTCAGCCCAATGGCATATATTGAGCCTCTGAGCAGAGGCACAAATATGTATTGATGAGACTGCCACTCTGACTAATACACCCTGACAGATTAGGGTTGGCCACACAGGGGATGTACACACACATGTAGGAAACACACACACACACACACACACACACACACACACACACACATGCACAAAACATTCCTGCATCAATAGCCAAAGCTATCAAAAGTGACAGCAAGTGAAAGATGGGCAAGAGAATACGTGGAAACACTGAACAAGCAGCTATTCCTTTGTAAATGGATTCATCAATGTTTCTTTGTAATAATGTGTTGCTTTTGTTGAATTTGTCCTCAGTTTCAGTTCAATTGTTTTTTAAATCCAATTTTCTCCAGAAGCGGTGCTAATTGTCTTCCTGTCAAGGTGCACCGCTGTTTGCAGCATTGCATTCCCCAGACATCCTGTATTTATTGCATGGACCTGAAGTTAACACACAGCACTGTCACCATCTGAATAACTTGCACATCCTGTATGGGAGTACGCACAACCTCATTAATGCAGTATTTGCACAAAACAGTACCGTGGTGATGGAAATTTAGACGTATTTTTTATGGCTTGAAAATTTCATTTGAGCATCGGAAACATCCAAAATATCCACATCATTATAGAACCAATCAGCCAGCAACCTCGAAGGTATTGCTGGTGGTTATGTCGCATTTGCATGAGCATGCACACACACACACACACACACACACAGGCTGAACAGCTTGACTTCTATAAAATAGGCCTGTCATGGTTAATTTCTCCCAAATTGTATTCATTTACTTGTCAAAGTACAAAGTGCAGCTTCCAGAGTGGTACTTATGTAATGGCAAAACACCAATCATGTTTAAAAAACACTACCTTTCTAACTACAATTTGAAAAGCCATTTGTTTGAGAAAAGTAAGAACTGGCCTTTTCTTATTTCTTATTTGCCAGCTCACCTGTTTATACCACATCTTTTTTTTTCTCCTTGCTCTTTTCCTTTATGTCCTCCGTCTACTCTTTCCTGTCTGCCTCTTTGTCTGTCTGTCTGAAAGGCAACCCCTTTGGTTCTAAAGATGATAGGGCGTCTTCATCTCTCAATAGCCAGCCTTGGCCAATGGCCTGCTATATAATGGCTGTATCAATTTCGAAAAGTGGCCATTTGAACAGCGAAAGGGAGGGAGGGGTGGAGGGCGGCTGTGAGGACACATAACTTCTATCATGCAGCTGTCTCTTCACAGTGTTTCTCTCACTTGTATGCATGGACAAACACCTACTGACACACACATGTACTCATAAACACACGGTACTGCATCTTTTTGCAAATGTTCTGTTCTGTCTGAGTGGTTAGCCGTCTGGTGAGATGAGTGTGAAAGTTAATGTCGAGGTGAATGAAGCAAAATGCATTTTTGTAATTTCTGTTATCTACCTTTGACAATCTTTTTTTTCATGTGTTTGACAGCAACATCTTTAATGGTTTGAACATGATCTTTAATGGTGGCTACTTGTCTGTGTGTGTGTGTGTGTGTGTGTGTGTTCATGTCATTCAGGCACAAAGGAGAAACTCAGTGCTTCTAAGATCCTTTCAAACATGTGGCCGAAGGTTGAACCAGATGCAGAAAAACATGCTGCCCTCTTGCTACGGTAAATGAAAAAGAATGGGTCAACATAATGACATAATGATGAAAGATAATGAATAATGTGCACACAGTGTATGAACTGTACATATACAAAACATCTCACAACTCGTTAACCTAGCTGGTATTCATTCACAAGGATGCCGTTATATGAGAGGATACGAGGGCTCCTACTGCAGTCCTGTGCCAATGCTGTGTACATTGTGTGGCTTACATTTAGCCTCTCTGTTGCACTGCATGCCCAGAATCTACTCCCTCTTCTGGTTGTGGCGGCCTGTGGCGGCCAGGCAGGGAGCATTTTCCACATTGTGTTCCATCTTTTCCCAGTGGTACCATCTGCTGTTTATCCTCTCCTTGTTCCAATCGGCTAGCAGCGTCTGCCGAATGACCCGCTGCCTGGGGAAGTATGTGTGCGTGAGCACTAAGAGCTTGATCAGTGTGTGTGGAGAGGGGGTTGGTTGGGTGTTGTGAACCCCTTGAGCATGTGTTTTTCTTAACTGACATCCACTTCAGTCAAAGTTCACGCTGAGACGTGAAGCACATCTACTTTCCTCCAATGTATTACTGGATTTGACTCATAATCAGCCACATCAGAGTTATGCCTCTCCGAGCAGTTTGTGTAAAATATTTTCACATAAATGGTGGTTTTAATACTTCATTTGAATTTGTATGTCTGTGTTTTCTGCACAGGTATATCATCGAGCACTCTGAGAGGAGAGCAGAGCTCTACCCCTGTCAGCAGGACGAATGGACCAGAGTCACCTTCGCTGATTACTCCGTCTCTCTTCAAGACACAGCCAACTCCTGGGTCTTGGTCTTTAGGTTAGAGAACATTGTAATTCCATGCTCGTTAGGCTTGTCAGTGAACGACAACCTGGCTCGGAAAATCTGGGTGAATCCAGGTGCAAATATCATTTGATCTATGCACTCAGCTGTCATTTTTGATAGTAAAGCTAATACCAGGACATGTAGGTATTTCTGTAACATTACATTTCCAAATTTCAACAAAAATGGTTTAAAACAAAAAAAAGACAATTTGGCCAGACCTGATATCTTGTTGTTTGTTAAGAGAGGTGTTCCTGGTTCATAAGGAGACGCAGCTAGTACCAAAGGTCTACTCCCCAGTCCCGAATTGTCTGCTACACGTCATAAACAACGACACCGGAGAGGAGCTGGACATGTTCTTCAACAAAGTGGCAACCCATGTCTACCAACCCAACAAGGTCTGTGGATGCTGTAAATGCACTCGCACTTCAAACCTTCATGTATTTGAAATGGTTTTTTTATAAGTGTGGAAGATTTTCATATTACCATGATCCATTTGTTCAATTTAGGAAGGCTTCCTTTCTGACTCAATCGAAAACTGGATACAAACTTGTTGACTGTTCGGGGACCAGTTGTGGCCTCCTGGTGTAATAATGTTGGGAACATTTCTAGACTAGTATTATTCATGAGAAACAAATCCTAAAAGAGAGAACAGTAAATTGTCCTTTTCTCTGTTTACATCTGTCTAAAAATATTTTGATTTCCTGGTCTTTTTTCCAGCTTGGTTATACCTTCGTAGCAGAGGCTGTCACCCCTGAATCACCCCCTGCTGGTGCCAAGTGGAGGATGCGCTTGATTGGCGGAAGGGAACTCCTTCCAAAACTGTCCCGCGAGACTCCACTCAACACGTTCTCAGTGAAGGAATTCAGGAATTATTACATTCCCAACGACAAAAACTTCATATGTCGGTAAGATAATTTATGAGCTTTATATTTATTTAGCATATTTATGGTAAGAGTCATATTTATACTGGTCCATTGAAATCCATTGTACCTGGGGTGGGTCATAAACATAGATGTTAATAGCTCTCAATGATTCTCTCTTACACTACAGTGTATGAAATCTGAGATGTTTGATTATTAGAAACAAAGTGTGACATCAGTTAGCGCACATATTTTACTAAACATAACAGTTAACCTCTCAAGGAGGTCGCATTTTCTAACACAAGACAACATTAAAGATACTCTGACGAATGGCACCCGCAATCATTTTAAACTTTTCCACAGTTACACTGTGCAGGTGACTGCAGACGTCCTTGGAACAATTCAGTTTCAGACTTCTAAGCCAGACGTATTGATCCGTCTGTCTGTTCTGGACCAGGAGAAGGTGGTGGCCGGCAATTCTGGCAAGGGTCATGTGGTAATTCCTGTGTTCTTCTTCCGGGCCAACAAAGGTGAGTCATCAGGTTAAGTATTTGAGGTAATTGAATGTAACCCTTGTGGATCATTCGAGAAGATGTGTATCTTCTATAAACTATAAACACCAAATAACTTGCTCTTGGATTTAGCATTAAGAGCTGGGTAACTTCTCACTAGTGAGCTGGGATTAATGTTTGGGCAAAGGGACTTTAAGCACAGTATTTTTGAAGTGAGTGGCAGTATTTAAGCTGTGGATTAGTTTATTTTACCACCCATTGGATAGAGGGTTAAAGGTCAATAACATTTCAATGTAAGTATAAGATTTCATTTTGTCAGGCGTGATATCTTTTTCTTAAATTAGTTCAGCTCACAAATCATAGTCATAGTCTTGGTTATGTGTCTCCAACTGGCAAGAAGGCTCTGAGGAAGTGACGTGTTAGTTACAGTGCGTCCGAACAGATGGATGCTACTGTTCACAACGATAGTACACATATGGAGTATGTAATGCTTACTATGCAATTTTGGACACAGTACCTATTTCTAGAAAGAAAGATTGTGGTTGCATTTTGCCTTTTTATTTTCTTTTATTTATTTGTTTATTCTATTATTATTATTTTGGGGCATTTTGCCTTTTATTTGGTAGTCAGTAGATGCAGTGTATACAATCAGGAAATACAGTAAGAGAGAGAGAGGGGTATGACATGCAACAAATCAAACCACTGATATAGCAGTTATATGGTTATATATATCACACCCTATTGACATTTTATTGTTTAACCCTCTGAGCACCATTAAAAACAAACCCCATTGTATTGTGGTTGAAGAAAATCCTAGAAATAGCTATCTTTAGACAATTCAAAACTATCCCCATTGATAAATACCACTAATGGTTATTGAGGACATTGTATTTACTTTCATTTTGGGTGAACTGAGCCTTTAAGTATTAAACCTTTTAGCCTGATGTACAGTAAAATACACAAGAGCTCTTCAAAACCTGCCTCTCAATCTCTTTAGTCTACCTTTCTCTTGACGCTTCCATCAGTTACAAAAGCACAGATTGCTGATGACCACTCTTCTCTCAGATTTGGACTTAGAGTAGTACCTCTGTGTTACAGCCCTTAATTCCACAGATGAGAAGAACCACAACCAGAAGGGATCCCCCACCCAGGCCAAGGGAGTCAAGGTGATGGACACTCCCCAGGAGAGAGATGAGGAGGACAGCACAGCTGGGAAATCAGACTCCGCGTTTGACCAGTTCCAGCCTCCCACAGAGACTATGGTATCACTGACAACTGCCTGCGTGGTATCTGCTGTTGCTCAAACACTTTACATATCTCACTTGCACACACACACACAAGCGTGCATCTCACGTACCTTCTCTGCCTTTGTCACCCACTTGCTTGTTGCCTGTGTTGATATCAATTTTTCACTGCCAGATACACATAACGCCTTACACACACACACACACACATAAACTTACACACACCCACACACTCATTCTCACACAGACAAAATTTGCAAGAGTAGAGCAGCAGAAACTGGAGGGGTGGTTTTGTTGTTGCTGTCTGACTTATCAGTGCTTGTCAGGGAGCAGAGATTTGTGCATGATTTATGAGTCACTCGATTGTCAGAAGACCACCTATCTAACAAACCTGTTAGATAGACAGAGTGTGACGACTGACAAAGTATTTAGTGCGTACTATGTGTGTGTACCACCGGACACACCACACACCGCTTGTACAGTGTCAAAAAACACTAGGAAAATCAACTGAGATTTACTGTGATACCAGCGATACATCTGGAGTACAAGCATCATTTTAATGTTCCCTCAGTAACTGTTTAGTCCTCGTAAATTAGATCAATTTATTTGTCAGTGGATTGAGCCTTTCACCAACAAACATCTTTTTGCTATAGACTTATCAAGACGTTTGTCACATCCTGCACGTGTTACAAATACTTTTTGCTATAAAGTCTCTTCAACAAAGTAACCCAACAATGTAGTGTCATCAATAACAATGAGACGTGTCAAATCTTATTGATCAGATCAGCAGCAGGCCAGAATAAACAGCTATTGATCAAGACTTGGGGCAAAGAGTTTGGTGATTAAAGCGCCGTTTTGCGCAGCAGGGACACACAACCAGACACATTGATGCCTACTTACTAATGGTAGATTAGTGGTAAAGGCTCCTTTAGTGTAATGTCTGTGGGACTTAAACACATGTGTAAATACAAGAAGAAAACAACACAATCACTTTTGCAAATCGTAATTATTAGGCTCTATTACAACTACAAGCACACCATCAGACAATTTAATACTGTTTAGGGTTCATTTTTAGTTTTTCTAGAACATACCTTGCTCTGTTAGTTTGATTTTCAGCTCGGGATTTTGTTTAAATTCTGTCTTTTCTGTTTAGTGAGATGGATGTGGGAGTTGCCACCCCCGATATAATCTTGGCTAACACGCCCTCTGCCTCTTCTCTCTCATTGTGCCAAGCACTTGCTTCCGTCACAGAGCGCAGAGAACGGCAAAAACCAAATGTGCCGTTCTTTAAGATCTCTGCGTCTCTCTCTGAATCATCAGCACGAGTACAGTTTTCAGCTGTATGTTAACAAAATAGCATCCATCTCATTATCCGCACATGCGTCATGCTGAGTGTTTCTTTTTGTAATGCGTGTATCTGTCTATCGCGTTTAAACTGCGGTAGGAGTGTTGTACTCTGACTTTGCTTGTATGTATTTCACAGGTTCATAAGTATGTGGTGCAGGCAGAGGTGCTTCATAAGAGCTGGGTATTGGATAAATCTCAGCTGGATTTTGTCCATACGCTCAGAAGCTTGGAGAAGAATGAAATGAGAGGTATGACAATCCCAGACTCAACATCAAACAGTCAACAACACCCAAGGTCACCCAAGGGACAGACTGGAAAGAAACCTTGAAAACATATAAATATGTTGAGTAAAGTGACATGAATCTGAACATCCAAATGAGGGTTTAAATATACAATATGCAGGGTTGAGATATTCCCAATGTCCCTATAATGAGTTATGAATCATTTTTATTTTAGCATTTAAAAGTTTTCTTGATTTAATCCCCGGGTTCTGAATGGATTTTGTAATATGGCCTTCATATTTATTTTTGCACGGCCTATTTTGTGTTCAGTGTGATATACGGCAGATACACATTAGGCAGTGTCAGGGGCCAAGCAGATGCTGTTTGTTCTTTGCTTCTACGAGCCAGGGGCCTGTTAATCACAAGCCTAATGAATACAGCTGCTTTCGCAGATCACAGTGTGATTTCTTGTGCCCACTGGTCGTTGGCTGAGGCAATAATCCTGTCCTCTGCCACCAACTCTTCTTCTCTTTCTTTAATCATGCTGCACAAATTGCATCGATTGAAAAATCTGGCCTTTGAAATTTGCAGACGCTTCTCAAAAATTCTAAGGGCGATGAATTAATTGCGACGCGGGTGGATGTTGATGTGAAAGAGGTGCTGCATTGGGTGACAATTTGCATGATTGCCCAAAGAGAAAAGGCCAGCCTGCTGTCATTGCATTTTCCTTCTCTTCACTCTGTTGCTTTTGACAACACTCTCTGTATTTACCAGTCTCTGTGTGGGAGGCATTCCTCAACTAAAAATACAGTAATCAGATGTATTTTGACTACAGAGGAAGTCAAACCTCTGTTTACATATGTATTATAGTAATGGTAGTGCGAGATGAGCAGTAATGATTTGCTGTGCTTAGATATGCTGTGTGTTCTTCTTGCATGTGCTTTCTGTTCATGGATAGATGTGGGCACGTTAAGGTTTCTTTCCCAACATTTTGCTTGGGTTTTTCCATATGTGTACGTGTGCGCCAATGTCCACACAAACCTCATGTGGTTCTCCAATAAGCTTGTGAAAGTGGGTCAATGGCAAGTCAAATGAAGTTGGCTCTTGCCCCCTGGTGCCCTGGGAAATATCTCAGCAGGAAAGTGAATTAATTTCACCCAGTTTAACTCTGTCTCAGCGGTGAGGCTGTGCCCTTGATCATGCTCCCTACATGCTACATGGGTACACAAGCGCACTACATGCCACGCCAAGCTTTGAATTGGCTTAAACAAGCTGCAGTCAATATATTGTACTGCGCATGTTTAATGAATGCACATTTCTCCGTCTCTGCTTTAAACCCCAGTACATACTGTTAGAGCAGTCAGAAGCTGTATGTGCAGTTAAGGCAGTATTTTTCGTTCCCTTCTTAACCACCTTAACGTATTCTTAACTGTGCTACATTTGTAGTATCAAAACAATGGTGCTTTTAGGCTCTCGGTAAAAGAAAAAAAGATACATTATATTTACGTTTAGCCAGCTGAAAATCAGTTTTCGATACATTTATCAGCCTGAGATTACAACACTGATAGATCCAATTTAAACATTGAGTATCTGTATGACTTGAGATAAGAGTAACCTAATGAGCGTGCACCAACTGTGTTCAGGCAGAATGGCAGGTTGTCAGTTAAATGATGGATTATTATGCCTCTACTTCAGAGGAGTGAGACTCACGGTGAATGCTTCATCTAAGCTGGGGATCGTGTGCACTTTAGCTATAAAGTGCAACAGTGCCATCTAGCACACATGTGACCACACAACACATGCATCGTGTGCTCACTCTGTCACACTCGCACGTCAGATGAGCTTTGATTGTGTTGATTAGAAAGTGAACAGCTTTAAAGATAAAGATCAATGCACATTAATGGACATGTATGTGTATAAAAAGGGTTTTTGTACTTCACACAATAATTCATTTGATCTAAACATGTCAAAAGTTTGGCAAAGAAATGATAATTTTGCACAAATGCAAGGTGTGTTTGCACACCTAAATATCTTTAGGTATCCATAGTTTTGATATTCTACACTTACTCACTTTAATGTTACATACATATACTGTGTGCTTGTCAAAGACACTCTAACTAATCGTCGTGCTTTTGTGTCACTTAATAATTAACACCAGGTTTCCAATGTTGATCACATACGTGCACTCATGACGTGTTGTAGACGATGATAGAAGCCAATCTGTCTGATCTCTGTCTGCAAATTGTAGTATACAAGCTTGAGGACGTGAACCCTTCACCCACCACACCGCACCATCATGGGCACAAATCTGGCACACCCAAAGCCAGCCGCAAAGGGGAAGTTGACAAGGAGAAGGGGAGGCCAGCTGCCAACCCTAAATCGGGCTTCAGGCAGGAAACGGTAATATATCACTACAGCCACAAAACACCACAACACTGTCAACTGCAAATTGGTTATTATTTTATACTATGTATTTTATATGAACTCAGCATAGTTGTTGAAGGATAACAGTAAGACTAAAGTAGTAATAGTGACCTTTTTGAGAGGAGAGGTGCGGAGGCACTTCAGTTGAATACACACTTAACTCCTCTTTACAGATTCCCTCCCACATTTAATGAGATTGTTGTTGAACTGTCCTGAAATATCTTTTTATCTTTTCTTTTTAGTTTATTTTATCAGGCAGTATTTACATATTCCATTCACTCTGAAATGCTAACAAAGAGAGACTGAATCGGCCTGGATGACCTGCGTGTATTTAACACACGCTATAATCTCGCAGTGTATAATTGTCAGTATTGTGGTCTTGGCTTAGTCGTCAGAAAGCACAGCTGCTTGAAAAATCTCTGATCCACGTAAGTGCCTTTTATCATCTACTGCGTACTACAATGACAATGACATTTGAAAAGCGGATTTTCAGAATAGTGGTTCCCATCAATACATTTACATTTGGAAATTATTCTTTTTTTGCCCGGTAGAGGACAGGATGATCTCTGAATAGATGAACTAAAATTATCTATTATTTACAATGAAGACAAGACAGCTGAACAGGACGTATAGTCCTGGCTGTCTGTGTACCAGACTGTCTGAGTGGCTCGCTGAAAGAGAGACGTACTCATAATGGTGACCTTCAACTGGGATGTTTGTGTGCGTCATGTTTTTGTCCGTGTGTGCTTTGTGTGTGTGTGTGTGTGTGTGTGTGTGTGTGTGTGTGTGCATGTGTGCATCTTTCTGCAGAGGCTTGACCTGACTAAGGCGAACTGGACTCTGCGTGTGGTCACTGACAAGAGCGAAGCACAGAGCATTGAGGTGTCGAAGGACACAGAGAGAATGGACCAGATTAAAGCCGTTAAAAAAGCCTGGTTAATGGCCGAACCAGGCCGCTGTGCCAAGGTAACCCAGAAGCTAGGATTGTAACGGTGATTTAATGTAATTACTCACAAGTTGAAGCCGTTTTAATGAGGTGTTCCCAATATTATGGCCTGTAGAAATTATGGCCTGAACCAAAAAAAGTTTTTTTTGCTGTCCTTTAGGCTTTACAGTCTCGTCTCAAGTTTCTTAACCAGCTCCAACCTCAAGCAACTGATGAAACTACTACAGATGACGCAGAAAGCAAAGAGCCAGGTACCATACTTCAGATACACACACACACACACACACAGATACATACATGTGTATTTGGGCACTTTCTGTTTCTTTTATTTGTCATATACAGTGTGGTAATGAGACATTTTGTGATTCTTTGACAGCTGCTTCCAGATCTGATCCTGGCACCGCTCTCAGTCTGTCTAATGAAAGACTGACCATGGACTACACGCCCTTCATCAGGTGCTTCACCACTCTTACACTCATTCTTTTTGTAGCTATATGGAATCTTTTACGGCGTACGTATAACGATAGTTATGATTAGAGCAGATGGTAGCCGTCACACCATAATGTGATAGTTATATAATCACATCAACTATACATTGCAGTTCTCATTGTGGTTGCTCGTGTACTACCCTGTAACAGACAGCCAGTTCAGCCTGTTCCGAACAGACACAACCAAGGCAGACTCATCACCGCACTATTTATTCCAACATGCTTTTTCTATTTTCCTGTTGAAATCCTATTTCTACGCACTCCAGTTGCCCATGAATACATTGGATCCCTGTGTTTTTCTATCTTTGTGAGCCTGAATTATGTCTTACTGTAGCTGCGAGGCCTGGTTGCACTCGGGGATTGTGAGTGTGTGGTTGTTGTGTTTTCTCGGTACGCATGTTGCTATGTTGGTGGACATCCCAGCGTCTGTATCTCCAGCAGTTTGGTTCATACAGCGTCTGCAGGACATGGATAGAGATTTACTGTGTTTTTGACCTTTTACAGTGAACAGCAGCACAAAGAATGTGCACTTTGGCGAGCCTCAAAGGGCAATGCATGGACTCCAGTGGACAGTAATGTATACTAGACAATAAGGGGAGGCTAAGTGGAGAAACAGACAAAAAAATAATAATGTATTAATAAATACATTTGCTTCCAGAACAACCTCAAGAACAAATCTAACAAAAGTACACCAGCCTTCATTAGGCTTTATGAAGACTTGTGTACTTGTCACACACAAAAAACTGAAATTAAAAACAAAACTTAAACATTTAAACGATGCGCAGGACTTGTTGTATTGTTTTACATCAAAACAATTATATTGTACTATTTCCTAATTGAAAGGTGCAGCATGTAGGATTTGGTGGCATCTAGCTGTGATGTTGTTCTCCAGTGTGCCAAGCGTCTCTCGGAGAACTACGGTAGCTGACGTGAAAACGCAGATGTCCCCTTCGAACCAGTTTGTCCGTTCTGGGCTACTGTGGAAACGTGCCAGCTAGCTCCGTACTCATTAATGTTATATTCCATTTCTGCCAAGAGAGCCCCATAAACACACTGTTCCTTTATTACACTATAAAGTATTCCAGGTTGTGTGAGATCATCCAAAAGCTGACATACTGTTTTTACAGAAACTCTTGGTTGGTAATGGGTATTAGAATTTATTTTTGTTATATTTGTAGTTGTATATTTTCTTTACAACTCTACAGTAATCTATAAGTCAAATGCTCTGACAAAAAAGAGGGAAACAAAATCAGGTATCTGCAGCTGTCCCAGGACTGTAATAAGCTCATCCAGTCATTTCATTTGGCCCAAATGAAATGACTGGACTAACTGCCTGTCTGCCTGATGGCTCTCTGCCCTTGCAGTCATTGCTCATCACCAGAGTCTTTGACAAGCTGCTAGCTTGACAGCTTTCAGTACTGACAATAGCTCTGTTTGACGTTTTACGTTCAAGGTGATATGTGATATTCATACTGATGATTTTCGCGGCAGTGACTTTGTAGGGAGGCCTGAAGGGACGGGCAGTGCAACTTTTCTAGAATTAGAGACTCTTGCTGGTTTCTCCAATGTCACCAACACGGCTTTAATGCACTAACAATATATGTTTAATTTAACTTGATGGTGGCTGCCCCCTTCATGGCTGATTTAACATCATTTTAAGATGCAATTCAACAGCTCCACAGTTGGAGAACTGTGGAGCTGTTGAATTCACCATTGGCAATAGAATAATATGAATATGAATAGGTTTAACATCAATACACAGTGTAGGCATCTGCGAGTTTCCTGCTTGTCGATGTGTAAAGTGTCAACTAAATTGACAGTGTCCTGAAGGAAAGAGTCTCCCTCTATCGTTACCCTTAGAGTCTCCCATTGCTCTCCCTCACATCCCTCCCTCCAACTCTCCCCCTATCCATCCCTCTCCATGATAAATGAGATGATATTTGGGTCTGTTAATTAGATGGCTATTTCAGGACCCCCAATGAGCTCGTCGCTCCAGCGACATGTGCCGCACTCCCATCACCTCTCCACCCTTTCTTGCTGTGGGTGTGTGTGTGTGTGCCCACTCGCACGTGTGTCCGTGTCCAGCTGCTAATGGCTGCTGTCAGTGTGGCCTGCAATTCGCGCCAAGAGAGAGAGAGAGAGAGAGAGAGAGAGATCCCGAGGAGTAGTCTATTAGAGGAGTCTGATTAGTCTGCGAGACACCTTTCTCTCGCGAAGGCGCACCACAGGGCACGTCACAGATTCACACTCACGCACGCGCACACGCGCGCACGCTCATGCATGCCACCTTTATAACGTTTGCACACACGTTGTTACAGGCCGTAAAAAAGGGGTTGAACGGAACCAAATGAACTCTTATCATCACCTCCACTGGCCTAGCCTCTTCATTAAGGTCATCTTTTAGGAAAAAGGCAGCGGTATATTTCGCACTTATAATCTCTCTTTGAGTGTGCGCGCCTCAGAGGGCCACTCCTTGTCATTTGTCTTCCTCAAACTCATGTAGACTGCTTCACTCATTCATTCTATGTATGTCACACACACACACACACACACACACACACACAAATACAATGGTTACAACCGGAACCAAATCGACTTCTCAGATATCAGTCTGGATATACAACCCGGGATATGAGATAAGACATGGGACTGTGTGTCCATCATTTCCTCTGCCTATCTCTGCATTTATCAGCCACATTTCCATTTTGATTTGCTCTGCCGGTGTCAACATTATCAGTTGTCCCATCTCACAAAATAACTTGTAAAATTTGGTAGAATGGTCTATTGCTTGAGCTGATGATATCTGCAATATCTGATCCTCAAAATACTCCCGTCTGAATTTAATGGAACATATGCTCCTGCACAACACTGTATTTCTCAGAAAAAGTCTTGAGCTTTCACTATGAATAAATGAACCATCCAGCATTAACATTCTGGATAGAGACTATATTGAAAATGTGTTCCAGTGAATTAAGATACGCACACTCATCGCATTGTAAATCCTTTTATACATCCGTAGACGCCAAAAGGATTTTCCAGAGCTGATGAACTCGCAGGTAGAGGAGATCCAGCAGAGGGAGCGCTTAGAAAAAATCCAGACTTACCGGTTGGTCCGAGACAATGTGCTGGAGCATCAGAAACAGCAGGAGCTCAACAGGAAAGAGCTAATAACACAACAGCTGGAGATGTATGAGCACATGCAGGTCAGTAAAGACAGACAGGGGACAGTGTGATGTCTAAAAGTGAAGGTGTAGACAGTAATAATGATCAGTGTTGACTATCAAAGAGAGTGAGAAAGATCTGTTGTCAGCTTCCCTTCCCTCTGGTTAAGCATCATTGTCTGACTTCTTTCTCTTTCCCTCTCTGTCGTGACTCAAGGCAGCCTTGGGGCAGCACCGTAAGAGATTCCTGGATGCTTGCGAGTCATTTAGTAGCCGTCAGATGGCAGCCGCGACAAAGAAAGAAGAAGAGATACAAGCTCTGCATGACGCTCAGCAGGCAGTCGTAGAAACAACAAAGGCCACCTCTTCTGCCAAAAAGCAGAAAAACAAACAGGCCAAGAGTCCTCCTGGCAAGAAGAAATGATGGTCGTTGGCACTAAGTTCCAGTCTCAATTCTCCTCAGCAGACCGCTCTCAACAAGTCTGTTTGAACACTGACGAATCTTCATTTAACATAGAAGCCCACACTTGATGATATCATTTATAACTTGATGATATATTACCAAAAGGTTGTTGTTGCACTTGATCCCGAGCTGAAAGTGCTGTCGCCTTTTTTTCTTTAGACTTTATTGAAATATGAAACTCTAAAAAGTGAGTTTGTTAATGTTGTTTTCTTTTACCAAATGTGTTCATACTTTTACAACATTTATACTGTGTTCCTTATCATATTAAAAAACGATATCGTATACCTTCATCTTTCATTTCTAACCTGCATTAACAGAGCCACAGCACCACCTACAACCTTGGAAAATATCAAGTATAATACAAAATAAGGCTGTTACTGGCTGTGTGCACTGAGAATGTCAGGCATTCTCACTTGGAATGTATGGATTTGACTTTTTGACGCCTGGTTATATTCCACAAATCTTTTGCTTTCTTAAAGGTTACTGTATCGATTGTATGACTCCAGGCATGCTGGAAACAGCCAACCTCCCACAAACTGAGTAGTATTGATTGATTGGTTGATTGACATTTTGTGTTTTACACAAAAACTGCAACGTAGATGGGTGGGGGGCAGATATTTTCAGCAACATGGCAACTATCGATCCCATAATCTAAGGTTGAAGTGAATATATTTGAGATGGTTAGGCTTCTGATATGCATAACATCTTCATCAGCCAGGTGTTTATTTGTTAAATGAATACGATCTAGTTCAGTAAGTGCCCTTTATTTTAGCATCTTATTTGAAGTCCCACAGAGAGAGTCAGCTGACCAGCTGAGGAATGGGAAGCTAAATTAGAATTGAAAGGGAAGAGGGGGCCATCTAGTGGCTGTGGGCCGTAATACATTTTCATTACCATCTCTGCACTATGCTGTTTTCATGGTCGACAATAACGAATAGTTACATTTTGTGCTGCTGTGAGAAGGAAATTATTGTTATGCTGTCTGTGTGTGTGTGTTAGTGTGTGGATGTACGTGTGTGTAGAAGACAGCGGGGTGACAGGATTTATTTGTTCTTGCTTGTATGTGTGTTCATGTGCAAAGTCATCCTGCAGTAATCCGCTCCTGCTTTAAAGCTTTTGTACCCTGCTGCTGACAATTCGTTTATTAAAACTCGACTTTGTGGGAGATTTCATTATGATATTGGACGCTAATATGCAAAATATGAATCAGATAGATGGGCTCGTACAATGATGCTGTAGACACAAGCAAACTTAAACAGTAATTTGTGTAAATATGTGCCCACAATGTTTGATATGAATTCCCTGTGCTACTCCACTCCGCACACAGAACACAGTGTGTGCATGTGTACATTGCTCAGTTGTATATTTGCTCATAAAAATGTGCTGCCGCGTGACGTTTATTTCGCACTGCATCTGTAAGGCCTCATATAGAGCAAACCACTATTACCCTATCTACCCTTGTAACTGCACGACAGAGCTTATCCTGAACGCCTTGTCCCCTCTCGCCCAATCATTCCTCCCTTTCTAAAAAAAATGTGCTGTTATTTGCTGTTTTCAGTACCTCTAAACCCGCCCTCCTCCCCCTAGTCCTCTGTGCTGAGATCACCCGACACTGTAATTGGCAGTGACGTGTGTGTATTAACAGAGAGGCTGTTTGTTAATTGGCAGCTGGTGGTTTGATGCAAATGTGTTGTGAGCGAATGAAGAACTCTGGCGTAACCTTGAAATCACGGGGACAGTCGACCATTATATGTGCGTGTGTGTGTGTGTGTGTGCGTGTGTGTGTGTGCATTTGACTTCCCACAAGTAATAAGAACATATTTGATTCTTAAATGGACCCACATAGAGGGATGATGAAATTAAATGAAAGTAGATACACATTCCCTGCAGTGGGGAGACTGTGGTGGCTCTTTAATTCACTTTCCATTTTAGAGGTAATAATTCAAGAGTGCCTTAATCAATTTCTTTGCTATTACTTTTGTGAATGACAAAAAGGGCGACTTGCAGGAACTGCCTGTGTATTCAACATTTCTCTCTCTCTCTCTCTCTCTGTTTCTATGGCAACATCTCTGTCACATGTACAATATATAGACTACCTACTGTTGTTTTTCAGTGAGCTATGGTGCTGTCCTCCCTACATTTCATATATATATCATCTCGTATGTCTTAAGTGGCTCAGTATCAAGGGGTCCAAGTCTAAATCAAGTCTCTGACATTCACTGAACATCAGTTAGTCGTTAAACTGATCCTATGAATCTTGTAGTAGAGCCAGAAGCATGTTAGCATGAACACAGCTAGCCTGACACCAGGACATTGACAGCCTATGGTTCAAGCATGTAAATCTGCGCCAATCCACAACTTGACAGTTTTTTGCGGAATAAACAAATGAGATACAAGATGTTAAGTAATGACTGAAGAGGTCCAGAGTTTTTATTTTTAACCTGCGGACAGACCCAGCTAGCTGTTTACCCCAGCTTCTGGCCTTTATGCTAAGCTAAGCTAATCGTCTCTTGGCTGTAGCGTCATATGAGAGTGGTATCGATCCCCTTATCTAACTCAGCAAGCAAGCAAGTAAGCATATTTCCCAAAATGTTGAACCATTCCTTTGAGTGTTCATCTCTGAATAATGCACCAACCAGTGATTTTCTTTCGTAAAATAGTGTAGACTTGTTTTGCATTCAATCTATAAATCTGTAATGTCTGCAAAGAATATGCAGTGCCCTTCAAGTCCTCAAGAGCCTTATGCTCACTTAGCTCCTTTTGCCTTTTCTTTCACCTTTCTCTGCCTTGCACAGGCACATGCACTCCCCCATGCATCAATAAGCACACACACACACACACACACACAAACATGCACTCCCAGCTGGAAAGGGGTGGATACAGGGTCCTTTGGCCTATTGGCTCAACATGCTGCAGCATTGTTGAATTGTTGTTGTTCTCTCCCTCTGGGACTGAATGTCTCTTGGGGTCTGTCCACAGAGCGTGCTATGCTGACAAAAGACAGCGGAGCAAGGCTTTGAGGGAGAGAAGCTGGTGCTGCTATGGCTAAGACTCAGCAGAGACGAGGAGCAAAAGGCCAATCCCTTCCTGTATGGTGACAGAGCGACAGCATTGAAGGGGAAAATGTGATATTGACATCCAGACCGTACTGCAGTAATCCCAAACCGCTGTACTTTACAATAACTCTGTCTCTGATGTGCGCACACACACACACACACACACACACACACGGAACCCCCAACTTGCAGATACAAAAATGCTGACCTGGTTGCAGCCTCAGTCTCGTAACCCAACTATTTTGCTCCACTGCCTCACCTTGCTCTGTCTTCACTCTCTCTTTACTCTTATTTTTTTTTTTTTTTTTTTTTTGGCTTACCCGCCTCCAGCAAGAAACCTCTCTCTTCAGCCAACAGAGCGCAGCTCTGCAGACACCGGGGGGGGGGGGGGGGTGAAAATCAAATAATGAGTCTGGAGAAGTTCACAAAAAAACTGCAACCCTTCAGTTTTAGAGGTGCCGAGCAAACGAAGCACCGCACACAAGGTCATCATCACCATTTAAAAACAGTACCTGTCATCAGATTTAGGTGACAAGAGACCTACTGTAAAGCGGGAGAAATCCTGTGCAAGAATGTGTTCTATTGTAACTTATATAGATAGGCTTTCTAATTGTATCTTTCTTATTTCCCTCTGGCCCTCACTTATCAATGCCTACAAGATCCTCCCTGGACCACCAGTGACTACTTTGTAAAGATTAGTCTATTCCTATATTTGAAAGGTCCCACCGAGTCAATATTTAAGCAGGGCTGGGGAACCGCATGTCTGATGATAAAATGTCTGTGATGCAGCTCTATGTTCACTTAACGGCTTGCCAGTGACAGCAGAACCGGGCAAGTTGCTCTCAGCACAGGCCTGAGTTGACAGCTGTCCCTCACTCAGCACATCACTACACAACTTTTACAGTGGAGGGATCAAGGGAGTGTGTGTACGTGTGGGCACAGTGCTACATGTGTGTGTATCCGTACATACCGATCAAAGTCGGTTTTGCATCCGAGCTGTCTTCCAGGATATTTT
Source organism: Pholis gunnellus (assembly GCF_910591455.1). NCBI lineage: Eukaryota > Metazoa > Chordata > Actinopteri > Perciformes > Pholidae > Pholis > Pholis gunnellus. Next base: position 12,821,738 of record NC_136546.1, read on the forward strand.
AGTCCCAACTACATCCCCTACTTGGAACTTCTTTTGGTGGCCGCTGTTGTGTTTCGAAGTCGCTTATGTCCGCATCTATTATAGTGAAGCAATCGAGGTTGTTAGGATGCAGCTGATGTAACTTCCTGTTGTGCCACAGCCTGCCCAAAGTGTTTATTTCAAAAGATCTTTGAATGTTGATTTAGACTGCCCCAGATGTGGTTCTTTGTTTGTTTGTACCTGGGTATAAGGCACACTTTTGTCTAGCACAGCACTAATCATGCATCATTTGATGTCACCTCTTCAAAGCTCTGCCTCAGCTGATAGATGGATGAAGGGTAAGCTAAATAGATAGATGGCTGGATGGGAGGCTACACACAATTTCCTTAAATAGCTTCGCAGCAACTGCTTGAATCCAAACCTAATTGTTGTGTTGAGATGATTACATTAATTCAGCGATGCAGACTACAGCTGGGATGTGTCAGGTTGCCAATAAAACAGGAGTCTGAGTTTCATCCCACTTTATTGGATTGTGCAATAGCCTTTGCCAATCACGGGGGATAATTGTGCGGCTTAATTCACCATCGGAGGCTACAGAGGCCTTGGTAAGGCGGCTCACCATCACGCTGCTGTAGTCCTGAGGGAAAAGGAATTTAACTTTCTTCTGAATGTGCTTTTCAGTGTGCCTTCTTCAGCAACATTGTGTTTGGCTTCAGATTTCCTTTTTATTTGAACACATCAGGTCATGACTCTTTTCTGACATAGAGTCACTTCTAATGTGTGGACAGAGAGGACTCGTACCAGTTCAGCGACACAGGCATGGTCATGGTGAAGTGCTGATGCGATAAAGTGTGAACTGATTAGAGTCATCGATGAACTGTCCTGTTGATTATTGCTGTCTTAGATAAAAGGACAGGAGACTTTTCTCTTTCTCACACTCTCTCTCTCTCACACACACACACATCCCTTTAAGCCTAATTTTTACCATTCGTACATATAATTAGGGCAGAAGGTGCACGTCGTGTCCATGTTCAACTTAACACCAGTAAAATCATGGTAGACTTTCTTAGACTGTATTGGACTTCCCCTCTGCTGCTTCAAACGACGGGGACTGACGGAGGCAGTGGTCTCGATTTATTGAGTTCGTGACATTGAACTGAGGATGAAATGTTTCTTCAATCTCTGGTTTAACTTCACGCCAACTCCAGCTTCTTTCTAAGAATCTGTCGTCCCAGAGGTCCTGCGTCACTGCAAAGGAAACATTGGTATTGCCCTTTGCCTTAATAGTGACATCCATCTGCTCGACTATGTGTGTGTGTGTGTGTGTGTGTGTATATATATATATATATATATATATATATATATATATATGTGTGTGTGTGTGTTGATAGTCAGTTTATCTCCTTGGCTGATTATTGGAATTGATACCAGCTGTGCTGCCCCGAGTAGAGACAAGCTGCCGTTGTGTCACTTCCATCCCCTGAGCTGTTTGCACGAAACATACCTGCACATACACACACAGGCCACAAAAAAAATGCAATTCCTGGCTCGTTAGGGACGTGTGGCCTTCTGACCTTGAAAGCTTGAGCTGACAACGCGTCCTAACTGTTTTCGTGGCGGAGACAGATCTTTACGGTCTTATAGTCTCTCCCACATTCATCAAAAATGAGGTGTGCTGCCAGGATAATAAACTCACGCTTGTATTAGACTCCAGCCTTGTGATTAGGTAACGCTATGAACGTGATGAAGGCGTTATGGTATTATCAATTTCTTCACCCCCCCCCATCTACTCATCTGTTTTATCCTCCCAATCGATATTTATAAGTCCCAGTGTAACCATAAGGAAGGTGGGGGGAGGGGATCTGGGGAGGAACATTTACAGATGTACCTCTTGAGCTTCGTTGCCGTCCGCAGCAGCCCATCTACACGTGTGCTTGCAGGGGGAATGTTTGCCATTGAAAGCATCCTCCTATTTAACCAGGCAGAGACAATCAAGTGTTCCCTCAAGGGTATTGACTCATTAACTTGCAATCTCCTGGGACGTGTTTTTGTGAGCAGCATGTGTGCCTGTCTATGCGTATCATGCATACTCTTAATAGCCTTGTATGTTTCCACTTTGACCTCTCTGTTTTGTGAGTGTGCAAATTCTCGTGACTAACATTTTGCTTGAGCATCTTCCGCTTGTTTCTTTTAATAACAAGCCCCAAGCACATGTGTGTGAGACTTATATGTGTGATGATACTGTATCTCCTCTCACTTGTTAGCTAGTGCTGTACCGCATATACTTGCTGCATTAGGACACAGTGGCCGAATGCCGCAGGAAGGTTTGGGGTCATAAGCCCAAAACTCAGGTGTGCTATGATTCGCTTGATTAACTACAGCTGTCAGTGAGGGCGGAAGGTCCTTGTCCCTCTAGTCCTTCTGCATGACAGGCAGACGCCCCGACTCGCTGCGACCTGCTGTTGTCCCCTGTGTCCTCCTAGGTTTGTCACTTTCTCCAGACAGCGCTGCGACTCGCTGCTATAGGGGGTCAAACAGGGCTCACTGCGATGCCGAGCTCTGGGGCTGCACAGTGTGGCGCTTCGGATGGATCCGTCTTGAGTGTGAGAGAGTGCGACAAGGTCTATCCCTGTTAGGTCATCTGTAAGATTTTAAGTGGCTAAAATCCTCAAGAGGTGAATAGTCTGTGTGTAAGGACACTTGTTCTTTGTGCATATGCGCATTGTTGTGAGCGTGGCCTGTTTACGTAACTCCACATTCATTTTGTCTAGTTTTGTTTAGTAATTTTAGAATAGTTCAAGATGAAATTACATATAAAACTGCATTCTTATATACTCGAATAACGTACAATCCTACACTGTAAAGTCAGAGAAATGAGATGCATAGATGCATGTATTTGAATTATGTAGAGGCATAGTCGTCCTCTTTATGCAAACATCTGTGTAATGTGTGCGAATGTGCATGTCTAGATAAATCTAGATCAATACTCTTGACCCTTTGCTGCACTGTATCTTCAAAAAAAAGAAGGCAACATTTTTTTTTTTTTTATAAATATAAATATACATTACCTAAAACATTACCTAAAACTATCTTATGCCACTGCTGATGTATACTTTTGTAATTTGAGCCGAGTCAATGGGTATAGTACAGTAGCTGCTCGATACAGTCAAAGTTATCATGTTGTTGATGATCCTCATCCACCCTCACCTCAATGCTTATTGATTGTACTCAATATGCATATTTCCAAGGCTTGTTGTGATCAATGATAATACAGAGATAATGGAGGGGGCTGCAGAGGCACAGTGTGTTGGCGTAATTGGTACACATCTAGCTACTTCTAGAAGTAAAGTTCACAAATGCTATAGAATATATTTCAACTTCCAAGATGTTTTGTGTGCCTAAATCAGAAACTACAGAATGATCAGACTGGGCACCCTTCATTAGCAACTAAAAGGTGCGCAGTATTTAAAAAACTAAATAGAGTAATCTGCGTAACATCAACCAAGGGAGGGACTGCTGTCAGTGACTGCACTGACAGCACTGGCAGGCTGCCATTTCAAACCGTCACAGTTATGTTAGTAGGTAGAAGCAGATGATGTATTGTAAAGTATGTGTGTCTTTGCAATGCTTCATCGTTCTACTATTTTCATCTCTTGCTGGTTCTTCAACCCCTCCCAAAAAAAAGGATTAAATGAAAATCATCATAGTTTTGTAGCCTATAAAGACCGAAATATTGGTCACTGACACACATTGACTTTACATGGGATTTACACCTCTGCTTGACCATCCCCCTCTCTCTCTCTCTCTCTCTTCGCTCTCTTTTCTTTATGTTAACACTAATAAAGCACTACCTGAGTGGAAATCCTTATCAAAGAGCACAAACACAGCAGTCAGACTCAAAATACAACGCACACACACACACAATGCAGCTGGATGAATGGCCCGGGCCACAACACAATGGTGCTAAATTAAATCACTGATGTCAGAGTCGCCAAAAGCTCTCCCTTCAAACATCACTCACTCACTTACACACATGCAAGGATTGACTAATAAGGACCTCTTTGTTTGCCTGCGTAATGTATTCTGGATCAGGCGATATCAGTTGGGGTTGGAAGGTGCGTATGGTCAATTTCAGTTCATTATGCAAATCAGCATTGCAACAATTGTTCTCAAGCCACCCTGGTACGAGAACTGAATCAATAATTTGCTCCCTGGTCCTCTTCATATCTTTTTGTGCCCTTTTATTCAACAGCGTCTTCATTACCTTGATGCATCCTTTACTCGGCGGCGCCTCAACAAAGGACTTCTTACGTGGAAACACATACGTACAATCTCATTTATTCAGCATTCATTATTGCAATGTGGTGGACATAAACGTGCCCTTTTTTTGGACTTTCTCCAGGTTGGGACAGTGTTGGCATCAGGTGTTGTTATCAAGAGCGCAAACACACCTATTACTTCCACCACTGCACCCGTGTCCCCGCTGCCGGCGTCAACCTGTCGAAGACAAGCATGTTAGCAAACAGCCAAAACAGGTGGCAACGTCAGTGTCAGTCAAGCATGAGCAGTCTCAGCTGAGCTCGTCAAGTACTTTCATCTGTGACGTTACGAACATACACATCTGCACTGACGTTCTGAACTCAACTCACATATGGGTGCAATGGGATTCAGACCATAAATATAGCAGCAAACAATTATTTTCTTTGTCAAGATACGGTGGAGTAATATCTACTTGAGCAGAGAATGAAATCGCTTTCCCTCTTTGTGTGCCGTAATCCGACTTCTCTCTGCTTTGTTGACATAGCCGGGCCGGCCGCACGCACCTTTTAGTCCATGTTAGTGCATGTACACGAGCTAACCCATTGGTTAGCACTGCCTATGCTAACCCATTGGTTAGCTCGTGGCCTAACTCCGCACCGCTCTCATTCGGAGGTTGCGGATGCAAATCACCCACCCACGGCCGGTTCCCCCTCAAGTCACTGTTAGCGTCGTCAGTGCCGTTAGCACGGCTAGCTGATAGCTGCCGGCTCAGCCATTGCCATGTTGACAACCGTTGAGAGGCAATAGAAATGCTCCCAATCTCATATATAGCACCTTTTCCAAGTATTAATTCCTTATTTTGTACATATAGTCATCCATCCATCTGTTATACCTGCCTATAATTCGCAGAGTTGACAATTCAGTGTCAATTCTGACAGCACACCTTTTTGATTGTGGGAGGAAACTGCAGCCCCGAGGAAAAACACATGCATGCATAGGGAGAACATGCAAACTCTGCACAATTCTGGATCTGAACTGAGGACTTTCTTCCGCTTCGCCTTGACATGTCTGACAACTGCCATACGCCGAACATGGCGCGTTATTGATAAAAGTGTCAAACCAAATCAGTCACTGTTAACCATTTCTGCAGATCCACTTTTGGATGTTGGATGAACAAAATCTGCAGAACGTTGTCTGGAGCTTATTGTTGGGTGGTGTCCAAACAGGGTTTTAAAATAAAGACATTATGGCCTTTGACTTTGAAGCCTCTAAGGTCCCATCAGGGGGAACATGCATTGTCACCATGGTTGGGGACCTTTCCCTAACCGATCCCTCATCAGTAGTGCTTCACTAGAGTTACTACTGCATGATGTAACACTTTCAAAGGGAGGGTATAAATACCAGGTAAACCGTGGGACTCCATTATTAGCAGGAAACAACAACCATCACCATGGATACTGCTAGATGCATTGCTTGCTCAGCTATTGGGTTTTGTTATGCACAGCTTCCCTGCAAATACCTAAACAATAAAACCAAATCAGTATTGCCAACATAAGTTTTTTTTTTTTGTATTGATGTCTGGAGGTATAAGTGAAATGTAAAATGAATTCAGGGACAATGATGCTTTAATTTCCATGTTTTATTTTAATGTCATTGCATTTCCTGATATGTTCTCTAAACCCACCATGAAAAATATAGCGAAAGGAAAATGCAGCACATTTATGCAATGTTTCTCCGATTCCCCAGTCCAGCACAGCCAGGCTTTATAGTCCTCTTCCACTATGGTTTGGGATGGCCTTTATTATTGCGAACCTTCCACGCCAGCACACAAACAAGAGGCGGAGTGGATAGGGCGAGGGTGTAGTCGAAAAGAATGGGACTGAGCGCCCGTCTGTCTCCACAGACGATCACAACGCTGCAGCATCCCAACATCACCAGGTGCAGTGGAGCAAAACCTACTATGTGTGCGTGCGAGTAAGAGAGAGGGGAGGGGAGAGAGGGGGCGTTGTCGCTGGGGGCAGATGAAAGGGAGAGAGAGAGAGAGAGAGAGAGAGAGAGAGAGAGACAGACAGAGACAGAGAGAGAGAGAGAGAGAGAGAGAGAGAGAGAGAGAGAGAGAGTGTGTGTGCGGGGGGCTGGCAAGGTGGCGGGATTTGCGTTGAAGCCTCTGCTCTGTCAGACATGCGCAAGAGCGTCAGCAGCAGCAGCACCAACAACACCACCGCTGCGCTGCGTTTCCGCCTTGGCTGAGCGGCGCACAGAGCCGAGAGGGGAGGGGAGGGAAGCCGAGAAGAAGAGCGGAGCCACCGAGACGCAGTGGGGCACAGCACGGACTCCGAGCAAATTACACCGACGCACCGACATCCAAAGCAGCTCCTCTCCAAATTTACGCGTCCAAAAAAATAACAAAAAAAAGCGATCTGTGCGGTGTGCGCCAGAGCCTTCCAGCATGGAGACTGCGCTAAAAAACAATCACTCAAATGTGAGATTTACACAGGAAACCAGAAGGGAGAGCGCTTGAGTGTGTGTGCGCGCGCGCGCGTGTGTGTGTGTGTGTGTGTAAGAGAGAAAGTGGCTATCCCCTTTATCGTTTGCGGGTGATCTCAATTCTGTGCTCTGCAGTCTGAAGATGAAGAAGTTCAACATCAGGAAGGTGCTGGACGGCTTGAAAGAGGTATCGTCCTCCACCCCGTCTGTCCAAGTGGGGCCACAGGAGAACCATCTGATCCAGGAGACCCTCCAGTCCGACCATTTCCAGCTCTGCAAGGTGGGCGAGCCTGATGATTTTATAACACAGCTGGTTGTTTTTTTTATCACGGTTACTCCTTCCGCATGTATGCTTTTAAATTATAATTCACAGTTTGTACTGCGCGTGATGCCATCTCGGTGAGCTCCACATGACAAATAAATTAATCGGCCAATAATTTCGCTCTGTATTATAAACTACAACGAGCGCGTCTGCTGGTTGAATGTTTATTTAACATTCGGCAAGAATCCCGTTTGGATTGAGGATCATTAGAAAGCGCTCTGTGCCTTTTGTAGGTAGCCCGTAACGTACCTGACTACAATGCGCATACTGTATGGCGAATGCGCGCTGGCGACAGGACAATACACATTAGTAAGTTCCTGTGTGGTTGCAAGTATTTGTGCCATGATTTTGATCGGCAATTTCTCAAAACAACGCGATATTTTGGTTTATGGCAACATAGGACTTAATCCTCTGAGAAAATAGCATCCTTTGCTGTATGTGTCGTTTGGCATGAACTGTCATATCGAGGGGTTGGGCCAAACTGATCCCTTCTTGCATAATCTGCTGGGTTTGGATTAGCAAAACGGTGGTTTCTGGTTAATGTGCGTGTGCGAGTGTGTGCCATCCCCTTTCGTGATGTCTTTTCCTCACAGTGTCTCTCCATCCCCTTCTTCCCCCACCTCTCTCTCCTCTCACACTCCTCTCTTTCTAGCTCTGTCTCCCTCACACACACACACACACACACACACACACACACACACACACACACACACACACACACACCCCTACACCTACACTTACCTACACACACAAGCACACACTACTTTAACCCCAGATCATCGATCCATTGGGGACTGATGGCGCCTGAAGTGAGTGGGGGCCTGTTTGAAGAAAAAAAAAAAAAAGGAATCCAATGGCAGTTTACACACTACGCATGCTACATCTTAGCCCACTATACTGTTTATTAAGAATTTCCCCCTTTGTGGTTTGGTGTGGCCTTTTTTTATAGACACCACTGTGCGCTTGCTATTGATTTCTCCACACAACCTGCACAATTGTAACTGGCTTGATTTGTGGAGTCTTTTAAATGTGTCATCGGTAAAGTTACTCATACTTCTGTAAAGCATTTGTAGGTTTTAGTAGCTTTCTGACAAGTAGGCCAGTTTCTCTTATAATACTGAATACAACCCTTTGGTCTGGGAGCTATCACAGCCCATCGCCATTGATAGGCTTCATCTTATTTTACGTAGCAGAGTCTCTGTGTGCCTCTGGAGCTCAGCATCATGGAACAGTCATGTGATTGTTGACCTTGTCTGTTTTAGACACGCCGACGAAAACATAGGCTTGGGCAGGTGAACATTGAAGAACTGCAATCATATTATACATATTAGCAGTTGTCAGGAGTATTATGTTAGAGTGCCTGAGGTGAGAACTAGAGAACTAGAATCCATAATCTAGAGTCAAACCAACACACCTGAGGGCTCAGGGGATATTGTTGTTGGAAGGACTAGCTCGGAGATGGCAGGTTTGACTGACATTGATCCACAGCCAAGCATCAGATGGAAGTCTCTTTAAACAAGACCCCCCCCCCCCCACCCCGCCCGCCCCTGCACCATCACTGTCTGTCTGGACCGAAACTCTCTGTAATGTTTCTCTGCGGAGAAGGCAGGTGTCTCTGCTGCACTGAGTGCTTTTTATGTAACGTGCTTTAGCCTTCTGCCGCTAAGCAAATAAATCCAACAAGCCCACCACCAGCTGACTGACGCCATAAAGCTGCAGTCACACAAACAAATGTGCCGAAAACACAAACACCTTACAGGACAACGCACTCAAAAAATAGAAGGCCCTGCAAAGAAATCATCACCAAACGCTGCTTATTGGTGTGTTTTCCGTGTTTTCTGATTTCCAGACTTCAGTGTAATCACGACATCATGTGGGTGGCAGTGAGAGAAGGAAAACGAGATAAAAAAGAGTGAAATGGGAGAGAAGGAATCTCAAAATAGGCCCACGATTATAGAAGGGTCCTAAATAGCAAAGCCAAATATCATCTATCGCGAAGAACAGAGTAACGGTGCATAGAAAGCGCGTTTGTTCCTCTCTTTCGTTTTCTCTTGTCTGTGCAATTCCAGGCTTTACATTTCCGCTTCATAACACTCTCCACATCCATCTGGGCCTTTGTTTACCAAAAGCAGGTGTGTGATATCCTTTGACAACACAACACCCCTGCTGTGAAATGCAAATTGATAACATCTTCTCTTTTTTTGTCATCTGTCTGCACGTCTTTCAGACTGTCCGTCATGGCTTTCCCTACCAGCCGTCGTCCATGGCTTTCGACCCTGTGCAGAAGATACTGGCCATCGGCACCCAGAGTGGAGCTCTCAGATTGTATCCTTTCTCTTGTCATTGCCAGTGTGATAGGTTACCATGGCCTGTGGAAGCTCCTTTAGGTCCCTGCATCAACTGGGAGGCAGCAGCAGGTAAGTGAACAGATGTATGAGCTGCAGTAGTCAGATGCTGCACACATCGGTGGGGTTTCAGGGTATTTTTAGAGCACGCTGAAGAGTTTTCGGGAACAAGCAATGAGGAGCCGACGTTGAAAATGTGACAAGGCATGCCACTGAAATGTCCATATTTAGCCGCATGTTGAAGTATGTGCCGCAGTTGAGCTGGAGAAGTAAGTGGTGGAGGTAGCTTGCGTCGGCTTCCTTGCAATGTGGGGCCGTTGACACAAACGGGGACAACAGCTTGTGATGGAATGGCACCGCAGGGAGTCGTATAGCTACAGAGAACGCCCGCGAGCTCGTCTGTGTCAGGCTGCTTTTACAGGTCCTCCATGTGTTCTCATGCCTGTCCCACAACCTTTGCCAGCTCATTACGGTGTGATGAAGGGCTGTCCACCTGGCTGTCTCCCGTTCCCACCTGCTGGCAGCTCCGGTCGTGACTCATTCTTGTTCACCTGCGCTGAAGAGGTGAGGATGAAAACAGAGAAAACTCTCAGGCAGAGGAGAGTGAGCATAGAGTCTACAGAGCCATGTTGACCAGACTGCTCAAAAGACGATGGTACAATCTAGTCTATGTACCTTCAGAGTGTTTTCTGCTCTTAACAGCAGAGAGAGGGAGACTGAAGAGATAATGATGCACCACTTTTTCCTGGAAGGGACTGAATGTTCCTAGAGATTTACAGATTCAACAGCTGCTCTGCTTTGGATGAAGAAATTCATGGTTTCGGTCAGTGGTACACATGTATTAGAAGATCGGAGATGAAATCCCTCCTCTTTTAGAAGTACTATGTCAGGGCTGATGCAGGAGCTGGTGAATAAGCTTAATGGGGCTTATGTCTTGCTGGCTGGTACATTACTCCCATGAGCTCCAGGCTTGGTAAAATCAGTAGAAAAAAAAGCTGTACTCGTGGTGTACAAAGATGCCTATAACCAATCAGCTTAGAGATCACAACTCCCTCAGACTATCCCTAGTTTGGCTGAAATGATCTTGTCAGATGGTTCCTTCTGGCTGAAACTGGTCACTTTGAAATTGAATAAACAGAGGAATCTCTTGTGTTTGAGTGATGTGGATCAGATAGAGTCTTATCGGAGTCAGGGGAAGGTGAATTGGGAGTCATCCATCTATTCTTTGGTTCTCTTCCCCTGTCATTTGCTGTTTAGTCAGCCTTGTCTCTTTATCTGATGACAACGATACCAGCATGGCACAAATGAAAGGGGCATAATGGATCTCACGGTTCATGTTATTTTGCGTTGCAGTCCTTTTATCTTGTCATGTATTTTGGTTCAAGTTATATCAAGTTGCATATTTGCATATAGAGACATCCTGGGACTCCTGCGCCGATACACATCTATGTCCTGGAGGTCATTCTTTTTCTCCCTTAGAGGCAACTCGTGGCTATCTGTGTGTCTGCATGTTTGTGTGTATGTGTGTTTGTTTGCTTGCCTGGCTGGCCTGGCAGGACATTTGGCTGCACCCTTCTCCCATGGAGGATTACAGGAAGTGGCAGATCAAGGGCCTCAGCCTGGCAGCGTGGCAGTGGACTGAGAATTACAGCAGGAACAGGAGGTGTGTGTGGATGTGTACATGAGTGCGAGTGAATTTATGCGTGTGTGTGTGTGTGTGTGTGTGTGTGTGTGTGTGTGCATGAATCCTCAGAGGAGACGGCTGATCCCTCTAGCCACAAAGCCAATCACTTCTGTGATCCCCCCCAAAAACTGTCCCGTGTTTGATGCTCGCCACTGACTCTGCTGCTGCTTCCACTGTCCAGCTGGGAAGATGACAATGTCCCTTTGGTGTTGTCTGAAGGAGGGGCATAGAGAAAGAGGTTGGCAGGAGAGGACGGGCCGATGGAGCGGAGAGAGGGAATAGATCGGAAAGAGTGAGAGAGGCAGGCTATCCCTGCTTCAAGATCTAATGGCCAAGAATAGAATCCTTATTGATCTGTGTGTGGTAATGCACTGAGACAGATATGCCCAAGTGCACACACTGCTGTTAATTGTTTTCTGTACATTTTCTCCGGAGCTAAAAGAAGTTGTGAGCATTTACAAAACAGATTTTGTTGTGCAAGCACGGCACGCATATTAGCTATCTGTCGGATTAGCAGTGTAATTGCGGGAAAAACAAAGTAGAGATGCTCTGTTCGGAAATGCAGAATTATAAAAGTCTTTTGGTTTGTGTTTGTCATGAGAGGCAGAGAACTTTCATTGTCTTCTTTTCCTATATATCCTTTATTTCTTGACCAGACTGGACTCAATTTGTTACATTGATGCCACTTGTCATTTGATCTAATATTGCTTAAACCCAACACAAGACCCTTTGGCCACTATTTGAATTGTCTTGCTGTTAAACGACATCGGCAGCAGGTTGTTGACCCACAGCGTTGGTATCATGAAGCCAGCGAAAACAGGCAAAACATATATTATATTCTGAACTTTCATCAGTGCAAAAGTTGATGTTAATTGATATCCATCAGCCTCTAGACAGAAAGATTACATTAACCAAAGCATACAGCCTAATCTAAAGGGAAACACTTGCCCCAATATAACAGTTAAAATAAAGAAAGGTCTCTGCAACACCTTAATAATTAGAATTAAAAAGTGGAATTATAAGGCAAGGAATGGAACCTCAATCATTCCAACCAAAATGAGTTAGTAGAATTGAGCATCAATAACCGAAGAAATCTTGTTTACTTCTACTACTTTCTTTCGTCAGTTATTTTTCCTCTGAGTGTTGCTGTAGTCAACTAAGAATTTTTTTTGGTTCGAGGACAGCTGACAAACAATACCCAGAACTGGTATCCTGCTTTTATTTGAAAATAATCCATTTAGGATGTAAACACGAGTTTCTTTCTCTTTGTTTTAATAGAAGAAAGTCACCACCCTTGATAATTGAAATGTATACTCTGCTGATTCACCCCGTTTGTTAAAGCAAGAATAATGTGGGTGTAAATTACCAATTTTTCCAGAGCACTACGTAATCAGAGATACTGTCACTCCGCAACAGAAAACACGGTGCAGGGGCCTTATTGGATGATTGTTGCAGCTGACCGCCATCAAACGACAGTCTATTGTATGTGTATGTATTTTGTGCGTGTGTCTATCTGCTGGGTGGTCTGCAGCTGTGTGTGTAACAGTGTGGCGGCTCATCTCTGCGGAGAGATGGCTCTTTACTGGTGGTGGCCAGGAGAGATGGCAGCACTATAACTCAGAGACTCCCTGTGAGCCGGCAATTGATCAAATTGTCACTCCATGCTCTGCCAGATTATCTCATCGCCAGGCGCAGGACATTATAGGACTCACACATACAATTGGGGCGGCAAACACTGTACACACACAAACGCACATTCACAAAGAGTTAGTATTTCAGGATAGACGTTCGGAGGAGGCATAGGTAACACACACGTGTGCCTGCACACACAGACACACACACACACACACACACACACACACACACACACACACACACACACACACACACACACACAAGCGTATGATGATCGATGACTTATACAAATGTTAGTGGATGTGCGCACGCAAATACTGTATGTGTACTGACACACACGGGAGCAAACGTTTGCTCATGCGGATGGACAGTGGTGCACACATGTTTGCAAAGACAACTTTAGTCACACACACAATAACACACCCTCACACACGCGCACACAGGCTTTGCAGTAACTGCTATGACTGGCAGTGGCCCTGTGTGGGCTTTTGGTCATAGCATAGATTGACTATGACACATCTCCGTCATTAATCTTCCTTCTGATTCACTCAGTAACGGTGCTACTCTTCAAGCTTTGTCTGCAGTCACAGGAGAATCTCACTGAGCCATGAGTTCTCGGGACTGGACCGCTAAATGGGAATCATTTTAAAAGTGTTGACATAGAAATGGGAGCTGGGATCTGGATCTGTATAGATGCAAACATGAAAGTGTGCCATTGCAGCTTACAATCACTGACGTTGTTTACAGTGTGTGTGTGAGTGTGTGTGTGTGTGGGTGTGTGTGTGCATGCATATATCTCTTTGTGAACAAACTTCGAAGGGACTTTTAATGTATGTTACAAATCCCCGAAGGATTATTGTTTTTTTTTTTAATCTAAGCAATTGCTTCAAAGGGTAGTTCACAGATGCCACTAACAGAACACTGATTGTAGCACATATAATTCATATGTCTGTGATTATGGTAATTCATTTTGATTGTAATCAGTGATTACTACGACTCTCTGGCTTCTTCTTTTTACATGCATTCAGCATCGTCGCAGAGAGAGGGATAGCAAATGGTGAAAAAACGTTGGCGTTTCCACTTCATTGCTTCTTTTAGAGATTATTTTTCCGGTCATAGACCGTTTGTTTTTTTGCATTTTTATCATCTTCCTCATTTTGCTCTCTCCTTAATGGGGTTGATAGTTGCGAGCTAACTCTTCTAGATGGCTCTCCATAGTGCAGACCAGGCCTGGGGTTGTGTGTTTGTGACTGTGTTCGGTTATGCAATGCGCCCGGAGACGAGGCTGACTGAGACAGCAACGGTCTCATCAAAGGAGTTAAGCTGCTGCTGCCGCCGCCACTGTATTATTTACTGCATGTTGTAGTTGTGTGAGCGGCTCGAGCGTGCACACGTGTGATCAATACGTGTCTTCATTTATCGTACACACCTGTGGTGATATACAGGAAAGCTCATTCCTGTGTCAGTGGTTCCCAGGTAGTATATGGGGGATACCTCCATCACACGAAATCAAGAGTTGGTAGTATCTCATCCTAGTTGACCTCATTTTACCTTTGACACAAGCGGGAGGAGGATTTGGGGGACGGGGAAAACGACAGAATAGCTTGAGATGATCTTATCGCGTCTGATGAGAGAGTTTAATGGCGTGTGTGTGTGTGTGTTAAAAGAGCTGCTGGTAGAAGAGTGGGCTTGTGTCTGCCAGATGGCGTTTAGAAAAAAATTTTAAAAGCAGAGTCCGTGGTGAGTTCACCAGAGAGCTGCCGAGATGTGGCTCTCGTGTCAGTTCAGTGTCAGCTTTACACTATTGCGGGAACGCCGTATGTGTGCATGCATACCTGTTCACTGAGGTGAAGTACTCGTAATCAAAGACCCCTCGTGTGCCCGGTTTCATCTTTCACGCTCTCCAAAAAGCACTCAGCCTCCTCTGCTCTATCGGTTCTTAGAAATGGAAAACAAATTTTGCTGCATCAGTACCACAACAATGTAGTTTGCTGCCTCTCTCTGTCCAATATCCTGACAGTGTGTCCTGCTTAAGTCCTTTAGCCTTGACAAGCCCCAAATGGGATCCGGGTTTAGGATGATTAAAGTCTTGTTGCCATGTTGCTTCTCTTCAATAAGTTTGTGTACATTTAACTCCAGCTTTTACTGCTGTTGCTCCCTGTCCGTCATCTCTGCCAGCTCCCGTCTTGCCAGACATGAGAGTCCTGCGTGTGCATGTTGTGAGAGTTTTATTATGCCAGTTCACTAATGGAAACGGACACATGCAAAAACAAAACCCCCCCTCAAAAACCAACCATGCACACACACACACACACACACACACACACACACACGCGCACGCACACGCACACGCGCACACACACGCACACGCGCACGCACGCGCGTGCGCGCGCGCGCAGTCTTTCTTCCTCCAGTGAGTCATCACAAGTCAGCCATGTGATATTTTTCACTAGAGAGCAATTCTATTGGAGGACAAGAAATCTTGATGACCTCGAGAAAGGTTAACAACGAGGGCTGTTGGGCATGAATGCTAAAGCAGTTTTGTCTGGAACAGTGTGTGATTTCTTTTATTTTTAGCTCCGTCATCAAGATGTTTTGTAAATTAGGATTATCATTTAGCCGAAGCAACATGTAACATGCATCGCATTTTGATGCGAGGGTAAAGAAATAATGCTCAAAAGGCAAATTTTTTAAACGCATACAAAAATAATAGAAAGCAAGCTGTAGAGTAGGGCATGTGTGTGTGTGTGTGTGTGTGTGTGTGTGTGTGTGTGTGTGTGTGTGTGTGTGTGTGTGTGTGTGTGTGTGTGTGTGTGTGTGTGTGTGTGTGTGTGTGTGTGTGTGTGTGTGTGTCTGAGAGGTCACCAACTTGCGCGCTAATTATTCCCAACAGACGGAAGGCAACGCTTGAGCGGCTCATCGTAAATACACAGTGTCATGTGGGCTGGAGAGAATAAATGGGTTCAGATTTGTACACATACACTCAGAGGGCGGACCTACTGCACTGCTTGATGGTTGGTTTGGCTCCATTCTGACTGCTTGTTGACATGTGAAGCGACACTGTTTTGGCCACGCAAATTATATAGCGTTTGCTGCTCTGGGTTTGCTGGTCATTGTGTTTTTTGAAGCGCTAATTCGATAGCATTAATTGAAAGTAAACGCAACACATCAAATCGCGTTCAAACTTGACATCAAACTGGAAGATGGATGCTGCAGTTCTGTAGGCATCGCTCTGCACATTTTCTCATTATTTAATGCAATCTGAGAACGGAGTGATTCTGATATAAAGAGGTCTGACAGGTCAAGGAACAACAGCCGTCTTTTTTTGGCAAAACAGCAAACTATTACCCAGGTTGTCTGTTGTAAATAGTTATCACAATTTACGGGCATCATTAGGCGACACGGAAGCTGTGGTATTGGTTGGTAGAACCAGTTCAAGTTTTCAGAACATTTTGGCCATCTATTTTTCATGGGTGTAGCGTAACTAGAAAGATGACAGCAGGTTTGATTGATAGCTTTAATCCTGCCTACATATTTATTATTGGGTCGAAAAAATGGCCAAAGACCAAAGTTATAATGATCCCAAATTATCCTTTACTGATGTACTGATGATGATGATTTTACAATAACTTAGGATATGAGACCCATGTATCCTTTTAGTATGCAGTGTTCTTGGAAATAAACGTGCCGCGCCCCTCGGTCTTCCAGACAGTGACAACCAGGGACGCAGTGCTTGTCCGCCTGTCGGTATTCGTGACAGGATTGACTTCACACAAATGCGTTTTCGGCACAGCTGGGGTCACTCGTGTGGACCGTGTACTGTATTTGTTTTGCACTCATATTAGTCCATGGTCAATATGCTTCTTTATTGTAAACCGCGCTCTCGTGACCAAAGGGTTTGACCACTGCCCCGGGCTCCATACCACAGAGGTCCCTCATCATCAAGAGTCAACGTTTCCAAAGTAAATGAGCCTGTGCACTCTATTGGATTTGTTTGCCGTCACTGCGCAGCGCGTCTGATTCACGAGTTATGGTATGTGTACATCAGCACATGGTAACACAATACCTCCTCCTATTGATTTCAAATTGTGGTTCATTTGTAAGTCTGAGGCTTTTATTACCATGACACTTTGGGGAAATCTCCAAGGATTAAATGCCAGTACTTCTAAAATCTAATTAACAGCAATTTCTTTACAACTGTCAGACCTAAGACAAATGATGATGGCTGCCTTTAGTCTATAAATAATAGGGCAGTGTAGCACCAGTTGTTGTTGCGACTTGCCCTGAGCAGCTTATGGCATGTACTGATTGCTCTCGCCTGTCCAGTGATGTATATATCACTTCGCATCAATCTAGCGTCTCAGTGAAATGTCGCTGTCATGTTTCAAATCGGACATGACAGCGACAGAGAACCAGCCGCGTGAGATTTTCGGGGTTGAACGAGAATGCGGTGCCTTTTGAATTACCTTCGGTGTCTGCTCTGTAAGCATGTGTTTGTCCACAGGTCTAGGACTTCTAAGCCTTCTATGTTTGCTGCTGTCTCGCGAAATAATTTAAATAGGTGTAGTTTTATGTAGGAAAACATTGTAACTGTGTCTGTTTATTCTCACGGTGACGTGACTGACTCAAAGGCTTCTCATTGACTTGTGATGGCTGACGTGGTTTGCTTGAGGTGTGGCAGATAGGGCTGCTAGGGTTGCCCCCTTTTAGGGGTTTTGGTCTTACTTCACTATATGCTTTGTTCATGCTGCATGACTTATTCCCAAGAAGCTTGTGAGCACATCTCTCCAGAACTAAAGTGGTGCTTCTGTGTGATTCTTTGTGGAGGAACTGAGCAGGCTGTTGGTCGACTAAGACTTTCTTTGGTCGAGGACAGCCCTAGTGGCTGTTGGGTCCAACTGTTCTGTCAGTGTGGCACAGTCCCTGTGGTGCTTATAGAGGGTCTGGCTTACGGAATGCAGTGAAGCACAAAGGTTTTGTCATTTCGCTTTCCTCCCTGCCCTTCATGTCACCTCTGGGTCTCTGCAGGGCCACACTGCTGAAATAACTGTGAAGTATTCTGCCCTCTTTTATTCTTTCGCTCCATCTCCTGTTGTACCGCAGGCTGCTTTTTGAAGAAGTCCCTTTTTCAATTCACATTCCCAGGGATATACACTAATTGTTTACTTGTTTTAGGATTGTAGGATTTTTTTCTAATGGGATTTACGTATTCTCTGTGCTCCCTGGTCCCCCTGCTGATTCTCTGCAGCTCATTACTTTTGTCGCGCTGCTGTAGGTAATCTTCCACACTGTCTCAGGGGGCTCCGCTCCCTCCCATGTTTCCCATGTTCTCTTATCATGTCCCCTCCAAAGTGCCTTCACCAAACAGGCTTGTTTTGCCAACGGTTACGTGTGTTTTAATGCTCACCTCTTGCAGTTCATGTACTTGTACTTTTTGTTGTTCTTAATACACACATTTATGCAGTGAGGTGTGCCAATGTCTCATCAGATAATCGACACTATACACGTAGCGGTGCTCATAGTGTAGCTGTTAGGATGTGCTATCATGATGCTAAATAGATACGTTGAGCGTAATGAATTGAGAAATGGCTGCATGTCCACATACATGAGGAGTAAAGGGCAAACCATACATCTCTGTGAAACATGGGCTATTGATACCTATGGCTGTTTTTTTGTCGCCATGTCGTTTAATCATCTTTTCTTCTCCCAACCATCGGGGTACATAACACTAGTGAGAGAACCATACACTCACTCTTCTAATCTTGAAGCAACGTTTTCGTTTGAGTACTTCTATTCCTTGGAGTCAAAATATTGTCATGCTACACCTTTTATGATACCTAAGAATGCATCAATTAAGAGGCAACTAGGGATGACCCCGAATATTCGAAGATTCAATCTAAAGAGCCGGATTTGATGGCCAATCTCACTGTCGCAACATCGCTGTGGCAGAAAAATCTGGTTAGGAAACAAAGGATCACTCCATTCAGGCCATATGGGGGTGGTGAATGTCTGATTTTACACAGAATTGCTTGGTTTCTCCCAATAACTCATAATATATAGCCTTTTTTGGTACAAACATATGCCTATTAATAATACCGTTAATACAAATGTGAAAATAACTAATGTGTTGTCAAACAATCTCCGTAGTGTGCGTGAACAAATCATGAACATCGCGAACAATGATGGATTAAGTTGCACTCTGCAAATTTTGAGGACAATCGGAGCATCATCTTGGTGATATAACCTCCGAAAGGCTAAATAACAACAACAACAACACAGGGCTAGTGTTTCAAAAATCAAAGAATACATTTATTAATCAGAGCACTCACCGAAGAACGTAACACTAACAAAGCGCTAGATCTTTTTTGAACGCATGAAATCGGCAGATGGAGGTGCGTAGAAACAGCTGTGTGCTGCTTGCTTCCCTCTCTCGTTGACTGTCCCCTCACTTCCCTGTTGTTTCACTTCTGTCTGTGGATTGCCACAATGGCGAGAACGGAATTAAGGACAAAAGTTACATCTACAACCAGAGCAAGCAGGCTCGGGAACCGTGTTTGTCGCTCCGTTTCAGTACTACAGACAGCTTCGCACCTATACCGTGAGCTATTATTTAATTGGTTGCAATCTGCAACCTCACAGCGAGATCCCACCAAATCCTTCACACTGCTCATTTCAATGTCAGAAGGTAGTGACAATTTAGCTCTTTTTACTGCAATGATATAAAAGCGAGAACTTGATTGACTTTGATTGACTGTTACTACATTTTATGTGAGCTAGTTAAGCGTACTAATTAAAGAGGTACTACCCTGAGCCTTCCACTTAGCACTTATTGTATTCGTATTAGCTTGTAAACTACTGTAATGTAATGTAAAGACACCATTGTAAGAGTGCAACAACCATTTTCCGAGCTGCTGTATGTTTGTGGTATCACAGGTGTGTTAATAAGAGATGGTTCTGGTTTGAATGCGTACAGGCGACAAACCATGAGCACCTAATGGCTGTGGGCTGTGTAAATGGTTGGTTATGACCTTACTAAAATCCAGACCCTCTGTCTCTGTCTCTGTCTGCTAGCTCCTCTACACACACGGCATTCACAGGCACACACACACACACACACACACGCACACACACACACAGAAGAGGAACGACAGAAAGGTTCCCAAGGTACCAGACCTTGAGGAATTGCCTGTCACCGTGTTTGTGTGTTGAGATGTGGGTGTATGTGTGTGTGTGTGTGCCAAGGCTCTTGCAGACAGAGACAGAGCTGCATGTGGTTTCAGCTGCATACATACAGTAGGTGCGTGCCCTTGCCTGTGGTTCTATATTTATGTGTCGTTAGCCTCAAAAAGGCCTTAATATCCAGCAAAGCTTGCATCCAGGTGAAACATCTGTTATGGCAGACACACACACGTTCTTTCTATAGTTGTATTCCTTCAATGTGTCCCAGACATAGTATTACCTAATTTGAGTCTATTTCATGCTTTTTTACCTTCTCTGCTAAAGGCTCGTTTCTACATACTCAACTAAACCAACTCCAGCTGGAGAATATTAGTGTTTCTGTCAGCCGTAACTAACAAGCCTACACTGCCACTGTGACCATGTGGGTAATGTTGCTTGTAGGCATATTATGGAATACATACTACTAGATATTTCACTTGCTACTGTTTTAACTGGACTAAATCGCCTATAGCAGAGACGGGGACTGCCCTCCCTGCAGCACAAGCTCCTCGTTGCGCCATACATGTTAGCTAGTAGAGTGGTTATGATATTTACCTTCAGATAATATTTGGCACAGTCACGGTTATGTTTCCCCTTCAGATGTATTTCTCACCTCTGAAACTAAATGTTGAAGTAATCAAACACTGCCCTTCAGCCCAAATTGGGCGGGGTTTTTGGGGGGCTGGTGGTATCGGGGGGGGGGGGGGGGGGGGGGGGGGTTAGGCTAGTATGATGTCTGGGTGGAGTCATCTTTCGATTCTTCTTTCTATTTCCAAAATAAGTGAGGGCAATTAGAGTTTTTTTGACATTGCTGACATTTTCATTTCCAATCATTTGGTTCAATTATCAGGTTTATCTAAAAACGGCTCAAAACCCAATTGTCTGTGTCTGACTACTCTTTAAAGCAGCTATAATCAATATTTGTATATTACTAGTTGATCACATGGCTCCTTCTATGTGAAAAGAGTTGCTTGAGTGTTGAATTGACAAAGGATTATCACCCAACTATGCAGTAGTAAAGTTCCACTTTACAGCATCTTTTCACTCTTTGATAAGACTTTCCGACCCACCTTATTGTTTTGATGAACATAGTGGAGCGTTTAGCAGCTAAAGAGCCAGACATTTCCCTCAGGAGTCAACTTAAAAAGTGATTATATGTCCACGTTGTTTTTTTACAACTTATTGAAGGTTTAAACAATAAGAATTTCAAACTGTCCAAATTCACTTAGCTGTAGAGGAACCAGTGATTCATCATACAAAGTTGATATACGATTAGATTTCTTTGAGAAATATTGGATGTATCAGTAAACAAAGAGGACAAAGTGTGTGTGCCAAGCTGAACCCACACATGATCACTTTAAAGTACAGCTGCGGTCAGTTTGATCGCAAAGTCACCGCAGTGGCATCATAAACAGATGTTTGAAAAAAACAATTCCTCAGCTCAAGAGAGGGCGCTCTAAATATCCGCTCAGTGACTTGAGCCCAGTGACTTGGCTGCTGCCAGCCTAAATAGATGACATTTTGTGTTGGACTTTGCTCGAGTAAAGCCAATGTCCTTGACTAACTTTAGTTGGCTGGGGCTGGGATTCTGCCCAGGACTTGGCAGCATATTTTCTTCTTAATAAGAGCTTCGCAAATCTTTTGCCGTCCTCCGTCCTGCTGGTAGCGGCGGTGATATTTATCCTGTTGCTCCTCTGCGGGCTGCCCTTTCGCATGGCGTCATGCTGAGCACCTGCAGGGAAGACACACATGTGTCGCATGACGTGATGACTCAGACTTTAATGCCCCTCCACGTGGCTGTCATGCGCACAGTCCCCCCCCTCCCCCCCTCAGCTCTCAGCCTGTTGGTGTGTGTGATATAGGCCTACAGTATATTTAAGTGCATATGAGTCGGTTTCTGTCCAGCATGAAGCGTCTGTGTGTGGAATGTGACTGGCCGAGGGGCTGTTTGTGCTTTTCCGTCTGATTGAAGCAGAATGAGGATTACGTTGTGATGTGAAATGTGGGAACGGCGGGGGAGGGGCAAAAGGGTTGAGACGGACCTCTTCAGGACTTAAGGGGACGTATGGAAAAGGAAGGAGGGAGGGTGGGGGAGAGTGAGAAGGGAGTTTCGCTTGTGTTTGTACGGAGACAAAGTTCTCTGCTACATTGTGTCGGTTTGCTCATCCAGAGTGGCAGTTGGCAGACTCAGCAGGAGTGATGTATGTTGTAATTTTTTTTTTGCAACACCTGGAGACTTCTCCTTCCACATGGTGCAAATCTGCAAAGATACAAATACCTGAAAGTGGCACAGATGTGTCCTTGGTTCTTTATTTAGTGCAGCACATCACAAGTCCTGGATCACTGCAGCTTCGGAGACAGGAGGAAAAGCAACAGGAAGAGTGGACACCCAAGTTGCGTCTACGTTTAGAAAAGTGAAGAGGAGGAAAATAAATTAGGAGATAGAGTGTACTGTAGGAGTGTCTGCATATGGAGTGGAGCCAAGGTGGTCGCAGCCATTCAGCTCTGTGATTCAGAGCCCTGGTGTTGTGTGGGTAGGATTTGCAGAAATTGGAAGGGCAACACTTGGCTCTTGACCCACTTGCAATCAGACTGCTGTCCAAGCAGAAGCCGCCACACGTTGGTCGTTTGCCCACTGTTTGATTAGGACGAAGTGTCAGACCCCTCGGAGGTGGGAGACGCCCACTAATTTTTACCCAGCACACAGAGCACTGCAGATCCCCCCCCCCCCACCCTGCCTCCACCAAACCATATACAGAGCATCCTCTCTTTATGCATTTTCACTTCTTTGATCCATAACCAGGACAGTCTGCGTAGGAAAGGACAACCATGCTGCTTGTGCATCGCCACTTTCATTTCAGTGATGAAGCAGCTAATTTGTTTGATAAGCCAGAAACCCTTTCCATCTCCCAGACACCAGCGAGAGTGAATGATGAACAGGCAGTGCGAGAGGCCTCAGCTAACCGCGCCACTAGGCCCCCATTAAGCCTCGATTGGGGTCTATTGGCGTGATTTCTCTTCCTGTCTGGTGCCTGGCAACACTTTTGCTTTCACATTAAACGCGGGCGTCGATGATAGCTGATAACACAATGAGGTAGGACAACAGTGAGCGCATTAACCCTCGCTGGCACTGCCGCACACCTGACAATATAAGCATCCAGGGAGATAACACACGCTGTTAACCCCTTCTCTGACAGTTAAAACAAAGGCAATAAAACATAGACTGGCTTTAATGTAATTGGCTACACTGAGCATTTCGTTCGAGTGTTTTCTGTTTATTGTCTAATACATAAATGACATTGTGGGAGAGATTTTCGCTCACAGAAGGTAGTTCTTAGTGTAGCAATCAGCAGCAGCTGCTCATTTTTCGGAACTGTTGCTGCATTGCCATGCATTTTTAATGGCTAAGGCCATTGTAGCAGGCTGTGCTACTGCATGTGTGTGCATTTAGTGTACAGCATGTGTGTCCTTTGCGAGTGTTCGTGGTAGTATGTAGAGAAGAGCCATGTAAGAAGCAGTTTTGTGCAAGTTGTTTCTATATATGTGTGTGTGTGTGTGTGTAAGCATACGAGTACATTTGTACATGAGCGTCTGTTTCCATTTGTTTTGGTATTCGCTTTGTTTGCTAACACTGATTTGGACATTGATGCAATGCGACAGCTTTGGTCCTTAGACATACCCCCCTGAATAATTTTGAGAGACCTCTGGGGCTCGGTTTCCCAGAGGTCTCTCTATTAATGCTTCCATGGCTCATCTCTGCAAAATTAATTTGATGCACTAAAAAGATTTTTCAGAATAGAACAGGAAACTAAAAACTTCTTATGATTTTTTTGTTGCTAAAAATATCTTCCACCTTGGTCTTGTTAGATATATATTGTATATACCGCGGCGCATACCAACAACAAAAGGTTGCAAGAACTTCAGAAACAAGCGGGAAATATGCATTGCAGTTTAAATGAATCCAGTCTAATATAGTGTTGGCCAGTTCATCGTATGATCTCTTAATCCCAATCTATGTTAGTTCTTTGAATGCAGGGGGCAAATAGATTAAACTCGAAAGCAGTAATCTTGGATTTGCATGCTCTCATTTTGGAGTACAGTGTGACTAGAGAACCGCAACCCGGATCAACGGTCATATGATTCTTATTTTCCCCACATGCGATTGGTTGACACAGCACTGCGGCTTAAAGACGTGACATGTTTTGCTGTAAGGGTTAATAATTTAAGATCAAGAGCAGCGCGTCTTATATAAAAGCATATTAACTATATGATGCAACACTGCAAAGATTAAAAGATGACGACACATTGATGCAGAAAATTGAACATGAATTACACGCATCAGTAAATGCTATAAAACCTCTTCTGTATCTCACTTTGGATTTATAGTAGTTGCCTCGACTCGATGTGTATTTTAGTTGCATACCAAAATTAATTTAAACTAAGTAACTTTAATCTATCGTTTATGAAAAAAATAGACCTCTTGACTTAAAGGGGGACATCAGAATCCGTATTTTTTTTCCTGTTTTGTGGAGAGCTATCGCGTAGGTACACTTTTGTGACTCCAGAGGGAGCTGTATGAGATATGATCAATTGGCTCAATTTACGTAACTTGAAGTAAACTCGCGAGAAGATTCCGCAGGACTAATCTCAGGGATGACACCGGGGTGAGGGGGGGGGGGGTCACACGTGACTTTGTTGATATAAAGACTCGGCCTGCGTGTGTGTGAGACGGAAGATATTCAGTGTTAAGCACTGCCTCTGGCGGTCATTCAGGATTCATAGAACCGTAGTTACATCCGTAACCTTAGATTTATCTCTTTAAAATGTCCAACGTGAACCCGAAAATGTTATTGCGATGCTAAATGAAGAACTATATTAGTTCTCTCTATATTAGACTATGTACTTTTTCATAGTATTGACATATGATGATTTAATGTTCATAAATAGTGGTGCAAAAATATATACAGCATTATGCTATCTAATACAACTGGTAGTTGGAGAAGCTATGAATCACCACTGAAAAAGCTGCTTGTTATTTTAACAGCTTTTAATATTAATGAATAATTCCATTTATTTTGAAAGTCAACCTTATGAACACATTTGACTTGACTAGTCCTTCCTGCTCACCTTTAGGGCAGAGATGGAGAATTAATACTGTTACCCTGTGCCCAATGGTAGGATTGACACACTCAGCCATCATCTGTTGTGCTGGTTTTAAAGAACAGTACCAGTGAGGTGCCAACACATCGGAGTCGCGTTATTGCCAGTCAAGCGTACGTACATCTCACAAACAGTGAGTAACAATATATGGCTGTATGTATCCGTCTTATGTGTGTGCTGAATATCAGCCGTCTCGGTCGGCGCTACCCAGCAGGCACCCTGGACGGGGGATGGAATAAGAGGCCGGAGGAATAAGAGGAGAGAGAGATCAGACAGAGAGGCGATAGAGATAAAAAAATGACAGAGATTGTACGAGCAAGGCGACAGGGGGGATTAGTAGCAGAGCGAGGAAGACACTCTTTCTTTTTCTTGCTCTCACTCCTTTACTCTTTTTCCTTTCCTCCACACACACACTGTAGGCGCTTTGACACACAGTCATGAAACAGAGTACGACCTGTCCTGTGTGCCCTCCAAACTGCACAACACATGTCCATTACCACACACACACACACGTTCACAAGCGGGGACAATCCTCTCGACTTATGTAACTTGCTTTGTTGCGCTATGCACTCACTCTAGACGCCCCCCTCTGAAGGCCTGTGTATCGTGTGTGTGATGAGATTATGAGTGTCTGTCTCTTTCCAATCTTCTCTCTTCTTTCTCAACCTGTCTATTATAATCCCATCGCGCTACAGAAATAAAATAACACCAACACATGCACTGTGGTGTTTGTACGTGTGTCATAGGCACACATTTTTATATTGCACAGATGGACCAGTGAGTCATCAAAGTGCCGTCGTTTCATGAAGTGCAGGGTGTGTTTGTCTCTGTGAATCTGTGTTCTTTATATTAATCCTGCCATTCCGATGGCTTCCATGTCCTCCTTTTTGCAGTCCTGAATTACTTAATCCAGTCTAATTCATCACCTGCATTCATCCACAGCCACTCTTTTTCAATGCATTTACTACTTTCGCTGTAGCTAGTGGTGTGGCTTTAACATGGAAAAAGGTTGTTTTTTTTTAACCCCTGGCTGCCTGTTTTGACTGAACTACAGACACATATGTAGTTTACTATATCACACGTTAAAGAAAAGCAGCAATTCCTCTCAACTGAGAAGCTAAAACAGGGGAACATTTTTGTCTTGATGCTGATTAATATTCTGTCTGGTAAATCTGGTATAGATTTCCATCCTCAGACAGTGATTGTTAATGATTTTGGTGACCTTTTACCCTTAAGTCTTTGGCCGTGGTCAGATAAAAAAAAAAAAAAATCCGTTCGAAAAATGTTAAATTGGTTAGCGTATTTGGTTTAGTGGCCAAAATGGACGTGCTTGCTCTGCTGGTGCATTATTTTATGATCAATTTGTCATCATTTCTAAGCATGTAAGAAAATGATTTCATGAATAAGTTATAGACTGCACATCTTCCACAGAGAGCAACATATTAGTGTATGGTGCGAACCCTGTCCGTCATTACCAGCTAGATCATCACTGAACATGTCCCAGAAGGTGATCTTCAGAAAAGAGCGGAAACCCTGTTACGCTACATTGGGTGTCTGCATAGATGTACATTTTCACACATGTGCAGTTGGTGCGTACAGTCTGTCTCAAGTGTTGTGCTGCATGCAGAAGTACTTTACTTACAGAATGTATAACCATGTCTACAAGGGGCTTGATGAAATATACATCATGCGGACCCTCACAGCTAACTAAATGATGAAGGTCCATGCTCAAATTATGCTCATTTATTTATTTATTTCCCAGGGATTGAGCATCTTACTCGATGTCACTTTAGCAGGGCAGATGGTTACCAACACAGGGGCTTCAACCTCTGTCCTGCAGTTGAAGGACATCTTCCCTACCGGTTATGCCATCCTGCTGTTCTCAGTGTTCGTGTGTGTGTGTGTGTGTGTGTGTGTGTGTGTGTGTGTGTGTGTGTCAGATATCAAGGTAGAGAGAGAAAATGCAGATGCTTCACAAAGTGCAACACTGCAGTACCTCTGTGTGTATTTGCGTGTGGATGTTAGTTCATTTTCAGTCGTGAATCCAGTGCTGGGTCTACTTGGCCTTCTGTCTCGCATTAATCAAAGAGCAAATGACAGCACTCCGATTAATATTTGATGTGCTGCATGGCACTTTCGACAAGACGTCCCTCTCCGATGTGCTATTGGCAAAGTGACAACCTTACAATGTACCAACAGTGTGTCTAATTAGTCCTAAAGCAGACACAGCAGGGAGTGCTGTAAAGATTACTCAATCCATTCGTTTTAATTAATCTATAGATGCTGGTGTTGTAGTTCTCTACAATTTGACCTCCCTAACATTACTTGTGTTTCATTTCACTTTGTGTGTGAGTAACATAGTTGTCAGAAATCAGAGTAATCTAGAAAGGCAGGGTCTGTCCTGACAACTCTCCTTCGTGCGACATTTCTGTGCAACGATTCTTAGTTTAGCGGTCCATCTCTTACACACACGCGAGTATACAGCCAGTCGAGTGTTACTGCGCGGCTGGAAATATACCGACTCTTGCTGCGCTGGCAGCGTACAGGTACCTGTCCTTGAAAGTGGGGCCTGGCTCAGCATTGGTTGGCACACTGAAACGCATTAGAGGCCAGCGGTGGCTAATCTCCCGTGGTCCTACCTTTTTTGAAAAGATTTGTTTGATATCAGTGCCAGAGGGTGCGTTTGTGTCAGGATAGAGGAGGGAGGAGGGAACAAGAGAGCACACACACACACACACACACGCACACAGTCGAGTACACCTGATTGCTTTGAGATAGTGTTGGGAATATGGGGAGAATAGCTCCAGGAACCCGGCTTAATGACTGTGTTTGTGAAATGTTTTTAGCTTTGCAAATGATGTAACATTCATGCGAATGCTCCTGTTTCTCACTCTCTAATAGTGTGTGGTACAACACAGTACAGTACAATACACCACAGTACAGCACTTTACAGTATAGTACCTGGCATGGTTCTAATTAAGATTAGATTAGTGTTTGATGAGAAAGCTCCTCAGTCCAGATGCATTTAATTGCCTTTTGGCGCTTGTATTAAAACAAAGAGCCTCTATCTCATAGTGTGAATGTGTTAAAGGTTAATTTGGCATTAAGTTACATTCTAATAAAACATTTTCCTCCCCACCACTTTGAGAGGGTAATACATAAAGCCATCTAAATGCATATGCTGGCTGCCGTTCGCCACATCCATTATTCATAGACGGGAGGAAACCCAGTCACAGACTTTTAGTCCGACAGTTGCTTGTGTCTTTCTTCCCCATCTCTCTTTCCCTGTTTTTCTCCATCTTCTGTCTATACAGCAAAACCATGTTTCTCCTTAAATTATTCTCCCCTTGTCATTTTAAATGGCCACGTGGGTTTTGTCTTTGAAACTCTTATACTTGTTTCCTCTCCCTTTTTATTTCTCTCCATCAGCCTTTTGATGTCTTCTGTCTCAGTCCTCAAAGTAAAACATTGATCTTAACTGGGTGAAGTGTGACGTTTATATTTTATATATATATATATATATATATATATATATAGAGTACAAGCATTTCATCTGGATCTATCCTTTTAATTGCCTTATCATTCTCCGAATCCACACTATCCAATAACGAGCGTGTTATTGTTAAACATTGTGTGTCGGGTGGTGAAATTGATCAAACGTCAGGGAGGGTTTTGTACCTGCTCCTCTCCGTCGCCCCGCTGGCATTATACACCCCATTGTTTGGACTATCTGATAGTCTGTTTATAGATTGGAACACTCTGCTTTCGTCGTGATCATGTTCAATACGTGCAGTCCAATGATAACAGTGTGAATGCATGAGGCCAGGAAGAGGAATGTGGGAATTGCAAGTCTCCCTTTGGACACCTGGTGGTTCGTGTTTCATTTACGTCATAGAATTCTCTAGTTGCATAACAAATTTGAAGTATATACATGCATGAAAAGGATTGCCAATCTATAAAGCCTTTTATTTCAAGAGTTAAGATTCTCATAGTTGTTAATTGTTTTATTTATGAGGTGCATGGAGTTATTGTTGCAACTAAAGAGGGATTTGAAACCGTAGTGCCGTAATATAATCTTGAATCGATAATCTGTCGATCTGATGTGTTTTCCCCCGCCCCCAACTTTTCAAAAACTCAGTCAATGCAGGTTTAACATTAAACATCTTAACACAGGAGATACCTGATACCTGTCAACACTACAGTAGTTATAGAACCTTGTTCAATATCCAAGTTAGATTGCAACATCAGTGAAGACTCCACATTGAAACTCTTAGTCTTGACTCGCCCTTTCTTCGATTTTTTAAATCCTATTCTCGACAGATGATGGATGACGAACATTGGAAAGGGGAGGAAGACAGAAAGCAGGGGGTAAATAGTTCAGGTGGGATTTAATCTGAGTCCAGCAGGTGAACACGTGGCTCCAGTGGAGACCGATTGGAACGATTGATTCTCTTTTGCAATGTGAAGGATGATGTTTGTTATGGTTTCCAGCACAGTCCCAATGTGTTTGGTAGTGTCGCCAAGTAGCAAAGTTCTTTCCTCTCCGGTCTATTCCTCACACACAGTGGCACATACAGGGTTTGTCCATTAGACAGGGTTGGTACACTTTAGGCATGCCGTGCAGAGCCAAACTGTGACATGCGTATCCACTGCAGGCTCACAGCTAGGGATAGACCGCTGCTGACCCGTGACGGTCTCCTCCCCTTAGCTGTGTGTATATTAAGGCTAAATGACCATCTTGAGCTAAATCAGGACACAATCAGACTAACAAACAACCGCGACTAGCAGATCTGATTTAAAAAAGCAATCAAACCTGGTGGTACATAGTTGTAAGAGTCAGTGAACGATGTCGCTGAAGCCTAAAACTACAGTTAAGTTAGAGGTCACAGAGGGCAGATTTGACGTCGACTGCAGAGTGAGTTGAGAGCCTTTGCTTCTGTCACAGGTCACGCTGTAATTGGCCAAGTGGGGCTCTGAGCGCTAGCGTGTCAGCAGAAGATGGAGTCGGTGTCCTTGCAGTCGTTCACAGGCCAGGACTTATGTTTCATACATAATCACCTTGTACTCATGTGAGAATATGCACGTAACAATAAATATAACACAAAAAAAATTGGTGTGAATTGTACTCGCCCAAATCCAAAAACAGGTAGTTGACTTCAGTTTAGTATCAGATTGGCTGCGCTAGTCTTGTTTCCTTAGGAAATACACATACATTGCTACTACTAAATGCAAAAAAATCTTTATTTTTAAGTCCTCAGAATCAGTGCAGAACAGGCCACGACAACGCTAAAGTCACATTCTCAGCAGTAATTGCAGCCACTTGTTACTTGCAGACATTGTTGAACTCCATCGCCTGTTGGAACATAATCCTTTAACTGGCTTTGCATTGCTATCACAACAGCAGAACTTATGATTTCTGTTAAGCCTCTGCCTGTCACACTCTGTAAATGAGAATATTAAACAGTGTGACAGTTGCCGTAGCATTGCTAAAAATCTGTCCCGTCCAAGATGGTCAAGCTTGTGACACCAACTAAATATTCTTGTATTTGACTTTTCCTAATTCTCTGTCTTGTGTCGCACTCTCTTTCTCTTCCGTCCTCTTGTCCCGTTCTACCTCCCCCCCCTCCTCCCTTTTCCCTCCTACATTTCTCACTTGCTCTCCTTTTCTATGCACGCTTTAGCTGGAGGGTTTTGGTCACAAGCTGTTCTGCTGACTCAACTTCTTCATAGTTTTTACCCCTTTACTCCCTCCCGCTTCCCTTTCTCATCCTCGCTCCGGCTCCGCTCCCACCCTCCCTTCCTCTTTCCCCGCCTTCCAAACCTCTTTCCCCACTTTTATTCTGTCCCCCCCCCCCCCCCCCCCCCCCCTCTCTGTCGCATCTCTTTTCAGATGTTTTGCCTCGCAGTGGTCGTACAGTAGCTCAGTGCTGAGTTGTCCTGCTAAAAATAGATGATTCACTGGGTTATTAACACCCTACTACTGGGCAGAACGGGCCACGCTCCAGACACCAACAATCCACATTATCCCGACAGCAAGGGGGGAGGGGTGGGGGTTACAATTAACCCGCCTCGCCTGTGCCGTTTCAGGTCCAGACTAATTCATGGACAATATTTCTTAATAATAGAGCCATGGTTCTAGTATAACTGGCCACACAGCCCTTTACGCTTCGGCATTGTGCTTCACTGCAATCAGTGAGGAAGACTACAAGAGCTTAAGAGGATGGTGGCTGGTTTGTGTGATAGTCTCTCTGCAGTAAAACTCATCCAAATCCGTATTCAAGTTCAAAGTTCTCTGTGTATCTTGCACCGTAAAGTCTCAAGAGCAAACATGCGCCTGTTGCCTTTCTAACTGCAAACTCGGCCTCATTTTTTACGTGGATTTTGATTACTGCAACGTTGAACTGTTCACCTCAGCGAATGGCCATTGTCAAGAATGTCATCTTGGTTGAATCTTGGGGACATGGGACTATAATAGATCTATGTGTGAGTGTGTGTTCGTAGTGCTTCCCAAGGTGAGTGTGTGGAAGCTGAGGCAGCGACAAATACTCAGCGCCCCCCCATCGCAGTTTAATTGTTTGCCTGCATAATAAATCAAATGTGTCATGGGAGGTTATTTACACAAGGACTGTGCTAAACAAATGAATCTGGAGTTTGCTCAACTCTAGGTTTTTCCTTGGAGTGTGGAGCTGTGCGTCGGAGCTTTAGGATTGCATTTGTGAGCTATTTGCATGCATTTCCGGAATGTCAGGGAGCGTGAATCTCATGGCTTCCTCGCGCTCCTCTCTTGTCATTGATGGATTTGGTGCTACCTAAATGCTCTGCCCGAGGGAGGGGAAAGGAAAACAAATTAACACAAATAAGTCTTAGGGGCCCTTTAGAGCTGCAATGGGTAAATCTCTGAAAGTCAGAGGGTGAAGACCTGCGTCCAGAGAGCTTTTTGAGCTCGCGCTGTGCACCGGCATCTTGGTAGGATGCTAATCATTGTTCCTGCTGTTGCTAAGCGACAGCTGAAAACCTGTTTTAAAGGACTTTTTTTTTTTTTGCTCAAGTTGAGACTCACATTTCACTGACCGGTGTGCTGCTCAGCTCAAAGAAACGCCCTGCCCCTTTCTGTCCGCAGCATGTCTTCCATTCCATCCAAACCAAGAAAACCATGTCAGCATTGTAAAGAGAGGTGGACACACACAGGACATGCTTTTTCTGCAGCGTTGTAAAGACAGAAACAATCTCAAAGTTGTTAATCTGATTCATTTCCAAATGCAGGCCTCGTGGCCAAAGCTTTAAGAAAGTACGGTTGCTGGAATGTGTCAAAACGATAATATATTGACTTACTGATCCATTAAAAAGCATTATGCGCTTTAAAAAGCTATTATCCCCCCCCCCAAAAAAAAGAAGATGAAAACAACATCAAATGTGCCAAGTCAGGGTGGAACACCAAAAAGCCTTTACTTCAGGAAGGTAGAGCAAAGTGGCTGGTAATAGCAGAGTGCCGGCGACAGTGCAGCAGCCTTTAAATTGGATGTAAACTGCCGCAGGCAGCCAGAGGGAGGGCAGGAGATGGGTTACATGGAAGCCATCAGGCATCTTTAGGCCAAGGTTTGTTTCAGAATTATGGATGATTTGTAGGATATCAAAGGGGAGCTGAGTAATGTGCGGTCTTTGCACAATTGTTGTTTCTGGAGGCTACTGCATTGTTCCTTGTTTTCCCCTGTCTTGCTCCTACGTCCTCCTCATTTCTGTCTCCTTCTCTCTGTCGTCCTTTTGACTTACATTTGTGCATTGCCTCCCTTCTGTTCCTTCTGCTTTCTGCCGCCCAGCTTTTATCGCCTCATCGCTGTCTCTGGGTCGAGTGCAGAGCAGCCGATGTGCCCCGTGGCCCCGCCTCCCTCCCTGGCAGGGTGATGTATGAGTGGCTAGCTTTGACGTCACTTCAGGCCCGACGTCATAGCAACTCAGTGCTCCCAGGCTTGCTCTTTCTGGTGCTTTCTCTCAGTGCCTCTCCCTTAGTCCTTCTTTACCCTCCATTAATCACCTCTCTTCTTCTTCCTTTTTCTCGTTCTGTGTCTCCTCCTCTGTGATAGCGCCTCTGTTTTACCGTTTCCCCTCTCCCCGCATTCCACAACTTTGTCTTGCCCATCATTTGTCATCGCTCTGGCTCATGCTAAAACGTGCCTCTCATCTTTATCCACCCTCCTCCTTGTCCCATCCTTCGGGAGCTTTCTATTCTCATCTAAAGCTGCTCCCTCTCCTTCATTTTTCTATTTATTCCTCTCACAGACAAATATACAGAGGCATGATATGTTTGAAGTACGCAGACAAAGCAGCAAGCCAACTCTTCTCTCATGTGAAACACAGGCTCATCCCTATTCAATTACACTTATCAGGATCCACTCTCTTCCCGGATAACGCGGTTTCATAAAACCTGCAGTCTGTTTCCGACTTTACTCAGCCAATTCTCTCTGTGACAACTTTGCTTTGCCAGATGCCCAATGACTCACCTTTATTTGTCAGGAGAGTTGCCCGCGGCTTTGACAGAAATAAATACAAGAGGAGCAACATAAAAGTGAATTATCAGTCAACTTTGACTTCCAGAATAGCTCAGGAACATGTCATCAGGCTTGACGAGACGTGAAGCTGACCCACTTTCTGCTTTCGCTCTCCGTCTTCCTCTTCTTGTCTCTCGCTCCCGTCGCTGCCTGCGGTCAGTCTGTCCACTTTTAGCGTTGGTGCAGTGTGGCAAACGGAAGACTGCGCTTGGTTAAAAATGGAATGAGGAACGCTCTTGTCAGCAATTGTGACACATCTCCTACGGAGCCTGTCCCGAGTGGATGGAGTCGAGGCACTCGAGCGTAACTTTGGGTCGTGTTTGTTAAAACACTGGAAAGAATTTGACGACGGCAACTGAGATGTCGAGGAACTTTTCCTGTAAAGTGATGCGTGTCGTTCTACGACTCAGGAAAGGTCAGAAAGGTTCATTTTTATTTTGCTCGGGGGACATGGAAGGAACATTTTTGTTCAGCAGTTCAATGTTACTTGTGATTCACAGTATGACCAGCAATGTGACATCTTTTTTTAATCTCGTTCACATTTTTCCTGTCTTTGACACAAACAAACAATGTTTGCTCTGCATCACAATATAACAAAATGAAATTAATTACTTCCTCTGTACGTGAGGATTTTTTCCAGCTGTATCAGCATGTTTGCCCTGAGGACATATTGTGGGTAAAATGCAATTAATAACCTACAGGATAATACACCTTCCATTTGGTTCAGGAATCATTAAAAAGTATGATCGTGTTCCCATCATGTCTTTTCTTTCTTTCTTTAATCCGGTGAAAGATTTTGTAAATGTTATTATAGTCTGCCAAAAGCCATTGATGTGAAAACAACCCACAGAAATTGAAATGATGTCATTTCCCACGCTGGCGTGAAATCGAGGGAAAGGCACACTGCCAGAGGAAACATGTATTTTATAGGAAATACATTTTGACACCACAGTGGTAAATAGCTACCCAATGTTGGAGGTTTACAAAAACAAATGTAAAAGCTTTCATGCACTGAGTAAAGATTGAATTACCTTCAAGCAGAAAGGGCATTTTAACACATAACACATAACAGAGTGGTCCTTTTTATGATCACACTATATCATACATGTTTCATTATCTCTCAGCCAACAGTCAATGATGAGGTCATTATTGTCAAACAATTAAAACATCATTTATTGGTTCATCATAAAACTAGCATTAATCCCGATTTGTAAACAAATGGAAAATAATTAGTTATATGAGTAACACAACTTATTTACAAATGACTATTGCCATTACTCGTAGTACTTTTTCTAGATATTCTTGGAAAGTCAGTCCGACTCAATCCATGTTAACTACTTAACTAAGCTGTTAACCTTCCTACTGACTACTACTCGTCTGTGAGGAACACTTTCGTGGACACATTTGTTGTCCTGAGCGGTTAATTAAATATAGGAGCTTCGAAAAACCGAT
The DNA here is from genome assembly GCF_910591455.1 of Pholis gunnellus. Classification (NCBI taxonomy): domain Eukaryota; kingdom Metazoa; phylum Chordata; class Actinopteri; order Perciformes; family Pholidae; genus Pholis; species Pholis gunnellus. The sequence goes on from NC_136546.1 coordinate 12,856,826, forward strand.
GCATTGATTAATAAGGAGACGTATAAGCAAGATGCTCCATTGAGATCAACCGTGGGTGACGTTAACCTTGTGCCATTAAATCATTCAAGGAATATTGGTTTGAGTGACGTTTAAGTTCAATGCTTCAAGATTGTCATGATTCATCGGCTAAGTCTGCTTCAATTGCACTTTCTCACATTTTCTTTTAATCGATACACAAACTTCTCTACCTCAGCCAAGGTTCCCAAAAAATAATTAGCAGTATGTCAACTCTCTTTTTCTCTCTTGAGTTTCCACGTTGTTTTATGCACAAATTGGAAATGTGCATAAAACACAGAACTTTAGTCTACAACTAACTTGCTTGTGGTGAAATTCAGTGCTTTCTTTGCACATTCTTTGGCACTGAAGCCAAGACTTCTCCCATTGGATTGGATGTCTTGTTGTGGCCTGCTGCATTTTAATGATAATTATTGTGCCAACATCCACTTGAAATATGAACAAAATCCATTTTTTTGCTTCTCTGATGGTTTGAATTTATTTTGCAGGATGTTTTATGTCTGTGTGAACGCCTATGTGCGCTTTCCATGATAATGTGCTTGTGGGATGGCTGCCTCTCTTCAGAGAGAAGGCGATGTGAGCAGTTTTAAAAAGCACAACGTCTAACTACATACTCCCCGCTCTCATTTCAGTGACCCTGAAATATGTGCTTGCCAAGCAACATTAGGAAAGAGTTTGCAATTAAGTCACTTTGAGTGAGATGGACTGTACCGTCGCTGGGCCCAAACCAAAACACCGCACAGGCACTGTCCCATGAATGAAGGTTACACATAAGAAGGCTGCTCAACAACTTTTACAGAGCCAACAGAGGTGAAGCGCAAACTGTGTAGAGAGGTCTTACTATAGACTACTACAGATTTATTGGACGTTATTGGATGTTATTGAGTAGTGATATGTAGTGCCTATTGAAACATTTGTCAGTCATTAAGGAAATGTAACCACATGGTGACCATTTTTGCCATCCAAGGTTATCTTTCCACAATTTTGGGAGCATTTGTTAACTTATTGCAGATCAGTTTATCTACAGTTGATGAAGATGAATAGCCAGCTCCAGTAATTACTTGCATGTACAACCAGTAATTCAATTGACACTTCAAGGTGGTAGAGTACCTCTTATGTTGTGTCAATGACACAAGCGCCACTTTGTCTCTCATCACTTTTTCTCCCTCTGAGCTTGGAAAACAATTAAAAGCAACATAATTAAAGCTTTTTGGCAATACATCACGATGCTCATTAAATGAGCTGATCTAAGCTAGCTTGCTGTCCCTTACTTGCACATTTCGGCCCGCACGGACGTCGGTCTGTGACAGTGTAGCCAGCAGCAATATCCTTGAGCGGCGCAGCCATATAGGTCAAGTGGAGGGAGCATCGGGGTCCTCTGTCCTCATCCACTGGCTGTGACAGTGATTCTGTGCGCGCTGATGATCATTTTTGCCTCTTGTGTTAAAGTCAGAGAACTTCTCATTTATTAATTTCTTGCAGTCCGCTTTGAATGTTCAGTGCAGCAGTGACCACTCTACATATATTTCACTTTGTCTGAGGCACCGCTGCTGAGACCTCCACTCTCCACTTATCCTCAGGTTGTTGCTTCTGACTCGATGAACACGGAAATGTATGGGTTTTAACTACATTTTTATAACCATTTTAAAGTAAAGTCTGAAGTGCCACTACTGTGGCAGTGGACATGTACTGTACTGCATGTTTGCTCAATCCCAAGTATTCAACTTCATGTTGTGTTTTATTAAAAGAATCTCCAAAAACTGCCTGGATAGGACCTGAGGGTTTACAGACAGGAGACATTGTATTTCAGATGTCATGTAGGGGGAAGATTCTGATCATCATTGACTTGGTGGCGCCCTCGAGGTGTAATAGTTTAGGCCTGCTCAATCTCTCTGGGGGCTTACTGGCTGAAATCCAAAGAAGCTGGTGGATTTCTCCTGGACAGGGACTCAGGGCATCACCGGCTCAGAGCTGTAGTTCTTTAATTGCCTGTCCGGGATGGGGAGGTCAAAGCTTAATCCACCTGAGAAGCTGAGGGGCAGCTTTCCACGCAGCACACTGGCTACTGAATCCCGCTGATGCCTTGCGGTCGAATATATAGCTATAAATGAAATAGTAGCCAATGAATGGAGATTACTATATTGGACCAAATGATGCAACATGTGGAGATGAAAGGATGAAAATACGTTCGTACTTCACTTGTTTGCTTACAAACCCCGTGTTGTGTATTCAAGTCCAAAGGAAAAGAAGGTGTGTGGTGCTGGCTCCGTTGATGAGGTGGCTTTATTCATTGGTATGGTCACAACACACCTCAGGAATGATCACATGCATTACAGCTTAATAAATTACACTGGGGCCTGTCTGGGAGCTGAAGGCGCAGTTTGCACTGTGGGAAAGGAGGACTTGATTATTGGTGTTTAGATTATATTTCTAGGGCTCTGCTTGTTCTCTTGTTGTTATTGCTTCTATTATCATTACCAACATGTGATGCAGTTTTTACCTGATTAATGGTAAAACAAAGGAATTTCTCTTTCTTTGTCATTCTCACTGTTTTCTGTGTTTTCTATGTGGATGCAGTATATTATGATGTTTAAATTTAATCTGTATTCATAATTTACTGCACAGCTAGTGTTTTGGTTTGATACCTCTGCAGGCATGTTACAGTAACTGGTCATATGTATGCGACGTGCAACCCCCCCCCCCCCACCTTTACACACACACGCACTAACTAATGATGAGCAATTGCGTCATCCCCAGGGTGTTACACCTCTGTGTGCCCCCTGTAAGAAAAATTGCCACCCCCCTCCCCCCCACCTTAGTCCTGAGAGTCGTGGGAAGAATGAATGGGTATAATCAGTAAGCTCACCCATTCACTCTCCTCACGAAGAGCAGCCAGTTATTCTCTGTCAGTCCCTTCTCCTCTTCCTCATCTCTCCGTTTCTCCATCCTCCCACCCCTCTCTGCATGTTTTCTCTCTCCTCTGCATCTTTTATCAGACTGGCCGATCTCTGTATAACTGGATTCCCTCTCTCGCTCTCCCTCCCTGCTATTATTTTCTCATCTGCTCACATAATATCCACCTCTTCTCTGCTGATTCATTTATATATATATATATTTGAATATCTGAATTCTCCCCCTCCTTCCATTTGCTCCCCCTCAATCCTGGTACAGTTTTCTTCCCTCGCTGCAGCACTGCCAATGTTCTTCTGTTTTGTTTTGACTATATTCCTCCCAAGCACTCTCTTCTGTTCAACACACCGCTGTTACTGCAATCATCTACCTGAATAATAGTGTTAATATAAGAATATATGCTCTTAAAATAAAAAAAGCTCGCTGGTAAAACTAAGCCCTATGCTGTACAAGTACAGGGTTTTGAATAGTTACAAATCTGGTGATGAATCTGGTCGGAATATTCTACTATGAATATGTAAAGTGCATACCGGGCTGCCATCAACAAACAAAGACAAGTGCTTTGGTGTTACATATGATACTGTACGTTCCTTGACAGACAACCTTTCAGGTTTGGTCGTCCAGGCGTGGAGTGTTACTGTCAGCATGAGAGTGGAGCGGCCGTCATCCAGCTACAGTTCCTCATCAATGAGGTAGGTCACAAAAAACAACAAAGACAGGTAACTCTGTGGGTAAAGTCCACTGTGCTGTGTGTCTTTACTTATGGGCAGATTTATAAATACTCATCCCTGGTTATCGCATTTCCCCTCTTAAAATGTTCAAAAAGTAGTCCCTACGGTGTGCTGTTGTAGGTAAGGATGTATGATGATCGTATTGGTAGTGTGAAAGTAACTCGCATTCCTTTTCAGCTCATCTCCCTCATGTCTTACCGAGTTTTTTTGGCAGTGAGCAGTTCTCTTGCTTATATGCGACTGTACCAAGAGTAGGATTACACATTTAAATCTCCTTTTTAATTCAATCAAATATGCCAAAGTCCACAAGGCATCACTAACAGCCAGAAGAGTGTGAGCAGGCATTCTGTGCCAACTTTTGGGCCATCATCACCCAGCCCCACTGAAACCACGGGACTTTGTTTAAGAAACGAACACGTCTATACTTTTAACCAATAAATTGGCGGAAGAAAGAAGGGTACCGAATACTCGACTCTTAGTATATGAATATATTCATGCACAGTGTGCAGGATTTCTTGGTTCCTATTGATCTAATGCACTTGTCAATAACACTTTTTGGTGAACTTTATTGAAATTGTCAGTCGATTCTCACCAGAGATTCTTAAACAGCTGACATGCTGGAAACATTTCTATACGTACTGAATACCAACATCTTTCTGATTCATGTGGCACGTTTGATTTACTTCATGTTATTGAGAAATGCAGTATTTCAGGCTTTGTGTGTGTGTGTGTGTGTGTGTGTGTGTGTGTGTGTGTGTGTGTGTGTGTGTGTGTGTGTGTGTCAGCGTCTGTGACTGTGACACTTCAGACAAACCCTGAGAGAGATGGAGACGATTTTTAGTGCCTCCTACACGCGCACATACATTTAAATACATCTTATGAATCATTGCTGTTACCTGGGTGAGAGATGCCTGATTTAAAACCCGTTTCCAGGGAATGCAGTGTGACTCATGCATGTCAGACATCGCCGTCTGTTAACTGTGTTCATGGACATTTCTGTCGTTATAACCTACATGCATTTCAACGATGGTACGTGTGATATCTTTTGAATATCAAATGAAAGCACCCTTTTTGTTGTGACAGGGAGCGCTGGTGAGTGCTCTGGCGGACGACAGTGTTCACCTGTGGAACCTGAGGCAGAAGAGACCAGCCATCCTCCACTCCCTCAAGTTCAGCAAAGAGAGGTAAGAGAACGCGAGACTGCAAAACGACGAGAAAGACCTTCTGCTTATTCGATTGTGTCCGTCTTGCTACCACTCTCTTTTTCTCCTCAATTGTGCCCTCACACTCGCTCTGGTGCGACATGCGCTGTGTCTTTCTGAGCAGGGGCCCGTGTCACAGTTTGCTGCCCGTGTGAACTGTTCGTTCTCGCTGACTTGTCGTGCTGTACGCAAACAGACGGCATTTCATTTGGCAAATGTGTCTCTGCGCTTGCTAAACTGTGCACGGGGCAAAGGAGGTGACACATGAGGCTCTCTTTCTCTCTCTCTCTCTGTTGGTCTCTAACTGAACACTCATTATTTGGGTCACTTACTCGCTCCGCCTTTGAGGCTTTCCCATCACTGGGGCACACGTGTGAACCTACCCAAACACCTGAAGATTTACACCAGCAGCTTGTAACACACACACACACACACACACACACACACACACACACACACACACACACTATAAACTTAAACGCACACAAGCAATTAATATACACAGTGTCACACACTCTTTGAGATGGTGGATGGTGTGTGAAATTAAAACTTCTGAGATTCCGATTTTTGTGATAATCATTATAAGAAATTCAGACAAATACCATCTAACCATGTGACTATATAATGATTTGAGTCCTGGAACTTTTGATGCATGACATCCCCTCTCTCGCTACCTTTTAATTTACTGTCACCCTTCTACGATCCACTGTCAAGGAAAGTGGTATTACATGTGGTTATACGATTGGCATGAGGGGACCATTTTCAAAACAGTCCTTTGTGCTTAATCAAGGACAATCCAATATCCAAGAACTCAGATGTGGCTGACAAGCAAAAAAAAATCATTTCATAAAAAAAATGTTTTTTTTACCATTTGCAAATGTCAAAACTCTGGGATACAAGACGAGTGAAGTGCAGAATCACCTCACCTCAAGTAAGTTGCTGTCCACTGTCTCCTCCAATCACGGATCCAGCGATAAACCATCAGAGCCAATCATATCATTGGCCAGCGATCTGTCACAGTTAAAAGTGGGGAATGGGTTAAACGTCAGAGCCAATGATCTGGGACAACGCTGATGTGATGGACAGGTGGCCGGCAGCGTCTTTTAGGGCGCGTTGTGTTCTTGCGTAGGCGCTTGACCGCCTCTGACATTTAGTAAGCACCGCCGTCCAACGCAAATACCTCGAGACACAGCAGCAAAGAAGATGCAAAGTCACATGAGACATTTGGAACGGGAGTAGAAAGTTAAACTGAAGCCGGGGGGGGGAGAAGTGAAAGAACAGGCTTGTGAGGAAGAGTAGTAGAATTTGGGAAAGGGAGAGTAACCGGAATTGTATGAAAGAAGAAAAGAAGAGGAACCGGTAACACAAGCAGGAGGAGGGCTTGAGAGGGATCAGACGTCCCACTCATTGGCTTTTCTCATCCCATTAAAATGTCAAGAGGACGATGGAGCCTCATGACTGAGACAGTCTTACTAGTTGATCTGAGCTTCAGACGTCAGTCGACGACAATTTCACCCGAGGATGTTACAGAGTACGAGTCTCTCTGTGACTATTTGGAATCCCTGCAACTTAATAATGAGAACAAGTTTGCATCTTTTCTATCAGGTTACTGGTTTCCTCCCACATGCCAAAGACATAAGGCTCAGGTGAACTGGAAACGTAATTGCCTATTCGTGAAATGGGTTTGTCTACTTAATAAGCACATACCAGCTGCGTTGCAAGTAATTGTATCATCTGACACCTATAGCGCACACACACACCACATAGACACTGATCCAGGACGTGAACGCTGCTTGGATGTAGTCGCACTTTGATGCTGGGAAATAGAAAATGTGCTTATCCTGACATGTTGACAGGCTCCAACACCCGCTTTGTGGGCTTACTCACTAAATAATGGGCATGGTGGCATTGATGATTGTAATACATCGTTGTATGTGTTGCCCTTTTAGCCCTGCGACATACTGGCAACCTGTCAAGGGTATTCTCTGGCTGGGTTTGCCTCTCAGGGGTAAGCAGGTATTGATATAGATCCATGGAAGTAAATACATTTAAGTAATTAGGTTTTACATCCACTTTATGTGTGACCGACTTGCATGCATATAACAGGTCGGATGTGTTGACTACTCATCTCCTAATTGGCTTGGAATGATTTATATGTTTTGTTTTCAATGCAATTAAACTGTTTCTTAGAAATGCATTGTAGCAAATGTTATGGCTTTCCAAAAAAAATCTCACTTAGCAGCACATTTTTCAGGCTCTTTACTTCAGCAGTGCATACGAAATGTTTTATATGAAAGGTGCGTGTATCTCCCCCGTACATTAGTATCATATTGTATTCAAGTGTTTGCCGATCAGCAGTCCATTTTCCCCCTCTGTGAACTGATACACAACTCTGCAGTCCTCCATTATTATAATTGCTGCCCGAAGGAGCAGCCTCCAAAGTTATTGGGACCATCAGGGTTTTGTTGAGTCCGTCATATTTCAACTTTTCTATCACACGGTTTTGCCAAGTGTGTTGCACTCTGAGAAGCTTTTAAGATCTCCTCTGGCTCTCAAGGCTATAAATATCTCTCTGCTTTTGTATATTTCTAAAAAAAGGTGTGCACACCGTGGTTGCTTTGTAATATAGTTGTCAAAAGAAATAGCATCAGGTTACATCCTTATAACAACAATGGTTATTAGAGGATCACAGTTTGAAGTGTCATCAGAAGGTAAGAATTGCTGTTGAAGTGAAGCCACGACGCAGTGTTAATGGTTTATAAGACAAACAAGTTGCAGGATTGAATTGGACAGATGTGTAAAACCTATAAAAGTCTTAGTCACCCACTGCCACTCTATCCCATCTTCCACTTTTTGCCCTTGCTCCTTTTTTTTTCCTCTATCTGTTTGTTCACAGCTTGACTTTAGTCAGGGCAGTCATTTCCTTGTCAACAAAAGGACAGTCACCCAACCTGAACTGCCACCAGCAGCCTACTAACAGAAAAATGGAACACAAGCCAAATGAAACACTCGTGTTTAAACTTCCCCACATTATTCTAGGTACATCATTAACCACGGGGATTCAAAAAAAGATGTTCATTTTAATTTTTATTCATTTAAATTTACAATTTCTTTCTGTGAGTTGAGAAGACTGACACCTTCTTTTTATTATTTATTTAAAAGTGTAGAGTCAGACTGGAAATGGGGGGAAAGAGAGAGAAGGGTATAACATGCAACAAAGGTCTCAAGGGTGAGATGTAACCCAGGATGTTGTGGAAATGAGGAATGCGCTGTAACCGCTCTACTACAAACTCACTACAGATTGATACCATTTCCATGTCGGCATTGACTGTGGTGATAGAGCCTTGAGTTGATTAGCCTAGCTTAGCATAACGACTGGAATCGGGGGGGGGGGGGGGGGGGGAGAAACAGCCAGCCTGGCTCCTTCCAATGTTAAAAAAGAAATATGGCTACCAACATCATTTGTTTAATCCGTACACAAACAAAAATGTAAACACAACAATTTTTGGTTTTAGAGGGAATTACTTAGCATAGCGAATACAAATGTATCCATCCACCCAGCATGCCTCGCAGTGACAACAAAACGCTGAGATGTAACTTTGGAAGTTTCTACCATATAACTCCCCATAAAACCACAAATTGTTGTTTTGAACAAAATACAATGTGTTAGTCTGTGAGCTTTAGAGGCGCGGGTAGTCTTTTTTTTTTTACTTTGGAGAGAGACTGGCTAGCTGTTTTCCCCTGCTAAGCTAGGCTAATAGCCTCCTGACTCCAGGTCCATACTTGATGCACAGACATGAGACTAGTTTCAATTTGCTCACCTTACTCTTGGCAAGAAAATGATTAATACCCTTTTCCACCAATAGGTGCATATATGCTGTTTTTAAAACACAGGAAAACCCGCCTAAAATAGGCGATAGACTCCTTTCCCATTGCTAGTATGCTGTGTCGTTGCACTGGCCTGTTTCTTCTAAACATTTTTCACACATTTATTTTCTCTACAACCCAAATTCCCCTTTTGAAGTCTCTAGGTTTCCTATCTTCTTAGGGCCCATTCCAATACTCAGAAACAGATCCTTCTCTCCCACCTTCTCGCCTTCCTTCCCCTGATCAGTATTCGAGTTGATGGGTGAAAGCAGTGTTGCAGAAAGCCCTCCAGCGTCAGCATCCATTCACATCAGATCACGGGCTCTAAGAGAGAGGAAAGAAGGGAGGAGAGGAGGAGTTGAGACAGACTGGGCCTCAGCCAGAGAGCAGTGAGTCAGTCTGTGGGTAGGAGTGTCGGCATGGAGGGAGCGCAAAAGAAATCCTGCCGAGTCATCCTGGCGTAGGATGCTCTCGTCACCTCCTGGCCTCGCAGGAATGCATTGCAGATGTGGAAGCTATCGTCAATGCAGGGTGATATGATGGGAGATGATGAGAGAGGGTATCCAGGGTCACCAGACACACACGCACACACACACACACCGGTACACAGACAACATAGATAAGACCTCTACTGTTACTTGCTCTTTTGTAAGGTTTTTTAGATTATTTTATTTCAAAACAATAACTAATTGTATTCTTCATATATTTGATTCTAGCTGCTCGAATCTCCACTTCTGGAAGCTGATCCGAGTAACTTAATATTGGAATTTTATATAACCTGAATCTCAGGTACCACTTTAAAATATCTACTCAGTAGTTTGTCGACAAAGCTAGTGCATCAATTAAATGAATTGAAATACTGGAAGAATTTTAATTTATTTCAGCAGATTAGAGTTTCCTTAACGGTATTTGACTGATTTGCTACTCCTTTTTTTCTCCAGCGTAACCATGTACCTGTGCAAACGCATATTAAAGAACTGTGAATGTGAATTCAGCATTGTTTTAATTATGAGGCCTATAGGTCCGGATTGATTTTCGCAGGTGCTCTGCTCGTGTAAAGCAGAGAGAGAGAGTGAAAGTGTGAAAGTGTTTAAGAGAGAGTGTGTGTGCGTGTGCGTGTGTGACTCAATTAAGATGCTTAATTTACTCAATTAAGATGCTTCTTAATTGAGGCCCTGTTCGTAGATTGGGGTCTCTGGACTCTCATCTGATTAGAAAAAACCTGGTCTGGAGCTTTGCCAAATGGATACTGTATGTCTATTTGATTTGTGTTCTCTTAGTTAAACAGTGATGGTGAATTTCTCCAACATCTACCGACTCTTCAACACTTATTCGACTTTTTGTTGTTGTTGTTTTCTGCATTGTTCTGCATCACCAGTTCCAGGCAGAAAGGAATATCTGTACTCTCAATTACTCTAAAACTCCTTTGTGCTCTGATAAGAATATTGTCCAGATGAAATAACAGACACAGATTTGATGACAATACAATATACGATATGGCGATATATATATTTTATTTTGAAACATGGCCCTCGTTCTTTTTCTGTCAGCCTCTTCCCCTGCCATCATTGTGCATGATTCTTTAATAGATATATTTGAACACATTACATTTGTTTATAATATTAAAACTCATTAAGTGTGCTATTATGAGTCCTAGTACTGCTTTGCTGCGGCGATGGCGTACTCATTACTGGAACCAAATCATAGTGTTTCATTCGCACGTTATTGTCTTGGTCAGTGCTTTGCTCAAGGGCAGTTTAATAAAAAATGTTCTGAAAAAATAAAAACATAACTAAATCAAGTCAGTTTAGATCAAAGTATTTGAGCGGGCGGACGGTGACTTTCTAATGACGAGCAGGCGCAGATTACTCCACTTGCAATAGTCCTCTTTGATAGGAACATCACATAAAACCAAGCATTTACAAACGATGACTTTCTAAAGTACCCCCTTCTCATTTGCATGGAACCATGCTCTCATACGTCTAGCCCACAGTGCAGTTAACCTCAGAGTTGTGTGTGGCAGGCGTCTGTCATTTCTGAGGCAATGTGTTGGGCCCTGAGCCTGCGAGCTGGCAGCTGCCTTTGTGTGTCGTGACCACTTGAAGCGGGACACTCGTGCGTGCACAACAAGTGTGAACACAATGACACGCACATAAACAATTAGTTACACAAAAAGAAATGGAAACACACACATTGCTAAACTGCGAGCAGATTTGTATAATTATGCTTCCTGCCACTGCCTCTCAGTCGGCCCTTGAATACTGGCTCTCAGAACACTTAATCATCTGGCTTGTATGTGCGCACATACACAGATCAAGCATATTTATATACAACCATAGACTGCATATAAGAAGTGGATGTAGTCATCGTGACGTCACGCATTGCTTTGTGGACTGCGGTTTTGAAGGCTCGAGTTTGCCGATTTCGCCGTCACCGTCTTGGATTACGGCCGTCGCCATGTTGCTTTTTCGCAACCAATGAACGGAATTTAGCATATTTGGAATGCGGAGGAGTGACGTAGAGACGCCGTATACGGCTCTGGTAGTTGCAGCGACGTGTCACAGTAACAATCGTAGTAAGCACCACCCTAAAGCCTACTAAATAAATCAAGTGAGCAGTAGGGTTTTTTTTTGCAACTGCAAGGAGTCGCCCCCTGCTGGTCAGTAGAGAGAATGCAATTTTTAAGACACTTCCGCGTCGGCTTCACTCGGCAGAACCGGAGGTTGCCGCCTGTATACAACATACATTTACAGTACATATGTAATTACATGAGTTCAAATCAGTTGCTGAGAAGCCTCTACACACGGTTGCACCATGCACTCACTCAAGCCCTCATATGAGGCACATCTGTTTGTGCAGATGGAAAAGGAAGTTAATTCTAGTGGACAGTCCGCCACAAGTTGTCCTGAAAAGTCGTGTAGCTCTTAGTCACCTCATCTGTAGTGAGTCTGTAGTCTGAGTGCGTGCGTCTCAATGATCAACATGCTACAGTAGTCATCTCTTGCAACCCTAAATATCATGTGCATGAACAACTCATTTGAATAACTACAAATTACGTTTCCTCCAACATATTTTTTGCAAAGCACATTGGTCGTGTATCAATAATGCTCACGGTCAACTTGCCTCATCAGATGAGGCTTAAAATGAGCATGTGCAACTCACTTACAGTATTACTCTCATATTTGATTAAGCCAGACCATATTCCTGTTTGTAAATGCTGTATGTAAATCTAGGTTAGTGTGTTTGAGTGTGTTTGAGTGTGTCTCTGTGCACATTTTGCACTGTGTGGATGAGATTTATGTCAAGTAGCCCAATTCCTCCCAAAAAATGAATATATTCATGATTTGGAGCAGAGCATTGGGGCAGAGGAGAAAGGTGTGTGTGTGTGTGTGCGTGTGTGTGTGTGTGTGTGTGTTGTAGTAGGAGCTGCTACTCTCAATACAGCCCTGCAGCAACAATGTGAAAGACTCAGAGAGAGAGAGAGAGAGAGAGAGCTGGAGAGAAAGGGAGAGAGGCTTTCTGCGCATTAAAACACACATACACTCAAAGTCACTGCAAGGACATGTTTACACAAATCCATGTGTTGCTGTGCTATTGAGTGTATGTATATTTATACAGTATAATGCAAGGTTTCTGTTTAAACCTTCCTACTACGAAATACATCCATACTGTATACTGCTCGCATCCTTTGCCAAATATGTTCAGGAGGAAACGTATATTGCTGCGCGGATCCTTTGCAGCATTTTTTCAAGTCCAGGAAGTGTCACTTTCTTACGCTTTGCAGGTAGAAATCACATGACTTTCATACCAGAGACTCAGAGTTTGAGTCCTGCGTCCCACATTTTGTTAGTTTTATGCTACTAACATGTGGTTAATGTCTCAGGAAGAAGAATCTTTCCCTATTAACCAGGTGCTTTTACTTGCCCTTAACATGTTAATTGTTCTTTAGTTGGAGTCGATATTGTCGCGAAAACCAATTAAATATGTTGATTGTGAATGTTTTGCATATTTATTTAATTGAAATGTGTTCTCAACACGTTGATGTTTATGATATTGTTGATATTGATAAAAACAATATTTCTTTCTTATTATATATAGTTGCATGGAGACATGCTTGTAATGTTATGTAGCTTGGAAAGAGTAATGGAAGCATGGGGAAAGTGGTTATTTTGGTCTCTCCTTGAATACTGCATAGAGCCTGGTCTTCAGTTTAATGCCAGTTATATTAATTCATCTCTGACAAGATCCCATCTCGTCGGATTATAAAAAGAAAACACACTATTTTATTTTCTTTGACATTCTGTATCTACTTAAAGCGGATATTACAGCAGATATTACATTCGGATATTAAACTCGTTGTGCAGAGTGATTCCATTGCTAAATACGAGCCAGTCTGTCATGAACGCAGAGGAAACACCCCAGCGGTTTGGATGTAATAGATAAAGAAGAAAGAGATGGATACAACTTCATTTATCTCCCTACTTGGGTGGTGTGTCCCAGCTGATGAGCCGGGGGCCTTGTCTTATAGATCCAGGCCTCTGAAGTCCACAGGTGTAGCTCAAAGCACCGTGCAGAATAAAAAGGATCACCGGAGGAGCTTGGCGACCTTGAAATATTAGCAAGGCGAATTAGCAAGGTTGTATATTATTATTCCTCAGACGGATTGAAGGATGGATGAAAGAGCAAAATGATGAAAAAGGGATGAGAAAGATGAATGGATAGCCACAGCTAAGGAGGGAAGGGTTTCTAACCTCTCATTAAACTTCAGTCTGATGGATTGATGAAAGGAGGAGATGGGCAAGCGGTGACGAAAACAGGAGAATTTTAGGACTCTCTTTGCCCTCATGTACCCTGTACGTCTGGATAGACGGTTCGCTGATTGAATGACTCAAAAGTCTCTTTGGTTTCCCACTCTCATCTCGACTGCTTCGACCTGATGGAGTGGTAAATAATCCTCTCACAGTTTTGCATAATTTGTCTCCCGTTTATAATAGGCCGCTGAGTGATTTTCTTTCAAGAAGCTTCTGTCTCTGGGCTGTCTGTGTCTTCCTCCCCTGGTTCTACCTGGTCCACCCTTCCTCTTCCTCTCCTCTGTCGTTCTCTGCTCTACCCTTTTTAACTGGTGTCTCCTTCTCTTCACAGAATAACCTTCTGCCACCTGCCCTTCCAGAGTAAATGGCTGTACATCGGCACAGAACGAGGGAACATCCACCTCGTCAACGTGGAGTCCTTTATGCTCTCAGGCTACGTCATCATGTGGAACAAAGCCATTGAACTGTGAGTGGAACTGCCCACGTGTCACCCTCTGATGCCGCCTCCCACTCTTAATGCCCTGAATGTGTCTCACATGTGCTCTCTTCTTCTTCTTCTTCTTCTTCTTCTTCTTCTTCGACTTCAAAGGGTGCACAACTTGGCATGCTGCTGTGCAGGTTTGTGTGCGGTATGGAGGGGGTTCTCATCCACAGTGAATCACCGATACGCAGATCAATATTTGAACTCTGTAGGAATCAAACTCATATCAGCAGCACTGCAACATTGATCCCAGGGTCTATTGACTCACCTTGCAGCACTTAAGTGAGGCAAGCCATGCAGTGTAATCAGCTTTTTACCTTTCAAAAGGTTATTGTAGCTTAAATATAATGAGATAAGAAAGAATCATTAGTCAGTCTATCACTTCCAGGCACCGTATCCGACTCCAGGTAGTGAGCGACCTGTCTCCTTGCTGTTTCAATGGATCCGTCAGTTTGACAGGCTCCATTTTGGCTCCCTGCTGTAGAGACTTAAATTATTCACTGGAGCGTTTTGCTTCACGCTTCCCCCCCCCCCCATCCCCTTCTCTGTATGTGTGTGCGGGTGAGGAGAGAGGGAAAAGATGGAGGAAGGCGGGAGGGGGTGGAACAGGTGTCTGCCGAGATCAGTGTATGGTACACACAGACGTCTCGTCTTGTCGACAGGGCTGCAGGGAAGAAAAGGCGAGAGTGAGTGGTGGGAGAGAGGAGGAGGAGGAGGGGGAGGGGGAGGGGGGAGGGGAAGCGTATGACAGAGAGGAGACTGGAGTGGAATGGATGAGACGGGGCTTTTGCCCGGGGTAAAGGACATGCAGAGGAGGAAGGTGATGGAGGAGAGGAGCGGAGTGGCGACAGAGGGATACATGCAAGTAACAGAGGGCAGAAGCAGAGGAGGAGGTGTGCAGAGAAATGAGGATAAAGAGGTGGAAAGGTTTTCAATTAAATAAAAAAAGGGCAGAAGAGGAAGGCAAGGAGTGATAATGATGAGAAAGAGGGTAGATGTGGATGATAAGATAGAGAGGTAGATACAGGAGTTCTTCTTGACTAAAGGACAAGCAATAACTTCCACTTTTCTTTGCTAGACTGCATTCTCTTCGTTTCTCCTTCACCTTTACGGTACCATTCACTCCTCTTCACCTTGTTTCACCTAGATGTCAATGTTTTTTTCCCCCCACCATCCTCATATTATTTCAAAATTCCTCCTCCGCTCCACAGCTTTTGACAAAGTTCTCTCTATGAAGAGTTAATACTATGTAGAATATTCTCAAAAGAGGTTATAAGAATATCTTTTGAATGTACAGGAAGTGAATAATGATTAAATCAACATACACTTATTGAAATAATGGACTGCTTTTATGAAACGCTTTTAGCATCTCATTCACCCGTCTCACACACATTTGGCAAGTAACCGTTGCAAGGGACTGGCCATACCCGGTAATTTGAGGTTAAGAATGGGGTAAGTCTGGCATCATACCCCAAACACTGCACTTATGCACAAAATAGTCTAAATTGAAAACATCCCAAAGAAATCTACCATTTCATCTGTAAGGGTGCGTAGGTTCATGGTGCTTCGTGTGCAACATTTCTAAATCTTTCTAAAATTATAAAGCGGACAGAAAAATGAAAACCAATCCTGCTTGAATTCAGGGTTGAGTCAGTATCCTGATCCTGCAAATATCTAACATTTGGAATCAAGTGATATTTTCATCAATATTCAGCACATTCCAAAGAATGTGTTCGCATCTATTTTCTGGTTTGATGACAAATCCTTTTTGACTACATCAACCATAACCTCTCGCTTGACTAAGCTGAGAGGGAGATCAGTCCTTTCCATAACACTGCCGTTTGTATTAGAAATAGAAATAGAAGCGTATGTCTCAAAGTCCCCTTCTCTACACCACAGATTGCAGAAGCTGCTAACATTACATCTCTACCTTACCTCCATTTCTTCAAGCCACCCAAAAGTCAACATGCAACAGCTTTTGTTGTTTCCATTCAGGCCACAATCCCTCACACATAGTATTCTATGGGACACTATGTCTTGAAGATGGCGGCAGTGCCAGCAATTGATTCATGTATTTGTTACAGAAGCTCTCAGTTTGCATACATGTCTATATATGTATGAGTGTGTGTGTGTCTAGGGTTTGCTTTGACCCAGATCAGAGCGGTGTGATGTGATTCTCTTGTTCTCTCTTCTTTTGTTCTTTGCCAGCTGTGGGGTTGATAGGGTTGCGGTAGTCCAGGTACAAAAGCCTCTGTATCTCTCCCATTGTTCTTCTCTGACGCTGTCGTCGTCAGAAGATAGCACTTGATCTAAATTAACTGGAATTGCTGTAACAATTACATTCTCTGTTTTTCGTCATCATAAATTGATTATCATTAGGTTTTGAACTGTTAAAATAAGGGTTTTGAAGATGCCCCGTCGGGCTCTGGGAACCTGTGCTGTGACTCAACAAAATGTTGTTGGTGTTGCAGACTTGCATTTCTAAGCTAGGTGATATTTCAGTATCATCAGCTGAACACTTGGGAGTTGTCTACATCAGTATTATTGTCCTATACTGAAGCTAATACATGTAGTGCTATTTAAAGCATTTCAAGATTTGATTTGAAGCCCAGCCTCCTACACCTCTGTTCCATTGTCATTGCTGTAATGAGCTTAGAATACGCTGTGTACCGGGGTCAACATCCCTTGGGCCCTACTATTTGGAGACAAGCTGCAGTAGCTGTGCCAGTGGCCCCAGGCCTGGCCTGGCCCGGCCCAGCCCGGCCCGCCCCGGCCCGGCCCAGTGCTCTGTGCATTTGTATGACTCACATATATTACAGTACATAACCAACTGCATGGCGCTATAGTTCAGTCAGTGCTTTAGGCATTAAGGACATTGCCATAAGGCCACATGTGAATCTGTTTGTTCAAATGACGCATCTTTTTATGTATGCAGCACTGTATATGCGAGAATATTTATAGATTTGTACCTGGCAGCGTCTGTGTGTGTGTGTGTGTGTGTGTGTGTGTGTGTGTGTGTGTGTGTGTGTGTGTGTGTGTGTGTGTGTGTGTGTGTGTGTGTGTGTGTGTGTGTGTGTGTGTGTGTGTGTTTGTTTGATTTGATTCAGCTGGATGGTCACTGGGTACAGAGGGCCGGAGAGAAGTGGGACAGGAGTGGTAAAATGTTAACAGCTTACTATGACACATAGTTCACGTGAACATGTTGGCCTGAGGCCTATTCTGTCCTCTTTTATTTTCTCCCACTCAGGACTCTGTAATTACTTGTTTGAATTTTTCATGCTTCTACGTATGGGTGGTCCTCAGCTGGTACTGCAGTGCCCTACCAGGGAAGCATCCCGGCCTCCAACTGCAGCCTGGGGAGGCTGCAGGTGGAGGCCCGGAACAGTGACCTTTCCTGGGGGGGGGGGGACCCAGCCTTCCAACACCCTGTGCACTTGGAAAGGTGGAAATTACAAAACATTTTGAGGATTCACATAATATTAATCCGTACGGTGTAAAGATTTGCAGTCACTTATTGTGCAGTTTGCACGTTAGTAAGTGATCATGTCATAATTCATAAGGTGCCGTCCTGGATTCTAAATAAGTTAACTTCTCTATATTGTTAAGTTTAATACAACAATAAACCTATACAAGCAGCAGTATCGGGAGAGACTGGAGACACATTTGGTCCAAAGTATAACGAAGCACACAGACTTAAGGCTACAACCTTTATTAGAGAACTAATGTTACAATACCAGGTTGTAAAGTCAAAGAGTCAAAAAACAAGCGCCTTATACCCTTTCCGTCATTCTATACAAGCAGGGTTAATAGCTCAGCAAACACTTTAATAATAATAACACTACATTTTAATTCTAATTCTACATTTTGGCACATGCATTTAGTTTGCACCGTTTTGCAGAGAGTTAGACGAGAAGATCAACACCACTCTCATATCTACCTGTTAGATATGAAGCTAGGTACAGCCAGGGTATGCTTAGATTAGCTTAGCTTAGAGACAGGAAGCAGCGGAAAACAGCCAAATCAGCTTAGCATCACCTCTACTGACGAGTTTACACTACACGATTTTAGCCCTGATCGCTGACAGCTTTTGATGATTGCTTACAAAGGCCTTGTTTCAGATTCAAATCTGTACTTGCTCCTGTGTGGGAATTTTCAAAAATATGAGAGATGAGAGAGATATCTAGCATGTTAAATATCTGGACCTCTCTAAGAATCCAAATCCTGTAGTGTGACAATTATCTTGATAGGCAATGACAGCAGTGACGGTCTAAAGCCAATGAGAGGACAAGATATGGGGCGAGGGAAATTTCATTTATTTATTTACCTCCTTTTCTTTTTTTCCTTGTTTTCTTTTTTTGCTGCAAATCAGCAATCAGACTTGTCTGATCCACAACAACTTCAAGATAACCCATTATAAGACAGACATTAATGTAATACAGTAAAACAAAAAATGTTCACAACCCGAAAAGATTTGATTTTGATTTCGTATGAAATTACAAATGAATGGTCTTACTTGGTGTGTACATGGTATAAGTGGGATAATGCCCTTCGGGGTGTCCAAGGATTTAATGGACTGAGGGGAGGCCAGATCCATTAATTCCTGATTATGGACACCTCGAAGGGCATTATCCCCGACTTTGCTGACAGATAAGTGAACAAGCGTATTTCCCAAATGATCCAACTACTTTAACTGCACCACGTCACATAATGGTTGTTTCTGTTGCTCTTGCTGTCTTTCAGTAAGCTTTTAAACAGGGAGCAGAATGCTGTGTGTCACGGCCGAGCAGTCAATGGCCTTATCAGTCCACAGCAGGAGGGGCTCTAATGCAGAAAGCTACTGTTTTGGTCAGAGGATTTAGTATTAAAGTTTTGTTCTTTCATGTACTGGAAACCTTTGCCATGTACTCAGTACAGCTGGGCCAGCACTTTTTCATCTGGAACATGTGTATTCTATGCATTAACACACACACACACACACAATCATGAGGCCGTGCTGCAAACATGTCGCCGCCGAGACATTGTCATGGTGACTGCCCCCTCTGCTGCCTCACGGTGTGTCACCCGTGGTGACGCCAGATGTTCAGGACTTCACTGTGCATGTGTGTGACACTGTACAAGTGTGTCTGTGTATTTTTGTATTCACATCTTGTTGTTTAATTTGTGTGTGTGTGTGTGTAAGCGCATGCGTGCCTGCACCGAAGAGATGTTTTCAAATTGTGTGAGGTGGACCCTTCCTTTTGCTTTAACATCCCCGCCCTGTGTCATCTACACACCAACAGACATTTCCTCTATGGTGCTTGTGTGTGCGCCATAGAGTGGTCCATTTTCCTTAAGGTACTGAACGCATCACTGTGTTTCAGATGAATATTTAAGACACAAAGAAGGATTTGGTGCAATAAAGGTTTATAGCATATGACTTTTTTTTTACTGAAGGTGCCGAGGGGGCGGATATGTTAAGTGTTATATTTGACATGATGCATTTAGTTTAACTCTAGTAGTACATAAATAGAGTAGTGTGCATTAACACTAAAACATCTATCTTTATGAACTTGCAAAAGCTATCAGAGACACACATGTTCCTTTATACACTCATACTCGATCGCTCTTGTCCCCGAAGACCTTTTTTTTAACTTTGTATGCAAAACGCAGAGTCATTAGCAGTACGCAGTCAGAAATGTGTGCTCACAGGAGCGTGTTGAAGTAGTTAGGCAGGCGTTGTTTGTGTCTGTGTGTGTGTGTGTGTGGGTTTGTGTGTTTGTGGCAGAGTATGGATGCGTTTTGGGAGCCTGTCTTTTCTCTGCCCATTCTGCCTCTGTTGCCATGGTGACTCCTTCATCTCCAAACCTGAACATGCATTTTGAGAATGTGTCCACGTCAGATTTATTTACTGTATAACAACAGGTTTTAACAAACCAGATTTGTGTGTGGAGTCTCACGGGGTGGAGTACATTGTGCATGAAATCCTGAAACAAGAGGAAATGAACCACGTGGGACAGGCGGCCTTTTATGCACGTTGCATTTTGTAATTCAGCAAGAGGGTAATTGTTTGTTATGGATGTGGGTTTTACAAATGGGGTGGATGTTAAGATGTCTCTTAACTGTGCCGACATGCAAATTGTGTGTGTGTGTGTGTGTGTGTGTGTGTGTGTGTGTGTGTGTGTGTGTGTGTGTGTGTGTGTGTGTGTGTGTGTGTGTGTGTGTGTGTGTGTGTGTGTGTGTGTGTGTGTGTGTGTGTGTGTGTGTGTGTGTGTGTGTGTGTGTGTGTGTCCGCGTGTGCGTGCGCATGGGCGTTCTGCTATGGACGACCGTTAGCTGAGAGACAGGCAGTGAAGGGGGATTAGATAAATCAACAGCTCCAGCTGCAGCAGAGCTTAGGTAATAAGGCTCTGGCACAAACAGGCTAAATATAGAGACAACTGACTGACTGCCTGCCTGCCCACTAACTGCTACCTTTTAACGCGCACACACACACACACACACACGCACACACAAACACACAGTAGATGCTATCCTTATAGGTGATTTGTTCATTTTTAACATGATCCGAATGCAACTGGCAAATGTATTTCGTTATTTTTAAGTCTTATATTGACGTACATATGTTTACACCAGCAGGAATGTAGCGCAACATGAAAATAGTGCCCTCTGCATTTAAATGTGGAAGTGCAATAAAATGGTTTTGTCCACACACACACACACACACACACACACATACGATCATGTTTAGAGTGAATTCTAGATCCAAGACTGAACTGAAAGAAGGGACTCGGAGAAAAAGTTACAAATCCTTCTGCTACTTCAGCACCACGGACAGCGCAATGGGTACTCCGCACCGTTAGGCTACTCGAATTTCAGAGCCAGGGTCGGTGCCTTAGATTCTAACAAACCTCAGTCAGATAAAGGATCAATGAGTCGGGCAGACTAGATTAACATATTCAATGAAACAACCCCTCTTCCCCTCCACTCTCTCTGCTACTATGGGATGGAGCTGAGGGAAGGCCGGTTAACAAGGAGCATTTCAATCCAGAACAGTCCAGTTTTTATACTTACTATTATCACCAGCATGTCTTGTCCTTCACTGTCAGACTTACAGATGAGTACAAAAAAACTCATTGCTTCCATTTGGTTGCCGCTCCTTACTTTCCCTCTCCTTTTCGGGCACCCCTGCCCTTGCTCCCTGGCGTCGGGGTTACGTTTCAGGCTCTAACAGTCACTCTTTTTCAGC
This sequence comes from Pholis gunnellus, assembly GCF_910591455.1. Lineage (NCBI taxonomy): Eukaryota > Metazoa > Chordata > Actinopteri > Perciformes > Pholidae > Pholis > Pholis gunnellus. The sequence goes on from NC_136546.1 coordinate 12,878,089, forward strand.
TGTGACCTTCCCTGGCGCTCTGCAGCCACATCGTCTCTTTAACGCGGGGCAGGTTAGGTAAATTCTGCGGCCACGTGGCACGCTGAGAGAGGAGATTTGACATAAGGCTGTCTGGAGGGTAAATCACAGACAGGAGGAGGAGAGGAGGGAGTAGCCGGGCATTTTGTGCTGTCTCCGCTGACATGCAAATGGTCTCACACACACACACACACACACACACACACACACACACACACAGCAACGGACGCACGCACATACACAGCCATTGGGGACTGTCTGGGCTGACAGTGCCATCTATCACAACCTTAACTGAGCTTATGCCTTTGAACAGCCTTTTAGTGCCTTGGAGTGATTGGCAGATCTGTCCTCCCTGGCGGACCCCTTACACAGGTTCAAAGACTCTTGCTTTCCACCTTAACCCTCTCCATACGCCGCTACGCAAGAACTATACGTTCATGGACTTGTTTTAATGTCTCAGTACTGCCTCACAGCTTAAAGAGAACAAAACATATATGTCTCTCTCTCTCTTTGTGTCTCTCATAAGGTCCTCCAAGGCTCACCCTGGACCAGTTGTGCACATAAGTGACAACCCGATGGATGAAGGAAAGGTAAACGACAACACTTCTCTGTCCACACACACCCATGCAAAAATGTATATACACATACTCTATGTCATCCTCTCTCCACTAGCAGTCCCAAACAGCAAATCCATAAACAGTGTTACATTGCACACCCACACAAACAGCAAGGTGTTGTTACTTTGGTGACAGTAAGGTCCAGTGTTTGATGTTGCAGTGAGAATATACAGTATAGACTGTATTAAAACCTTAACTTGAGGCTGGTTTGCTCTCTCTATACTGTATACTCTCGACATTTGCTCTCTATTTTGGTTAAGCCATTTTTCTCCTACGTCACTGTGATTTGAACAGATTTTTCACAATTTGAATAAGGTGACTGGCTGAGAACGATTACTCACCACACCATCTCATATATATATATTGCACTTTAACTGACTTTCGTACACAGAACATGCTGTGTTTATATGATCACAAATACGGGGCTTGAATACAGCCTCATTGTCCCAGCGCACATGTTAAAATAGGGCCCATTATGTTCAGTTGATCTGCTTTATTCACACATTTGAATTTCTATAAATAAGTCCTCAAAAAAAACTCACACTTTATGTTCTAAATAAAATCTTTTAGCATCATGTCTTGTGACCCAGGGTGGGCAGGTTTCTCCCTCAGCCACCACAGTCTGCTTTCACCTGACTTCCTTTCATGCTGCGTGATAATGTCAAATGTATTGCTTCTTTTTCCGCCCATCATGGGGTCTTATAATATCTCCTCTCTGTCATCTCTCCTACCTATCTCACTGACTGCCTGTCGCTCTTCCTCTCCAGCTTATAATTGGATTTGAGTCTGGGATCGTGGCCCTTTGGGATCTGAAATCAAAGAAGGCCGACTATCGCTACACTTACGATGAGGTAGGCAAATCTCCCCTATATCCTTTCTTCTGTAACAGATGTCAGTGATTCCTCCCACTTCTGTGCAGTTTAATGAAGATGAAGCTGAATTTTGGCTTGACAGAGGAGACTTTTACATCCAACTCTAACTGGATTCGTGTTGTCAAGCTACAAGAAGAATCAAAATACTTCCTCTACAAACTAGTTAATTAGAGGAGCTTGCAGACGGATTTAGTCACTTTTGGACAGAGCCAGGCTAGCTGTTTCTTTACGTTTCTAGTCTTTATGCTATGCTAAGTTAGCTGGCTTCTGGGAGTAGCTTCACATTTAGCTTAAAGACCTAAATATAATCCTATAATCCTAAATATCTTTTACTTCCAGTTTAGTTGCTTCATTAGAAATATCACTTCACAAAATAAAAACTCAAAAACATCGTCTCTTTGGCTAGTGCTGCAGTCACAACTGGAGGAAAATGTGTTTTTCTCATTTACAAAGAACAGCAGTTTGTGAAATGCATCATTTAACAATGTCATGATTTATACAGTGTCTCCGGAGTGATGTTGCAAGGCTGCACAGTGATTGCGCTTGCATTTTGCAGTTGTAAAAAGGGAAACATTTTGTAAAAGGTCCACCTTTTTAAAGCACTGAGTCATGTTGCTTCATTGGCTTCCCCAGAGGCAATAGTGTGTGTCTATAAATAAAAGACAACGTGACAATAAAAAAAGAGACACAGTGTCAGAGCAGCTCAGATCTCTCTGGACCTGGCATGTGTCAAACCAAGACCACATCTGTTATCTGTTACCAGATTAGTGTTCTTACAAAATCTTATCTCCACTAGTTGCTGTAATTCGGTTGTTTTATGTTCCGTTATAGATGTGATAAAATGTAGTACAGCCTGTGTTGTTTATGCTGGTTTTAAAAAAATCTTTCCATTTCCATTTACTCCCTGTGATTATGCTTTCACGAATGAATATGAATATCAATCGGAGATCTCATTTTATAAACTTGTCATTTAGGTTAGTCTAAATTAGATATCCAGGGCCTTATTAAAGCAGCAAACAACTATTTGTTGTGTAAATTATAGCAATAGAAATGCTCCCAATCTCATATATACGCACCTTTAGACTGACTGAAAGGTTGTGGTCAGACATGCACACGTATAGGCACACATGTCAATAATCATACAGTGGTGTCCGTAGCTCTTAGACACAGAGCCAGACCGCCTGTTAAAGATAATAAGATTATTGTAACACTCATGCTGGTGCTCACCTCATTGGCAGTGCTGAGGTGCCGTAAGCGCGCTGCGATAACAAGAGTCACAGAGGACTACATAGACACAACTAGGGGAGTGGATTTTGTATGTTCAGTCTGTACAGTTCTCTCTCTCTCTCTCTCTCTCTCTCTCTCTCTCTCTCTCTCTCTCTCTTTCTGTCTTTCTCCCTCCCTCTCTTTGCCCCGTCTCCCTCTGTCAGATAAGCTAATATCCTCCTGCTGCTCCTAGGGCATTACATTCTCGAGTACTGAATCTCTCATGAGAGCTCATCTCTTCTCCCCAAACCCCTACAGTTACACCTCTCCAGAGACCGGGGGTTGAGTGAGCGGGGGCTGCTCCCTCATTTCATTCACTCTGACTTACACTGACGAGGAGAAAGAGCCTGCGACACGCGACCGTTCTTTCCTCTCTTTTGGAATGTCTCGGGGTTATTCCCATGGCTAATGCATCCAAATGGTTGTTAGAGTCAGATATGTTTAAAGATTAATTTGCCCCCTGGACAAGCCTTCAGGGGCACTGAAGGCAACCTTTGTGTCCTCCTGTGCGACATCACTGCTGAAATGTGGTTACGATGATTGGGTTGTGACTTTTCTATTATTACTGCTGTGGACAGGGCTGTAGAGTGAAGAGTGAACGCTGTGGAACACACCAGGGCTTTGTGAGGGTAAGGGTGGGGGGCGGTACGGACAAAAAGATATGATCTTGATATCACTGTGTTATGATATTCACTTAAAAGTATGATCTGCGGCAATTCTCGCTTACTCTTGTGAACACAACATTCAAAGTTGGCGAGGGAGAGGGAGAGGGAGAGAGAGAGACGGCAGCCTAGAAAATGAAAAAGTGAGAAATAAGACATTATTTTCTGATTTCTGATTATTTTCTATCCCACGCACAACAATGTGGGAAGGTTCCGCATTGCCGGATTCTGTGTGAATGCAGCCGAATTGCCTCTCTGTGGCCTCTCTGCTTTTTGGGAAGGGGAGGGGGAGGGGGGGGGGGGGGGGGGGGGGGGGGCTTACCCTTACTTTTGGTCAAACGGACAGACAGACCTGCAGCTCTTTATACATCCGTGACGCAGACAGAGAGCAGAGGAGAGAGACGGAGACAGCAATGTGACCCGGTTGCTACCATTGTATAAAGTCCCGACCTCACCTGCGCGCTGTCATTGGCTGGGGGCTTCACACCCACTGCCCATGTGCTGGTGCCCAGAGACACAGCTCGAACACAGCAACCTTAACAAGAGCAGAGAAAATCCAGGCAGAGGTTCGGGCCTCTGGTGTTTATTTAGAGGGATTACTTGAGTACTTGATTACATGAGTCAATGCATTTAGTTATGTGGTGGGTCTAATTTGTTCCGAAGACATAGATGTGTTTCACTGGCTTAGCTCCTTTCTGCAATTAAACATATATTCGACATCAATTATAAGCTATTGATATTACATGTAGTTGGTACAATTGGAGTTGTTTGCCGTCATGATTGTGTGCCAACTCAATACTGTATAGCGTCTGCTAATAATACTGTAAGGTAAAATACGTTTTTACATCTATTTAATCCATTGCAAACTATATTCTTCCTGCTGTGCACTTTTTTTTCCTGCTGTGTGCTTTAAGTCGAATACTATTTGCCTCGAAGCTTGCCGCCGAGTATCAAAGTTGTCGAGTGAAATGAACAAGGGGGCTTTTCCTCTGCTCCGTTTTCAACAGCAGAGTAAGCCAGCAGACCAGCGGTGATGGATTCAAGCTTTGGAATGAGCATGTCTTAAAGAATATATTAGTTTTAATGGGAATTTGTGGGTGTTTAAACAAGTGAAAGGCAGTCTATGTTCTCATATTTCAAAGGAGACGGATAAGTGCTTTTTGTGAGTAATGTCAACTCCAAAAATTCCTGGCACATTTGGAACAACTCGTGCACTCACACACCGTCAGCATGTAGGGTGCACATAAGGGAAGTAATGAAATGGTTTTGACTCAAATGACGGCAGCTTTTGTTAGTCGTACATGCTGTCAAACTGCAGATATGTCAGCAGATCCGGACTTAAACCTGGCCCCCGGACAGCAACAAAGTTTCCAGCAGAGTACAGACAAAGAGCAAGAGGCCATAAAACCTTTGTTTTTACAAGCTCACAAAGAGCTGAGAGAGCGTGCCTTCCACTCTGTGTCTATCAGTGGATTGTCTATTATTAGCTGTGGATCAGCAGTATGGGTTTCCAGTGAGTGCTAGCCAGAGAGCATCCGTCACTCTGACCCCTGCTCCACTCTGCCCCATCTCACTCAACACCTTGGTCTGAGTCCGGCCCTGATGAATGGGCCACATCACAGCCGGGTTGGAGTTTTTAGTTCCCTTCTTCCTCTGATGTTTGTCTCCTGGTGGCTGTTTGTCACTCACGGAGTGCGTGGATGATTCTTTTTTATTTGTGTGTCATACCTTCAAAAGAGCCATTATTCAAACTCATTGTTTTTCCTTTTTCTACATTTCTTTCTGTAACGTTTAACGTGTTTCCCTTCCAAATGGTTTTTTATTTATTTTTTTATTTTTATATCATTTTGAACATTCTCTTGTACCTTGCCACAGTGTTCCAGCCATTTCGTTCTCACTCTCTATTCTCTTTATCTCTTTTTCTCTCATGGAAAGAAACCAGCAGTTTTTGCTCAAAAGCCCGAAAACTCTCTTGCAGAAATGAAAAAGTCTTAATTGGCAAATTGAAGCTTAAATGGGCTTGTTTCTTTTAGGGCTTATGTAATAACCACAACACATGTGTTGATTTAATGTTTCAAAACAAGAAGGGATTGCTCTATGGAAATTACAGTTGACATACTTGCCCCCAAATGTTTTTTTTAGTTGTTTTTTTTAAGATAAATCCTTTTTTGGTTGTTCTCCTGCTTGAGCTGAATATTGATGTGCATGTACTGTGTGTGTGTGTGTGTGTGTGTGTGTGTGTGTGTGTGTGTGTGTGTGTGTGTGTGTGTGTGTGTGTGTGTGTGTGTGTGTGTGTGTGTGTGTGTGTGTGTGTGTGTGTGTGTGTGTGTGTGTGTGTGTGGCACTTCAGAGCCAAGCTGTCTTTCTGTCCCATTGTGATACAATGCTGGCAGTAGCTATTCTAATTAGGCCGTGATATGCATGTTTGTGTGTATGTCTCTTTTCCTTCACCAATTTCAATTTGTGCGTTTGTTTTCATCTGTGCCGGGAATTATTGTTTGTGTGTGTGTGTGTGTGGGAACACAATAGCTCATGTGTGTGACTCTAATAAGTGTTGACTGAATTCTCTCATACCCCAAGGATCAGTCTGTGAAAACTGACCTAATGTAATAAATCATGAACGAGTCTTTTTAATTGACATTATTTGATATGACGAGCACCATGTGTTCCAATTACCGTACTCATCTTCCAATTAAGAACAATGCAATGTTCCCTGTTGGGACTGTCACGGCGATCGTTGCGCTGATCGATTTCCAGAATTTCTTCTCTGAATTTTTCTCAGTTCATACACTTTCATATACTTTATCTGGGTTGCAGTCAACATAAAGAAAAAGCATCTGAGACCATCCCCCTATAGGTGATCCCCTTACATCCCCCAACTCATTAGTCAATCATTCAATTTCTCTTCCAGAGTGTAGGATGCCACATTTTTTTGACAGAATGTAAAATTGTGTTCAGCACACCTGCTGTAACTACATCCACGCCACCTGGCACTGCACACCGGTGAATCACGTCTGGCAAGAAATCATTGACAAACTGCATCGCACCTGTCCCCGTCACTCTGCCTGCAGTGCCTCTACCAGAACTCACATCCGCCATCAGCATCGAGAAGACACCTGAGCCATTACTCATTATGCCTCTAGTTATGTCTAAGGAAACAATCGTCATGAAGAGGGAATCAGGAAACTCCATAACTAAAGAATGCTTTTGAAAAGAGCATGTTTTGTTTGTGCGTCTTTGTGGGAGTGAGAGGGAATGAGTCATTGACTGTGTAATGAGATAATATGAGTGGTGCGTCTCTGCAGCACGATGTCACATAGCCATAACTCTGTATCCTCAAGCTCACGGTGACCTGGACTCTTTTTTTTTTTTTTAAAGAACCACGATAATGAGACCTTTCAAAATCCTCAAGGCTGTGCATCCAAAATCACCCACCTCAGGAAGTTCTCCACTTTACTGGTTTCATCTTTGTGAGTCCAAGGTCTGACCAAGCAAGACGGTGATGGATTACATACTTTACCAGCAAGCAATAGACAGGGTTCATTACCCCTCAAAACATATAGATATGATACAATTTGCTCTGGGACAGATACAATTAGAATTGTTGTGGTGAGCATATGAGCCAGACTGTGACATTGGTTCCCCGCACCGTCTCATTTAGCCTTTTTTTTTTCCCTGGAAAACCTCTCGGCAATTAAATTGATACACGTCTCGACAAATATAAGCTTTAATTGGAAGAGATTGACTTGACCTGACCGTGTGCTCACTACGACACAGACGACGGTGAACATTCATGTCAGATTAGTGCTGGAGACGAGACGAGGAAAAGCAAAGCTAAGTTCACACCTAAACAGTAAGTGGAGCTTTAGCTTGAATATTAAAGAGTGCACGGGGGAAAGAATGCACATAAGCATGACCAACCAGCACACTTTTCTTTCTTTTTTAGAAAAGGCTATACCTAATTGTAACCTCCATTTCAGAGAATATGTCCAATCACTGTCTCTGGGAGAATATTTCCCCTGACAAAGCACCGGCTTTGTGCTGGGACATATTACTGATGCTGCAGGTGTTCTGGTTAGAACATGCCCCTGGGCGTAAATTCATGTGACAAGCCTCGTAAATACTGCTTTGGAAGCTGTTGTTGAGCTTCACACAGATTTTGTGCACATCATCATATCTACTCAATGTCAGGACGTTCACTGGGTTAAATTATGAGCTATGAAAATGGCATCAATAGGCATGGTTGCCCTTTACTGGCACACTTTGGACCTGATTCATTTGTGTTTTCAATGATTGCTTGTCAGTGGATAAATCATTGTGAACCAGGGTTAAGACTGTTGAGATGACGGGGAGGATGAGAGGACGGAGCAGGCAACATCTCTAACTTTTTCCTGCCTTTCCGTTATTCTTCTCTAGATCTAATGTCTCCGTATCAATTTCTCCATTTGGTCATTTGTTTTTCTTTAAAAGGGCCTAACAAAAATAAATACTTTTCCCCCAGTAAATACTGTAGATATTAGAATTGTGATTACTTTCATTTTTTCTATTAAACTTGCGATTGTTTTTTTTTTTACTTCCTTGCTTATCTCATTTAAAACACATTACCGACAAAACGTATTCTCTTTTATCTTCTCTGCTTCTTCTTTGCTTCTTTGGTAAGCAAGACAGACTAAACACTTTTATCTTAAATGCACGGCTCCAAATGACGCCAGATGAACCTGAATGCACCAGATCAACTGTATTTCAATTATACTGAACGTTGTAGACTATGTGAATGTGTGTCTTTATGAAATATACTTCTTAAAATTGTAGCCATGGTAAAAGAAAACCTTGCTCCTGGCATTCCTGAACAAAATGACCAATCCATTTCTCCACATTCAGCAAATGGGTCAAATAAAAAAGCTCCTTCTAATATATGCGTTTATGCCACAGGAAATACTCTGAAGTCAGGGGCCAGACTCCTTTATCTCACTTTCCCCATCTGTTCAAGAGTATATCATCCAGAGTCAAGGGTGTTTTAACCCCCGCATGAACAGTGTGCTGTGTACCGTATGGCTAACACACTTGTAGATTAAGGTAGATGGTGGCACATGATGCTTTCGTCTTGCTGAACAACTGACCCCCCCCCCCCCCCCCCCCCCCCCGATCTTTCTTGCATGTTGTTTCCTAGGCGATCCACTCAGTTGCCTGGCATCACGAGGGCAAGCAGTTCATTTGCAGTCACTCAGATGGAACTCTGACCATATGGAACATCAGAGGCCAGGGCAAGCCCATACAGACAATCACCCCACATGGTAAGCAGCGGGAAACACACACAAAAACAAAAACACACACACACACACACACACACACACACACACACACACACACACACACACACACACACACACACACAGGCTGCGTCTAAAATCACTTCCACACTCATTCATTTAGTACTCCTTATATTATTAGGATCTTATCTTAATTCAGCAGTTAATTAACCTCATACTTGATCTTTTTCATAACATTAGGCATTTTAATAGGCTTGTGCCTGAACACCATTTCTGAAACATTCTAACACTTGTGGGTCAATTAGTGCAAAACTTATTTTTCAAAAAATAAATAAGTGCAGATACATTGTTTGAATAGACCACAAGCCGTAAAATATGCCTGGATATGTCTCGTCTTTTCAAACTTGCTTTAAAAGTGTTTAACCTCACTAACATTATTAATTGTATTTCATTAACTGCTATTATAATCGTTTTTTAACATGTTTGTGATATTTCTCTCTTTTTTTAAAAAAAAGAATGATCCTTTTTTGCTGTGTTTCCTGCATTTTGTGTATTTTTCATCTATTATGAGGCACATTTTATCGTATCTTTTTCGATCACCTTGCAATCTAACCGTTCACAACTTATAGACATATAGAGGGATTGCAAATAGAAATTGCTTTGTATTGAGGGATCACAAACAAAAAAGGTCGGTAACCACTGCTCCCAAAGAAATCGAGTTGATTCTGCTGTGTTATCCAAATACTCCTGGACGTCAAACTTTCTACAAGGAGGGCCATGTGGACATAAATGCAGCAATTTCATTCGTTTATTACATTAAAACAAAAACACTGGTTCTACCTGGTCTGATTACTTTGCGGTGTTATGGTATAGTTCCTGTTTTACAATACATGAGCCTTCAGCCACCTCTGTTAGTCACATGATTCACTCCATACCTCCCTCAAGATTGTCGCCCCCCCCCCCCCAAGTAACTCCCCCATCGTTTCCCTATTTCAATCAAAAGGATTATTGTCAGTTCAATTATGTCCTGCCTCTGTTTGCTTTACTTTGTGTCGGCACATGCCTACATTAGTGCCGCTGCTCTGTTTACTTCCTGCAGAAAAGCAAGTCTGCTCTTTTGAAGATGCATTTTAATCTATACTCCTCCGTCTCCCCGCACACCTACTCATCCCACAGAGCACTCTGACAAGTCACTCAGATGAAGGGACTGGAGGAACTAGACCGAGTGTGTGAGTGCAACAAATGGACGGAGAGAGAGCGCGAGAGTCAGAAAGAGGAACAAAGACGGGAATGAAATGAAAGGAAATAACTTCTAACCAGTTTCTCAAGCTGGTCTTGTGTGCAGGGGATTGCAGAAAGGATTTCACCACGCAGGCTTTTTAATTAGTTGTTTCTCCCACTGCTGCATACATAATTAGTTTGGTATTTAATGGGCATTATGCAAATTCATTTGACAGGTTTAACGAAGGCTTATAAGTCCTGCTTTAATTGTCTTTTAGATATCTGTTAGTTAGATGTAGTTATTAAAAGCAGTTCTTTATTCTACATACCTGCCTTGTACAAACCTGCCTTAGGGCTCACTTTGGCTCTTTTAAAAGTAGTTCAGATGTATACAGCCACTGTTCGTGCATTCTGATAAGCATAGATAGGCACACATGTGATAAATGTGCAAAATAGCTATATTCTGAAAGTCATCCATGATCGTCACACCTTCTTTGCATGTCCCTTCCCCTGCATTTGTCTTTATTCTTTCTGATGAATAGCCCTTTGTTATTTTTTTTTTGGGCTACTGTTCAGAGCTGCAATTTAAGTGCAGCTCTGAACAGCTTCTAGGAGGAGAAATATGAGATGACAGGAGCAACAAGAAAAGAGGAGGTGAAGAGAGATGGACTGGCAAACTAAAGTAACTTCTGTTCGTTCTATTTTAGGAAAACAGCCCAAGGACGGGAAGAAGCCAGAGCCTTGTAAACCCATTCTCAAAGTGGAGTACAAAACCACTAGAATCGGGTATGGACTCTCTCTCTCTCTCTCTCTCTTATACGCACACGCATACGCACATGCTTTGGCATTAATAATATATTAAATGTACAACACTGTAATGGCAAAATACACATCAAGGTTGATAGGAGTGAACAGCTGTTGCCAAGGCAATGTGAGCAGATTAATGTGCATGTCTTTCAGACTGGGAGCTACCCAGAATGTATACAGAGACCTACGCCAATCTTTTGATATTAAAATAATGAAGAAAACACCCCCCTCCCCTCTTTGAGTCATGGCATCATGTATCAGGGGTATTTTTCTAATACTTTGTCCAGTTATTACATTGAAAGGGTGTTTTTAATTGTCTTTTTTCTTTAAAAGACTGTTTGTAGTCATATAAAGTTGTGGTTTCACCTGTAAAAGTTAGCTGGTAACATAGTCCATACACCATGTCCACAGTACACAACTACAATTTACAATGCACAACTTTAGCCATCAGCAAACCAATCAAAAAAGATATTTTCTGTGGTTGTAGTATAAATTGTGTGTATATATATATATATATAGAAATCCAGTTGAATGTTTATACCTATGCTTGTGTGTCTGTTCCAGGGAGCCCTTCATAATCCTGTCTGGTGGTCTGTCTTACGACACGGTAGGACGGCGTCCATGTTTGACTGTAATGCATGGGAAGAGTACCGCTGTGCTGGAGATGGACTATCCAATAGTAGACTTCCTCACACTCTGCGAGACACCATACTCTAACGGTACGTTTGTGTTTATTGTGTTGTGGATGTGATCGTATTGGTGTGTGCATGTTTGTCCTTTCGTCAATGCATTAGAATCACACACACACACACACAAACACACACACGCTTCTATTTTTTTTAATTATGTGGAATTGCTTTCCCCTGTGTTAGTGTGTTTCTGTAATAAATAAGAAATTTCCCAAGGGGAAGAACTCCTATTCCAGTTTTATTATCTGACACACGCAACATTACATTTTCATTTAATCTATTTGCACACAATAGCCTTCCATCTAAATTATATTATGATCTTATTTCCTGCATTGTTGAGTCAACCGCAAAATCAAGTCAAATTGGAGCTGAATGGTATAGGATCCTTAATGTATGTAATCCAGTATGTAAACTCTCAGGTAATGTTATCTGGCACATACACAGCTACAGGCAGGATTAAGGAGTTATGTAATGATGGTGACTTCTCGCTGGCAACCGGATGCCCCCCCCCCACCCGCTGATTTTATTTGGTAATGGACATCACTGGGTCTTTGGATTACACAATACATTTCTGTATGTTTGCACGCTTAAACCAGCGTTGGTGTGTAGAGGAGGTTTGATAATCCTTAAAGATCTGGCTTCCGGATGATGTACGTACACAACTATATGTCTGAATGGGAAAGCAAATGGCAGGCAGACAAAGTATCGTTCCACTTACTAGTGCAGGAAACAAAAAGGAGCAGAGAGGTACAGTACGCAGACAAAGACTCAGAGGTGGAGTACAGCTCATAAAAGGAAATACAGAGCATCAGCGCATCATTCTCAGTAAATTAGATTTGATCTTAAGCTTGGAGATTCTTTATTCACCTTGAAAATAGCAGGTTCACAACACATGTTTACAACAAGGTCTACTTGCTTTCAGCCACATCTCATAGCCTTCCTCTGGAGAGAGTTTTCCCAGTGCTTAGAAAGACAAATAGACTTGAAGGAGATGCACAATTATAATATACTGTATATATTTTGGTTTGCTTATTGCCTTGATTATAATTGTCTTTAGTGAAATCATTAGTGAAAGTGGCCATAATTACAGTTGTCATTCTCAGCTCCCTAATGACGGACGGACATAGAGATACAGTGCAGTGATCTAAAGTTGCATAACATGCCACAAGAGAATGTGAATCAATTGTAGACCAGCACCAGGGAAGTAAAGTGAGAGGGACAGTGAGAGATGTGGTGACAACAGTTGTCAAAGTGTTTCAACCTTGGTGTACTCTGACAGCCAGCTGCTCTCCACAACCAGCTTGCATGCACAAAACACTCATGGTTGTAGTGCATGTCTGAATGGTCCGTGTATGGTGTGTGATGCTACCTCCAAGTGTAGCCACAGTCTAAATGTCTGCCGTAAAGGCCTGAGCTTTTTTTAATGCACTGGACTCATACAAAGCTTTAGGTCAGGGAACAATTTAAGGTCAGAAAGGTAGCACTTAACCCCTGATACTCCAGTTGAGGCATTTAGAGAACAACCATATAAGGCAACAATGGGCAGCTCTGGTGTGATCAGAGTAAATCTATGAATGATAAAGAATTCCCCTGCATCCTTTCAGTAATTATTAATTACCATGTATTTTCTTCATATTCTGCATTCATTTTTAGTATTTATTACTTTTCTGAGGATTTTAGACTTGAATGACTTGATATGTGCAGTTAGCTTATTTAGCAGCAGGGTGATCTGCACTGGTTCCAGTAATGTGCCTTTTTATAAATTCAAAAAATCTGTGAAACCAGCGCATTACTTTTGAATGGGAAATTCTACTCCCAAATCAGACTGATGCAAATATTTAAGCAGAGCAGTATCCCCCACAGACATAAATCTCATAGATTAATGAATTTGAAGCGTTTAAGCGTTCCTGCCCTCACATCTTCAGGGCACAGATATGATAATAACATTTGCCACAGAAAGTCTAAGGAATTCTCCCCATGCGGTTTGCAGATCTCAGTGGAGTTCTCTCTCAAGGAATTTCAACACCGCTGAACGTGTGGCGTGATGAATGACTTGTCTCTCTGTGTCTCTGCGCAGATTTTCAGGAACCTTACGCTGTGGTGGTCCTTCTAGAAAAGGATTTAGTGGTCATCGACCTTGCACAAAATGGGTGAGTCTGACTCTATTAAATAACGTCATCATCTTTTGTTTCTTAAATGTTGCGCTGCAATGTCAAAGTTGGCCTATTAGTGCTCGTTATCTTTATTATATACGTAATATACCTCTATGTGATATAACTTACTTTCATAAATCGTATTCTTTTAGTATGCATGCAGCACTGAATGAGATTAATGCACTGATACTTGGCAGACAGACTCACTTACTTAAAAGTGACTTTGTCTGTGCCCTCTTGCTAACAGTTACCCCATATTCGAGAACCCCTATCCTCTGACTATCCACGAGTCTCCTGTGACCTGCTGCGAGTACTTTGCCGACTGCCCTGTGGACCTCATACCTGCACTTTACTCGGTTGGCTCGCGGCAGAAACGACAGGGCTACAGCAAAAAGGTACTATTCTGTATAGGAAAGCTTTCTGTTGTAACACTACATGTTGTTATCGGTGATGTGTCTTCTTGTGCTGTTGTGGTAATCTGAATGGAAAATCTTTCACCTCTTAAACGTATCAGTGGTAAATATCAGGCTTTGGATACAGACCCTCAGAATTAAAGATCATGGAGTTCTTTCCAACGTTTACAATTTTGCACAGGAAGGGAAAAGGAAAAAATTATTTATGGAAGAGGAAGAGCTATTAGTTTCTTTTTAGTAGATTGGAAGTAGTGCAATCACATGACATGCCT